>NC_067285.1:92386651-93001817 GCF_020740795.1 Apus apus | reverse complement strand
ACAATCCCCATTCCCTGTGCTGCTGATGGGGAGGAGGTAGAGAAATGGGGAGTGAAGTCAAACCTGGGAAGAAGAGCTGAGTGGGTTGAAGGTGTTGTTAAGGCTTTTTATTTCTCATTAGCCTACTCTGATTTAATTGAATCAAACTAGTCGGAAAGCAGGCTTAAGAGCACTGAGGAGTGACTGCAATGTTAACACTACCTGTTTCATTGTTAACTATGATGATCAGACTCACTATCCCTAAGCGGTTCGTTAGACTGTTAGAAGACTGCACTGGACAGTCTGCTAGATGTTAAACAGTTGAGATTTACATAAAAATGAAATCTTGTAATTGTTACGAGGTTTTCCTTATTAATGTGTTTACAAAAAGGACTAGGCAAATATATTTTCACCCTTTCTTGGACTGCAATAGAAATTTGAGGCAGTTTCAGTTTTCTGGTTACCCACTCTCCCTTGACTTAAAAAATTCCTGTATCAAAGTTGCAAGTATTTGCACATCTTGCAGAATTCTCCAACACCAAATCTATCCCAGAGGTATTTCTGAATTAATTTTAATAGATTTTTTGTGCCGGAAAAATCATTCTACATTTCAGCACTCACCATCAAACGACAATGCTGCATACAGACATTTTTTAAATTCTCTTCAGGTATACTTCTGTGGCTACTACTGCTAAGACTCCTTGCTGTACAACTGCTCCTGCTGAGAAGAGGTGTTGCTATAGCTGCAGGCTAATAGTAACTGCCACAGCTGATTTCATGCCATTTAGTCTGTATCTATGCTGATTCAAAAAAACCCCTGTCTCTTTGTCTCCCCTTTGATCTTTGGAGCTAATCAGTTTTGCTCATCGATACCAATTTTGTTTGTTGTTTTTTTGGGCAGTTTTTTTCCTGATGGAGTTGAAACACAGCATTTCACTGCTCATATGCAGACAGTCACAACAAAACATAAGGGTTCAAGTCTGTAATTTATACTTTAAAAAATCACAACAGTATACGGGGTTTCAAGCTAATTAATCCCTAAAATAACAATGAAATTCTGAATCTTTGCACATTTTTTCAAAGATAAGAGAGAGGGAAGAGGTCAAACTAATGAATGTTACCTTCAACACACGATTAAATATTTCAACTTATTCTGAAATTCACAGTAACTTTACCACTGAGTGACAAAAGTAGGATCAGATTCTCCAGTATTAAGCCACGTCACAATCAACATGCCTAAGCCTTGCCCGTCATATTGCACTACATATTTTCCTCTTGATAATTACCTAAGCTCTATTCCTTGTGCTGAAACTAAGAAGTAGAATCATATACTGCATTTCTTTGTCAGGACCATATGATAACTCAATGCATATTATTGCTATTTTCAAGGTCTCACTGTTGTAAAGTCTGCCTTTAAGCCCTTCCTTAACAACTTTTAGATTTTCTGGCACAGCAATGTTTTCTGCACTTTCACCCTTCTCTCCTTCTGCTAAGAAAGCTCCTCTTCTTACCTCAGGATAACTAGTATCAGCTATCATAAAGTAGTCATGAAGAAATTTTTCAGTTTACCAGGAGACAAGATCAGTAAGGTCAACTCTGCAGTACCACTTGAGGTTCAGCTCAGAAAGTTCACTTCACCGAAAGAACTGCAGCCTTTTCTTCAGTGTGGGGTGTTTTGGCTGGTGGTTTTTCTCTCTGCGTTTTTTCCCCTTGTTTGTTTGGGGTTTTACACTACTACAAGCAGTCAATGTACCCAATTTATGCTTAGATTAAAAATAATAGCTTTTGTAGGAATAAAATCCTGAAAAGTTACAGAAGTGTGACCCAGGCCACCTGCAGATCAGTACACAAAGTCTCTCTGTCCATCGCACTATGGTCAACAGCACTAGAGAAGTAGAACAATGGAACAAAGTCATTTTTGTGCATAGTCCTTTATCATCCTGTGTTTATATTTAATTTGCATTAAGTAATTCTTTTCAAAAGACTGTCTTCATTTTGAAGGCCTTTGAAAACATGTCAGTACATCGGCTAAATGAATCATCCTAGGCCAAGCAGAGATTAAAATGAATTTGATTTTGAAGATTTACAAATTTAATTTTCCTCTCCTGTCATGTAATACAAGATACCGTATAGTCAGAATTCTGTAATTCTATCAGCACTTCCATTCTAGAACATTGCTTGCCCATTAGTATGTTAAAGTAACTGTGTGTTTATCTGGCATAGGCAGGTTAAAGGCAATTTTTACATGTAGGAAATGTCAGTTAAGGTGACTAAGTATCTAATTAGGATATGGACCATGATGTAACAATCTCTCGCTATTTCTGCACAGCTCAGCAGAAAAACATGTAGAAATGTTTCTTTAACTCTGCAAGCTGCCTATTGGTCACAATGCAGATTCTGTTCCTAGCACTAGCTCAAGAATAGCCAGTTTCAAAATCTTTGCCACATGCTTCATTTGCCACTTACGTTCAAGAACTAGCCTACACAGAAGTGGTTTAGGACCTGGAATAGTAGTATTTGAAATCCAGATTTGAAAGAACCACTTTCTTTTAAATATTCAGAATAACCCAAAGATTTCATGCAGAGCTTTTTTTGTTGTCTTTCTTGTATTTCCATTACAAAAGATGAAAATGTGACCTTTAAACTACTCAGCAGATCCACTGCACAGTATTTACGTAAAAGAGAGAAGGGGGGAAAAAATGGTTGTTCTTTAACAATTTCTGTATGAAGGTTGTATAGAAAGAAATTGGATTGAAATAAATGTAGAAAAATATACAGAAGTTAGACAGCCAGTCACAGATGTGAAAATGTGGAGGAGACACTGCATGTGCTTTGAAAGCAGCTGAAGCTGCAACAGGGCACTACAAAAACATTTCTTAATCAATATTAAATCCCTTCTTATTATTCACTGTTACATGATAACTTTTTACTACTCAAATAATTAAATCTTTATTTAAATATCGCTATTGAAAACATGAACTAAATTGAAATATCCTCAAAAAGACATTCCATTCCAGAGATGCTAGGATCTCAACTAAACAACTGAAGAAGCTAAAAAAGAAGGAAAACAACAGATCTTCAGGATATAAAAGCCTTCAGTTACAAAGGGCCTCCCTTTTAGAAATTACTTGGGGAAAACTACAATCAATATTTTTCCTAGGCACAAGTGTGAGAGTTAATTCACACTCAAAGACAAAAGCTTTCTGAACTCAGAACAGAGGTATCAACAAAAAAGCAAAGGTACCACAGTATCACAACAACATGAAGACTAGTGGGTTTTTGTTACACCTGGATCATGCCTCTCTTTTTCCATTTATGGTTGTTGACTCTTACACTCTTGCCATGAACCTCTCTGAGGGGCCTGACTTTGTCTCCTCCGTGACCTCCCGGTAGGCACAGGGGCCTATTGTTACATCACTCAAAATCCACCTCTTCTCGAAGCTGAACAAGCCCCAGTCCCTCAGCCTCTCTCCTAGGACAAGTATCTAGCCCCAGATCAGCTCCAGGGCCCTGTTAAATTCACTGCAGGTAATTCATGTCTTTCCTCACTGAAGAGCCCAAAACTGGATGCAGGATACTAGCTGTGGTCTCACAATGAGCCGATGAGAAGGGGATACTCACTCCCCTGGACCTCCTCGCCATGCTCTTGGTTGCTCATACCTGGTTCCTCTCCACCTACTTTGCTGCCAGGGCACACTCTGGCTCCTGGTCAGCTTGCCAGCTATCAGCATCCCTCAGGTCCTTCTCAGCAGAGCTGCTGCCCAGGTAGTTGCAGGCCTTCCCATGAGAAAAACTTTGCATTTGTCTTGCTTGACTTTCACCAGGTTGCTGATGGTCCATTCCTTCATACTGTCTAGGTCGCTCTGAATAGAAGCCCTGTCCTCAAGAGTATCTACTGCTACCCACCCTGCCCTGCTTTTCCATCATATGCAAACAACTGTCACATTATATGAAATTGATTATAACACAGATTTTATTTTTTTTTCTGTAAAGTATTAAAAATACCTTGGAATTAGTAGTGATTGCAAGGTCATGAATTCCTTGCAGCTGAAGAAAGAACACTGTCATAAGGATAAGAAAAGTTTAGTAAAATGTCATCATAAATTAATAACATTTTCTTCCATCACAGTTCAACTAAAAACCTCACTGTTCTGCACTCAAGCGTCCCACCAAAAAGACATGGTAGAACACAAACTGTACCATCTGAATGACACTTAACCATAACATAGACTAGCCTGACTTCTTCACACAGGTGACACAAATTCACCTGAATACTTCAAGGAATAAGGCTAAACCAATGTTCAGTCTTTAAAATATATTATCAGAACATAAATTCCACACCAGAACTAAGGAGTCCTCTGACAATGTTAAAAAGTTGCAACCAGAATGACTTTTTCAATTAAATGACTGCAGAAAAGACAACTGAGAGGATAACATAACAGGGAATGAAAGAGGTTATTCAGCCTGTCCAAGTTCATCCATTCTTAGTATTCCACTCCCCTGTGGAAGGCATCTCATTTTTCTCATACGACCTCTGTGTTTTTGCCTGAGCAACTGTGCCTGACAGCCTGGTTCACACATTTATCATTCTCAGCATGAAAAAAGTGTTCCTGACTCCTACTCTGAATGTGATTATTCTTGTTAAATCATCACTGTTTTCCTTTCTTTCTCATTTTATTTGAGGATAAGCCAAAACATATCAAAGTTCTTAACAATTTACATCCTTTACATTTAAACTATCTTAGCTATGCTGTTTCCCTCATAGAGATTCCTAATTTTAGCTTATCCGCATTTAGCTGCATTTTATTGCTGGCTTTAATAATTAAGTTGATACGTTTTATATTGTATTTTCCTAGTCCTACAGATAATGCAAGATAATTAATATTATTTTTTTATCCTAGTATTCTCATTTCATATAAGAAAACTACACAGTTATTGAAGCTTTCACTGGGTGTAATGCAAAGAGACGACTCTGGTCTTAATTCTGTAGCTATTGTCCTAATACACCTCCCTTGTCGAGGATGTTTTTCCACTTTATATTCCTGTGTATTTTTTTTTAATTCCTGTCTTGATTGGAAATGTTACCTGTTTCAGGTAACATTCTCCTTATGCAAACGGCATTCTCCTTTCCAAACGGCTCATCGGCACATAAAGTAATTTACTGTAGACTGGGAAGCGCTGCAAACTTTTTCCTTATTATAGCAAGACAGATCAAAAAAGAGAACAAAGCTTCCCCAAGACCTACTTTCCTACAGTACTGCTTTCAAGATGGAACCTTATGTACAATGAGAGTAGAAGTGTTATTTTACCTTTGGTAAAATGTATCTGTGGAGTTTTTTACACTCAGTTAATAAACACTCCCAGACAACTAAATGTATCTCCTATTGATCACTGCCTACTAAAATTATGTTTCTTAATAATTGTAAAATAATACCACTCATGCTTTGATTTATTTTACATTTCTTTCTGCTGCATACAGCAGAATACACCCTGTGATGTCTGTTTCATAAATTTTCTGAGAGCTGACACTTGACAAATTTGCCTTATCCTAAGAGCTCAATTTTTATTTGCTTTCTGCTCTATTATATGTATGAACTACACATTCAAAGGTGATTTAGTAATTTTCAAGTGCAAATGTAGCACTTTAAACACACTTTCACAGCTCACCTCTGATTAAAAGCCAGTGAAGCTTCTGGATTAACTGGATTAATTAAAAAGTTTGACCCTTTCTTGAGTTTCTGGCACATTTTATACCAGGGAAGTGAGTTACAGTGCCATTAGTACATTGGTTTAAATTTCAAATTCTAGAAAGGGCCAGATGTTCAGTCTTTCCAATTTTAAAAATCTCCTCAAGTCTCAGAAGAAGCACTTTTAAGCATTAACTTGGGAAAACATTAAAAAAACTTTTGAAGCAGAGAAAATCCTCTTCCCTCTATTTTTGCAAGGACTGACTCTTGTTGAAAAAGAACTTCAAATTCACCCCATGGACTTACAGGGGAAAGAATAAAACCTTTCTTTTTTTTTTCTAAACCCTGCACTGTTTACTGTTTTTTATCCTCTGCTTCAGTAATTCCCATGGTTGCTCACACACATGCTTTAATATTTCAGAAACATTTTCAAGGGCAACTATCCAGTGTTAAGAGATTCTGCACTGCAGCCACTCTTCTGAGAAGCTGGCTAGTTAGGTTAAGGGTCCTCTTATTTACACTTGCTCTTTAGCTTTAACACCTCAGATATTCTGCTTTCACAGCTGGAGTCACTAAATCTAACACACATGACATTCCAGCAGTCTTTTAATTCTAATACTCATTTAACACAAAAATCCCATTTGAAAATCATCCTTTGATGAACAGAATAAGAAAAATATAACTGAAAAATACCATTCAGATCTTAACTCTAAAAGCTAAATCAGAACATGCATGGTTCAATGTACTGCAACAAAGTATACACCTTCATGTTTTCCTTACTCACTTCTCTTTCTATTTCAATTAAGGGAATTATAATATATTTTACAGAGAAAAATATTTAAAGGGAAAACAAACAAACAAAAAAAACCACAAAAAAAACACACAAAACCAAACAAACAAAAACAAAAACAAAAAAAACCCCACACACGAAAACAAAAAGAAAAAACACCACACCTCTGAAAAGCACAAGTAGATTCTGTCTGGCACTACTAGTTTAATTTAATCCTCAAAATCAGTCATACCTAAATTTAAAATATCCATATTCTTTGAAGACACGAAGCTCTTAGTTATCTATTAAAGGTTAAATCTGCCACACTATACAACTTAATGATAAAAAAAGGCTGAGTGATTGATGCATTAAAAAATGGACCCACAATAAAGGAGGCCATTCCTCTCTTGTTTCTCTCCACCATCAGTCTGAGCAACATCTTCCTTTCCAGACTGAAGGGGAATTAAAAAACAAAGTATTGTTGATCAGGAATAAGACAAATAAATCTGACTCGTTCCCTCTAGGGAAAGGCAATATGCATGTGTAAGCAAAAGAGACAGAATGACCATACTCATTCTGATTGTTTCTATAGGTGTATCAGGTGCCCTTTCTCTTCAGTATCTCTTCAAATCTGCTCATTATATAAAAAGCAGTAATTAAACTAGTGTCAGCAGCAGATTTACAGCACCAAGTTCAACAGTTCAACATGGTCTCTATAATCTTTCAAAAGTTATTCTCCTACAGGATCATTTGAAAATGTTTATGTCTGGTCTTTGTCACCTAAAGTTTTTTAAGACTCACTTTGTCCTTTTAAACTATTTGTTGTTTCTCTTGCTGGATACACTGGAGAAAATTATGTTTCATAAGACCAATGCAAAGCTGTATCTTACCATCAAACACGATTCAACAGAAATTTCTTGATGTAGTATTTGAAAAGGAGGTTCCAGACAACACCTTTTTAACATAAGCAATCACTCACTCAAAGTCACTGTAAAGCTGACCTGTTATCTGCAAATGTGGAAAGCGCTTTTTTGTATAAGACGATGCTCCTTTTATAATTCCTGCTCTCTCTTAAAGAACCACACAGATGTTTTCTGTCAAAATCAGATATCATAATTTCACCAGATTTGCTGGTAGAGGCACACAGTCTTTCAATCAATCCTGATTGCCTGTAAAGATCAACCTTCTGATTTTCTAGACTTGCAGAACTTTGCTCTGATTCAGTAGACTTTTCCTCATTTTGATCTGTAGCCTTTGCTTAGCTTTTTTTTTTGCATCTGTTTCCTAGATTCTTGAGTTTATAAAAAACTCAAAGACCTTTCTCTGCAAAAAGTAAGATGTAGAACCATAGAAGGATGTGGGGTTACTTTGATTCTTCAAATTCCCTTTTCTGAGCTCTTAGGAACAAGCCATTATCAAGCACAAAATTTTATGTATTGTTTCAATCCTAAGAAGAAGAAGAAAAATACAATACATAATCCACTTGTTCCTGTACCTAACAAGTAGCATTTTTGACCTCTTAGCAGGTTCATTTTGATCAAAAAATATCTCACAGAAGCACCTGCATTTTCTTCACCACTATGATTAGAGTATGATTGGCATGTGATGGCTTTTTCCGTGAGCTAGCATTCAGTTCAAGGTTTCACAGCTTCTTCAGTGAAACAGCCTGAAGTATGGCCTATTGCTGGCTCTTGTCAGTTTACACACCTGTAAGCGATACAATCCACCTAATATGAATCATTAAGGAGAACTGAGAGCATCAGCAGATACTGCTGCCATCTAAGTTCAGTAAGTTTCTTAAAAGATGTGAAAGTTCAAATAATAGTCTGAGACTACATGAATTTATGGATCTCTCTGATTTAACTCATATCAAGATGTGGCTTGTATTCTGTCTCAAAGTTACCTTTGCTTTCTTGTTTCCTGATACACAGAACTATAACACAGACTGAATATTATTTTTTCCCCATGCTCTGTTACCATATTTTGTATTTCTGTAAAGTATTATAGATTTATCTAGATAGACAAGCAGCTTTAGGCTGTAGAAAACAGTTTTTGAGGGGAAAAAAACAGATGAGTTGTAGAAGAACAAAAAAAGAAAAAGCAATACAGAACTGAATAACAATAGAGAAATCTTGAAACCAAGTAATCGCAAAGGCCTGTAATAATTAAGAAATTTACAGAAGTAATTTTTATTTTCAGTTTAAGCAATTGCCTTATTGATCCTGTGTTTCTGATACACACTGAAGAAAACCTTAACATATTCCCTGCTCCCAGGCTACCTACTTTATCTCTAATTTTCATTTTCTTTTCCTGCTTCTCTTCTGTTTTCTATTGATCAGATTCTTCATACTGTTCATGCATACATCTTTACGTTAATTTGAAAAAGCTTTTTGCCTGTCTTCAGATGTATAACATTTTCATCTCTGTGCCTTTATATGGATGAAAATTTCTTTAAAAACCCAACAAATTAATGAGCAGCCTACACGATATCAAGGATTGTGCATTTCATGAACATCAGTAAATTGAAAGATTTTGTTGTTTTTCTAATAGCTAGAGGGAAAATATATATTCATAAAAGCATATCAATCTGCATCTATTTTAAAAATGCATCCCTTTAAGCATCGCCTCGTAGATGAGTTAATTGAAACACTTGGTGGAAACTGGGTCATTTAAGCACAGAATTGCTGTTAAACTACATAACTAAATTAAGAAGTTGACAGTTGGGAAGACTAAACATGGAGATTTTCCTCAATTACATGGTAAGCTCTTTCAAACCATATTTTATGGGTCTGGAAGGCTAATGTTCTGCTGTTGTTCCACATTTATCAAGGTCACATTGCAAATGAAATGTCATTTGTAGTCTGAGTACTGCCTTATGTAAGAGAAACTGGATTTTGAGGATGACTCTGTAATCTTGGTTCTTTACAAAGTGTATCACTGTTCCTTTGAAATTTTGTGAGCACATGCAGATTTGTGTGTCCTTATTTTATAGCAGATTAAATAATATACCATAACTATTCTAGATTTTAATAGAGCTTGTATTTTCTACAACTGTACTGTTTTATTTCTGTTTGGGGTAAAACTGTAAACTCTATACTATTTCCTTTATATCAAGTCCAGAAAGATCTCATGCAGGAAATTTAAGCCTCCTACTGCTGTAGAGATGTCCTGTGAAAAGTGTTAAAATCTGAGTCAGAACTGGACAAAATTGAAATGAACAATCCTAAACTGTTCTTTAATTTCATCTGGGGGAATAAACAAACAAACAAACAAAAAACAAACTACACCAACCACAACTTTTCTCATCCTTCTCTTTCAGGTATTGTGGGGCCTGGGGTTTTGTTTCCTTGTTTGGCTGATTTAAGTTTTCTTGGTTTAGTACTATCTCGCAGACAGCCAAATGAATAGCTAGGTATCAACCTATGAAGGGAATATTCTACAGAAAACCAAAGGACAGGCTGCTTGATAGACCTGCTAATTGCCTTCCCATCTACTGCTTGACACAGGGTACCAAGATAGATGGACCTTTAATCTAATCCAGTATGGGATTTTTATGTGCGGTCAGTTGTTGAATGCCTTCTCCATTTTAATATTTACTTACAGTATATTTTGCAAAATTATATGATTACACACATGTATATAATTCTTCCAATTCAGCCGATGAAATAGGTAGGTTTAGATTTAAAAAAAAGATCATAAGGACCAGTATGTTCTTTATATCCTCTACAACAAAGACGGCCACAAATTATCTCCTGATTGAGGTTCAACTGACGTGGATTAGTTAGAGCATATCTCCATTAGTAACACGGTGCCTTTCACTGTCTAGAAGTGTAGGCTTCTTAAGAGTCAGTGGAAGTGCAATGAGTTCAGAATTTCTCTCAAAATATTTGAGGCAAAGTTAAGCACAGAAGTTCAAAACTCTGTAAGTTGTTGTGGACATAAATATTTTTGTAAGTTGAAAAAAAAGGATGCATTCAGGATTTTTATGCACTTGTGAGTTCTACATTAGTCCTCTTTTACAAGAAGTTTCTTCTGTTTTAAAAACAACAAAATTGTTCAGTTTTTGAAAGAAAGAAAAAGCTACTCATAGAGATGAGCTTGTATGCAGAATGCCTCTTTTTTTTCCACTTGAGGAAAAAACCTATTGGTCTATCAGATGTATTAATGGTTTGATCCACATACATGCATGTACAAACATAGGCTATAATGCCTTCTGTTAGCAAGCACCGCTATGTACAAAAAGGCTGCTCAGCTCAACCGTGTAGTTTCTCTTACAGGAGACCCTTTTCCAGTAATCAGCTATCTTTTGTTCATGACATTTCACTGTGAATATGGAGAAGAGAGATTCCAAGTCTATTACACAAACATCAACATGTTTATAGACAGGAATCTCTCTCCAATGGAGACACCTATCCAAGAATGGCCTTCTGCTGTTGATTGGAGCATTTACACGTACTGGTGACAGTTCAAGGTGCAGGAACTTCAAGTAAGGCATGTTTCCATCAGACTACTGAGGATTTTTTTACCTTCCTCCTTTTCTAAGCCTTACTACTTTATATTTTGAATATGTTTCAAAAAGCTTGGTTTTGCTTCAGTGCAAAAGCAAAAAAAGAATTTTAAATTTTCAAAGTTCAAATAGCACAATAATATATTTCTACCCAGGACTCTGCTGGAGACTGCCATTCAGAGG
The DNA here is from genome assembly GCF_020740795.1 of Apus apus. Classification (NCBI taxonomy): domain Eukaryota; kingdom Metazoa; phylum Chordata; class Aves; order Apodiformes; family Apodidae; genus Apus; species Apus apus. The sequence goes on along the minus strand of NC_067285.1, from coordinate 92,990,692 downwards.
AGACACGAATTGCTGAAGTTCTTGTCACTAAAATGACAGCTTTTTAATAAAAGCATTGGAAACTTCTTCTAAATCTGGTCCAGTCTTCCAACTCATCAGTCAATGGGTTGTTATTATGTAAGTAAAAGATTCTATTGTTAATGGAATATGACATTAATTTGACACTTGTAATTGTAGCATCAATTTACAAAAGTCAATTATTTTAAATTTTTGTTTTGAAAAATAAATAGCTTCAAATTAATAGCACAATTGAAATGAATAGTGTAACTCTCACTAAGCAGTTTATGTTGGATTAAGACTAAAACAATCATTCTCACATCATGTACACATCATTTACTTCTAAAAGTTCACCTACACTGAGACATATTGATTTCACTACATTAATTCAAAATGTCAATAAAAATAACAGATTTGGCAATTATAGAAGAACATAAAGAACATTCTAAATTCAAAGTTTGTGAAGATTGATCCCAGCATTTCAGAAAGACAATGTCTTCATCTTAGTTTTCACTAACAAGAATACCTTCCTTCTGCAGTCAGGTTTCAACACTTTCTTGAAATTCCATGTACTGTACAAGAATGTAAACAATAATAGGAGCTTATTAGAATGACACTCTCTTCCCTCACATCAGCTGTTCTCAATGTGAATTTAATTGGCCAAATAACAGTCATGACAAATACTAGAATCATAAGAGGTGTGAAAACTGAAGACAGGAAATTTCAACTGGTACCACAGTCAAACAAAATAAAATTTGCTTTAATTGTCTCATTGGACAATGGCCTCACCACTCTTCTTTAGATAAAATTGTATATTTTTTTCATTAACGGCAAAGGCTTCTGATTAAATACTATGGTAGTTCACTTCACCAGAAGTAAATACACCTGTGGAAAAATAAGTAAATAAATTGTGGAAAGTACGCAGGAACATTTTAATTCCTCAGCAAACTGGACAATTTTGGTTTACAAGAAAAGGTATCATTTATCCACTCTAAGATATTTTTCTTTTGTTCTTATGGAATCCACACTCTGCAGAATATGAATTCATGTGCTTGGGAGCAAAGATGAGATTCCTAGAAATGCATGACTGACTACAGTGCTATCGGGGGAGGACAGGAACCTCATGTTAGCCTCCCACATTTATATTTCTTTGCCTTTTAACAATGAGGCTCTCGACATTTGCATCACAGACTTGAAACAGCAGATGCTATCCAAAATCTGGTCACTGAATCTCTGCCCCAGAGATGGTTTTACCACAGCTGCTAGCATTTATGCAGCCCATATGAATGAGCTACAAGTCTTGCCTAAGGACACAAACAACAGGAGAGCCCTTTAGGTATTTAAATTTTTGTTGTTACCATCAGGTAGCATAGATGCATGTCAAAGGGTAAAGCCACAAGTATCTGAGAGCTCTACTACATCTGCCCAGTTCTGACTCACTAAACTAATCCTGTACCAATTCCAAAAGCAATTAAGTAGTAAATTAACTTTGTTATGAAACTACTGCTAACTCCTCACTTTTGTGCCACATTTTGGGTGGGAGACCAGAACATATTAGAAACCATTAGGAAAACTGTTCCCTGTCCTTCAGTGTGGAGAATGTCAACAAGATTAGCCTGCTGCCACTTGACCAGCCAAGCCATTGCCAGCTTTTGCCAACATTTTACTTTAGAAAGGAATATAGTTAAAACAACTGCTCTCTTGCCACATACAAGATTCTGCAGAAAGCTGAACCAGAGGTGCAAGTACTATGCATAGGGGCCAGACCACCAAGCAGGACTTGGGCATAATGAGTGAATGTCCCGTTTCCTGGGTCCATGGTGCTGGCCAACACTAGACCAGAGGGGACAGGGCCCCGGTCTGTGTCACAATACAGTGCAAGTTCTATAGAAATCAAGTATTTGGGAAAATTTAAAAAAAAAAAAAATGCAATCCACCCACTATATCTTTCCTAATTATGTACCACTGAGTACTTCTGTTCGTGCTTCTGCCCTACCTAGAAGTTATCCTGTGACACATCATAATTATTCTTATTTTCTTTGAGCTTTAGTAATCCAGATGTGCAAAATGATAAATAAGAGATGGAGGAAACAATCTTGGTGACAGATTCAAAAAGGCTGAACTTTTGTCTAATAAGACAGAAGTTATGAACAGCAAAGAAGAGGTAAAACTTCTGAGCAAGAAAGTTTGCTCCAGGTATTAGCATTCAGCCAAGCACTGAAAGAAGTTATATATTTACCTCAGACTCTTACAGCTTCCCTGTCACTAACTCACAGCTCAATACTGTTAGAATGTGCAGTGAGTTTACTTCATCATCTTAGCAAATCTGTTTTAACAAATTGGTGCAACTGTAAGTCAAATTATGGGCTACACAATTAAACAGTTTGACAAAAGTCAATATAAATTTAAATAATCTAATTACAGAATCACAGAATCTTAGGGGCTGGAAGGGACCTCGATAGATCATCTAGTCCAACACCCCTGCCAGGCAGGGTCACCTAGAGTACATCACACAGGAATGCGTCCAGGTGGGTTTGAATGTCTCCAGAGAAGGAGACTCCACAACCTCTCTGGGCAGCCTGTTCCAGTGCTCTGTCCCTCTCACAGGAAAGAAGTTTTTTCTGATGTTTACATGGAACCTCCTACACTCCAGTTTGCACCCATTGCCCCTTGTCCTATCACTAGACGTCACTGAAAAAAGCCTGGCTCCATCGTCCTGACACTCACCCTTTACATATTTGTAAGCATTGATGAGGTCGCCCCTCAGTCTCCTTTTCTCCAAACTAAAGAGACCCAGCTCCCTCAGCCTCTCCTCATAAGGGAGATGTTCTACTCCCTTAATCGTCTCTGTAGCTCTGTGCTGGACTCTTTCAAGCAGTTCCCTGTCCTTCTTGAACTGAGGGGCCCAGAACCGGACACGCTATTCCAGATGTGGCCTCACCAAGGCAGAATAGAGGGGGAGGAGGACCTCCCTTCACCTACTAACCACACCCTTTCTAATATACCCCAGGATGCCATTAGCCTTCTTGGGCACATTGCTGGCTCATGGTCATCCTCCCCAGGACCCCCAGGTCCCCTTCTCCTACTTACATTGCTTATGCTGGCTTTGTATTTTTAACTGGCCTTTTTATATTTTTATCACTATCTGACTTCTCAAGTCCTCTCAAAAACTTTGTGGTTTTGGTATATTTGCAAAATCCTGAATTAACTTTAAACTTTTCTGTTTTATTATAGTTTTACATATAATAACAAACAGCATTTAAACGTTACTTTTTTAAGTTACATTCTTACATCTAATAGTTTTTCCCTATATTGTTTAACACTGATAATTTGTCCACTCTTTTTTCTATTTTGGATTTTATTATATTTTACATATTTCAGAGTAGATGGATAATATCTGTGCTACTGAATATCTACTATATCTGAATTATGTTTATGCACATTACATACACTATATTTTAAGACATACACAAATAAATTACAAACTATTTTAAACATTGGTTACATTTCTATCTCTAATTTATTCCAAACCATTCTGTTCTCAAAAGCATCTAATGATAGGATAAGGAGTAAACGTTTTAAACTAGAAAAGGGTACATTTAGGTTGGACATTAGGAAAAAGTTCTTGAGTATGAGGGTGGTGAATCACTGGAATGGGTTGCTTAGAGAGGTGGTAGAGGCCCAATCCCTGGAGACACTGAAGGTCAGGCTTGATGGGGCTCTGAGCAATCTGTTCTAGTTGGAGATGTCCCTGCTTATTGTTGGGGGTTGGATTAGATGACCCTTAGAGGACCCTTCCAAATCAGGACATTTTATGAATCTATGATAACGTCTGTAAGCAGCAGCTGTAGTACTTGCAAATATTTTGTCCTTATTTCTTAATTCTAACTAGTGTATGGGTTTTTTCATTTGTATGCAGCTTGACCTTTTAAAATCAGCCACCTTTAACTCTAAAAAGAGTCTGTTTCAAACACATTGTCATTTATAAAGTATTTTTCCATATAGCTACATTTTGAAGTTACTCCTTGTATACTGATGAAAACTGATTTAAATATAGATCAACTTCTACTATAGATCATAGCAGCTACCATATTTTGGTATTTTTGCTTCATGACTTTCTCATACCTGCCTTACAAATGTTTCTTCAACCTTTCCAACGTTTTAATTACAATCGTCTGTACTGAAATTCCAGCAAAGAGTTTGAAGTTGTACATTTGAACACCAGCTCAAAACTAGCTCTTCTCCGCACTACACTGATTTATGTGAAGAGCATTAAATCAAATGTGCTCAACTACTGAAAAGCTGGAGTGATTAAACTTAGTTACTAGTTACTAGGTCTTCCTTTGAATTGCTTTAATATTAAAGCTAAAACAAAGTGTAAATATAGATTAATGTGGAACAAGGCCCTCCTGCTTTTAAGTGCTACTGAACGACCACAGTACCTATTAATTTCAATGAACAATAAATGTACATGATACTTATGCAGGATGAGGTCCTAAACTATTTACATAATAGTTGTGCTTCATTTCTGCATGCTCACTAGCCACCATTTACTTCTAGAGAGACAGAGTTAATTATTGTATATAGAAGCATAGTTAAAACTGACCTTGTATGGTAAATATAGTTTCCATAATTATTGTTGTTGCATTTTTGCTGAGGTATGTAGATTTAACTAGAGCTCCAGCTGCAGTAGCTGATAGAAAACTGCCATTCAATTTATGAAAGAATACCAGATAAAGGGTAAAGGAGGACAGCAAAGATAATTATGGACATTAAAAAAGTCTCAAGTGAAAGGAAACTTAAAAACAACAGAATAACAAAGTACAGTATAGAAAAAATACATGAAGAACATTTTCTTCATATCTCCTAAACGAGAGAAAAACACAGAAAGGAAATTAAAGCACTACACTTGAGATAGGAACATTAAGAGATTCAGAAAGGGAACAGACATGCACTTTCAAAAAAATTAAAATTTTTTAGACAGTGTTGGGGGTGGGAACATAGTTAAAGTCATTTTCCAGCGTAGCTCAGTAGAGCTAATAGCGTCTTAACATGGCTAGTTTACTCTAAATATTTACATTATTAGGTACTTTGGATATTCTTGCATATAACCATGAAGCTCCTTATATCAGTATGATAATCAGGATACTAGACTATAAGGGATTCTCGACTTCTCCACACACGGATATTTAGGCCAGTTTAGACTACTTTCAAATAAAAGAAGGTCAGTATTATTTTTTTTTTCTGTACTATTCACTTTCTAGTGTATTTCATAAAAGCTACCTAACATCATGTCTAATATCTGATATAATACAATTTTTTCTCTCAGCCAATTAGACCTTATTCAAATGTATATAGACACATAAATATAAAAATAAGCATACAGGTCTTTAAACTATGCAGCTTAAATAAACGAGCACTTGAAAATTGTCACTGATTATTTACTAAGGTACATTCCCATGCTGCAATTACATTTTTCATTGGGGAAAAAGAAATAAGACAACCTGCATGTTGAAAATATCTTCTAAACTTCAATGGAATGCCACACAAGCTCTGAATATTGCACAACTAATGCACCAGTTGTAAAATTTTCCACTTGGATAAAATACCCCATGACTTTTTACATACATAGAAAAGGAACTGGCAGTGATTTAGTGGATTATGGTATTTTTGTGTTAGAAAAATATTACAAGATTATTCTAGCTTGTGGAAATTTTATCTTTAATTATTATTCATTCTGTTTGCTGCAAGATAAACTTGACCTTGATTTTTATTCACAAAAATATTAAGTTTTCTGGGTTTCTTATGGTTTGTTCTGTAGTTATTTTTTGTGTTTTCATCAGACACTTTCTGTTTAAGTGATCTTTAGGGATTTTGTCTATATTTAGGGAGGATTAATGTGCTTATTCATCAGTGTAATTGCTTTTGACGAAGAAAAAAAAATTACAATTAAAACTTGGGAGCTGGTTATAAGTATTCTGATTACACTTTGTTAAGGGATTTCAGAAGTGGCCCACCAGCTTTGGTGTCAAGTAACTCCTCCTGCCAGCCCCTGAAGCCCAGTCCAGAGATCTCCGTCCCTGGTCAATGGATGCAGCTGCTGATTGTATATAATTTCTTATTATTGTAATTCAAATTTAACAATGCTAAATCCTATTTTATTATCCAAGCCTGTCGACAATAAACCAGTTCGTGCAAGAATGTAACTGCTCAGTTATGTACATCCTACTATTTTACACTAAATCTCAAACTTCTATTTTTTAACCCATACCATTCAACTCCGTTGAAACCTACAGCTTTTAGAATATTCTCAAATTTCGTTGAAACATGCTGTCTTACCCATATAAATACTCTTTTCCAGATAATACAGGTTTCAGGTGCAATGCAATGACATCTGGTCATTTTCATGTTTCAGAACAGGTTTCAGAAAGAAAACATGAAACATTATTGAAGTATCTGTTATATAGTTCCATGTAATTTTTCACCTAGCTCTATACTGATGTGGAAGAAAAGTTACTAAACTAAAAGTGTGAAAGAGCAAAACACACTACAAAAGCAGTTATGTTTCTGTAATCTTCAGACACTGTTCTAACTAGGCAGCTCTTTCTAGGGTGGAACACTATCATGGCAGTGCTTGAATAGTCCTGAAAACCCAGAAAAAGAAAAAATGATGATGTAGCAAGGATTGACAGCCATTTAACAGCAATACTTACTTTTTGTTCATGTCTAAATTTTGAAGTTGTTTCAAAAAAATAGCTAGATCAATAGCAGACACTTCACAGCTTATGAAGATCTATCTATTCCTGAGCCGAAAGAATGGGGTTAGAGGCCCTTCAGTAAAAACAAGGGAGAAAAAATTTTCAAGTGAAACTAATGACATTATTTACAACTCCTGTAAATAAAGAAAGGTAATGAAGTTCACTAGTGATTCTAGTATACCTTTTTAATTTCCCCCAGATATTTTTGACAAGTGTTTTCATTTGTATTTTGTTCTTTACATTTTCAAGGTGTTACACAAAAATTGCTCACAAGCACTAAATGCAAGCATTAAATTTGGGGAAAGTTAAGTCTGAGGGTAAAATTACATCTTGATTAGTAAACTGAAGATTTCACCATAACAAAAATTTTGAGTTTTCAATAGCTTCTGTCATGCATTAAACACCCCTTAAGTCCTATACCAACCAACATTATGAGGACAATTTTGTGTTCTGCTCAGTCTTTACTTCCCTCAGTCTTTGCAACAAATGCTGCAGCTATAATCTTTACATTTGCATACTACAGACTCCGTTTATGAAGACAGCCTCTTACATGAATCCCTTTACAAGCTCACATCTATTTTGTTCACAGATGTTTTAATATTAAGACAGACATAAGACCTATAGTATAGTGATTTATTACAGAAAGCATCCTTTAGGATATATTTATGAGTATATGAAAGATTACCAAGGGAGTTTAACATCACTTCCCATTCAGTTTCATAACAGTTTGAAACTCAAGAGACCTCTCTTCTCTTTTCCCATACCAGGTTTCCGGTGTTTCAAGCAACAAATAGAAAACACCTTAATAATTCAAAGTGACATCCTGAAATTTTATATACGGAGTAAACAAGGCCAACTTCCCTAAGCTTTCCACACATATTAGACTCTTTCTTGATGTTCGACTGATATACACTCTACAGTGTTCGAAGTATTTGCTTTCTCATTTCTACCTCAAAAATAGAAACAAATAAACAAAAAAAAAAAAATCATCTTTGCCAAGTTTTAACCTAAGTGAAGTATGGCCTGCAAAAAGACATCAGATTATCTTGCTCATGTTCACTATCATCTTAACAAATAAGTGTTATCACTCTATTGCCTAATTCTGCAATCATAGACTTAATTTTAAACAGAAAAGTAAAGTAATGAAACAAATCTGAATGCTGAAATATGTATAGGACTATCATCAGTCTTGTAGGCCAGAACCTTAAATTCTTTAACATCTTAAACTGTCTGCTCTTTAACACGACTTACTCTCAGTATCTGGAGTAAACAATAATTTCTTTTCCACAAACCTAAGCAAAGGATCGAAGATTTTCTATAAAGCAATTATAAATATTTGTGAATAAACAAACTAAAAGCAGAAAAGATGCACTGTTCCCATCCCTGAACCAGTGGACACTGATTGCATTTTATGAGTTAATTAAACTTACATTGTGTATGCTTTGTACATCTAAGAAGCCAGAACACAAAGAAAGCGTTCTGCTGTTTGTCATGCAGAGCATACTGCAGCCTATTTTAAGACATCATCATAGCATAGATTTTGTTTTGGTTTTTTATAGAAAAAAAAATACAGAAATATTATCCCAGAAGACATATGTTTCACATAAAGTTGACAAATGTGACCAAATTAAAATATTGTATAGGCAAATTACAGAGAAAATGAAACTGTTTGCCAGAATGTCTGAAAGGAGCGACAGATTTTTTGACTCCTACAAATCAAGGTTGGATTGCTTTCTGGAAGGCATTTTTCTTTAGACTATTTGGCTCAGTGATTAAGTTCTATGGCCTATGCTATCTCAGCAAACAGACTGGATGATCTACCAGTTTCTAGTTATCTGTGAACCTGTCAGCTACTTTTAAATGAGTACTTTCTTCATATGATCTGTCTGTAATTGGATGTGTTTGACGTTTGCCTTAGACTGGCCCAAGAGCAACATTAGGTGATATTTACATGAATACTTCCTTTATATGATCCTTCTATAACTGAAATTGATTGAGGGCTGCTTTAGACTACCCCAAGAGAAAGACTAGGCTATATAACAACAGATTGTAAAACCTTTATAGAGATAATAAAGATGCCTAAAACTCCACCTTTCTTGCCTTCTGTTAAAGAACAAGATTAACAGAGCTAAGTGCACACCGCTCCCACTTCATGGCACAAGCTACTGCTCTTCACTGCAGATGTCAGAAGGCAGCCATAATGGCATAAGTTACTGAGAGTTTATTATTTTTCTAATAGAAAACAGATTGCTGAACTTTGAATGGCTCATAAAAATAATAGCATGGTTTTTTATTTAATTAAAGAAAGGACGAGGCTATGCAAACAGAAGATGATGGGTAAAACGGAAAGAGATTCGGATCTGCCAAAATGCCACCATTTCCAGTCATAAATCAAGTAGACCTCCAAAACATTCACAGACATACTTATTGTTGGCAGACATGACTCTTACACATATTAACCTGTATCTTTTTCCAGAAACAGACCTATCATGGTCATCAGCTACACCCAGAGATGTCTGGACTTTGTTTACTGTTCTGAAATAAATAAAGGTTTATTATTTTATTTTAAATTAAATATGCACACATATTTACCAAAGAAAGTTCAATCGACCAGCTGTCTCAGGAAGAAGTTTACAGTTCCATTTCTCAATCATCAGCAATGAAATGCAGACGATAAAAATATTTTGCTTGAATAGTAGTCTTGCTCTAGAATGCTCTTTGTCATAAGGAAATCATTTGCTGAAAGACTCTTTTTCCTTTGCCTTTCAAATATTCAAAGAAGAAAAAGTTTCAGTGACATAGCTTTTGCTACTTTAACCACAGTAGATTACAACTCTATTTAATATAAATAACACTTAAGTATCTACAAAAATATCTATAAATACATTAAAACAGCCTTACTAGGAGAGTAATAAATCCATCCTTTTAAAAACCATTTGACTATTTCACATCCAGCTGTAACATTACTAATTCTTTGCTGACAGTCTAGACCTTGGAAATATTGTATTTCAAAAACAATGCATTCACAAAATACAGTGCAACATACCTCCTACCTTTAATATTACACATGGATAGCAATTTTGTGTAAGATTAGTATAACATCCAAGATACATGAAAAATTAATGTTAATCAGCAATCTGAATGCAAAACTCAATTACTTATGTAAGAACTCAGTATGATACATCATACACTGGTACCATGTCATTACATAACTGAAGATGAGAATTAGTTTAGGTGACAAAACATTTCACCCCTATTTTGTGTTTTAAAAAACTTGTAGAAAGAACAGAACTTTGATATTTTTGTTTTGCAGATATCTAGTAGTGAAGTACAGAGTTAACAGCAGCAACGTGTAACATTTATGTTCTTGACTATGGCATACGTTTGCTGAGGGATACTCTAGAGAATTATACAGACCACAGAATTAATTTAAAATCATAGAATCACAGAATCATTAAGGTTGGAAAAGACCTTCAAGATCATCAACTCCAACCGTCAGCCCTACACCTCCATGACTGCCAAACCATCTCACAAAGCACCACATCCACCTTTTTTTTTAACACCTCCAAGGACAGTGCCTCCACCTCCTCCCTGGGTAGCCTGTTCCAATGCCTCACCACTCTTTCTGTGAAGACATTTTTTCCTCATATCCAATTTGAACCTCTCCTGGCACAAATCGACACCATTTCCTCTTGTCCTATTGCTAGTCACTATGGAAAAGAGGCCAACACCCACTTCACTACAATCTCCTTTCAGGTAGCTGTAGAGAGCAATGAGATCTCCCCTCAGCCTCCTTTTCTCCAGGGTGAACAGCCCCAGCTCCCTCAGCCTCTCCTCATAAGACATGTTCTCCAAAGTTCTAATCAGCCTAGTTGCCCTTCTCTGCACCCTCTCCACCACCTCAATGTCTTTCCTATATTGCGGTGCCCAAAACTGCACACAGTGCTCGAGGTGCAGCCTAACCAAGGCCAAGTAAATTTTTCTAGGTCTTTTTCAACATCCCCCTTTTTCTTTCACAAATATTTATCTATCCACAGGTTCTATAAATTTTTATATCTGAATATTCTACCTTTTGACCTCTTGGAATGCAGAAGGAGCATGTCCATAAAGCTAAGGAACTGACTCTATTAATTGACTTCATTTTGCACCTAAATGGATTAACCTTACCTAACTTAATCCATTTTAAAAGCAGTCTGTAGTCTAAGACAGTCCTCTAGCAGTTAATGAAGACAGATTAATATCTAGAGCACACTGTACACACCAATGAACATAAAAGAGGTGTTGAAAATTAATGGGATAAATAATCCATTTTAAGTCCTCTCTCAGCTATAAAGGAAGCTTAGATAACTAACTTAACATGCGGGCCTGGTATTTACACAGCTGAAGTTACATGGGGTGAATTCCAAACACCATCACACAGAAGACATTAACTATACAAAAAAGATAGTAAACTGTGTCTCAGTGATAAGGTACAGAAGTTACAGCTTTAAAAACAAAGAAAAATGTAGGCAAATCCCTACACACCTAAATTCACACCTATTTGCAGCTCCCACTGTTAACACAATTCACATCTACACCCCATCCACACCTGCTTATTGCCTGTCACAGAAGCTGCCTAATCTCTTCCATCCAAAATTTCCTGGTTTGTAAAGAAAAATATGTATTTTTCTACAAGGTAAAACCTGTTTGACAACAAAAACCCTAAAATTATCATATACTTTCATAAAGCAAAGTCAAACACAGATCTATCACACAGATTCGACAAGTGCAAACCAGATGAAGCGACAAATGACAGCGGTATGAGACTCATCTGAGAGGTACGGAGATGCACATTTGCCAACCAGACCCACTCTCTAGGGAGATCTGTTGCTTATCAGGGGCTCACATAAGGGACATCACTGAAAGATGATCCAAACTTGTATGTCCCACTGACTACTATCCACTCCTGCTGTTTCACGTTGGTTCCACTGATAGAGCAAGGAGCTATATGAAGACCATAAAGGATTACAGAGCCCTAGGAGTAGCAGTGATGGACTTGGAAACACAGTCTTCTCATCAGTACTTCCAGTCAAAGAGAATGGGCTTGAAAAGGCAAATCGCATTGGGAAAAATCAATAAATGGTTACGGGAGTGGTGTCACAGCCAGGGCTTTGGCTTCTGTTGCAAACTGATGCTGTCACAGAGGCTACTGGCTGTCAAGATGCTTCTGCGACATCCACCCAATGTGGATGGGTACTTAAAACCATTCCCCACAGCTTCCTAGACCATGGGACTTGCTTTGGGAAACCTGGTCTCCTAGAGGCTGATGGGGTTCATCTTTCAGGGAACAGGGTGAGTATCTTTGGCAACAGGCTTGCCAATCTGATGAGGAGGGCTTTTATACTACAGTTGCTGGAGGAGGGGATCCTCAATCCACCCCACTGCCACCCCTTTGAAGCTAATTTGAGTAAGAGATGCCCTGGGCCTGAAGAAGGATCACAGGCCAGCAGCAGAATACCTGAAACGAAGGATAATGGAATCCCAGGCAGCGAGGCAGTTTCAATGAGGGTCCAACTTCAGTGCCTCTATGCAAAAGCACACAGCATGGGAAATAAACAGGAGGAGCTGCAAATGTGTGCAAGCCGGCAGGGCAACGTTGTTACTGGCATCACTGAAACACAGCAGAGGACTCCTATGACTGGAGCGTGGGAATGCATGGGTATAAGCTCTTTAGGAGGGACAGGCAGGGGAGAAGAGGAGAGGGTGTTGTCCTCTACATCAACGACCAGCTAGAGTCCATAGAGGTCCACCTCCAGATGGATGGGGAGCTGACAGAGAGCTTACAGGTCAGGGTCAAAGGGAAGACAGGGGCTAGTGATATCAGAATGAGAGTCTGCAGAGTGAGACAGGCCAGCTGTCGTGAGCTGCTGCCAGGGCGGCTACCAGCTGTAGGTTTTAGATCTTAGGAGAGCAAACTTCACCTCACTCCAGGCAACCAACCAACATACCTTCACCAAGGGCAAATCATGCCTGACAAACGTGGTAGCCTTTTATGATGGAGTCACAGCACTGTTGGACAAGGGAAGCAATGGACATAATTTACCTGGACTTGTGCAAAGCATTTGACACTGTCCTGCATGACATCCTGGTCTGAAAATTAAGAGGATATGGATTTGACGGATGGACCACTTGGTGAATAAGGAACTGGCCGGATGGTCACACTCAGAGAGTAGTTATCAATGGCTCAACGTCCAGATGGAGACTAGTGACGAGTGGTGTTCCTCAGGGGTCAGTACTGCAACCAGTGCTGTTTAACATCTTTGTCAGTGACATAGACTGCAGCATTGAACGCACCCTCAGAAAATTTGCTGACAACACCAAGCTGTGTGGTGTGGTTGTCACGCTGCAGGGAAGGGATGCCATCCAGATGCCCTTTGAAAGGCTTGAGAGTTGAAGTTCATGCCAACCTCATGAAGTTCAACGAGGCCAAATGCAAGGTCCTGCACCTGGCTTGGGGCAATCCAAAGCACAAATACAGACTGGGCAGAGAATGGATTGAGAACAGCCATGAGAAGGACGTGGGGGCACTGGACAATGAAAAGCTCAACATGAGTCAGCAATGTGCACTTGCAGCCCAGAAAGCCAACCATATCTTGGGCTTCATCAAAAGAAGCGTGGCCAGCAAGTCAAGGGAGGTGACTGTATCCTTCCACACTCCACTCATGAGATCCCACCTTGAGTACTGTGCCCAATTCTGTAGCCCCCAACATAAGAAGTACATGGACCTCACGGAGAGATGATCAGAGAGAGGGCTGCAGCATCTCTCCTATGAAGACAGGCTGAGAGAATTGGGGTTTTTCAGTCTGGAGAAGGCTCTGGGGATCCTTACAGCATCCTTCCAGTACCTGAAGGGGGCCTACAGGAAGGCTGGGGAGGGACTTTTTACAAGGGCTTGGAGGGAGAGGACAAGGGGTAATGGTTTTAAGCTGGAAAAGGGCAGATTTAGGTTAGACATTAGGAAAAAATTATTTAGTGTAAGGGTGGTGAGACACTGGAACAGGCTGCCCACGGAGGTTGTGGATGCTCCCTCCCTGGCAGTGTTCAAGGCCAGGTTAGATGGGGCTTTGAGCAACCTGGTCTACCAGGTGTCATCCCTGCCCATTCAGGGGTGTTGGAACTAGTTGATCTTCAAGATCCCTTCAAGATCCCAAAACATTCTACGATTCCCAAAAGGGTGCCCAAGTCAAAGTGTCTCAGATTCACAATGTATGGAAACCACAGGAAGACTAGAAGAGAAAGCTTAAGTCTTCCTTCCTGTTTCACACAGCCACAGATTAACCCAAGTATGGATGATCTGGACACAGTGAATGGAATTTCTAAGACCTAAGCTTCAACAGAAACTTCAGATATCCTCTCTGTACAATAATATTTAACTACATAACAAGTCTTAACATCTTTAGTATTACTAATTTCCAAAATGAATGCTGGATTTCACAGAAGAGGTAGTTTTAGACTACCTTTATAATTTTTCCACAATTTCTGAAAACACATCTCTTTTTACTAGCTGCTGTTTCATTTCATTTATGCAGTGTTATAAAGACATGGGGCAATTCTTAAATAAATATAAATTCAAAATTAAGCAGTAATGCTAGACAGTGCACATTTGCAGATATATTCAATATTTATGGATTGTGTGGGTTGTGCTTGTAGCTCTAAAGTTCCTTTTAAAGTTCATTTAATCTAATCTACTCAGCTGTCTCAAGAGATGAAGTCTCTCATTTAGTGTCATGTCAAGGCTTAGTCAAGCCTTTGCAGTGTCATTGTTTTTGACATATTGCTGAGATAGAACCTCTGACTGCAGAGGCTGCCAAGTGGAAACATGTAACTGAAATGATTAATCAAATTATTAAAGGGTAGCAGGGAGGTATAAGGAAAAAAAAAACAAAGGAACAAAAATTTAAAAAATCATGGTCTTCCCTGAATGAGACTTAAAGCAAAAAGACCAAGGACTTTTTAGCTTTTTAAGCTGAATGGCTAAAGTCACTATTTAATGTCTTGTCAAATGTATGCAAAAAAACCCAAAAACCTATTGGCAATGTACTTTTAGCAGTTTATTGGACATAATAGCTTTCGACTCACATATTATAAAAAATTAATGTCATGTTCTGCAGCCAGTTGAAATCTATCATTCAGAGACAAGAGTTTTTTGTTCTTTTTTAGTGCAGAGCCTACCACAATGAATTTGTAAGTGTACTTGAAAATTTATGTACAACTTTGTTGTGTTCAGATGAATGTATCACAAAGAAAATATTTCTAACAAGAAAAATCAGGCCTCTTTTTATGTTGGGAAAGAGAATCGAAAAGGGAAAGGCTCGTTCTCTTTAAAAAGTACACCACAAAAGTTTGTATATAACGTATAACATGTTTAGAATATCAAATCGACACATTATGTCATTAATTTCCACAATGAGCATATAAGCATTTCTACACCTTACTTTTCATTCAGAACCAGTAAGTCTTCAACTACTGTATTAAGCATCATCTTTCACTTAGGGAGACACGTGTATCTCTATCATTTGAGCACAGAATCAACTTTCAGAATCTTCACTAATTATTTTCTAAATGTATTGACTATAATTCATCGGGCTATACAGAACTGTGAAAATTATAAAACTTGCTGTCATAATTTCTTTTTATGCTGCACATGCACATACAAACACATTGTACTTTTGAACCTGAAGTTTAAATGCTATGCCTATTTAGCATAGGTCTCCCTTTTGGATTTAACAGGTTTTATATTCAAATTTTCAGGAAGTCTGGACTTTTAATTTGTATTTTTAATGCAATTAATGTTTTTTGTTTCTTTTCAGCAAAGTTCCTTCTGCATTTTCAGGAACTAGAGAATGTCTCATACTAAACAGGATCTGACATGTATTCTATTCATTCCCATCTCTGTTAATGACCTCTAGAATAGAACTACCTGCTATATAAGCCATTATCTGTTTTGTATCCTAGCATATTTTGCTAAATAAAACTGGACTTTCAAAAAAAAAAACAAAAACAACACAAACTACACCAAAAAACCCAACCTGCTGACTCAGTCAAATGAAGGGAGGAAGAAAATGGAATGAAGATGCAGACCATAACTTAATATTGTGCATATATTTACATGACACACGTGAATACTTATACTATATACATGTATTCTTTATTCATATAAATGTTTTATCTTAAAAGCAATTATTTGGGCAAACATAGAATATACTCAGTTCACTGGATCTGAAGCCAAGCCCTCTCCAAAAGATTCACCATTATTGCCCTGTTGTTTCTTCCTGGAACTATTCTTTGGCCTTAAGTTTGTTAACATGTATTTTACCTTCTAAGCCAGTTCTTAGGCACTCATTTATAAGGAATATGAATATTTGGTTATGTGAAGTGACATGCATCACTTCATGTAGCTATTCCACACCAGACTAAATAATTGTTATTCTTCCCCCTTCAAAACTAATACTGTCAACTCTAAAGATTTCTCCCAAGCCTCTTGTAATTGCCCCTGTATAATCATATATTGTTGATGTTAACCTCTGTACCCACATTAAGATTCTGCTCTCTCATGTGTCATGGTAACATCCACAACTGATTTCTAGTACAAGTGGCTTAGTACCACACTCACCTTAGTATTTCTGGCAAGCAAATAGTACGTCTGGCAACAAAAGGGAGCAGCCTAAATTCCTCCCACCTTTAATTTTACTAGTTTATTTTCTTCAGTTGTTCTCACCAAGCACACTAAAGTTATCTTAAATGGCTGCTCTACATGTGGTTCTTAAGCATGAACACGCACATTACCACGCACTGCTGTCCCACTATGTCACAATGAATATTTCTTGCGGCAGCTAATCCACATTTTCACAGATACACTGAAAGATAACGCATGTTCCTACCACACAACAGCATGGTTTCAGATCAAGCCTGCCACCCTCCAACCAAGACACTCTTACACAAAAAGAATCAGTGTAGGATGTCTTAACCATTACTAAAATGTTCTCACTCAGGAAGGACTTGAAAAACTCAAATCTTTATCAGCTCATTGACAGCTCTTGATCCAGCTGACAAAGATAATCTCTTTGAAATGACTGTGTGCCAAAAAAAACACTAGAGGTTTAATTTCTCCACCATCTTAGGCTCAATCTAGTTTTCCCACTACTACTTTCATACCAAGTAAACCCATAGTTCATGACAAAACCTGGCAGCCTGTAACAGTGAATGCTGCCAGGCCTCTTCTAGTAAGGTGCAGAAGGTCCTCCACATACTAAAGTGGTCAACTATCTGAAATTCAGATATATATGCTGACTTTTTTCAAACAATATGAGCTTTTGTTCAAATAAAAAGTCTTTCCCCACACTCAAAAGAAATCAGCTTGTCTTAACAACTATGATCTTTGGTTATACTAAACGAAGCAGGCGGTGACAAGAACTATTAGAGGAACTATGATTTATTTTTTCATATTGTTTGGTAGGAGAACCTCTCAACTCATATAAATAAATACTCATAAGGGCAGATAAGAACTGAAAAGGGAGCCTTCTAAAATACAATCATATGATTCACTATAGATTTCTCATCTACAAAGACAGCTTGAACCACA
This sequence comes from Apus apus, assembly GCF_020740795.1. Classification (NCBI taxonomy): domain Eukaryota; kingdom Metazoa; phylum Chordata; class Aves; order Apodiformes; family Apodidae; genus Apus; species Apus apus. The sequence goes on along the minus strand of NC_067285.1, from coordinate 92,973,316 downwards.
GGCTTTGTAAATTCAATATGTCCTTTAAAAGCCTTTTGACTTCACTGCAGTAAGTGGTACAAGTCATATACTTTGTTTTGAAATCTAATCCCCTCACTCTTACTATGCATCCCTCCCTTAAAACAAAGGGGGAAAGACACTACCATGAAGAACGGGTTAACATCAGATCGCTTGCAGCAAATGCAGCACTTAATGCTTTCTCATTTTCCTTCTCAGAAGTAAAAGTACCAATAGCTTTATAAAATTCCATTGACAAAATATCACAGAAGTCACATTCAATTTTGTAATTGCTAACACTTCCCCAAACAGCAGACAAACTGTAAAAAGGCAATGCAACCCCAGGCCTAAGAATCTTGTTTTAAATTAAAATGAACATTCAGAGACCTCATACTCCATGTGCTGGGTCCTATCTGCTCTAAGCAGAAACTCCCAGTTGGAATCATGCAGCGCTCTCCCAGCCAGCAAACCAGCTGGCCATCTGCCTGCATCTGTCTCTTCTATGCTAATTCCTAGTTCCCAAAAGCATGCTCCCAAAAGTATGCAGCTTCAATTCACTTGACTTTGCAGTTGGCTGTACCACATTTATAAGTTATTTGGCTGGTACAGATACATAATTTTTTTTAAGATACTGGAGCATACAAGTGTTTGTTCTTTAAATAAGCATAAATCATTGAAAATAGTCAACAAAGAAGACCTGGTTACAAGCAAACCTAAAAAAGATAGTACTGGAGAATGAGAACACACCTGATTTAGCTGACGTAGGAGTTGAGGCCACTAGCCTAACAAGTTGTCTACACTGATGGCTGTTGATGATTCAAGGGAGAAATAGGACGTAGACAGACACAATCACCTGTTTTACTTAATGTTACATCAGAGAGGACAGCTATTTTGCTTAAAAGTCAGGGAGAAAAAAAACCCACTTCTTTCCCCTCTGCAAAGAGATTTTTCTACCTTTGAGTGACTAGATGAGCTATCAGAAGACTATTTCCCATACTCTGCACCACTCTCTGCAGACTAGTGCAGCAAATTTGTGTCACCACTTGTGCTGCTACTGATTGAAGTGAATTCTAGAATACCTCTTAGCACTAGAAGCAAAAACATGCATGACAGAGGTTAAACCCACAGTTCTATGCTCTCAGACATTATGATGAACCTGATGTACATAAGAAAGTTAAAGCTAACAGGTTTGCAGGTATTCAATTAGCTAGAATTTAGTTGTGATGCCCAAGTTAATCCCAACTTCCTTAGTAGTTCCTGTTTGCTGTGATTCAAATCCATAGTTAATGTACCTTGTATCATAATCCTCTAAAATACAGCCCAAGCAGCATTAGTCACATTAGCAGTTAACAGGAAGCAAATCCCATCAGAAGAGGTACTTTGCAGTATGCAGGTATATAAGAAGAAATACAAAGATAGTATCTCCTCTGAATACAACACTGGAGAGACTATTAAATTGCCTGAATGATCAAGAAGTTCTTTAGAAATTGGAAAAGGTTCAGACAAACCTCATAAGACTGAGTGAAGGTCTGGAGTCTGAGATTCAAAAAAGCTGTATTAACTTTTCAAAACTTTTTTTTTTTTTTAACCTACTAAACAAAGGCATAACAATATCCAGTGACTGTGAGTTGAAATTAGATAAATTTCCAGCTATAAGGCATAGTTTTTAATAGAGAAGATAATTAACCGTAAGAAACCACTTAATAAGGGATGTGTTGATTCCTCTATCATTAAAAAGCCCTCAAATTAGGACCAAATATTTTTGCGCAAGAAATATATCAAGCTCAAGCAGAAGTCAGAAACTTCCTACCTGAAATTACAGACAAAACCTTGTTCTGTATTATTTAGAAAAGCAGACTGGTTAAAAAGAATGGCATTTTCTTGCCTTAAAAATCTATAAAATGTTTAAAAGAATAATTTTTTTTCTACTTTGGTGCCATCATTTCCACTTGTGCAAATGGACTAAAAATGTTACTGAAAATATATCTATTTTCCAAATATCTGACCAACCACCAAAAAGGCAAAAGAGATAAAGAGTGGGGTCATGTTACCTATCACAACTTACATGAGCCATACATATGACCACCAGTGTCTACCAGTTGAAAGGTAAATCCTGTAAAATCAATTTTTTTTCTTCCTTACATCTTCCATTCAGTTCATCTTCACTGAATAAAATCCTAAATATAAGAGAATAATACGCAGTGGTACTGTATTTCTAAGTGGTTGGTTACTGATAGAGATATCCCCAAAATAAATAATTTCTCCATGTAACAGAAAAGAATCTAAGGCACATTTCCCTATCACCAGGCTAAGTTTTGTGGGCACATTCTGAGCTCCCAACTCTCAAATCTCTAACGACAATAGAGCCAGAAGTTGCTGACTCTCAGAGTTAAGCTTTTGTGTTTTTAAGAGACAAAGACATTCAGTCCCCACTGAGATCTGAATTTAGCAGGGTAGAAATGCACTACTGCTATGTATGATTAATTTAGAAAAGCAAATTTTGTAGGTTTCATTCTCCTGCCTAAAAATTGCTAGCAGCTAATTCAACTTTCATGAAGGCCACAAAATTTTAAAGCCTCTTCACCATTTGTAAATGGTGACATGTATTCCAAAATAAACTTTGTTCTTGTATTTGGCATTTTCAGCTTACTGTGGTTGACAACCACTTAGCTCATAACTATCACTCAAAGATCTTTCTGCAGAAGCTTTTAAAGCAGTTTCTGTCTTGATTTAATAATAGTTAAAATACAGATTTGAAATCCAAAACACCTATTTTATCTCTGCTAATCAGAAATTCTATATGGGACATAACTGACTATAGAAAAACAGTCTTTGTAAAAATACACTAAAATTTTTCAAGCTTGATATTCCTCTTGGTCTGAGCCTGAACAGAAGCTAACAGTTATGCATCCTTATTCTCTACCAAGGTAAATAAGGACCAGTGGAAGGAAGGATATAAAAAAAAAGGTATTTAAACAGAAGCTATTTCCAAGAAGTGCTAATGCCAGGATGGACTGGATAATGTTTTTTGAAAAATGGCAATCAGGCTTACTGTCTGCATCGGAATTCTCTGCAAACTGGAGCATGCACTGTAATGATCCCCAGTCTATATTGCTTAATTGTTGTTTAGGGTAATGCAGGTGCTGTCTGGAGACTGGCTGGGCATTGGTCTGTTTGTGGGAGGTGGTAAGTAACTGTCTTTGCATCACTTTTTTTTTTAATCTTTCCTCCACTTATTAAGCTGTCTTTATCTGAACCCATGAGTTTTAACACTTTTTTCCTATTCTCTAGTGCGAGTTCCTATATTCTAGTGCGAGTCTAGCAGGGAGTGAGCGAGTGGTCGTGTGGGTGCTTAGCGGCTGGCCAGGATCAACCCACAACATTCATACTTTCTCACCATACAGACAAGCCCCCCCCAAAAAAAACCCACCAAAACAAATAAGAACACAAACATTAAGCATATCTAGGCATCAAAGAAACATGAGCCACAGTAAACAATGTTAAGTAGCTGTCATACTAACATCTGAGGCTTAGTAAAGGGGTTTACCTTGCATGATGATGCAATAATCATCCAGGAGAAAAGGCAGAAGAAAGTGTCTTCTCTTTTTCTTTTCCAAGGAAATGTAAGATTGATATTTACCTCATTTCACAATCACTAGCATAAACATGCTAGCTATTAATAGTTCACGTTTTGCACCAACATTCATGTACAGCTCTAACCCAGGCAAACATGATGATTTTTATCAGCTACCCGAGATTACAGAAGCTCAAGATTTGCCAATTACAAGAAACAATGTTTAACTCTTCCCTTGAGAAAGACGACATACTCGACCTTGCAGAGCTGTGTTGACAACAGATTTCTAGTATGGCCTGCCTGCATTACAGCTCTCTGAAAAAAATCACAAAATTGTAGTGCCTCCTGAAATCAGGCACAGAGAAATTCTCTTGTCCCTTAAATACAGCTGGTATCAGGGGATAGGATGGTAACACTTTTAGTAGTTAAAAACGACTTCATAGTACTTTGGGCAGAAACATGCATGTGAAATGCAGTCACTGTAGAATTTCACTCATCTCTGTTTACATACTTGTGTTCCCCTCAAAAAGAGACCACTTGGCTATTTTAAAGTAGTTTTCTCAGTTTGCCATCCTCAGCACTGCTCTCATAAGAATAAAAAAATCAGGAGACAAAATTAAACTTAAGCCTTCCTTTCTCATAATTTCCTGTTTCACAGTCCAGTGCACTAGAGGTAAACTTCACAGATGTTTGAATCAATCAGGTTTCAATTAGAACCCACTTAACACTTCTGTGCTTATCCTGAGACCAGGCATTGTTAGGAGGCAAAGACTTAGAAAAAACCAGACACAGTTATTCCAGTGATTTCTTAGACTTCCAGCAAAACACTCAATTTGTGGAAAGGTTAACTTGCTTGAAAATTCCATTTTACTACACAACCCCATTTACTCCTGCTAGTCATAAGCAAATTAAATAAAAGCCATTGACATTTTGACAGCACTGAAGAATTTGTAGGCAGTTTTAATGATGGTAAACCTACCTCATCACACTTCTCAGAGTTCTGAATTGATCTTTGGCAGTGAGGCTGACAATTTGATTGTTCTGTAATGTACAAATGCATAATTTCAAAACCAGAAATCATTTTGCAAAGAAACTAATTAAATGCAAATGAAGTCCTTGTACAAGACGTTAATAAATAAAGTGATATATACAGCTATAATTTAGTAAGAATAATAAAGAATACGGCTCGTCTAAATATCCAGTTAAAAGATAATAACATCATAGTGGTATGATTTAGTCCGCTACCTCATTAATCAGAAATATAAGATATTAAATAAGTCTTCCATTCCATCTTGCCATCTTTCTATTCCCTCCTAATTTTAGGCTCAAACAGTCTTTTAAATTTGCTGTGCTCCATGGCAGTCCTATTAAAACAGAATTAAGACACTGTCTATCACATAAGTAGACTGCACATAAAAATACTGGAATTACAAACCTTATTTTAACATATTGCTTCAAACTACCAGTGGACAAATGTTCATTTAACTTTGTCTCTTATATAATATAAAGTCCCTATTTTCCCTAATAGAGATACATTCTTTCACACATTTAAGTATTTCTGAATAGTCCAGCATTATTAAGCCAACTTAAAGAAGTTTCCTGCAGAGACAAATGGTAAAGCGCATCACCTCCAAGACAAACACAATATGCACTGTGAAAATAATGACTCACAAAGCAAATCTTCCTCACATTTCAGCTGCTGGGCCTTTATAATGTTACAACGCTTCCATATTTTAATAGCTGCGTGCATAAAGTATGGCAAATGAGAAACAGTATCCGCTGCTGAATTACCAAAGGTCCTAAATACTTTTAAGAGGCGGAACTTGGGAATCATTCTCCACAGTAATTCCAAACAAGTAGCCGGTACTTGCCGTTCAGTTTCTGCCAGGGCGCAGCAGAGGGCAGCTCGCTCGAGACTTCTCGTGGAGACGGGCAGGGCTGGGCCTCAAAGCCAGGGTCTCACTTGCTGCCCCAGCCCGAGGCCGGGCCGGGCTGCGAGGCGCTGCGGCGGAGCCCGGGCGCCTCAGCCGCCTGCAGCGTCTCTGGGCAGGCCGTGGCCGGGCAGGCGGCGGCGCTGGGAGCCCGCCAGCTGGGTCCCGCGGACGGCGGGGCCCGTCCAGGCGGCTCGCAGCGCGGCTCGCAGCGCGGCCGCAGGCGGGGGTTCCGCCGGGGCGCGGGAGCGCAGCGCCGGGCATCGCCCAGGCCTTGGGTGGATTTAGTCCGGAAGTTACAGTCCCCACGCAGCCCGCTCTGCTCCTATGCTGGTAGTAGAGTTATCTTCCGTGGAATCGCTGGTTTTGCCTAGAGTTGGGCTGTGCCATTTTTGTCATCTTGCCTGGTACTACATATAATTGTATTTGCTATTTTTTGTAATCTCAGCCTTTTTCACTGTTACAAGGGTTGGTTGTTTTTTGTGTGTGTGTTTTATTCTCTCAGTGTTCCAACAGCCCATTTAAGACATTAAACATACGTAATTAATTCCCTGATTTTTAATTTTTTTTTTCAGTACAGAGGGCAAAGGAAATTGATTCTGACAGGAAAGATTCATAGTAATCTTTCTACTCAAATAATCAAATCAGGCAAAAGTCTAATGAAGACAGTATGATTGCCCTCAAGTGTAATCTGTAATCAAGTGTGATACTGATCTAACGGATCAGGTAAATAAATAAATATATAATCCCTGAATCAGGAAACAGTAAATGTTACAGACCAGAGATAAAAGACCAGCACATTTCTTTGCCTGTTTCAGAACGCAAAAGAGTGCTAAGGTTCTTCTGGGTGGGTTTGGACAGGATCAATCACCATAAGTTGTCTTCTCTTTGTTCTGATTAATTGCAATGTCACATGCTTATTTAAGCAGAATCATCTGTGTGGAGTTAATCTGTTTTATGGATTAGCACAAAGCAATTGTTCAGCCAATTCTCATTTGATAAAAGCATGATGGTCCAGTATACAGAAATACTATAAAAGAATAATAACATCCTTTTATCTTTTTTATACCTATTTAATTTACACATTTCCTGAGGATTTTTATATAGAGCTAATTATTATTGACTGCAAAAATAATGTATTTATATTAACTTGCATAAGTACCTGTTGTAAAGAGTGGGGGTTTTTTTATTATAGCTTAGCATTACACTTATTACAAAAGTAAGTTCTAGCAAACCACTTACACTAATTTGACAGAGGTAAAGATACAGCATTTATTTTAATGACAAGTATTCATCAGTAATTTTACTGTAACTTTAGACAGAGTATTTATACATCTATTTAAAATTGCTTGCTATTCAACTTAATTGTGTGATCTAGAGTGTTTAGGCCTAAATTTTCCTTGCTTGGAATTCTACAAAGTTTTAAAATAAATTACTGACTACTCTGGCATAGGTAACAACAAATAGAAAAAGGTAACTGTAAATGTTTATGGACTGTTGGATATATCTATAATAACACCACCAGATCTTAATTGCTCCTGTACTGAAAAATCACTTAGGTGCATAATTTATCCTGCTGAATATATTGAGAAGGGCTTTGAGAAGACATGTGATTACTTAAGTAAAACAGGGAATTTGCTAAGAATCCATCTGTGGATTCTGACTCCTGCAAAAGCAATGTATAGATGACAAGCCACTCTTAATTCGTTAACTTCCATACTCATAAAGAAATGCTAACTGTATTAGTAGGTAATTATGGTTTCTATACCAATAAGGTAGAAGAAAAGATACAGTTCGAAGCTGCTTGTGCAGAGCACATGAAACCAAAACCATAGCAAATGAAAATCATCAAGACATCTCACTAGCGTGTGAAAAACAGGATATAGTTAAATGTGGCATATTTACAACAAATGAATCTTAAAAATCAAAGATGTGACAGATACAGTAAAAATACAGATATTTATCCTGGACTTCATTCTTTGTGACTGATTCGTTCATGTCGTAACATTTCTTTCGGTCATATTAAATACTGAACGATGTTGGCAAAAATGTTTTAAGACTTTGAAACTGAACTTCACTGTAGATCCAGGAAATAAATTACACACCAGTTTAATTTATTTATTTATTCTGGTTGTTGATAACTCTGTTTATTTCACAGGCCTCCTCTTGTTAATATTCTAACTTTCTGGATAAATTTCTTATTTAGATTTGCTTATGTAGCTAACTGCCTTCATGCATGTCTTCAATAGGGAATTAGACTGGTGCTTTAAGTGAGGATTCTTCCCTAATTCTGTTGATGTATACCCAATAATTAACAATCTGTGAGTAGCTGCACTGCTGGATGTCCAAATAGATTGCACCAAAAATGATCACTTGTATGTTTTTGGCTTAGTGGACAAAATTTAAAAGGATTTTTTATCAATAGTTACACTTCTTGTACATTTTATGAGTTAATAGGGTTCAATTAACATTGCCAAGTTGTACACTTCTTGCACAAGTCTCTGGGGCTTTGCAAAGTTGAGAAGAAAGCTTAATGAATGGTTGAACTGGTACCCTAGTAATTAGAGAATGGGTAATTAATGTGCATCTATGGTAGACTCTGGGGTACTGTCAATGACCCTGCAGTGTGGTAGAAAAAGGAAATTATGAGCTTGGCAAGGGAATACAGCTTTTGCTATTTTCTTAAATTTTATATCTACATCTGTGTTTAATTAGAAGAAGAAATGAATTACCATTAACATCATTAGGCAATGAGCTTTGATTGGATAAGGTCCACATGGACTGTGAAACTGATGAAAACTCGGGAGATCAGATAAGATTTCGTGAGGTTTTTTTAAATGTCTGAAGGACTTTTCACAGAAGATACCAGACATTTAGAAACAAAAAATCCTACAGGCTGGAAAGTGAAACAGTGAAAAATATCTATGTTTTTGTACAAGTTCTACTGTTACCAATTTATTTATTTTTTAATTAGAGTGCAGGTGCTGTAGGGGGCGGGAGGAGACCCAGAGCTGCCTTGGTGCTGAATGCAGGTAGTTCCAGCCGGCTCCAGCCAAGCCCTGCGGACCCACAGCAGCGCACAGCTGAGCCTGCTGACAAACTAGTGTGCCTTTCAGAAAGTGCAGTTAAGAAAGGGCAGAAAGCAGGGGAGAAATGGTAGAGAGAACACCAAGGTCAGAAGGAGGAGGTGCTGTTTCATGGTACCAGAGCAGGTATTCCTGGCAGCCTTGGAAAACCCCCGTGCTGGAGCTGAGGAAGAGTGTGAGGCTAAAAGGAGCGGTAAAGGTGACCTGTTATGTATTGATGGTAGTTCCCTCTCCCTGTGCCGTTTGAGGGATGGGAGGAGATGGGGGAGGGAGGCAGGCAGGCAGGCAGGCAGGCAGAGGGATTGGGAATGAAGGTGAGCCTGGGAAAGGGGATGGGAAAGGTATTGCTTTAACGGTTGCCTTTTTGTTTCCCTCTACCTGAATAAATAATTACATTTTTGCTTTGACTGACATTTGGTTAATTTTCCTCAAGTAAAGAAGTAAAACTCCTTGTAAAGAAGTAAACTCCCTGTCTTACGTCGACCCACAGACTTTCTTCCTGGTTTTCTTATTTTCCTGCCCTGTTCCACTCAGGGGGAAAAGGGAGCCAGTAGCTGAGTGGGAGTTTGGCCGCAGGACTAACCCACCATGAGATGTTAAAATTTTATGTCCGGTGAGGTAAGATCTGTTCACAACAGTTAAAATTTGGTCATCTTTAACTACAGAAGAAACATAAAGAGTATCTTCTTCATGAAACATTAGTTTGTACAAGTCTTGCACAAATTAATAATACTGGAGAACGCTTATTGAAAGATAGCCCTCACAGATGTTACAGCTGACTGGGTAAGTTGATGTACTAGTTTCTAGAGGGATTCAAATGAAAATTGCTTTTATCTCCTGAAGCAAAATAACATTCCATATTTCACATGATAATAAAATGTATCCTCAGGGTAAATAAGTTGTCTCTACTTTTAAAACAAAACACAGTTAAATTAGTATGCAAAAGTGAATTAACTGTTTTATGGGAACAAGTACCTCTCCTGAGCTTACTATTTTAGCAGATTCTAATACCTTTTGTAACAGTACATCAGTTGCAAATTAGCTCTGGTTGGCCATAACCAACCAGATTTATATGAGTCATGGAAATGTTAAGCATCAATTAATAGTTAAATCACAAGGTGTTCCAATATGTGGTTTTAGTTAATTTAGAAATGTGCTTTAGTACAGCTAAGCTTTTGAGTATCTGAAGGTTTCAGCTTAGTTTAGCTGGGTGTGTAATTAAAATGTACCTAACAGCAAAATAAAATAAAATAAAATAATTTGACATTCATATTTTAAAGCATTTAAGTAAAAGTTCAGTTACATTTATTACAGAAATGCTTTGAAATATAGGTCACAAGAACTAAAGGAAAGCTGTCATAGATTAATTTAAAAGGTTTACCTTGCAAGAGCAATCCAGATGGAGACAATACCCTTACTAATTTTGAGTATTCCTTATTTTTCTTTTGCTTTTATTTTTTTGTTGACTAAATACAAAATTGTCAGCTTAAGAGTATATCCAGTAACTGTGAAACAAGCCATACCTACATGCTGGATAGCTGTAGTCCAAATTGCCTAGACATAAGTTACTTTTGTACCAAAAAGCATTTGTTGTTGTTTTATTCCCATGGAGTAGTGCTGATCCCAAGCTAACATACTCTGCCTTTCTGGCAAACTGCAAGTAGAAGCTGCTTGTGTCTGCCTGTATCTGCAATAGATGCTTCTCATGCATTAATATTCCAAGGCACTGCAAGGCAGTGTGTTTCTAATATCGTGGTATTTAAATTATTATGCAAATAGGATAAAATTACTATATAAATATGATCTATAAATACCTAGAGATGAAGAACTGCTATGGTTAGCTTTTTAGCCAGAAATCCAGTATACCTCTAGAGCTGGCAGAATGTATACTTGGGAAAAGACTAATTGTGTAGGTAGGCCATGTAGGAGGCCAGGGGTGGGAGGAGATCTGTAGCAACATCAGCAGTGAGTTACACTAAACACTGTGGATGTTGAGCTTATGAAGCAGATTGAGGCTTCCCCCCCAATCTTTCAGAAGTTTTACCGTTTTCCTTTCCATCTGATAAAATGAGTCAGAGATGAGAGAAAAGAGATTTCTAGTTTGTTGAACCTATGCCTGTGACATCACATAGAGCCCTAGTACCTTCAATGGCAGTAGAGGCAGTGATAACTGAACAGAAGTGGGTTGTTGGGTCCTGTTAATATGAATTGGACTTAGCCATCTCGGTTCTAATGTTTCACATTTCACATAAATAAAGAAAAAAGAAAAACATAAGTCTGAATTAATTTAGAGGGGAGGTAGCAACACACAGCTTATCTTCCAGAAGTTTGTTTGGATTTCACTTGCTATAGAAGAAAAAAAAAAAAAAAAAAAAGAATTATTTATGTCATAAGCAAAATGAAGTGATGAGCTAAACATACTGAACCTCAACACCCCGAAAATCCAACACTGATCTCTGTTTTCACAGACAAGTGGCTATATTCAGTAAAGGATATGAGAGTCTTGAAAGTAATAGTTAATGCCTGCTGGAATTAGTGTCTTGTTGAGGTGCTGCAGTCACAAACTTGGAGCTGTCTAAGGCTTTCTGGAAATGACAGAGGAATTTTTGGTATGTCGGAAAGCTGATACACGACACATACCACATAAGCAGGAGAATACACATTGTAATGGGATGCTGAGATTAAACCCTACTTGATCCTGGAATTTAGAAGCCTGAACTACACAAGTGGTTCTACTTACTTGAAATTCTAAAAAAATTCTCGAGTGCTAATTCAGTCACAGGTGATGGTGCTGCTTCTGTGAGGTAGCTGAAATAACACTTTACCTAGCAAAGAAGACTGTATACAAAACATTATTTTTTCAGCTGTATATGAGAAAAAGTGTATTCAAAATGCACTTTCTATCTGAAGGAGACCTCCAGGAAATCTGGGGAGGGACTTTTTACAAGGGCTTTTAGTGAGAGGACAAGAGATAATGGATTAAAACTGGAAGGGAGGAGATTCAGGTTAGACATTAGGAAGAAATTCTTTAGTGTGAGGGTGGCGAGACAGTGGAACAGGTTGCCTAGGGAAGTTGTGGAAGTCCCATCCCTGGAAGTGTTCAAGGCCAGGCTAGATGGAGCTTTGAGCACCCTGGTCTAGTGGGAACAAGGTATTACCCAGACAATACCTGAAGTAGAGAGAACTCCCCTGATTAAAAGACCACACAAAGATGTTTTGTGAAGCAGTCAGAAGAGCTCTTCATTGTAAGCTTTGACTTGTAAGAGTGCTGTTGAATTATATTAAAGAAAAAAATCCACCACCTGGACTGTGAGAGATGCAAATGTGATATTGGATCATTAGGTCCAAACCACAGTGTGAGGGGGAAAATTGTCTTGCTAAGAAAATTGTTGGAAATTGAAGAATAAAAATTATAATTCCAGATAATGCTTTCAGGGGTGTCTGTACTGATTTGATTCCTCTGCCTGGCTTGAGCGTGTTTACCTCATAGCTGATTCACACAACTGGCTTTGTCTTAAAGTTCATTCCAGTAAAAATAGTTTTAAGCTGCTTTCATCAGTGATTCACTCAATTCAGTCTGTAGATTGTCTGCACTGTGCAAATTCCCACTTAGTCCTGTTCCTAGTCCAATAATTACGTTGACCACCTATGGACTGAATTGTTCATGAGGTTAAAAAGGGGCAGAAGTCCAAGCTAAGGTCATACATATCTTCAGCATGGCACATGGTGGAGTATATATGTGAAGCAAACAGGAGCTTCACTTAATGGCTGTTTTCTGAGTAGGCAGCCCAGACACTAGTAAGCTAAGAAGTTCTGTCATGGGGTGTATGGCTACTTTTATTCTCCTGACAGGTTGAAAACACATTTCCAGTAATGAGAAATATTAAGAACATCTTTAAAATGTTTATTACAAAGCCAGAAATTTCCTGCTTGGCATCGCTGGCTGATTAGTAGCTTGTTCCATTGTCTTACAAGTCCATTTCACCCATTTTCCAGAAGACAGTTTGCATATATATTTAGTAGAGTAGTAATCACTCCCTGTTTGAAGCCTGAATATGTCCTAGCATACTGACCACACAGACTGAAGCGTGATTGTGATGGGCAGCTTGAAAAGCATGCTTCTAAGGTGATTCAGAAGTATCTAAGAAACACTATCCAGTTTTCATCACCATGTCTCTGTTAGGGTTAATTTTACCTATAGGAAGTAATGATGGAGTGTTAAAAGCTCCAACAACAGTAGTTATAAGTACAAGTGCTATTAAATGTTTGTAGCTATTGTTAAACTGTTCTATCGGTCACCAGAGCCAAAATAACTTACATGAAAGACAGAAACAGCATGTAAGAAGATAACAGAAAATTGAGTACAATAGGAGAAGAGAATGTGTGATTGATTGCATGGGAAGTAGTATTGCTGGAAAATAAAATCTCTTGGAGAAACAGATGGGTCCAGGAACAGAATCTGCTCACATTTTTATCATAAATGGAAGCTTCTGCCTGTTCTTTTTTTTTTGTTTATGCTAGTTTTCAATTTTTAAATTAGCAAGTTAGATTGCAAAAAAAATCAGGAAGTGCATTTCTCAGAAGGTGTTAGTTCGTATTCTAAAAATGTTGTTTCTTTATTGTTTATATTCTTACAGCTTTGCAAAAGTCCTGCCCATATGTGTGATGGTAAATCACAGAATAACTTCTTACCAGAAAATTTAAGATAAATGCAAAAGTTTAATATGTTAACCCTTCAAGCATTATTAATCCGATTATTACAATACAATTAGTTCCAGTCCAGAAAACTCTATCTTCTTGGAGTTCTTAAAATAGAGAAGAATAAGCTAATTTTTTTCTGTCATTTGTAAGAAAGTTTCTTCTTTGTGGAAGGCACATGCTCATATCAGGTTCAACAATGATTACCACAGTATTAAAAAAAACAATTTGATGCCTGAAATGAAATATTAACAAAATTTAGTTTGACAGTAAATCGAAGCAGATGGAGACATATAAAGCATTATGAAACAAAGTCTTGCCTACAAGAAACAATATGTAATTCTCGTTATTCTCATGCTTCTAAAAGGCTGGTTTACAAAGTGATTTCACCGATTTCAACATTATTTTCCCAGAATGATACTATCATAGATGAGGAAGATTTGACCTATGCTTCTGATGAACTTGCTACACTAGAATGTGGAAACTGGAACACAGGTGGTTCCACGTAAACATAAGAAAAAACTGCTTTCCTGTGAGAGTGACAGAGCACTGGAACAGGCTGCCCAGAGAGATTATGGAGTCTCCTTCACTGGAGACATTCAAAACCCGCCTGGACGCATTCCTGTGTGATGTGCTCTAGGTGATCCTGCTCTGGTAGGGGGGTTGGACTAGATGATCTTTTGAGGTCTCTTCCAACCCCTAAGATTCTGTGATTCTGTGATTCTGTGAAAATACTGGAGATCTTCAGGTTAAGATGATGTTCTGTGTAGATGGAAGTAGAAATGGTGAATTGAGCAGAATACAGAAAGGCTTTTGAAGAAATAAAATAACCTTTAACATAACCTTTTATAAAAGAGAAATCAGATTTTTAGTCCTTTGGTATTTATATGAAATAAGGTTTCGTTTATCACTCGTAGATTATCTGTCTTCATCATGTCAATAAAGATAATCAGATCTCTTGCTTCCTTTCGTGCCGAAGAGCAGGAAATCAGATACCAGGAAAAACAATTGATCAGTCTGACTAGTGATAGACTTTCCCATTCATAGCTTCTGTTAAAATTTATACTGTTATTACACTACACATATGGTGTATGGTGAGGATGAAGAGGAAGAGGAAGAAAAGTATTCTTTACAGTGTAATTAAACTTTTGTCATGCAACAGAGCTGTTTAACATCTAGGTCCTCCACTGTGATGTGTTTTGTTTTCCTTCTCTTTCTCTACTGTGAGTGCTTTCAACTTCAGCAAATATTTTTGCAACTAGAGCAATCCAGTTACACAAGACATGCACATGGTCACCATTGTCCCATTGCAGTCAAAACTGGGACATTTCAGCTTAGTTGCCTTAGATTGTGCTATGCTTCCTAACAACAAAGTAATTACTACATACAGTCACCTGACCAGCTTGTGCTGCATAAAACACTATATGCTACCAATCACTTCTCTCTCCCCAGTCTCTTAAGTATTACACAACTAAGTAAGAATAAAGACATATGTCAATAATTTCATCAAGACATAATTATTTTCTTACTTACAAAAATAAAAGGATATTTGCCAGTTTTGATATGCTACAAAATAATAATAAAGCAAATTTGGAGACAAACCAACATAATTTTAACGAGGAAGAACTTTTGCAAACTTTTTAAAACTTCATTGATTCTATTACATTTGTGGCCTTTACCACCTTAACTACTATGTGGAATTTCTGTGACTGTTCTGAAAAGTGAACCTGTTTAACAGGTATAGCAAGTTTTGTTTGGGATTTTTTACTGTTGTGTTATGTCATGTCAGGTTTTTTTAAATAAGGAATGCTAAGTGAGGCTGTATTTTAAAGTAGTCACCTGTTTTTGTACATGTCAAGTCACAGCGGAAAGCTAGTAATTAGATTGAAATACGCTAGCATCTTATCTCCAACAATAAGCAAGGTGCATTTTTTTTAAAAAAAACTATAAAGTCTCTGGAATAGATCACTTATGTAGTAAGGGGAGGGGGGAGCATGGAACAAAGCACCCACCACCAAGGAAATTTAGTCCTAATACCAGACAGTTTGTATCTGGATATTATCTTCATAAATATTATGGACCTTAAAATTCTTCCTTTCCTATCCATAAAAAAATACTATTCTCAAACTGGAAAAAGAAATATATTTCAAACACTAAAAAGCTCTGTGAGCAATGCTAAAAAAATAAACAATATGGTTAAAAAAATCTGCCATACTACCAATGCTTGTGGACAATAAATTTCTTTACTTAGGGACACAGAGTCTCCCCAGTGAACCATGCAAACAGACCTTGGAGGTCTCTAGAACATCTATTCAGTTTCATACTGTAAAAAATTGACTGTATAAAATCTTAACTGTTCTAGAACTTGCTGTGCTACACAATGTAAATACTAGGTGCTTCAGAGCACCAACAGCAAATTCTGATTTGTTTTCATTTGGGTCTTTGGTCTCTTTCCTTCTCCACCCGCTCACCCCAGTGGAGTTTGTTCTTCTATCTGTTGCAGAGCAATGGAATATATCTAAATATATGTATATAATAAATAAATTTTTTAAAAAACACATTATTTTAAATGCTGCAGAGTCGCTACAGAGTGAGAGAAAATTGTTTTATTGAAGATTTGATGTTTAAAAGATGCCTGAGTGAAACATTATTTTATTAATATTTTACATTCTTCATGATCAAGAGTTACTCTGTTCTTTCTACTAATGATTGTTTGATGTCTTAAAAAGTGTTCTTTATCAATGTATTATTTTATACTTTATTAGGTGCCTGAATTTATTTACAATTTTTTTTTTCTTATAGAGTTGATTAAATAAGAACAAGAAATTTTTCATGTCCCAGTTTTACTCTTCCCCATACTGTTCCATAAGTCAATTTTATTAAATCAGACCACACAATCTAAATTAATACCTACTGTTGAACAAACTGATGGTGTTGTACTATTGCAACTTCTCCAGTCTGAAATTCTTGTCTACTGCATTAATTTAGAAATATTATTTGGAGCTTATTCAGTTCTTATATGTATGTATTTGTATTCTGTATGAATTCTAGTTGTGTGTATACGGACTTTGCACCTTGATCCTATTTATAGGAAAGCTTTGTCTGACACAAAGCAAAAATAAGTCTTTGTTTCTATTTTTTGAGTAATTCTTGAATTTGGGAAAATATTGGTGATGTTCTAGCTCATAATTTGTTTTTAGAAAGAATGAAAATGTCTTTAAACTTGCATATTTATTTTCTATCTAGGTCGACTAAGTATCACACAGTTTTTTTCCTAACCATGTGCTGTATTTCACTGCATCAAAACACCAAGTTCAAAGCAATAGACTAAGGAAGGTTTCAGAGAAGTCTAGCTAAGACTTCAGGGTTTTCTAAAACCGAATAAAGAAAACATAATTCGTGTTACAGTTTGTATTAAACAAAAATGCCATACAAAAAAATTTGCAAAAAGGTATCACAAACAAAATCACCACAAAATTTTCTCACTACAGTCCAGAACTGAACAGAAATTGAATGACAACATGATTTTACATCCTTTGTGGTTAGCTGCATTCACGTACCATGCCTGTGTCTGCACAATCACAGAGACACAAGTCTGTATTTTTTCCTGTCTGGCTAATTAAGTTACAATTAGCATCCAATCTATCTGTAGAATTAGCTTTTTCTGTCTAGGACACCAGGTTATTGGTTCATTCTCACAAGTATTCTCATAAAGCTGGGTTTTCCGCGAGCTCTTTTTGTGGAGAGCAGTCTTGGCCACAAAGGAACCTACCTAAGTTTAGTATGCAGTCAGTAGCACATCCATTTCAAATACTGTTCATTCATCATTACATATGTTTGTTGGAGAGAAGTTCATACTTGGACTGAAAGCAGCAAGTGATGTTAGAATAGATTATAACAACAATGGGTAAAGTAGATTGCGTCATTATCCTATTTTAAGAAGGTTTATTCTAAGTGCTGCTAGAATTGTAGATGGTATTTCATGAAGGGTAAAATACATTATTTGTGGAGGAATTCTACTTAGTTTTATTACTTAATACCAGCAGTATTTATGCAATCATAAAAAAGATAACTATTAAAATTAAAGACACTCAGTAAATGTCCTGGTTTGAGCCAGAACAGAACCAATTTCCTTTTTAGTAATTTAACTTTTCAGTTAAGTCTCTTCTAAATAACTGCACTTGCTGAAATTAACGGCCTGTTTTTCAGTCACTGTCTGCTGCCAAGACTGGTAACACTTGATGCTTCTGGTTATTGGTGGAGAATGGTGTGCAAAACCAAGGTTTTTCTAAACTTCTTATGTGCTGGAAACAAAAGGAAGGAAAGGAGTCACACCTGCGGCCCTCCTGCAGAGAGAAGCAGACTGGACAGGTGACCCAAAATTGACTAAAGTATTTCATTCTATGCAGGTCATACTTAGTTAAATATGAGAGGTCAAGAGGGCCAAGCTCTCTTTGTCCATGGCTACCATCCTAGGAGGACTCACATCAGTTTTTCTGCCTTTGATCCCTATCCATGCATTCCTGAATCTTCCCTCCTGCCCCTGACTCTAGGAGTACAGTGCAGGACTTTCCCAGGGCCTGCCCTGCAGCCTCTGTAGTGATGTGAGCATTCTTGGCGGGCAGGTGTGGTATTGTTTTTGTACATACAGGTATATATTTCATTATTTTCTTTTTCATTATGATTGTTTAATTAAAGCTGTGTAGTTTAGTTTCCAATTCTTAAGTCTCTCTCACTTACTCTCTTTCCTTTCTGGGAGGGAGAGGGGTCAATAGCATCTGACATTCATTTAATTCCTGGCCCGGTGTTAAACCTTGACAGTAACTTATAATAAATACTTGAAAGTATCATAATATGATATAATATAATGTAAACAGGGAAACATTTATGATAATACAATAGTGATAGCACTATTTCACAAAGGATTTTTAATGACAAATTATTATTTAATATAACTTTTAACAATCTGGTATTTTGAAACAATTTAAATTACATTAAATGAAAGTATCTAATAGAGGAGAAAAGCAAAATAGAATGGAAAAAATATGCCTCATCTTTTAATACATTGCCTGACATACTCCTTTTCTTCTTCCCCACCATTATTTATTTTGTACATCCACAAAATGCCAACTTGAGGGAACTCAAGCAATTTTAGAGATGCACCTGCTTTCTGACCTTTTAATGCCAGTGCTGCATTTAGCACAGGAATACTCTAAAGAGTTTTAAATACTGAAAGTCCTTCAGACAAAAAGTAGCTCCTGAAAACAACATCTAAAATATGTTACTTACTTGGGTCCAGATCCTCACATCATGTGAAAAAGGATAATTGAGACTGAATGTTTCTAGCTTTCAGCTGCTATCACAAATATGAAATAAGACTGAGAGTTATAACCTCATAAGTGTGTGTGCAGACAGGAGCTATAACATTGTATATCTTGGATTAATTGCATGAATATTTATGTTACAAAGCAGAGTTCATAGTACTGTCATTACACACATAGTTAACTTCAAAACACTGGGAACTCCTTAGGTATTTTTCAAAATTAGCAAAAATTACCATAAAGTTCTAAAGAGCAATTTAGTACTGCTTTATCATTTAAAATCTTTTACTGATACACACGTATACACTTGTGTTATGAAATGCCATTCAAGTACTAACTAAATTATTAAAACACTTAGAAAGTAAGTAAAAACAACTGATAAAAAACCTATTTAAGAATCCCTGAGCCCCATTGTAAAGTCCTGAAATTATAATTACTTCATTCCAGGAATTTAAGCAGTTAAAGCAGAACCATCTATTACTTTTTTCTTTTCTGATTTTTTTTTTTTTTATATATATTATAGCATAAATTACCTTAGTGGAGATAACAGTGGGAAATCTTCAGTAAATTTACTGCAGTAGAGAAAGCCTAAAAAAGTACTTTTGCCCCAAACCTTATTATCTCTCTATATATCTATCAACAGTATCCCAAAATTATGCTGATACATTATGTCAAACCAGAAGAGTTACCTAAGAATTACTTGTTCCCAGAGTGAATTTTAGTAAGTTAAGAACAGGGAACAGATTTGTGTTATTCTGCATTCTTTGCAGTTATTTATAGCAAGCATGATAGCTTTCATACTACTCATGTTAGAATGTATTAAGCAGGTCTGAATGCTGTAAGCTCTTCACACATAACCCTGTGTTTCTGTAAATTGTAGCAAAACTGATAGAGAAAAGAAAGTTAACCCCAGTTTTTCTGTTTATTTGCCAAAAATACCCGGCCTTTCTAATAAAGAATAATTTTTTTTTTCCTGTAGGTTTGGCCTGAAAACTGTTTTTCTATTAGCATTCAGAAAAATCTACACAAAACCTTTCTTGACTGGGTCTTTCATAAGCAATCTGTTTTTTCCTGGGTAAAAAAGGAGATGTAAGCTTTTCTTTTTTCTTTTTGCTTTTTATTCTTGTTGTTTTTAACTGCACAAATAGAATCTTCTTGAATTGTGTCCTTCTCTTGCTTTTTACCAGTAAATACTGCAACTGCTACTTCAGAGGGGGCACATCAGTAAGATCCACTACTTTGCTTCAGTGGCAGTGCTGACAAAGGAAGAGGATCTGCAGGGCATGAAAATTCTTTCTGGCAGCCAGAATAAAATGTTTGTCATCACTAAGCCAGAAATCATGGTGATTTGAGCATTATTTGTGGTTTGATACAACAGACTTAGTTTGATTTTTAGAAAGCTATAGTTCTTCTAAATGAGGAAGGCATTATGTTGAAGAAATCTGTCCAGGCTATAAAGTAAAACTTGGTACCACCGCATAATATCTTAAAACACTGCATGAATTATATTACTGGGAAAAAATTCATAAATGGTTACTTTACTTTTTAAAATGTAAGTTATAATAATATTGTTCATTATTTTCTGATAGGAAATCTACAGTTATTATTATCTCTGAGTCCCATTCTCCTTACCCAAAAGAGAAAATTAATTTATGAACATCACAATTTAAAGGAAGAACATTAAAAAGAAAATCACTATTGAGTCCTATAAAACATGACACAGATATGACACCAACATTGAGTGTATGCTTTGCTTCAGTTTAAAGGAATATAGTTGCTCTTTATGTGAGAGAGCAACTAGAATGCATTGAGTTTTGTGCAGGGGCCAATGAGGGGCAAGTTGAAAGTCTGTGGGTAAGAATTAAGGGGCAGGCTGGTGTGGGTGATACAGTTGTGGGGGTCTACTACAGACCTCCAGATCAAGATGAGGAAGTTGATGAGGCTTTCTACAGGCAGTTGAAAGCAGCCTCACAACTACAGGCCCTAGTCCTTATGGGAGATTTTAACTACCCCGATATCTGCTGGAAGACTTACACAGCCAGCCTTTCACAGTCTAGGAGGTTCCTCCAGTGCATTGACGATAACTTCTTAATGCAAATGGTGGACAAGCCAACTAGAAGAGGAGCGCTCCTGGATCTTGTATTAACTAACAAGGAGGGCCTTGTTGAAGCAGTGGTGGTCAATGGCAGCCTTGGCTGCAGTGATCACGAGATGGTGGAGTTCAGGATCCTGTGTGGAAGGAACAGAATACCCAGCAGGATCAGAACCCTGGACTTCCACAAAGCAAACTTTGGCCTCCTTAATCAACTGTTAAGGGAAATCCCATGGGACAGGGAGCTAGAAGGTAAAGGGGCTCAAGATAGCTGGTCAACATTCAAGGATCACTTCTTGCGAGCACAGGATCAGAGCATCCCAATGGTTAGGAAATCTAGTAAGGGAGCTAGGAGACCTGCATGGTTAAAAAAGGAACTACTGGGCAAACTCAAGTGGAAGAGGAAAATCTACAGATCATGGAAGGAGGGGCTGGTCACTTGGGAGGCATATAGGTCTGTTGTCAGAGGATGTAGGGAGGCAATTAGGAAAGCTAAGGCCTCTTTGGAACTTAACCTTGCAAGTCAGGTTAAGGATAATAGAAAGGGCTTTTTCAAATACATAGCTAACAAATCTAACACTAGAGGCAATATTGGCCCTCTGATGAACGAGGTGGGAGCCCTGGTGACAGGATATAAAGAAGGCAGAGGTGCTGAATGCCTTCTTTGCCTCTGTCTTTACTCCTGCAGGATTTCCCCATGAGCCCCAGATTCATATAGCCCCAGAAGAAGTCAAGATAGAGGAGGAGTTTGCCCAGGTAGATGAGGATTGGGTTAGGGATCAGTTGAGTAATCTGGACATCCATAAATCGATGGGTCCGGATGGAATGCACCCAAGGGTGCTGAGGGAGCTGGCGGAGGTCATTGCTAGTCCACTCTCCATCATCTTCGGTAAGCCATGGGTAACAGGAGAGGTGCCTGAGGACTGGAGGGTAGCAAATGTCACTCCAGTCTACAAGAAGGGCAAGAAGGAGGACCCGGGTAACTATAGACCGGTCAGCCTCACCTCCATCCCTGGAAAGGTGATGGAACAACTTGTTCTTGTCACTATCTCCAGGCATATCAAGGATATGGGGGTCATCAGGAGCAGTCAGCATGGTTTTATCAAGGGTAAATCATGTTTGACTAACCTCATAGCCTTCTATGAGGAAATTACTAGGTGGATAGATGATGGTAGAGCGGTAGATGTGGTATACCTTGATTTCAGTAAAGCATTTGACACCGTCTCCCACAGCATCCTTGTAGATAAGTTGATCAGGTATGGGTTTGGTGATCAGGTAGTGAGATGGATCAAGAACTGGTTGAAAGGAAGAAGTCAGAGAGTTGTAGTCAATGGGGCAGAATCTGGTTGGAGGTGTGTGACCAGTGGAGTCCCTCAGGGGTCGGTACTGGGACCGGTGTTGTTCAACATCTTCATCAACGACCTGGATGAGGGTATAGAATGTACCCTCAGCAAGTTTGCTGATGACGCTAAGCTGGGAGGAGTGGCTGACACACCAGAAGGCTGTGCTGCCATTCAGAGGGACTTAGACAGGCTGGAGAGTTGGGCGGGGAGAAACATGATGAAGTTCAACAAGGGCAAGTGTAGAGTTCTGCATTTGGGGAAGAAAAACACCATGCACCAGTACAGGTTGGGGGCTGACCTGCTGGAGAGCAGTGTAGGAGAAAGGGACCTGGGAATCCTGGTAGACAGGAGGATGACCATGAGCCAGCAATGTGCCCTTGTGGCTAAGAAGGCCAACGGCATCCTGGGGTGCATTAGAAAGGGTGTGGTTAGTAGGTCAAGAGAGGTTCCCCTACCTCTTTATTCTGCATTGGTGAGGCCGCATCTGGAGTATTGTGTCCAGTTCTGGGCCCCTCAGTTCAAGAAGGACAGGGATCTGCTTGAGAGAGTCCAGCGCAGAGCTACAAAGATGATTAAGGGAGTAGAACATCTCCCTTATGAGGAGAGGCTGAGGGAGCTGGGTCTCTTTAGCTTGGAGAAAAGGAGACTGAGGGGTGACCTCATTAATGTTTACAAATACGTAAAGGGTGAGTGTCAGGGAGATGGAGTTAGGCTTTTCTCAGTGATGACCAGTGATAGGACAAGGGGTAATGGGTGGAAATTGGAGCATAGGAGGTTCAAGGTGAATATGCGAAAAAAATTTTTTACTGTGAGAGTGACAGAGCACTGGAACAGGCTGCCCAGGGAGGTTGTGGAGTCTCCTTCACTGGAGTCATTCAAAACCCACCTGGATGCATTCTTGTGTGATGTGCTCTAGGTGACCCTGCTCTAGCAGGGGGGGTTGGACTAGATGATCTTTGAGGTCCCTTCCAACCCCTAAGATTCTATGATTCTATGATTCACCTCATTTATTACTTTTGTAAATGTCAGTCCAGATTCCATAGGGCCATCAGAAGAATTGTAGAATGGTTTGGGTTGGAGGAGATCATCTAGCTCCAACATGCCTGCATGGGCAGAGACATCTCCCACTAGACCCGGTTGCCCAAATCCCAACACACCCTGGTCTTGAAAACATCCAGTGATGGGGCATCCACAAATTCCCTGGGCAACCTGGTCTGGTGTCTCACCACCCTCACAGGAAATAATTTCTTCTTAATACCTAATCTAAATCTACCCTCTTTCAGTTTAAAACTGTTACTCCTCATCCTGTCACTACATGCCCTTGTAAAAGGTCCCTCCCCAGCTTTGCTGTAGGCCCCCTTCAGGCATTGGAAGCCTTCTCCTCCAGGCTGAACAACCCCAACTCTCTCAGCATTTCTTCACAGGAGAGGTGCTCCAGGCCTCTGATCATTTTTGTGGCCCTCCTCTGTCTGGACTCATTCAAACAGCTGCATCTCCTTCCTCTGTTTGGGGTTCCAGCATTGGACACAGTACCCCAACTGGGATCTTGTGAGAGCAGAGTAGAGGGGGAGAACCACCTTCCTTTACCTGCTGGCCATGCTTCTTTTGATGCAGCCCAGAATACAGTTGGCTTTCTAGGCTGCAAGCATACATGGCCAGCTCATGTTGAGCTCATCAGCCAACACCCTCAAATCCTCCTCAAGGCAGTTCTCAATCCATTCCCTGCCCAGACTATATTTGTGCTTGGAATTACCCCAACATATGTGCAGGATCCTTGCACCTGGTCTTGTTGAACTTCATGCTGTTTGCATAGGCCCACCTCTCAAGCTTGTGCAGGTCCCTCTGGATGGCATCCCTTCCCTCCTGCATGTTGATCACACCACACAGCTTGGTGCTGTCAGCAAACTTGCTGAGAGTGTACTCAGTCCCACTGTCCATGTTGCCTACAAACATGCTTAACAGTGCTGATCCCAGTACCGACCCTTGAGGAATGGCACTGGTCACTGATCTCCACTTGAACATGAAGCTGTTGACTGCAACTCCTTGAGTATGACCATCCTGAAAATACCTTATCCACTGAGCGGTCTGTTTGTCAAGTCCATGTCTCTCCAATTTGACAAGGATGTCATGTGGAACATTGTCAAATGCTTTGCACAAGTCCAGGTAGATGAAGTCTGTTCCTCTTCTCTTCTCCACCAATGCTGTAACGGTGCCTTAGGATCTTCTGTTTCAAGACTAAAAGAGATGGTGGTAGTCCTTGAGTTTCTGTGAGATAAAACATAAATAATTGATAGACTGGAATAAGTTTTTAAAAATCCACAGTCCTGATCCTGCTGTTCCTGTTGGGTATCTTGAACTATTGGGATATGCAACTACAGATTTTCTTCTAATTTTCCAAAATATAATTCAATTGCTTCATTGCTTTTCAGACAGAAATTTCATGTGAAGTTCAAAACAGTGCTGGAGGTACTTTTAGCAGTTTATTAAAATTAAATATCCATCCCTGCATTTTTAATAGTAAATATTAAAAAATAAAATTAATGTTGCAAAAGAAGCTTTTATTTCAGTTTATGTACTTCTTAATGACAGATGTTTTGTATTGTTTAGATTATCATGTTCAACAAAACTGTGCACATTTTAAACATTAAAGGAAATCAAAGAAGTGAAGAATTACATATTGAAAAACAGATCACTTTTTAAATTTTTCTTTTTAAATTTAATTTTAAAGCAGATTTTTCCTTGCCTTTTAAAATGAGGATGTTAGGTCAATTCCTCTTTATCTGTAATAAACAATGTTTCACTGATCATCTCCTAGAACAGACTTTTTTTGGTTGACTTTTACAGATTATTAACATGCTCCCTTGCCACGGCAGTAATAAAAATTCTAAATAATGATTTGAGTACAAATTGTCTCGTTGACCACTGACAACTAATACACAGAAGTGTCAGGATAAAATAAAAGTGTGACTTACATATGTTAATCTGGTGTAATTTAAATTAATTCTTTGGTCAATCTGATTTTGAGGAAGTCTGAGAGCTACATCTCTCTAATACTTCAAAAGAACTTCTCACTGTTTAGCATTTCAGCAAAACAAGTCCATGCTTCCTACTTTGTTATTTGTTTCGGACTCATTATACTCCTCAGGGATAAGTTCTGCTACTTTTCCAGTTTTCTTGACAATGAAAGTCAGAAATTGTTTCTGGCTGCAAACAGATGGTGTCTTTTCTTTTATGCAACTAATAGATGCAGAGCAAATATGCTGCAGTTAACTCTTACTTCAGATGTGACTTCCTTCCACAGCCTATACTAATTCTACCCAGTTTCTCCTTCCAGAGATAATTAGGTTCAGTTGCCATAATCTTTGAATAAAAAACATCTGGCAGTACATTTAGCTTCATTGCAGTTGGTACATTCATTGTCAATGCATGAAAGAAATTAATGTCAAAAATTTGGCCCAAAAAGTATTCTGTGTTTTTGTAGGTATCTAGCCAGGTATGTTTCTTATTTTCTATCAAGGGAATACTAATCCACTTTGAATAAAATGTGTTAATTCAAAAGAGCCAGCAAAACATTGATTTTTGCTTCCAACTCTCAGATTAGTGATTGGAGCACATACAATTTCAAGATCAATTTGCCAGTTTTTTTCATTTTATACATGAGGCAGAAATGTCACACAACCTAAACTAAGGCAGGAGTCAGTACCCTAATACAAATGGTTTTTAGATAAGTATTTACTGTTTCGTCAGAAAAAGCTGAAAGGACACATCTGGTCAGTTTGTGGAAAATTTGCTAAAAGGTCATGAAAAATTACTTTTTCTTAGGTTAAGGACTGCTGTATATACTTAAAAAAAAATATGCTAATTTTAACACAACCTAAAAGCATTTATGTGCAATTTTTATTGCTTTAATAAGTCTGTGCAGTTTAAGGTTCTTAAAACATCTGTAGTAAATGCGCAGCATGATTGTTCCTTGGCAGAGACAGATTTATATCATCAGTCCTAGTTTTAAAGAACTTACCTGTCCTTTTTTGACCCCACTTGAGAAGAAATAAAAATGTGTTGTTTAATTGGCAGTTTCATTTTTTCAAAGGTTTGTCATGAAAGAGAACTATTCTGAACCCAATTATATCTCACAGGAAAAAAGATATAATCTTTTGGACACATAAGCCTTTCTCTCAATCTAAATCAGCTGATTATAGACTGCAAACTATTATTTTTTTTTTTAACTATATGTAATTAAATAGATTAAGTAAAAGGACTTTGGGGTTTTTGTCCTGTATGACTATATGACCATATTAGTATCTGAGTTTTGTAAAAGTTGATTTTTAGATGTAAGAATGTTAGAGCAAAAAGAATTACGATTACAAGTACATCAATAGTTAGTCTGGGTTGCAATGAGTTTTGAAATCTCAGCAGATTATGAGGGAAAAACTTATAGTTTCAGTGAAAAAGGAATCTTACTTTGTTATTCATAAGAACTATCAGTATGATACTTACACCAAAGCAGAGTGCTAAATAGATTGAGAAATTAAAACTGTTCAAAATCCTGCTATAAAATGTAGCTGTGTGAAGTTTTCTTGATTAATGTCCATTTGGTAAGAAACTATATCCAAGAAAAAAATGCAGAAAGGGCCTTTTTAAAAGCACTATCAATGGTTATGGAAAAAAGAACCAGCTGTAGAAAAAAGCGGGTATTATCTAAAACTGTCTTAATTATTATTGAAAAGTCTGAAAACTTTTATTTTTATAAGTGTTTGCAAATATCACAGGCATTTCATAGGTATCTTAGTGAATAGGCTTTGAAGCCTGAAGGATTATATGCCAGCATAAAACCAGCACAGTTGAAGTGTGCTGGAAACCCTAAGATTTCCTCTGCTACTTACCCAGAGCTAGAAATCATTAGGTAGGCAGTTTTCTTTAACTTAACATAATTACTTTTTTAATGTTAGGTGGCACAGGTCACACCATAAAATTGTCACTTATATAATAGTTTATAATTATTTAAGGAGAGCAGAATCTACACGTTTTTGCCAGACATAGGCAAGACTGAAAAACTACTAAGATGGCAGCATCTTAAAGAATTTTTTAAATATATATTTAATCATACTGGAAAGGAGGTGGCTTTTGCATTTTAAAAGGAAAAGGTGGCAGTATGCACATGAACTCTGTTTTTACAAGCATAACTATCACATTTCTTTCATCTTTCTTATTTAGGGTTACTATTTTTGGCTGAGAAACTTTTTTAATTAATGCTTTGTTTTATTGTTACTATTCTTAACTAAATTTCAAAGAACCAGGGTGTATCTCCTTACCATTTAGACAGTTATGTAATCATTAGAAGAATATTAATTACTGAAATTACGTGATGTTTCCATACTGTAATTCTGGAGGATGTGCATTAGTCTTCATTATTTTTGTTTCTTCCAAAGTCAAACTCAGAGGGAACTTACATTTAAGAAACTATTTCAGAAGTATGCAAAAAGTATTTCCAATATAATAGATACACAAGCAGAGCAACATTTAATGCAACAATTTGCCCTTACTTGGTATCAGGGCAGACGTCTGTCCCACTTATGATCTAGAACTATACTTGCTGTGAGAAAAACCAGAACAAATGGATCTATGTAATTACAGATGTGTCTCCTGGGCTCACTACTGCTTCAATAGACCTAAGAGAAGTGAGCCCAGGAGGTGAATAAGCACTTCCTGAAGACTAACTGCTTACATATTGGAGTTTAAACCCTGTAAGCATCAATAATATAGAATTTAAGCATAGACCCTCAGAGCTCATCAGTTTTGTGCGTTTTCCTGAAAAGTTGAACAAAACAGGTACATTTTTCACCAGACTGGAAAATATGAAAAAAAGTAACAAAACTCTAGGCTTTTCTGAAGCAGTTTCAAATCCTCTGAAGTTAATGAGAGCTTTCTCCACTGACTTTAATAATGTTTTTCATTCAGTTCAGAGTGTATTTTCATAATAGACTACTAAAGCACTCCTTAATTGAATAGTTAAAAAGAAAAAAAGAACTAAAAAGTGAAAGCCAAGGTTTTTGTAGCTTGTAAGTGTGAAAAGAAGTATCCTTATTAAAACGATGATTAACCTTCGGTGTAAATAATCAAAGTGGATTCTCTTTCTACTAGCATAGCCTGGGTGACAGATTTTAACTACATGTTATTTTGAAACTGTCAACATGTGGAAGTTAATGAGGAGAAGGAATTTATTTATTTTATTGTTGCCATGCTTACAGTGGCTCTCTCCATTACCTCCTGTATGGCAAAGAAAACATCCTACTAAGGAAAATTTTAATGCATTGTATCTTAATACAGTTCCAAAGTAAAATAAATTCCATTTCACAGCAGGACTTTTACAGCAGAGTAGGAGTGCTCTTCTGGAGTGTTAATAAGAGAAGTTCTGTCATTTCTCATTCTAGCTCATTCCACATTTATTTACCTACGTGGACAAGTCCCTGTTGAAACACAGCTTTCTTTCCTTTTTTTGCCTTTTTTTTTTTTTTTCTTTTATGTATGGACAACTGTTAGATTATTTCCACCTGTGATAAACAGAAAATGAGACAAAGAGTAGCTTCTAACCTTGAGCTCACTGAATATATGCAATTATTGATGAAGAAACTAAACCAGTATTTTTCATTACCACTGATATTTTCATGGTTTTTTACTGAATTCCAACAGTATGCCTTGTTAATGCTGTTGCTGGAAGTACAGATTAAGTGGTGTATTTTGCAAGGCATTCTAAGGTAAATTCTGCTATGTTGACATTATTTACACATCTATTAACAAGTGATTCTTTGGGTAGTGACAACACAATTGTAGCCACAGTCCATCACGGTACTACTATGAGCTCTGCTGCCTACTGATACTGGGGAGCAAGGATTGTTGGAGAGTTGAGGTCTTGGGTTTTTTTGTTTTGATTTGATTTGATTTTAACCCCTCTAATACAGATGATTCTGCTACTCTGAGACCTCTAGTCTGTGGTTTTGCATAATAGCTCAGTTCCTCCTTTCTGTCTGATGTGGACATGGATTCTGTAGCTTTTAAACTCAGGATACTCAGGAACTTCTGACTGGTTGAGAACATTAATCTACAATGAATCCTTTAAAAACATACTATCTTGTAACTGCAAAATATCTTTATACCAAACTAGTGACTAATTTAACCCTCATAATTGATCTGATCACTTCTGTGTTTCACAGAACTCAGCTGCCTGAAGCCCTCTTTGTACAAAAATCTTGGATTCCAGTTCTTTTTCCTTGAAAATCTAATTAACAGTATTCTTTTAAATAAGAACATTACTTTCTGTGAGCAATTAACTGAAATTCAGTCTGCTTTAAACTTTTCAATATAGCAATGAATATTTATAAACTTAATAGAACTTCATCCTGGTAGGCGATCCCTTTAATCTTATTTGAAGCAGTGTGGGGCCAAGTCTCACTGGATTAACATCATCTTTTCTCTTGGCATACACACACACAAAAAATAATTTCCTTGAAATGAAATATTTGACCAACTGATATCCAAATCTATGACAGTTCAAAGTCTGTTTCAGTAAAACTAGAGTGTATGTATCCATATTATCTGTGGCTCCATGCTGTGATTCAACAATGATCTCTCAAGCTCATATGCACTTTTCTACATCATAAGCACCTGGGTGGCTTGCAAATATCAATAATTGAATAAAAGCTACAGTAACTGTGGTCTTAAAATGTAAGCTAAATAGAGAAGATCTACTACAGAGAAAAAAATAAAAATTAAAAGCAGACATCCAAGAAACAAAGAAGCAAGCTGGAACAGAACCAAAGAAATATTTTCAGTATTGAATTTCCTGTCTAATTTTACTTTATCTCATCCATGTGAAAAGTCATCATTATGAAACTGCTTTTGAAGTAAAATCTGGTTTACATTCTCAAAACAAATGGAGATTGCAAACAGTCTTCTAGTTATTTCCATATTACTGCCTCATATGCAAAATGCATGAGAGCTGGTTTTACTGCTTTTTTTTTTGCTTTTCTTCTCATTAACTCTGCCATCTCATTTGTGCTTGAAGAACTGTCTTGACTAATTTTACTATCTGCTTTTGACACGTTTGCTGGATGAACTCCTTCTGTTATACTTCTCTGTATTTCTACTTGTCTGAGTCTATTCCTTAATATTTTCATATGTCCTTTTATTCCGCAGTCTTTGTGTTGTGCTTTCACTGTGGGTGAAGACATCCTTTGTGAAAAATGTCTTCTTTTTAATAAACTCTCTTGTTTTTGCAGGTGATTTGACAGTAGCTGCCTGTCAAAAAGATAGGTGGGCTGCAGTTTGATTTCCTAGTGTAAAAAAAAGGATTCTGATTCTTAGGATCATCACGATTACGTTTTGTGTAAGAGATGATTTTGATACGAAGGGCTTTTCAAGAGTAACAAAACAAGTGTACAGCACTCATTTATCCCTGGGAGAAGGGGGTGTTTTAGGCCATTCATGTTCCCAACGAATCTGCACGTATTCTGCATGTTTGATGCATACAGAGTGTGTAAGATTGGTGAACAATCTCACCCTTTTTCAGAGCTACAAGAGAATCTGTTCTCACAACTACTTTGAAATAGAAGAAATCTCAAATGGGTAATACAGTGACACAGCCCAGCCCAAAACCTTGCAAATTGAGACCACATACAGAAGAGTTTTGCTGAAAAACTTAGCTGATGAAGACAGACTAACCAGGCTTGAAAGGGTTGGATACAAAACCAAGCGTCATTCTAATAAAGGTAGAAAGAGCGTGTAGAACTTAGTTACACTCTGGGTTCTTACAGAACATGTCATGAAAAGTAGACACCACTTGACTTCAGATACATATAACAGTGTAGTGCTGTACACAACTGTATACACTATATTGACAATCACCAAAGATACCTGTGTGTATCCTTCCATTAAACTGCAGTTGTCAAATGGAAGCCAAGCTGTTCTGTTTTGGAGTTCTAGGGGCATTTCATTACAACCTCCTGTAGAGGGTATATATCTTTTCTCAGCTAGTACTGTGCAACTATAAAGGTTGTAGTTCACACAGAAAAAAATCTCTTCTGAAAAGCTCAAATTCTGTAGGGTTTCAGAAATGCCTTAACAAATTATTTTTGTGTTATCACACTGTCACTGCCTTTGCAACTGTCAAATCAGTAGTCAGTACTAAAACCATCATGTACAAAAATTACCCATTTTGCAACCAACATTCAATTTGAGTTTGCAAAACAGCTATGTGAAATACAAACTCTGAGAAGGATTTTTGCTTCCTGAGATAGTCAGTATATGGACTACAAAATGCCACCTCATCTCTAGATGTAGCTGAGTAGAGATGTTCAAGAAAATGTGCAAGGACAAAACAGCTGATACTGTGTGCAGCTTCTGTAACGTTGCACATGACCTTATTTTTTCCAGTATCTTTACAAATTGTGCAGATACTGTTTGGTTTGTGGGGGTTTTTCCTTCATCATTCTTTCCTTTCACTGCAGGTCACAAGGAGGGAGAAGAGAAATAACATGGGAACATCACATGTTACATGAAATGTTATTTGTGGCCTCTGCATTACAAACAGATCTCTCCAACACACAGGTGTTGGTTGCCTGGTTGCCATCAGGAAAGTAGGGGTAGCAATTTGGTGATGAAAGTGGTAGAAAGTGGAAAAAGAAACAGGTATTTTGTGGGTGTAAATGTAGGATTTGTATCATTATTTGCACAGCAACACCATGCAGTGCTTACGCCAGCACCTACTTTTTAGTTAATTCACAAGTAAATTCCAAAACATTATTTTTCCTGATGAAAATCAAGTGTGTAAGGTAAATTAATGTAATCTATCAGATTTTTTTCTCAGATACACAATTTTTAAAAAATGCTTAACTAATCCCATTCTACTAGCACAACTCATATTTCTCTAATGTGTAAGGCATTTCTCTCACTGTTAAGCTATCAGTTCTCAGATTTTGGCACATAAAGGAGGAACTTTCCAACATACCAGACTTTTATTTCAATATGTCATTGTTTTATTGGAAATGACATCTCTCTTCTAAATAGAAAAAAAATATAAATTTGAATATATTTAATTGATACATATTTGTTTAACAATGTGTTTATTTTTCCTTAGTAAAACCAATAGCTCTTGCACAGAGTACCTGCACAGACTTTTGGCACAAAGGTCATTCAGGATCTTTAAATGAAATATTTCAGGTTTAAGAAACTGGATTTTGCTAACAAAAGAAAGATTCACAGTAAAAAACCCTCATCACCACTACCAGGTACAGTTACAGTAAGATGGTTTGTAGAATATATCTTGATTCATACTGTTCCAGGTAATGTTATCTTAACATGCAATGAGATCTTTGCCAAAAGTGTAACTAACATTAATTCCACACTACATGTCACCCAAATCTAAACTGAATGTCAAAGTTATGGGTTTGTTTTGGCTTCTTTCCTAACACTGGCCTACAAGTCACATTTCAAAAATTTGCTTTAAATAGTGAAGGTATAAAGCTTTTCAGAATTTAAAAAGTACTTAAAAAATGTACAAGGCAGACTTTCTAAGATGTGTTATTCTCACAAACCAGCATAAACCTGATCTGCTGTCTTCTGGGTCTAGGGTAGTTCCCTTTGCAGCCTTAATGAAGACGGGAATATGAATTACCCTTCTATATTCATAATATCCATAAAGTTCAGAACTTGACTTTTAATAAGCAAATACCATGAACTAATAGGTAAAAGTGGTCTCAGACACTCTTAAAGAGATGTTGAGAAAAAGCTTCTTTTAGGAAAGTTTATCTGCTTGCCATTTTGTAGATAAACCTGAATTTTGATTATTTCTGTCTTGAAGAAGAATGTACATGCATCTTTCTTTCAGTTAAAAACCAGAGAAGATAAAATAGCCATAGTCTGATGAAGTTTCTCCTAGTTTACCTTTATCACAATCAAACTTTTTAAATTTAGCCTTAAAATTGTTGCTTCCCTAAGAAAGCAAATCTTCTGTAATGTTTCCCAATAAAGCAAAGCTCTAAGTCTAGTTATTGTGTCCTCGTTTCCTTTACCCCATACCTTCACATGTACTAGCTAATACTTAAAAAACTAGGCAAATTGATAATATAATAACTTCCACTTCTAATTCTGTGTTTTCTACATGGCCACATACTTTACATATACTATTCAAATAATTTTTTGTTGCTTTCAAGGACAAAGAGGATAAATGTGGGGGTTTTTAGTATCCTGTACTGTAATGCTTCTGTTACTGATTTGTTTTAAATTGATTGCATAGACAAAGTCCCTGGAGATCTGAATTTTTTTCGCCTTTAATGCAAGTCTGTTGTTATTGTCAGTAGTCCTTGTCCAATTCCAGTCATAATTCCGACAAGACTATTACTTTGACTGATGTTTGATTTTGATAGCAAACCAGTGTGTCATTTTATTACTAAAAATCTGTGCATTTTATTTCCTATAATTTCTCTAGTGATGTTCACTAACTTATTTCAGATGCCACAGTGTTTTAAAACTGCCTGGAGGGATGACTGTCCTTATTTTCAATTGTCTTTTAAAAGGAAAAAGAATTCAATAGCTGAATGCATTTCCTTTTTATTTTTACCCTATGTAGTAGAACAAATGTATCATTTTAATGAGCATCTTATAATTGCAACACTTAAGATTCTCAAAACATAATTCATCATTATTCTCTTTGCAGTTGCCAAGGTGTTTCAATCAAATTATTTTTTTAAGTTTTATTTAGGAAGTTTATTTTAATGTTCATTGTTAACCATGAATAAGACAAAATACACAGTTTAATTTTTTATGTACACTGTTATATATAAAAAATTGGATTTTCTACTGTAGCTAATTATAGTACGTATTGTGTTAAGAATACACATTTTAAGAATACTTTCTTAATACTAATAATTCTATTAAATTCTTATTTAAATTTGAAGCATAATTGCTATTATGATGCTCTATCAGAAAACTTGTTCTTGGAAATTTAAAACTAAACTAGAAACATTTTGCTTCTCTATGTGTCCTGAACAAAAGTTCAGAGAAAAACAAGAATATATCAATAACAGAAGAGAGATTCACAAAATCTGAATCCCATTTGTGCATAATAAAAAAATACTACAATGTGTTTTTTTTCCTACAAACCTCTCTCTTGTCTGACTGTGAAGTCTAGGACAAAAAGTTTGTGTCGTATTCTGTGTATACAACATCTAATCATAACTTGGGGTTCTTGTATAAAATAAGATACTGTCTTGACAATCTTTACAGGAAATAATAAGCAAAACCAGATATTGTTATCCCAGAAAAGCACGTCCATGTGTCTTCTGATTTTTACTTAAGCATTTTTATGATGTGTTGATATTTAAATACTGATTTTTTTTTCTTTTTCTTTTTTAAGGACAACTAATGACCTTTTCATGCATTTATGGTCTTTTCTGCAGTGACCTCAAGGAAATTTTACTGGAAAGCACTGATTTACAGTTCCTGTCAAACGAATTTGAAGAAAGGTAACTCCCATAAATACTTTGAGGATGTAAGTGCTATAATGAAGATAACACAAGAAGAAAGTTGAAACCTCGGGTATGCTACCCAGTTACAAACCCTCTAGTATTATAGATTCCTGCTTTGTTTCAAAACTCCAGTAGGATATACATGAAAGATATACACAATCTAACAGTTCTTAATTAAATTTTCCATTACTATTACAGGCAGTAATGAGCAGGAAAATACAGTATGAGCAGGAAAACTCTTTGACTCAGATGGGTCACGTGAGATGTCTAATAAGTTTACACATCGTTAGCCTTTCTTCAGTTACTTAGATTTCCATCTACTTTGAACTTGTTATTTTAGGAGTCCATTGCATGTGCTTATATCTTTTCAACTTCAAACAGATTACCTCTTCCAGCTTTCTACAGAACTATATGTTTTTACCTTGAGATTACTTTTCTACGGGTTAGTGAAATCAGTTTTCATTTTAGTACAACATTGCTTTTTTTGCATTCAAAGCCAAAAGACAGCATAGAAGTAATCATTTTGGTGTGACACCATTATATATCACATTAAAACTGATATTTTAGTATTTTTCCAACTGCATTGACTTTGCTAATGCTATTGATATGCTAGCAGATATGTTTCTGCCTGAGAAGCGTATTTAGGGGTGCTGGTTGGACTTGTAATACTCTTGGGCATGAATCCAAAACATAACGTAAGCTTTGCTTTCTTTAATGCACCTATTACCATTTGCAATTCTGTAGTCTATGGGTTTTTGTGGATATCATAAGGCTTCTCTGCTTCTCTCCTTTGAGTAAGTGAATCACAGAATCACAGATTTGCTGAGGTTGGAAGGCACCTCTGGAGGTCATCTAGCAAAACACCCTGCTTAAAACAGAATCAGCTAGAGCAGGTTGCTCAGGATCATGTCCAGTTAGGTTCTGAATAATTCAAAGGATAGAGACTCCACAGCTTTTGTGTGCAAATTGTTCTGGTGTTCAATTACCCTCACAGTATTTTCTGTCAGCATTTTCTGTCTTCCAGTTTGTACCCATTGCCTCTTCTCATGCCACCAGGTACCACTAAGAAGAATCTGTCTTCTTCACTCCTCCCATCAGGTATTTATACACATTGACAAGTCCCACCCTGAGCCTTCTCTTCTCCAGGCTGAACAATCGCAGATACATGGAACAGAAGGATTATCATGTGATCTCTGCATAAATACTTACCCCCATCTTATTTTACAAGCTTATGCAGCAAATTAATCTGAATTACAGAATCTACAGATTACTGTCTCTCTGGAACCAGTAATTATGAAAGGTTACCATGAGTAGAAGATAAAACTGAATTAAAATTTTGACAAGGAAGACAAGCAGAAATCAAAAGAAAAGATTGAAAAGCAATAAAATCCACAGCTAAAAAAATTACTAGAATTTTGGAGACACTACATTAAAAATTAACTTCCAGGTATTTTTGTTATTCATGTAGCATTTGCAAGTGACATATTATTGTTAAAATTAAGAGTCCCAAGGGAAGTTATATAAAACAGTAAGTATGAAGTGCTGGTAAGCTACAGTTAAGGTAAAATGAAATTGTATACTTTTACAAATGCTATTTTAAAAGCTCCCCATTATAAATTAAAAAATTAAACTGAAGAAATTAAGACAATGATTTATTGAAAATTAGATCAGTCTTCCAAAATGTTTTCAAAAGTGCTAGGAATCATTTAGAAATTAATGCAGAAGATATCCTCATGCTATTACATGTTGCACATTTAGCTCCTTGCAATTTCATTCACTGTTTCAAACAAGACATGGTTGCATTAGAAATGCAGAGATAAGGATGATGAGAGATACTCTGCAGTTTCCAAGTGAAAAAAAAATTCTCACATTAAAAAGCCTAATTGACTAGCAATTTTGAGAAACATACAAACAGACAGATGCAGACTCATTAACAGAGTGAGCAAAGCAAGTATTTGCTAGTTTTTGTAATGTGCTAGAAGAGCATCCATTGAAATTATACAGTGAGACTTTTAAAACAGGAATTCTTTGCCAAATGTGTAATGACAGTCCAGATAAAGTGATGACTGCTAGAAGCCAAGGGGACACATGATGTAAAAAATACCTTTGCACTTGTCCTGTTCCTGTGATTCTTTTCCTTAATACCTCTGTCTGTTCTGGCCTCTGTCAGAGAAGAAAGAATGAGGAGGAAATCTTCCATGACCATTCTTTTCTAACTTTGTATGTAAACTACTCTGGGAAAAAAAAAAAAATCCTGCAATGTTACAAATAAAAGCTTGATCCATTGAAGTAAAATGGCCGGTTTCTAGTTATGTATTTCAGAAAAGAAGTTTCTATCTTCACAAGATTTCTGAGTTTCCATCATGAGTATGGTATTCCTGGACAATTAAAGTATGTACTGGAATTAGTACTTTCATATTGAAAACAAGTATTTGAAGACATACTCATTGAAGTAATTTAGTGTTGTTGATACATTCTTCTTATCATTTAAACATTTACTTTTAAATAGGTATGACTGTTTGGTTCATTGTATTCAGTATTTCCAGTAGTAGTGAGGATGAAGACAAAAATGGTTAAGCTGGAGAAGAACAATCAGAAAGTTTCATCTGAACCTGTTCAGTTGACAGTATTAGTCCTGAAGTGTCAGGGATACAGGTTTTCTATTGAGAAATAGTTGGAGGGAGGGGAAAAAAACCCTGAATCTTTCAAATTTATATTTTTGGATATATTTTCTCCTGATCAGTATAATGATATCATGAAATGGAAAGAAATAACAATGCTTAACTAAACCAAACATAAAAACTGGTTCTGTCAAAGATCAGATGAAAAATTAGGTGAAGATGTAGATGAGTTCTTGGATCCAGATCTAACTGTACACTTTACAGCCTCAGTGACAGGATAAATGCCTTCCATTTCAGGAAGATACTGTTATATCCCTTAAATATGCACATAAATGAATAATTCACTTCACATGGGAAGAACTGCTCATATTGACCAAGCAGATGAGTGAGAACTGGCCTAAGTAAGGAAACATGAGAGAAAACCATGCCAGTAGTGACATGGATGTATGCGAATTTAATGTATACACACTTTGCTTATGACCTGTTTTATAACCATCTCTGACTTGGACATGTATGCCAGAATGTGTGCCCCTAATGAGGAAATATTTTTTGTCTTATATACATATTTCACCATGCTTTACTCTGATTTATTTTGCTAAATGTAATCCAACTGCCAGTATAATTAATAAAAATTTCTAGTCGGGTACTTTTCCTCAATAAAATAGAGCAACCAGCTGAAAGTCTTTTTGCTTTTTCCGTTTAGCTACTATGGTCTAGAAAGGCAAATGCTTTTTCTGGCCCTTCTTATAAACTGCATTATCATATATATTTCATCACGGTATTGAGAGATTTTTTGTTATTCTTTGTCTTAATGTCATTTTTATGAATAGTCTTTCTGACTCAATGAATAATTTTTGGTTTTCCTAGTAAGACCTTTATAATTATTCTCTGACTTAGCCAGCATTCTTGCAAATCCACATGTATCAATTGCAAAACCATATTCTGTAATTTAGGAAGTATTTTAAAAATAATTTCTTGTGGCCAGTATTAGTTGCCATCATATCATTCCATCTACTAAATATTTCTTTCAGGCGTATTACAAATGCAATGTTGTGCTTTTGCTGAAATGCTGCATATTTGCTGTGCTGTTCAGATTTATTTATCCAGGCAAAAGCAGTCTAATGGCCTCTGGTTACAGCTCTTTTTTCACCTCAGGCTATTTCATATTTATGTGATGCTGCAAATATGCCTCTCTTTTGTAACCTGTATAATACATTTAAAGTACCATGTGTCCTTCCTACTTCAAGAGCTAAAATAATCTGGGCAGTTTGCCTTGAAGTATGTTGGTCTGCTTTCAAGTTGATAACATGCACATTTATAGTGCAAGTTCCTGAGACATTTAAAGTGGTTACTGCTTATCCAGCGTCCTTGTCCTTCATGATTAAATTTTGAAAGTCACATTTGTTTCATCTTTTCTGATGAAAAGTGTTATCAGCAAAATGAGATTGGTACACAACTTAAACATCACTTTCTAGTACCCCTACAGGGATGTGGTGGATGTCATTACGTGGATACAAAATGTGCATTCTCTGCATTTTTTCCTGATGCTTCCACAGCCTACTTTTAATAGAAAATTGCACTTTATAAATCCTGCCGGGTTTCCAATTGCTAGGTAAAATTTAAGCTGTTTGAATTAATAACTCCAGTACTTTATAATTAAGACATTTAATCCTTCTCTGTTAACAAGTTATTTTCCTATACATGTTTCATTTCTTCCATATGGTTCATTTATCACTTTACTTAGCACTTTGGTCTTTTTTCTCCTTTTCCTGCTAATTATGTTTTTCATTGGACTGAAGGATATTCCTGTTTTGCTACTGTATTTTTTCAGTTCCTGTTTTAGCTGCTCTCTGTGAAATCAACTGTTTCAATTTGTTATATCTGTATAAAACTAAATTAATATTATAGTATCTTCTTTGCAGCAAAAGTTGGTATCCAATTACTGTCAGTTTTTTCAGCATGAATATCAGATCTGTTGAGGTCAATGTGATCTTGTTACTTTCTAATAACAAGTGAATTATTTTTAAAGTGACATGTAGATAAGCACTTAACTTTGATGACCTTATTCATCACTAGAAGTACTTTATCTCATGAAGAGTCACCTTGACTTCACTAAGACTTCATATGGTATAAGCTAAGTAGGCTTAACTACATCACAATTTTGCAGTCATACTGAATTTGGCATTCTATACTGGAGCCAAAACAGCAACTGTTTTCTTTACTAGTCCATAAAACACAGCACAGTAACATGGCATAAATTAGACCACTATTTATAATCATGTTATCCTTAATATTTTACTACACCTCAGCTGATACATAGAAACTGAATACATATGTGATTCTAATCTGTTTAATTCTAATTCATTCTTCAGAAATTACTTAAGTGAACTCATTTTATATTACATTTTAACACATTACTGACTCTCTATCAGTTTGAGTGCTATTACCAACAGGTGCTATTGTGACTTACTAAAACAAGATGAGTTCAACTGATTGTCTGTTTATGTTTCTCCTCTTTTGTTAACCACCTCCTTCTATAATTGAAATTTTTTGAGGGTTTGGGATCCTTTTATATTTATGATACCATATCATCTGTGTCCCTCACGTAAGGATCAGACTATACATAGGTTAGAATCTGTAGGCAAATTATTCAGGCTGTGAATGATATCATACAACATAGATCAGCAAGATACATTTCTTGTAATTGCATTGTAATAAATTAATTCCAAAGTACATCAAATACCCAGCCACAGATTCAAATCTCGCACAGCTCTGGTGACTTGCATACATCACTGTTTGCTTTCTCTGATTTCTCTTAAAATCACAGAATCACAGAATGTTAGGGATTGGAAGGGATCCCGAAATATCCTCTGCTCCAAGCCCCCTGCCAGAGCAGGATCCCCTAGAGTAGGTCACACAGGAATGTATCCAAGCAGGTTTTGAATGTCTCCAGAGAAGAAGACTCCACAACCTCTGGGCAGCCTGTTCCAGTGCTCTGTCAATCTCAGAATGAAAAAGGTTTTCCTCATGTTTACATGGAATCTCCTATGCTCCAGCTTTACCCACTGCCCCTTGTCCTATCGTTGGACAACACTAAGAGCCTGGCTCCAACACCGGCCCTTTACATATTGTGTAATAATTAATGAGGTCATCCCTCAGATGCAAGACTCTCGCCCTTCTATTTCATTACATTTCTCCCCACCCAACTCTCCAGGTCTTGCTGAATGGCAGCACAGCCTTCTGGTGTGTCAGCCACGCCTCTCAGTTTAGTGTCATCAGCAAACTTGCTGACAGTGTACTCTGTTCTCTCATCAAGGTCGTTGATGAACAGTACTGGTGCCAGTACCGACCCCTGAGGGACTCCACCAGATACAGGCCTCCAACTAGATTCTGTCCCATTGACCACAACTCTCTGACATTTTCTTTCCTTCAACCAGTTCACAATCCACCTCACTACTCCATCATCCAGACAACACTTCCTCAGTTTAGCTATGAGGTTGCTTTGTTGAGTCTTATGCTACACTTTCTCTTCTTCTAGGAAATAGGTGTTTCTGACATTCTTATAAAAAAATAACTAATCACATTTCTCATGTGTTTCTCCCTTTTCCCATCAGTATAACGTCATGCTGCTCCGCTTCTCTCATTTCTCCAAAAAATTTCTCAATGCTGCTCTTCTTCCTTCTTACATTCTTCCTCAGATTTTCTCTCCAAATGGCATATGTACCATTGAAATAATATCATGCCCTGGTATCGCTAACTCTAAAAAAGCCCCCAATCTAGAACAAACCCAGCAGAAGGCAAGTAATATATTCTGAACACATCTGTCATTCTTTCCTAGATCTCTATTTTACTGTGATGTGACTTTTAGTATTCAGTTCCTTCCACTAAATTCCTGTAAGAACCAAGCAGTTAATAACATTTTCTTCTGATAAAATTCCTGAATTCTTTATAAATCTTTCTAGCCTTATCCAAAATGTACATGAAAAACAATTCACTCCTGCTTTTTTCATGCAATTGTTAACATTCTTGAAAGACCAAGTCTTCCCTCCATCTTTCTTTCTTTACAGTAATTTTGGCACAGATAATTATTAGGCCTTACATCAGTTTTAGGTATTATTACATTGCAGGGTAGAGCAAAGAAAGACTTAGATACATCATCATCCAGGCATCATACACCGGAAGATAAACTTAGCCCATGCTTATCTCTCTAAAAGGAACTAGCTTTCTCTGAAAAAATAAACACAAAATAAAAAGATACTTATAACATTTTAAGTAGCCCAGATTTTTCTCAGGATTTAAAGGTTTCACCCTGGTCAGCACTAGCATTTCTTCAGTACGAGGACAAAACTGTAGATAAGTATGCTGTATGTTCCACAGACAAAGAAAACCTCAAGAACAAAGCAATATTGTGTAGCTCCCAGACAAAAGGAAGGATAGATTTGTTTTTCCAATAATTCAGTTTTTCCAAATGTGTTTCACAAGGAGAACCATGGTGCACAAGTATGTAAATTATTTATTTTTAATGAAGGGTGATTTGGAATTCATGTTCATGAAAAAATGAACAAATTCATAGTTCCACATAGAAAGAAATATGCAATGTATCAGGTTCAAACTTAACTAGATTCACAGGTTCCCCAGCTTTAGTGTGCTGACATTGGCTATTTTTAGTTCTATACTTAACCCAATATGCATTGGAGAAACAGCGTGAAAAAAAGTGAAATTGCTTTTACAAAATCATCTCACTTGTGAAATACACATGCTTCTTGTGCAGTGTCCCAACAGTGTCTGCATTAATTCTGTAAAAAGAAGAATAGAAATAGAATAGAAAAATGTCTAATTAGAACAAATTTGATAAGCAGTTATCTGCATTAAACATGTCACCATTCTTTGTACAAATAAACCTATTCTTTGTAAATTAAATCTGAACCATCAGATCACAAAGGCTTACTAAAATAGAACTTTCTTCATTACTAAGCAAAATTGGGGATTTCTATTTCAGAAGGGAGCACATATATAATTTCAAAGTAAATTACAGCAATAGACATAATAAGCACTATAAATGTTCATGAATCTTGAGGAAATTAATATGTTTTGAGTTTGAATGGACTAGATTACTTCTTAGATATTGCAAATAGATATTAAGTATATTAGCATTTTAAACAGCCTTACAGAGAAACAGTCTAAGAAGCAACACTGAAAAAAGAATCTGAATATATTTTGAAACTCTTTATGTGATTAGAGACTGCTTAAAATTAGGTTTCTTCCCTGGATCTTTGTTCAGTCATGAAACATTATCCATCAGTCCTGGAAAGATTGTAAAACAGGGCTTACTGATATTGTTAAATGGATTTGTATATAGCTCTCATTATGTTTGACAAACAGTTTAGCAGTTTTAAAAAAAGGGCTATATTCACTGCTTTGCATTCTTTTTTGTGGCTGCTAGATTTTGGATACCCATAAGAATTAGTGATTTCCATGGACAATAAGGAATAATGCTATTTCACCAAAACCTGTGTTGTCTGAGTTCATGATTAATGATTCAATAGTTGTCTAGATGATTTGTGAGAATATTAGCCAGCTTATCTAGATACCTTCTATGTTTCTAAACTTTGTTTCAGTAACTACAGTATGTTTAGAGTAATACTTATATAAGACTTTATAAAGTCACATGAAGCTTGCAATTCAGCAAAACCTTACCTGCAATTCTTTTTTAATAAGATGTCTATAGAGAGGCAAACTGAGGCAAAGTAAAGGTAACTAGGAATGTCCCAGATACGAGTTTAGCCTTGACCAGTAACATCCCATACAAGTGACAGATCCGTGTTTGACTTTCAGTCACTAACAATGCTTCTCATTTGACCAAAGGGAAATGTGCACTACAAACTTTACCCTCTAAGATTAGCAAGGAACAAAGTGATGCTTTACTCATTCTTTGCTTCCCTTTTAAAAGAGGCCAGGCAGCCC
Organism: Apus apus; assembly: GCF_020740795.1. Taxonomy (NCBI): domain Eukaryota; kingdom Metazoa; phylum Chordata; class Aves; order Apodiformes; family Apodidae; genus Apus; species Apus apus. The sequence goes on along the minus strand of NC_067285.1, from coordinate 92,930,168 downwards.
CCTACACAAGTAGCAAAAATGGAAGTTGAGTTGGTGACTGGCAGTTATGGTAACTTTGACTTGCAAATACGTCTTTCATAATCTCACTAACCAGAGTTGTGTTTCAGAAGTGTGGAATTAATACACAAAATACTGATTATTTGGCAGAAAAAAACCCAACCAACCAACCAAACAACAAACACACACACACACACACACAAACCAAACCAAACAAAACCAAAACCAACCCACAAAGAAACAAACAAACAAAAAATCCCACAAAAACCCCCCCCAAAGAAACAAAAAAAAACCAAACCCAACACCGGACCTGTGTTTCAGTGAAAGCAGTGACCATGGCTTGAAGTCACATAATCAGGCCTTCTTTACCTAGAATGCTGACTGTAGGCAGTCAGCCATTTTCTCATGGGTTTTTCTTACAAGCAGTTGAGCTCAGGCTGAAACACTATTTTTTTTTTTAAAACAAAAAAATAATTCATTTTCCTCCTTCACTTCTTTGATCTGCTTTCATTTCTTGATTCTGCTGTATTTTTGTGTGGATAATAAGAAAAACAGTTCATTGCTTTACAGTAGCAGAGGAAAAAAAAACAACATCAAAACCAAAATCAAAGATGAAGAATTTCAGTATGTGCTTTGGTGGAAACAATGAAACACCAAATAGCTGAAGTTATGTTTCATGTAAGCATGTATGCAGATCAGATTGTCGTTTTCAAAAAAGATCCTTACCTTACCATTCATTCTACATAAAACTTTTGTGCTGCATAAAAAAACTGAAGAGTTTTTCTTTACAGTGCTTGAACAAGATGTTTGGAAAAACCCAAGTCTTTAAAGATCATGGATGTCTGGGAAGAGATTTTATGTAATTTTTATGTAATTTTTCAGAAGGTATTTTGGACTACTTGAGTGTACCTATTGCTGTAAATAGATACTTCCCCAGATACTTTATCCATGCACTTCGCTCTCTTAGTTCTGACTTATTGAAAATTTACTTTCTATTTTGTTTCTAGGAGTTTATAAACAAAATCAATTGCAACACACCATGTTAATTTGTAGTGTCTCTTTATTTAGTTATTTTGTTCATTCATTTTGTATAGCAGAATACAGTAACAGGATTTAAAGGATTAAGATTAGCTGTTCTGATTCCAATTTATTTTGCTAGAAAACAAAATATGCACAAATTACACACAGGCAGATTGTTTGTTCCTTTGGTCACTCTAGATACACTGGAAATCAATGTGCTCTTTTATGAATTATGGACTGTTCCCATTCTACAGAATTGCCCTATTTATTCCTTCTTTATTTTTATTAGCAGCATTTTTTGTCTGGATTTATTTATCAGACATGACCACATTGGATCCACACCTCTTATCTTCAGAAGTTTCTTAAAAGCATGCGGTAATATAATCTCATCTTCTGTTTCTGTAAGTATATTCTTTAACAGTACAACAAAACCTACACAGCCCTCACTAACCATCCCATATTGTAACTAACAGGAAATGGGCTTGTTCATTCAGAAGGTAAAACCATTCACATTTACCTTCAACTCGGTGGAGATGAACAGTGAAAAATTAACGTGAAGTCCTCTGAATATTTTTCTTATTAAATGGTGAAAGTTTTATTTTGCATTATTTATCAGAGCAGGGAGGGGAGAAAAGCATTTCTGAAGTGAATTTTATGAATCAAATTAACAGACCAAAATGTTTTCTGTTAAAACATAACAGATTTCCCCTTATAATAAGCATTGTTTGGGCATCAGTGTTGCAATTCTCATGTTTGCCTAAACAGGAATATCATATTGCCTAAACTAACAGCAATAATTCTGACCAGTAGTCCCAAGGCCAAGGCCAAGCTTCCTGCTCTTCTAACTGTCTCCCACTAGTTACTATCTTTCCCCCATACGTTACTTCTTCCTAATGTATTCTAACTGTTCACTATAATCCATCTCAGTCTAATTAAGATGCTAATAGAGAACAATCGTTTAAGTTAAACTAGATAATTTTGCCTAGATGTTAGGAATAATCTGTCTACTCCCTGAGTGTATGGTCTGCACTTTATACTAGTAAAGTTACTTCCCATCTCTATTTACTACTTTAAAGTGCAAATTATCATCTTCAAGGTCATTCACTTCTCAGTGTATGGATATTTTGCCACCTTCATCTCGTGTGTTCTCCAATTTTCAGTAGAACTTCATACTTCTGTGCCTCTCTAAAAAACAATTTATAGAATTGGCCCCTAGATGAATAACTGAGAAATTCTGTAGCTAACAACATAGGAACAGTCTTCTGGTTTGTGTCATTTTTCTCCCTCATTAATTTCCTGTTTCTCTGCCAGAGCTCTAACTCCACATTCCTGTATACTTACTGGAAGGGTCACACAGCTGCAGAGCTTTCCCAGTCTTGAGAAACACTTGTTTTTTATTAATGAGCGCAATGTTTGCTTTGCAATGATTAGTCTAATGAATAAATTAACCTATTAATATGCCAGTTGACATTTACTTACATTTCATACATTCATAACAGACCACCTTTTGCAATTAAACTAAGGTCAAAGACATGACTAGTGCATAGTTGCTAATGCAACAGCAATATGTAAGTCCAAGCCCTCAGAGAATCCTTTGAGATCTAGGCTCGTGTTTCTAATTCAATCTTTAGCCAACAATTGAAAACTGTAGGAGTAGAAAATTAATTTCAGAGCAATTACCTTGGAGAAACTGTTATAATCAAGAGACTGGAGAATAGAAATGTCTCAGAAGTGTCAGTGAGTTTTTCTCGTTCCACAATTTGACTGCAATGTATTAAATACTAATCTCTGTATATTGAGAGATGAACAATTGGAATAATGCTCTTCTAAAATAAAGTCATGTTAGAAATGAGCAGTCCTTAGAAACCCCAAGACTATCACAATTTTGGTGAACTAACATAAATGCAATAAAGCTTTACTGTTAATTTTAAAATTATTTCTTTCTATTCAGTGCTGATTAAAGAAGACTAAGAAATTTACATAAGCATAGTGACTACTATTAAGACATCACAAGAAGAACCAACATTTACCAGCAGCTACTATTAGAATCTAGTAATAGCCATGAGCCAATTATCCTGCAGCATGGTAACTTTAAATAGAGTAGCCATAGAGTATCTATGAACATCTTCTTGTTTTAAACTAATCTAGGTGTGCAGCAATTAATGTGCCAAAATAATATAAGAATTGGAATTTTGATTGGAATTGGAATAATTGGAAACTATTAATTTTTAAATGTTCTCTGAGTCTCTGTGTATTTGAGTGTCCTATGAATCTATAATAATCCAGAGCCAAATAAAATATTCTGTACGTCTACACAGGTCTGGCTGAATTATGTTTCACAGGATTGAATTTGATTTAAACCTTAAATTGAGATTTTTGGACTGACTAGGAATGTGCTCAGGGAAGTTGTGGATGCGCCTCCCTCGAAGTGTTCAAGGCCAGGCTGCATGGGGCTTTGAGCACCCTGGACTAGTGGGAGGTGTCCCTGCCCATGCAGGAGGTATGGAACATCTGGTCCCTTCCAACCCAAACCATTCCAAGATTCTCTGATTCATCACTGGCACTCTAAGTACATTCTTGCTATTGCTCTAGCAATGATCATTCATCTCAATTACAAATGGGAAATACAGATCTAATGCACAAATGGTGTGGTTTTCCTCTATGGTAAGATTTTATCTTATCCAGATATGGCAGCTTTCAAGATACTAGTATTGCATAAGTAACCAAAGGGATACTTCAGAAAGCCCACTGTCAGTCTTTCTCACATGCCTCACACAGGCTCAGCCTCCTTGAAACCGTCACTCAGTGGCTGCCTGCTCTCATACCAGCTTATGCCAAATATATCACAGAATCACCAAGGCTGAAAAAGACCTCCAAGATCATCAAGTCCAGCCCATGACCCAACACCACCACATCAGCTAGATCATTTACCCTCAACGCTTAACCATAGACCTGTAACAGTAGACCCTTATCCTAGACCCTTAATCCTGGACCCTTAACCCTGGACCATTTAATCTAGACGCTTACACCTAGACCCTTAAACCTTGACCCTTAATGCTGGAGTCCTAACCCTAGACAGAATTGTCCCAGAAGATCATTTAGTCCAACCATAACCTAAATCCCCCTACCATAACCTAGTCTACCCAATCAGTGCTTAAATCATGCAGCTAAGCACTATATCTGTAATTCTTTTAAATACTTCCAGGGACAGTGACTCCACCACCTCCCTGGGCAGCCTGTTCCACTGTCCAATCACTCTTTCAGTAAATAAATTCTTTCTAATATCCAGTCTAAACCTCCCCTGGCACAACTTCAGGCCATTTCCTCTGGTCCTGTCATTATTCACCTGATGGAAGAGGCCATCTCCTGCCTCCCTACCACCTCCTTTCAGGTAGCTGTAAAGAGCAACAATGTCTCCCGTCAGCCTCCTCTTCTCTAAACTAAACAATCCCAGTTCCCTCAGCATCTCCTCACAGGGCTGTATTTATCGCTGCATTTACCTTGAACCTTATTAATCCAGTAGTCCTTCAAGTGAGAAGAACTCCCTAGCCACATGAAATCTGCATTTCTTTTCATGCTACTCAATTAATGGACTCCAAAACCCATGAAAAACCAAATTGACTATTTGATCCACCCTCCACTAAGACTGTCCCATTTTTAACAGCTGTTTACTATTCAGCAAGATAAAATGTCCACAATGCATTATAGATGATGTTTAACATACTACCCTACAGAGTTAAGAGGAAAGAATTACTTTCTTCCAGCAAACAAGAATTTGAACTCCCATATCCTATCTCATTGTTCTAACTCCCTGGATATTAAAGAAAAGACAATTACTTCACCTACATCTTCCCTGTGGCACAATCCAGTATGGCAATTCTAAGTACATAGAATATAGATACACAGAATAAGAGCCATGAAAGGAACTTCAAGAGGACAATTCTCATCCATCTTCCTGTCTAACAAAGGACCAGCATAACTGTGGGTTTTTTTCTATGATATTATGTCAAGTCTGCTATTCTAATAAATCAGGCCAGCAAATGAGATAGACTCATTTGCAGATCATAATGTGCTAAAGACAAAAGTGGCAGAGCATGAAGTAGTGGAAGTCAGTGTTGTGACACTGGGAAAGTTGCCTGTCTGAAGTTCTACAAAACTGTCACCTAGAGTTTCTAGTAGACAACTGATGTGCATAAATGACATTACACAGAACACTCTTCATGATCTGGAAATATAACTGATTTGTGAGTTGCCCTTAAATGCTGAAGAAATGCCCTGCTTGTTTCTGTCCACTAAAGTTGTAGTAGCAAATAATACAGAAGCTTTAGATAAGCAGCTTTCTGGCTGCAAACAAGCTTCTTGAAAAGCTTTAACTACAACTTTATGCTTCAGTTCAAAGATAAAGCTGTAGTGGATTCAACTGATTCAGCCTGTGAACAGCCTCCTTCCTAGCCATCCTGACATCATTTTGTCAATGGGCTCAAGTGACCAAGCAAATGTACAAACCTTTGTTAAAAGCCACAGCATGTTGTCTAGACTTGGAGTAAAAGTGTTTATGCGTATCAGCAACAACTATGGGTAACCACTGTTGCCGAACCTGACCATTAAGCACTGTGAATGCTTAGGCAGTTCTAGAGATGTCCAGAACAGACACTTCAATTTTACCAACTGAAAGTTTAAAATCTTTGCCTCACATTCTATGCGTGACTCTAGAATTAAAAGACAAATGGACAAATGTTTTGAGCACCAACATTTTAAATGCATGTGCCTAGTACTGGTGCTTGAGGGCTAATATCTTTTGCAGATTTAGTATTCAAGCACAGGGCTAAATTCAGCTCTGTAGTAAACAACAGCAACTGTATTGAAATAACAGAAGAGAAATGAATTCACTAGATGTATTTGACATATAATAGTTAATGTTCAGAGCTACATAGAGTAAAAGTGCCTCCTTTTTAACTGAGAACAGTTATCCTTCTCAAAACCTATCTATATAGACCAATCTAATTGTAAATTGCACTTCTCTTTCATGAAACATATCAAAGCTTTATTTAGAAAAACCGTTGAAGTAAATCTAAATTGCCTAACCTGAAATTGTGATACTGTTGATAGCTTTCTTTCAATTTTATTCAGCCTTTTATTTTCCTCTGAATGCATTCACTAAAGAAAAAAACATTAAATATTCAGGCTCATGATTGCATGAAAAGACTTTTTCACTGAGGACAATATTTATCCACTGTTATCAGTAGTTTCATGTGCTCAGATTGGTATTATTGGACCTTCCCATAAAAGGTCTGAGCTTTCAAGAAGGTTTAATCCTCTTAATATAATAAGTAATATTCTGTTATCCAAATTTCAGTTGATATATTTATATTTTAATGAAACAATCACCTTTTTTTCTTGACCTCATTTGAAAAAAAAAAATACCTTCTATAATTCTTTTAATTGCTACTAATTATGTTAAGCAGAACTTTTTCATTTAAAAACAAAACAAAACAATCCTAAGGCCTCAGCTGAGAAATGACAGGCAGTTAATAAAGGTAACTCTCCAAGTATTAGTCTTTTTTTATTATACAATGTAATTTCCACGTTCCAAGCCATGACTGCAAACTCTAAATTCCTTACATTCACCATTACTGACAAAACTATTGTGTATAAATGTACATCACCAATATATAGTAAAAAGTAACATCAAAAGGTTGGGAAAAGAAAAATATACAGAAAGGAGGTATATTTTGATGCTGAAAAGTATTGATGACCAGAATTTCTTCCAGATCTAAAGCTATGGAGCATATACTAAAGTGTAATAATCGAGATATTCTGCTGTTAAGAAAACCAGAAAAGAAAACCACAATTAATTTTAAAAGAAATCTTCTTCTACCTTTATACATTTCTCCTTGAAAGAAGCCCTGTCCCTGGAGATGTTCAAGGCCAGGCTGGATGAGGCTATGTGCGGCCTGGTCTAGTGAGAGGTGTCCCTGCTCATAGCAGGGAGGTTGGAACATGATGATCTGCAAGTTCTCTTCCAACCCAAACTGTTCTATGATTCTTTAATGTCCTGGTTTGAGCCAGGATGAAGCCAATTTTCCTTTTACTGATTTTTTTTTTCCTTCAGTGAGCTTTCTTTTAACTAGTAGCAGAGCGTTCCAGCTAGGAATGATAACAAACAGTGGAATGTTTTTCTAACTGCTGGGTCTTCAAGGTCGCACCTTCACTCTGCCGGTTCAGATGCTACGGGGAGATCTATGACCCCCCTGTAGGAGGCTGAGTTAGACAGACAGCAAAATTGGCCAGAGATATTCCATTCCTTATATCTACGTAAGCTCAGAGGAAGGTCAGAGGTCACAGAAGACAACTTCCTTCCTGCTTGTTCTTCCCTTCTCTTTTGTCCATGACCAGCACCTGGGGAGGACTCTGTCCATCCGTCACGGTCGACCCCTGGGCTCAAGCTCTCCTGACCCTCATCACTCTGTGCTTTCTCCAGCAGCAGCTCTGGGATTTTTCGGGACTGTTCCAGCTCAGGAGAGTGCTGTGGGAGATGCTGGGGGTGGAGGGAGAGGCTTTTGCACATATCTGAACATATTTGTATACATTTTCTTATATCATTAGTGTTTAATTAAAGCTGTGTAGTTTAGTTTTCAATCCAGCCAAGTCTCTGTCTTTTTCTCTCTCTCCTGCCCTACCTGGGTGGGAGGGGATCGAGAGCGTTGTTGTTGAACCTGAGTCAAATGGTGACATTTAAGTAATAGGATAATTTGAAGATCTTTGTAGATCATAACACTGTTTTACTTCCAGCTAAATTCTTATAAACGCATCCTGTAATTCTGAAAGAATTTTAAGTCCTTAGTTCCCCTTCACTGAGCATATGCTTGAACCAATGGAAAGAGGTGCAATCTGATCAGAGATGCAGCCTGTCAAATATAGAAACTACAGAATTTAAGACTATTCATTTCAAGCACAAAGACTGTTTACTTCAGTCATATTCATATCCCATGATTTTCATAAGTTTAAAGTAAAATTGCTGTTATTGTTTAGGAAAACAATTATGCCATGTGAATAAATACATTTATCCAGCATTCAGTAGTACTAAGTTATTGAAATGTGTTGAACTGATATGAATTTCAATTTCAGTTGATGGAATTTAAATTTAATCCCATTTTTTCTTCCTGTTTGAATGTTTGTTATACCACTGGAATTAATTTCACATTATTTCACCAAAACACATCAAAGTGAATAGACATAATTCAAAGTATTTTGTGTAAATTTATACAAAACAATTAATTATCAAGATTTAACAGATACCCAGCTTGATACAGAGCCATCTGTATTGTCTATTGTCTATTCAAGACAGACTAGAAGAACACATTGACTTCCATGAATTTCAAAGGAATATCACTAGGTTATAGACCAACGTGTAAGTTGAAAATGGAGTTGCTTAAGTATTGATCTCTTAAAAATGGACACAGATTTACAAATAAATTTTACTTTGTCTTTATACTGTGAGAAATATAATTGATAAACCTTCACCACAGGTTAAGGGAGGGTTTCTGTTTAACTTTTTTTCAGGTGGGTAGCAATAAGATCACATAGACATTTAGGTGCATTCTCACCTTTTTAATGTGTATGTGTATTAATTTACATTTTACTCAAAGGGGAAAAGTTCTAATATTATTGCTTAAAGAATTAAAAAAGTTTTACATAAACATATTGAATAGACAAGGGAATATGCCATAATTAATCACACAGTTTTACTTTCCTGTGGCAATGGTTGTCCCTGTATGCTACTTATCTTTTAAGCTCTCCAATTAACAGCAACAGTATTCAGGATATGGTGTTTTGGTCAGAGGTTAAAAATGCAAAATAATTCATTGGATCTTTGATCTGTTTCTAAGCACTTGTTCTAAGTTTATTGTGCCCTTGAGGTTGAGCCATAGTATAGCACACCCAGCAATCATTCTCAAATCCTTTTCATCTTTCTGGGCTTATTTCATGAATAAAAACCAGAACAGATGTCAGAGGGTTTTTATGCTTCCCCCATGTTCCCCTAGACGTTGTTTTCCCTTTGCTGACAAAACATTTAAAAATTAGAAAGTGTGCTGTTTTGGTAAACAGGGATTGTCAGTAACCTTTTAATTTCTCTCTACAGAATGCATGATACATATCCATTATGACATTTACATGGCTGTATGTTTCAGTCATCTCTTCACATATCTGCTTCTACAGCTTTTGCCATGTCAGACAAGATATCTCTGGGTAGTTGTCACTCATAATATTACTCCTCTGTTCAGACATACAAGTTGTATTTCATGAAACCTGCTGCATAAGATAAAAATTTTTCTCCCTCCCCTCTCATTTTGTATTCCAGACTAGGAAGGATATCTGAAATGTTACTTCTTCCTCCTGCTAGCAACATAGAATATCAATGAATATTTGAAGGAAATTGAGCTGAGTGATCAAGTAGACTAATAAGACTTAATTTTAAAAAAACAAAACAAAAACAAACAAACAAACAAAACAAATTATTATTCAGTGTTGGGATCTACTGATAGGATTTATATGGTTTTCTGCCTGTCCTGTCTTCCTTTCCATCTGTATTCTATCAAATTCAGCTCTGTGATGAGTGTCACATAAACTGAACAAAAGCTAAAGAAGCTCAACTTAGTATTTCTGAAAATCAGCTTTACAGCTCACATATTACAAATTTCAGGATGCTTATTTTTATTATTTTTGAAGATACAAAGGGTTAACACTGTTCTCCAGAATCTTAAACTACATTCAAAATCAAGTTATTCATATGATATTTTCTAAAGCCCTTACCTTCAGCATGATTACTGACATATTGTATTCTTCATGGAAACAAAATGTTTTTATTTAAATGAACAGGGATATTGATGCTGGTTTTCTAAACCCCTCCATTACTTTAAGCATTGTAACTGGGGAAAAATCATTCTTTTATGTCATCATCAATAATCAGAAACAAGGTTTGCAGATAGAAATACAAACAGAAAGTGAATGTTTTATTTCTCTCTATGAAGATGCCTGAATGCCGTGTCTGGCATTGTTTACACCTCTCATCATCAGAGACAACCGTGCTCCTTCATTCTTTGTGCACTTGCTCTTAGTCTTTCACATATGCATTTTTCTTTCCATTTTTCCTCAGTTCAGATATCCTTTGCCTACTGATCACTTGCCAGGAAACACACCTCTCCCACTGACCTTCTCTGTCACACAAAACGACACATGTAACATTTTTAGGTGCACAGCTGGGTAATATCTCAGATAGGTGCTAGCCTTTTGAGACCTCCAAATGACAACACTCTAAATGAAATCCTACATCAGCATAATATCCTCAACAGTTGAATTCAAAACAGTTGAATATTCAAGGGATTTCCAAACTCTTACCAATTCTCGGTCCACTCAGATCTTTAATAATACAGGACAAAGGTTAAAAAAAGTGAAGGTTGTTAGAACTTTAATAGCTCAGTATCTAGTATCCACTGAATACAACACCTAAATTATAAAGAGGAAAACTCAATCTTAAAAAAAAATATTAAAAAAACATGCAGGGTTTCTATGCCATTCTTAAATACATAGGATTCTGTAATACAATAAATATTATTAATTTGAGCAAGTTAAAATTATAACATCCTTTGTCCTTACGTGACTACTGCTAATAACAGCTACGCAGCCAGATATGAACAGTTTTTTATGAAAAGTAATTTCAATGCAAAGCTAGTGCTTATCAACCAGTTCCACGTCTTTCCAGATTTTTCTTGGCTTCTTCTAATATGCCTTTGTACATTGGAAAGTGGTAACACATGAATTGCTGCATCTTTAAGTATGCAATCAGCACTGCATATATCAAGGCAGGAACCAGAATATTCATGATCCGTTTAAAGCCATTACCTGAGCATGCTTCTTTTTGTTTCTTATAATCTCCACTGTAGCCTTTCTAAATGAACACTGAAACCAAAGAAGAAATAGCAAAGTATCCCTGTAAGACTTAATTCTTAGTTTTCCAAGGTATCTTCTGTTTAGTGAGACTGCTTGTTGGATGTGGAGGTTTTGGTTTAATACCAAATAAGGTTCCAATCCAGTTTCATAAAAGAAAGAATGTTGCTTCTGGTACAGTACTTAAACCACATATAGAAATCACTTGCAGCTAGTAAATATCCACCAATTCTTGATTCAATTTTCAGAAATCTCAGGATGTATTTTAACGGTCTCATTAAGCAATTTTTCTACTGTTGTGTTTGGCATTTGTAGCAAAAGAAACAATTAACTTGGTAATCTTTTGCTTCTTCAGTTTTTGTTTCTATTTTTAATGCTGGGTAACCAGAATAATCCTCTTCATTTTAGATGCCACCATATTAGTTTTGCAGAAGGGTTGATAGAAAACTGAAATTGATTTGGAAAGTCTTACACCATATGGTTAAAATTCAGTAGAGCTCCTGACAAAAGCTGTTCTCAAACTGTTCTTCTTTTTTAGTAGCACATTCTTAGATCTCTCTACTTTTTCCAGTAGCATAAGGAGGTAGTTGCTTAAGCCTGTTGGGAGCTTTTGTAAGCATCTATGCCTGCATATGCATAAGGCAGTAGCAAAGTTTTCAGAATAAAAATGCCATATGACCCATTTGTATTGCATTGATGTTTTAAATATTTTTATCTTTAAATCATCCTGTGTTGTTAAAGACCATCTACATTGACGTGTATTTCATAACTTCTTAGCACATCAGATTTTCTTTGCAAATTGTTAAAACTCAAAAGCCTTCATATGGTGCCAAAACCTGCACATTAATCACCCCACCTGTGTTATGAAATACTCTCAAAATAAGACAACCATTACTCTGAACAGTTTGTTTACTGGTGAATAACAACTATACTTTTAGTCTTTTAACACTGCAAAGTTCTGGTAACCTTCCAAACATATTTTGCTTTTGTACTCTGGCAAGACACTCTTGTTAACTCCCCATATGCCTGATCCATCAGCTTAACCTGCTGCCTATTCTGACCCCAATTTACTTCCTTTGTTGTACACACTGTGAGGGTTAATCCCCTCCTCAGAAGTTCAACCTTTCCTGCCCAGTTCCATGGGGACTTTTGGCACACTGACTTCACAGGTATGCTGTGATGCAGGCAAACTCAATAGTACTCTTCCCACTGCTTTCACCTTTTATTTCTCTCCTTTCCCCAGGCTCAGAGATTACAGCTTTGATGAACTCTTCTGAGGTACAAGGTAACTGGGAAAGTGCTCCCATATTCGGACAATAATGTAGCTGTATGCAGACCTGCCTCCTTGCACCATATGGTGGCACAAGTTTGTGAAGAGAGCTGGGACTGTAAATTGTGCAAATTTGGACTTGTCCCCCCAGCTACTGTTGTCAGAACTATAATGTGTAACCTGTTGAGGAACATCAGAGCCATTATTGTAGACTTGCTCTAGCACCTTTGCATAATATAGTATTTAACTACGTTGCCAACAAATCAGCATTTTACCATTTTATCAAACTAATTCATACATGTTTGGAATCTGAGCGAGTATTCCAAAACAGAAAATAGACCTGGGTATTCATGAGCCTATTCATGATCAGTGTGACATCTTAGCAGTTTTCTGTCTGTCAAAGATTGGCAGAGGTCTAGTTCAGTCAGTAAAAGTACTGCTTTTTTGTCTTGTTTTTACTGCCAGACATTGCTTGTGTGGATGAAATAAATTTATGATCTGTAACTCTTCCTGCTGTTATCATTTCAACAGCTGTAGGACTTTCTCACTTAGGATATTTTCTTACTGGGCTTTAGTCTTGTTACTTGCTTGGCTTCAAGATTTGCTTAGAATTGTGATGAGGTTTCATTGATTCAGTACCTGATTTTAAATAGTGTGACTCTGAATAAGAAATGCTTAAAAGTTCAGTTCCTTTGGAAGCATAGTAACAATTTACTTCAGTAAATACTGTGTAGACAGTCTATTAGAAGATACCCTTTGCATCAAAGAGCTTTAAAACCTCCAGAAAGCCTAAATAGATGGCTGTTACAGAATTATTATTTTTTTTATAAAATCCTTAACACTTCTAGGAAATTAAGAGAAAACTTTTGAGCCCTTTTCCCACTTCCCCCAAATTTTCCTTGTTTCAGAAGTTGGTTCTTTAGTTATGCATGAAGAGAATACAGTAGTTGTATTTTCAAAGACGTTCCAGGAATGTGCTATCAATAAAATTACCAAAAGGTTTTTAAGAGTCTGCACCCAAAATTCTTATGTATCTGCTTGCAGCTGCAAAGGAATCCTTTGAAGACTCTCCCTGTTGCTTAAGTAGAAAGATGAGGAACTGTTTGCAAGTTAACACTGAGCAGATGAGTGTAGCTCCTCTGCATCATGATTCTGTCCTCCTCCACCTCATCCAGCTGTTCAGTAAACACCAGGGAGGCCAGGTGCATTCTTCCCTACTCAGGTGCAAGGGGGTTGACCTAATCACCATGAGTTACCAACCCATGAGATCTTTTTTGCATTGCTTCAGGAGCTGATTTCTCAACAGTTACAGATATTAGTGCCACTCAAATGTCCATAAGCATTCAGATTCAGACTGCTTCAGACTTTTAGCAGCATCAGCAGAATCTAGTAGGTGGGTTTAGGGCATGGGAAGCTTAAGGAACAGAATCACAGATTCTTAGGGGTTGGAAGGGACCTCAAAAGAGCAGTTAGTCCAACCCCCCTGCCAGAGCAGGGTCACCTAGAGCACATCACACAGGAACGTGTCCAGGCAGGTTTTGAATGTCCCCAGTGAAGGAGACTCCACACCTCTCTGGGCAGCCTGTTCCAGTGCTCTGTCACTCTCACAGTAAAGAAGTTTTTTCTGATGTTCACATGGAACCTCCTACGTGCCAGTTTGCACCCACTGCCCCTGTCCTATCACTGGACATCACTGAAAAAAGTCTGGCTCCATCCTCCTGACACTCACCCTTTACATATTTGTAAACACTGATGTCATCCCTCAGTTTCCTCTTCTCCAAGCTAAAGTGGCCCAGCTCCCTCAGCCTTTCCTCATAAGGGAGATGTTCCACTCCCTTAATCATCTCTGTGGCTCTGCACTGGACTCTTTCAAGCAGTTCCCTGTCCTTCTTGAACTGAGGGGCCCAGAACTGGACCCAATATTCCAGATGTCACCTCACCAAGTTCTGACAGTGCTTTCTGTGGTCTGACTTAAAAGATTCCTTCCTGGAAATAGCTGCCTTAAAAATCCTCATTACACCATAGGAAGACGTACAAATATTTGATGAAGGTGAAAATGTCACAGCCTGGATGAATCAGGCTGTGAGGCCAATGGTGATGAGTCTGTGCAACACCTGAGCCTTTTCTTAGTCACATGCACCAAGAACTGCTAAATGCTCTATAGACTTTTTAGTTTCTCCATGCCTTATAAAGTTGTTCCCAGTAACAAGAGAAATTTTGAGCATTCACAGAAGTTGCCAAACAACAAAATTTAACATAGCTGGTATTACTGTTAATGGAATTAAGAGTGAGGAACTGTGACTAGAATGAATCTTTACACTTAACTACTAGCAAATATTGGTATAAAAAAGGCATCAAAATATTGCCTGTTCTTCACTAAATCTGGACGCTTCACATCTTTCTCTAAGTCTGGCCTCAGCATTTTGAATGTGGGTGCAGTCCAAGAATGTCTGCAATACAGATTTTTTTAACAGTCAACATTTTTTAAACCTTTTTATATTTTTTTAGCTTCTTGTCCATCTGCATACTGACTTTGATTTACCATTGGGAAAGACTGTATCACACTTCGTTCTGATGGTCATTGAACCATTGAACTATTTCCTAAATAAAGAGAATTTTAATAAAAAGCTCTCAAACAATTACCTGTTTTATAATTATTTTTTTCCTGGAAATAAAGAATTTGGCTCTGCAAATTGAATGTGGGTTGGAGCACACAAACCGAATGCAGAGTAACTGTTGCTTCTTTAACAAGGTAAGCACCTATGATAGCATCTCCAGGAAAGCTTTTCCACCCATCTTAATATTGGGTTCTAAAAAATGAGGTTAATTTCTATCAGGAAATCTTGCATATCTCTACTGTCTATATGACTGAAGGTGCTTACAGAACTGGCTTGGAATGTAAGCTTGATTATCTTAGATTCACCTCCCCTAAATGTAATTGTCTACAGGACTAAACAACATAACTAAGACAAAATTATGTTTGGTGCAATTAACAGGCAAAATCCTATGATGCCAGAGGTTTTGTGTTCATGAGATTTCACAGAGAGGGTTAGAAGGCTTTATTTTGTTAAACAGCTAATTCCTAACATACTATCTACACCTCAAATTTCCAGAAATAAATGCATTTGTTACAAACAGAATGAAAACATACTGAGTAAAGAACCTAAAGAAACCTGCAAGTCCCAGGAAAAACTAGTGAAAACTGGAATGCCTACTGATAAAAATAAAGTTATTGAGCCTGACATGAAATATAGTAGGCAAAGGTACTCAAACACAAAGGAGTGAGAGGAGCATGTTCTGCTTAGCAACACACTGGCTTTTGAAATTTGTTTAACTGCATAGACTGTTAGACTGGAGACAGGTAGACCAAAATGTAACAAAATGAAAAATTAACATTTCAGTCTGTTTCACTGTTCCAAAAAAACCCAAACAAACAAACAAAAAACAGCAAAATGAACAGCTGTAGAAGTTTTTATAACTAAATTTTGCTGCACTTCAGAAGCTATTTGACAATTAGAAGATACATGATTCACCTCCTTACCTCTTCTCAACTGCTAATCAGATTTTAGTCCCAAGTACTGTTGAAAGGCAACAGAATAAATCCGTTTCAACTGTATTTGGAATAGTTCTTTTTTATAGTATCTTATCCAATTAAGATAGGGTAAATTTTATGTTAATTATTTGATATTACTTTTAATGTAGAAATTGACACCGCTCAACAGCAACACTTAGATATATCTTAAAACATTTTTTTAATTTTTCCCACTGCTCAAATAGTTTATATTCAGCATTACTAAGGGAAACTTAAGACAACTGAGACATAAAACAAAACTGCATTACTTTCATTTAATTCTAGACAAGAGTAAGTGAAATACACCATACATGTAGCACACACTTCATACACTTCCAAATTCTTCATTTTTTTTCCCATACTGGTAGTGAGTAATTCATGTCTTAGAAGCACAAGCATTATACAACTGTCCCACAGAAAATAAGTTAGAAGTAATATGCACATAAAAAGATCAAAACTGAGCCTTCAGATGCTTCACAGAGTATTTTTTCTTGAAACTGAGGTGCTTTTAAACTTCAAAGTTTGATGAAACTCAATCTTTGGCTAAAATCAATGTACCAGCAAGATAAAAGGTGCAACAATATGAATGCAGTGATCAAAGCTTTTCGAAAGAATGATCCATTCCCTTTAAACCACATTCCAGGAAACAAGTCCTTTAAATGCAATACGGCTTGTACCAAAGGTAGAACTGATGAAACTCTGTAAATCCACACGATGTATAACAGTTACATTTTACTATTTTGGGTGCCTTAGAAGTGACAATGACTTGACAAGAAACAGGTTATTTTATATACACAGTAAAAAATCAGGCAATAATGAGTACATCTAGCAGTAAAAAAATAGTTTAAGAAAATGGGTCTGTTGCAGCGTCCTGTGCGTTAATTCCACAGCCTTATGTTGTAGTAGAAAAAAAGCTTCAGCCAAATAGTTTGATAGACTCACTGTGAGAAATAAACATGTTTTACCCCTTCCTTGCATAGCAAAAAACTACAAAGATAACATGCAGCTGCAGGAAAAGTAGGATGATGAAAAAGTTTATTTAAACTCATATGTCATAAACAGTAGAACAGAGGACTGAGAATAACTGGTAAAGTACCACATTGTGAGTATGCAAATACTCACATGTATGTGTATTTTTACTACCTTTGTGCTTGCCTCATAAGGACACAGTTGCAACTTGGGCTTCATCATCTGGTAGGTTCATCTGTGAGCTACATGGGATGATGAGGTAGCATCAATCCCTTTCTTTGTGGACTGGTATCTCTATCTAAGAAAGCTCATCAGACTTGACAATAATTGGCCCTTTTGTTGCTAGACTCAGAAAAATTAAATTACACAAATTAAAAAAAAAAAATTAAACACTGATTTCTATAATTGGTTTCTAAGTAAAAGCTGTATTTGCATGGAAGTGCTGGAAAACTTCTTAACTTCTAATTAAGACTTCAGCTGTTTTAGAGAGCTAAATTATTTTTACATTCAGACATCATTTTTCAGAGTCTACAGTTGAAGAGGCCCACCTTCACATGCCACAGTTGGCCAGTCTGGAGGAGAGGGGTAGGGAACATCCCAACTCTCTGCCATTTGCGGACTGAACGGGCAGGATACCAACATTCATCAGGGGTTGATAGTTCAGGAGCCAGAAAGCCAAAGGATTTTCATGGCTGGTAAGGGCTGAGGGAGAGGAAAGGAGTATCATCTTTACACCACAAAATAAAAGTTTGGTTGCTACCCACTTGTCAAAGGCATGGGACATACCAAAACAAGATTAGCTAAAGGTCATGTAGCTGTTGAGAGACCCAGTAGCTGGCTCTGGAGGAGTGACATCAAAAACATTGTTACAGAACAGGGCATCTCTTTAGTGATCAAAACAAAAAGCAGCTGGTCTATGTTTGGAGATCTTGTGTAATAGTTTGGTATAAAGAACTACTTGACTCTGCTGAAAGCTCCCAACCAGTCGAGGAATGCCAGGAATTGCAACTGACAGAAGTCAGAAACCAGTCCCCAACATCAGTAAGTAGTCTGGACTGAAAGGAAATGCCAATTCCTAAGTCTGTATCTATTACTTGACCCCACTGATATAGTAATGGCTTGTAATGTCATGTATATAGATATTTAAATACTGGGAATAGTGTATTATGGCTAGAGAAATTGTACAACTTCTCCTCAGCATGTCACTTTAATATTAAACCCTGTTAAAATCTCAGGGTTTAGATGAAAGTTCTGAGTAATTTCAAAAGCACTGACATCACATCAAACATTAGTGGATTTGCTTACTGCAAATCCAATACCCCCAAGGGAGTATTAGTACAGGACAGGAATGTGACAAATGTGTGAATAGTTCCTCAGACCTACTCAAAAGCTCACAGTCAACCCTCCTCAAAGATTTTTAAAGGGCATTGCTTGTTTAAGGTGAATGAATTACAGCTTTCTGAGAGGAATGCCATTGTGCTTTTGTTGTTTTCTTTTTATCCCCCAGCAATCTGATAAAATGTAACCTTGAGAACAATCAAGGGGCATTTATGGTTCTATCCACTGGTTAGTTGTAGGAAACAGCAAAATCTTACATTGAAATTCTGAGATCACACATACACAGTCCTCAAAATAAGAAATACCCAACAGTGATGACAGAATTCAATAATTATATCAAGAAGGTTAGAAAAGGACATAATTAGAAAATTTTAAAAGATCTTCTGTTCATAGAGCATTTTCTGTGTAATACAATAACTTCCATCTAATAATGGACTTCACCAACATTGCTGAGCTCCCTTCCATTTTTTAAGATGCTATATTTTATAATTGCTTACAATTATTAGTTCTCCTTCATTTTGTGCTCATTTGTACCTTGCATATGTCTAAAAAAAAATTGAAAAATAATAAAATATTGAAAATTTACAGATTTAACAATGCAACCAGTGAGTGAATCAATTAGCTTTCTATCTCTGAACCCTCCTACACAAGATGTTACTTATAGAACATGAGGTTCGATTATTTTAGATAACTGACCACTACTCAGGACCAGGTCACTCCTTTCTCTGAGGGTATTTGATCCAGCATCTCCCATCTCCTCAAAGAACACTCTTCCAGCTTCCTTAAACTTCTCTACCTGAAGCTTTAGCTTATGACAAAGAACTATTCAATAAACCAAATGACATGAGAATGTCTGTATGTATTAGAGGTTACAACTTGCTCTCAATAGAAGATCTGGTAGTCTGGATGTTAAGAGAAAACCAAAAAGGACAGTCCTTAACTTTTGCAGTATAGCATTTATCAGGACATTTCCAACCAAGAAAGTAGAAGGATGTGACAAGGTAATATAAAGGTAGAATAACAGGTCTGGCCTGTCTAGTTATTACAGGTTCACATATGCTTTTTACTTCTGCAACACACAGTTGGAGAGAACACTAACTGCGCAATACTCCCTGTTTTAAGTAAGAACTCACAGTTTTATTAGGGAAGAAAGATATGGAAGAAACCAAGTTTCCTTTGCCACGCCAGTTAATTGCTGCCTGCCTAGATTCCAGTCAGTGCACTGTGATTCACTCCAGCTTATATCCATAAGACTTCAGTGTATATTAACAGAGAACACAGTCTGAAGAACAAGAAAGGCAAGTTAACTACTAGGAAAATATCTCATCAAGACAAAATATGTTTGATTTTAATGAGGAATAGAGAAGAACAAAAAGCTCACAAAAGCTCAGAAAATCCAAGTATCTTTGAAACTTAGAAAATATATACAAAATTAATACTGCCCCAAGATAATTATTTTATTCAGTAAATACAAACTGAAAGATTTGTAAAGTACTGGTTTGGCCCAGAGAGGCATAAATATAATTTATATATATATACACACACATATATATTTAGACCTGAAAAGACTTTTTTTTAAAAGCATATCCTCTGAGGAGAGATTTTTGTTGCAACCATTCTTTCTTTCTCCTTGGGATGAGCTACTTTACTTTTTCTTTCTTCTTTCACACCACCTTTGAGGAGGACTAATTTCTTCAGCCTACAGGGATTCTCACTAATCCCCTTGCGAGATTATCAGAAAACCCACATTCCTGCCCTGTGAAGGTTGTATGTGGATTTATTCTTCAGAAGCACTTATCATATATTTCTCCCACCCATAAAATAAAGACTGCCAATCCTATTTTGAGCTGGTAAGGGTTTATTCTATTTAATTGCATTTTAACTTGGAGGCTTTGTTATCTTTGTGTAGTTTTCATCATACCTCAAAGAAAAGTGTCTCTTTAGTGTCTACTGCTACCAGCCCTTACATAATAAATTCAGTCCCACTGAAATAGTGAGAAATATAAAGCACTTCTATGATTTAAATTATATTATACTGTAATTAATCTATGGAGGATACCTTTCCAACAGGTCATAACTATGATGTGTTATTAGTTACTAATCCCCCGCCTAAAATGCAGACTTGAATCCACTTTGGGTGTTTTTTTCTAAATATAAGTTATTAGCATTGGTTATACTGAAATACAAATCTTTGTGTCTATGAAGTTTTGCATGCTTAAGAAATCCAGCTCAGGATTCCTTTCTTTGTAGTTTCATTGTGTCTTTTTATCTGTGCCTTTGTCATACATATTCTGTGTTCCTAACACAAGCTCAGTGTTAGGCACCTGGGTCTTGGAGAACTGAGTACTGTGGTTCAGATATGGTTTTCCTCACACTTCATTAAGTTACTTATTCTCATTCTAAAATTCAAGGGTTTTCTTATCAAAACTATCAATCAAAATTTAAATCATACTAGAACACTTTTATTTCCCTTATAGATGGGTGAAAAAGGAACCTTTTCAAGTAAGAATTCTTTTAAAAAAATCTTCAGTGACTGAAAATAATAAAATAATACTGTTCAAGAAAATCCAGTCCAACACATATGTTTTAAATATTTCATACAGCCATCAATGGGAAAAATAGCAATGTGTGTAAGTTTCCAGGTCATATACAATTAACTCATTCAGCATGTAATGCTTTCATAGACATAGCTTATTTGGATCCATGATCCAGCATTTCTGATGTTACAAATGTGTGTCACCAATAGTTCTTTTTATTTCTCGTAAACACTTTATAAGGGTAGCATGGTAGTGAAACAGAGTTAAGTATATGCAGAGTGATAAGAGTGTTCTCATCACATCACTTCAAGCTGCGATGGTTTATCATTTTGCCTCAGAAAGCTTGCAAAATACAGCAAATCAAATCTGTTTTTAAATGCCTACCTCTGATTTGTTCCACAACTCAGGGAAAAATTCTTTTTGACATGTTACATTGCAGGCCTGATGCAAAAGACAAAAATGATATGTATGGCAGGTGACACTTTGAGGTAGTCAGGATCTTCTAGATGAACTTAAAAGTTAACTGTTATGTTATTGATCTGACCTCTTCAAATTTAGAATATGCACTGCACAAAAAGGCTTATTTTCTTAAATAATGGTATTCTTGAGAAGCCGGTCTCTCTAGTGTGCATCCATTATATATATATATATATATATATAAAATAAAATGTACACAGCCTCAGGACCAAGACTTGGCAGGCTTGTCTGAATTTGTCTTGACCTCTCTGGAGCTTTCTTTTCACTTGATATAACTCTATTGTGAGAAGAAATACAGGCCTGGTAGAGGCCATGAGAAGTAGAAACACTGGCCATGGTGCACTACAGGACTACAGGCATGGGATGATAGAAGATAGAGATCCAGCTGTTACTGGAGACCCCAAGGTCTCATTGGTGGTCAGTTAAAGAAATGGAGCTGGGGAAAAAAAAGTTTTAGGCGTAATAAAGAGAACAAAGAATGCTAGCAAACAAAAAACTACCACAAGTGGATCATAGAATAAAAAAAGAAGGCATCAACATTGCATTCCTCCAAGCAAAAGGACTTGCTGCTAATTCCACACTGAACTCTCTCTCCAGCAGCACACATGCACACACCAGACTAATTGTCAACCTTAGAACCCAGACAGGCAGTAGGAGGATGAGCATAAAACCAGGACACGGGGTAGAAGAGGTGGTTATCAGCAAGTTTGTATGTAACAGTTTTAACTAGATTGTTGTTACTGAGACCTTTCCATTCTACTTTTCTTTCCTTTTTCAGAATTTTATGTGGACTAATAATGATTCCTTGATTACACCGTTAAGATTCCAATTATACTAATAATAAATTCTTGGCTTTGTATATTTAAGTTCCCTTTTTGCCCTTAACATGATTTTGAGCATAACAAGTTATGAGTATCTATAGAGTTCTTAGTAGTAGTAAAACCAGAAGCAGCTTAGTTATTCTGTATTCAAAGCATATTCAGCACGATTAGTACAGCTTTCATCTTATTCCAGTAACTATGAATTAGAGATAAAAAAGCCTATTTCAGTTGAAGGAATGTTTTGTTCCTTCAGTTTCTCTGCAGATAAATGTGATTTTATTCAGCTGACCTCCAATGTTTCTGCAATGAAATTGTGATTAATATGCTATACATATAATTTTAACTTGCTGTGAAAAGGAACCAGCATATAGTTAAAAAGTCTTTATCTAGGCCTTTATCACTGTGCTGGTGAGAATTCAGTCAGTTACTAGAAATAAGAGGGGACCCATAGCTGTATTTTATAAATGTGAACAGAGATTAGTTCACTTCTCACTGTATCTCCAATGAAGATGAATCATGCCAAATAAATACTTCACACTTTTTATTTTGCATTACAAATACAATTTGAATAAAATATAACACATATACAGTAATTTTTCAACAGTGAAATTCTAATAAAAATTAATAACATATAGCGCTTAACTACAAGGATTTTTTAATTTTTTTTGTTGTTGCTGAAGATAGACTCATAACCAAAATGTTGAAGTGCAAAACTGTTAAGCTGGTTTCCTGAGCATACGATTCTAATTTGCTGCACTGAAGCTCACCTACTTCACATTCTGTTTCTGTGTTAGGCAAGAAATCAACATTTTTCCACTTACATTTAAGATAGAATTTCATGCACAGATTTTTTTGTGAAGAAAACAACTTAGGAGTTCTTCCTTCAGGTATCAAATAGGATTGTCAATGCGCTCATGAGTCTCTCTCAAAGGTCTGATAGAACTGCTCTGGTCTATTTTGCTGCATTAGGATTCGGAAGGAGGAAAGCAGCAGATACAGCATGGAAGTAAACATGAAAGCATTTTCTTCACACCATTCTGAAAGCTCTTGTGGACTTTCTGCCACCACCACAGACTCACTGAAGAGACAGTTCTGAAATCGACTATTTTTATGTGCCTACTCAGTCATTTCTCCATAAATGCAGTGGTGGTGGTAACTGGAGGAGGAGATAAAAATTTTACTCTGAAAAAAAGTTTCTGTAGACATAATATATACAACTCTTCAAACGCATAGTCACTGTTTATTGACAATACAGAAACACAGAAATGAAAGTTCAATTTTTTTTCCCCCCATATTTTAGGTTATAATTAAATGTTACTTGGATTACAAATGGTCTTCTACCAAAACAAGCTGAAATCTGAAGTAAAATAGTACAAATTTCTAGAAGATACCTGTCAATATTAATCCCCCAATCAGCATTACACAGTGTGAAAACAATTAGAATCATTGTCTCTCAGCCAGGAAGTCTCTGATGCTCATCAAAGTTCTAACTTAAACATACTTCACAAACCTCCCAAAGATTCACCTCTTTATTCACTGAAAGAACATCAGAAAAGCTCTACTGGCTTCGACCAATGGCCTTTATCTTGTCTCTGATAGCAATAACAGAACACTCCAATTAAGGACAACACAAGGACCTAACCTCTATTTCCCTCATATCCTCTAAGCAGTCACTATCACCTGAAATGCTGGAGGGTACCTTTCTGCATTACCCTCTTTAGTAACCCCTCTTTATGGATCTCTTGTCCATGAACATGCAGTCCCATTCTGAACTTGATTATGTCCTTCTGTACCCAGATGCAACTCTAGAAATAATTACCTTTTCTGTGAGTTGCTAAATAGTACTCCCTTATCTCACACTTCCAGATTTTTTTTTCTTAATTTTTCCTCCTTCAGAAGGCTCTTAGAATGCAGCCCTACATTTCTGCTTTTCTATATCTTTGGAAAATAGACAATCATGAAATCCATAGTGAAGGTACCAATCTACATCATAGGAGATGATGACTCTCCGTAAATACCTGACAGACTTGCAGCAAAATATTCCTCAAAGATCCCTCACATGCATCATGACAAGAACAGATATTCCTAAACTCCACCACAACTTATTCCTGTTCTCAATGAAAATATTAATATGTATTTTATTTTCCTACCTGTCCTAAGTACTATGATTTTTTGAATCATCCATGTTTCTTTTCTTTAGAAGGAAAATAATTTGAAATGTTAGATCTCCTCTGAGGATTTCATTCTCAGCAAAGGGAAATTCATAATGAATGTTCATTAATGTTCTTTATCAGTTCATTAAAGCTGCTTGTGCACTATGTTTATGAACATCTTTGATAAACATTTGGATTTGTTGTGCATGAACTGCTGATGAATAGTCATTAAACTGTCCCTAAGTTTATTCATTATGACTGCTTATTAATTTCTCATGAATTATTATAAAATTCAAGCTGCTCTAGCAGTCATCCATAAACAAAGAACAGTAATTCACGTATGTATTACTTATAATAAATAAATTAAAAATATAAGTTCATTTCAAATGATTAATGCATAGAAAATGTACTTTGTGCTGGCAGCAACTTAATCAAATCCAAAGCAATTTCAGAGAAAACTATTGAAAATTATGTTATAATTTGGAGACCCACTTTCACTTATGAATCATCTGACAGAAAAATTAAATCCATATTGCTGCAGAGTAGCACTTAAGCTTCTTGAATATCTGTTTTAAGATGCCCAGATCTGTCTAGCATGTTGAACATCTCTCTTCTCTATATCACTAATATTAGGGGAATACTTTCTGCTGGGAGTACGTGTAGCTAACATACACTCTTCACACAGTTACATTAATTAAATTTAATCCAAAAACTTCTGCTCAAAAAAATCCAAATGCATCAGAATTACAACCACCTATACAACTTCAATTTCCTTGTCCTGCACACAGTTGTCATTACTCAGTCACAAGTTTTTCCTTATCGAATTCCATAGCCTCTAGCATCACATGGCTATATATTACTTAGATTTTAAGACAGAGCAGAAATTACTGAACTGTATTTCTATTATTTAAATTATATGTTGGTAATTATTTAGGCCTCGCTGTCTCTGTGCTGTGACAGATAAATCAGTGCTTAGCAGCTTGATAGCTCAGATACAGAAAACTTAAAGCTAGCTCAGATATGTCTACACTATATGTAGCTATCTGTAGTCATCTCCACTGTGCCCAAATCTACTACAAAGCTATTCTCATTACAATTTTATGTTATTAACCAAACAATGAATGGTAAAAGCTTGTTCGGTGTGGATCAATAAACCTTGACCTGAATTTTTTTTTTATTGGTTATCATAATAGAGTATTTTTCACAAATACCACTGACACAGACTTTTCCATCCTGTTTCTATTCCAAAGAAATAAAGACGAAAACAATGCACAAGTAAAAGAATGTGGTAAGTCACTGTATCACAGTCTTGCAGCAATTGCTGCAACTGGAAAAAAAATCAGGTAGCCTAGTCATGACGACTGCTGCAGAAAAGTCAAAAACATCAAAAAGATGCCATTGAATGCTAAAGAAGCATTCACATGGGGTAGTTTCTGAAAAACTGGACAGCGGCAAAAGAGAGGCCTTACAGCACAAAAACCACAATCACCATTAAGGGCTCAAAGAACAAACCAATGATGAGGTTTTGTTTTTTAATTAGCTCAAGTTTGAAGAAATTCCCTGTCACAAAATTCAAACTGAGATGAAATCCTTTGAGCCTCATCATCAGTATATTAGTTTCACAGTACGGGTTTTTCACAGACTTCAATTTAAACTTCTAATCTTGAGCAATACATTTGTTTAAGTATATACTGTCTAAATTAGCAAATATTCAGCTATTCAATAATGTCATTGTTTTCTATTCCTCAGCAGGCTGCTCGGAAGTAATTTTAAACAAATCAGACAGAAAAGATGCACTCTTATTTTATAAAAACTGTACTTTGTACCCCCTTTCTTCTCTTTAAGGACCTGATTTATTCACAGAGAAAGGAGGTACAGAATTGCAAGCTTTGGGCTCTCCCCTCCCGCCGCCTACCCAGGGCCATCAGCGTCTCAAGGCTGATGCACACAATGTGCATTGCTCACACATTCAAAAGCACTTGTGAATAAGAACATCCATTTGAGTTTAGTAGATTTCCATTAATGTAACTGAGAAGAAAATATATATTGGGGAGGGTTCAATCTAATTGATTCTTTTTTCTTTATTTTATCTTTTTGTAGTCTTTTTAAAATTATCTCTTATTACTGGAGTCCCAACTTTATTCTTTATTTTCCCCACATAGTCATTTCTCTGCTTTTTCATTCCTTTTTTTCCCCCACAACTAAACCAGAAAGAAACTCAGTGTTTTGTTTGAATTCACACCTCCAAATCAAACAAGGCTTTATTATTTAATTTTAAAACTGCCATCATTAATATTCTAAAACTAAGACCATACTAAGAATTTTTGGTGGGCATATGAAGACTAGGAAGCCTATTACCAGTAACTTTACCTGTAAAGGAAGAACTTCTGATTTCTTAGTTTGTATTTACTTGCCAAAGCTACAAACATGGAGATAAAGGCAAGGACCTGCAAAGCAACTGGGCAGTTGTCAGGGAGTACCCATTGACATCATACTTCAGTGCCAGAGACATCAGATGATAGTACTCCTATATGACAGGGAACTTGCAAACATTTTATGAAGGGAACAGTCCCAGATCACATAATCTCCCCAATAATGCAATGAAACAAAAAGACAATAATGATTTTACTGAAAAGTTCAATTTTAATAACCCAGTATATTTTCATCAGTATACATTTTATTTAAAATCTAAAAATGTGCTGACTGAAATATCTTTTAATAATCTAAAGCCTTTATACTGTTTTAGCATCTAGTCCATAATAGATAAATAAAAATGGGATCTTTCCTTCCAATATCTGAAGCATAAGCTGTGTTAATGACAGTTAAGATCATACAGCTAAAGGCAGTATGCACTAAAGCTAATTAATGTGATAAATTCAACATTTAGGTCATTACTTAATTATCTAGGAGCAATCAAAAGTGATAACTGCATTTTCATAGAAAAGGAAGTAACTCAAGACATAAGGCTGAGCAAAACTACTTCATATATTCTTCTTCTGGAACAACCTAATTTGGTAAGTATTATTTGGAAGAGCAAATCATTAAAATGTACACATGTGGAAGTGGTAGCTGCACATCAAAATTAAAAAAAATATTTAAGTAATCAGAAAATATACTTGGAAATAATTTTTTAACCATTGAAGAGCTGTGTAGAAAGATCCTTTTACACGTGTGGGTGCTTTTTTCATTTTATTCTAAACTAACCTTCATTTTGGTGTTTAAAAAGTTAAAGGGAGAACAGATAGTAGCTCTTCCATATTTATTCAAAGCTTGTGTAAAATGCTTTTCCAGATGGTGAGTTTTTCCAAGGAATGGTTTCAGCACTTTCCACTGATGTAGGGAGGAGGGGAATACTGGGATTTTGGGACCTTAAAATTTAAAGTCTGAATTCATTCACGTTTCACCTACATGAAAAATGAAAGCACATCCTTATACAGGCCCATTTCAAAAGGGTTACAAAACATCACTTCAATTTTTTTGTGTCAAAAGTATGCATTGTCTAGCAGGAATGCAAACTTAACTCCATGTACTTTCATGAAATGACTAGTCTCAGTGTGTCTATTAAAAAAAAAATTCAAATAAAAAATTATTTAGAAGAAGTTGCTGAGACACATACTCCAATATCTGAAAATATCAAAACATCTTTCAATGTTGGTGAAATTTATAATTATTTCCTCTTCAATGATACATCTAGTTCTCCATCCTGAAGGATGTTGTATCCTTTAGTTTAACATTGCATGTTACACATACGTTTTAGAAGGAAAAACAGCTAGAAGTAGATTGCTCAACTAGGATTGCAGGAATAACGAAGCTCCAAAAGTCCAGAGGTGGGCATTTTGGTGGAAGGCACTGGTTCTAATAATCTTCAAGACAGGAACTGTGCCTCTTTACCCTCCCTAACAACACGCATGTCCAGAGCTTCATGCCTACTCACACTTCTCACCCTCTGCCCCAAATAAAGTCTGCAAGGTTGCATTATGCAGGACTTTTGCATAAACAAATAAAGGATTAGTATTCTTGACCTCAAATTTTCTCTACTCTTTATAATATATTTAGGCAATTTCCAGTCTGAAATGAGCTTTTCTCTTCCTCAGTGTTTGCCTTCAGGTTTTTGGAGCCTTCTCCTGAAGACTGAGGACAGTTTTGACCTTATCCCAGCAACTGATAGTACGCAGTAAGAAAGAAAAGATCCAGAAAAATACCTGGGTGGTAGAAATGACAATTCTTTTGTCCTTTTCTTTCCAGAGTATTATCTGAGTGACCAAAGACAAGTACCATTCACACCAGTAAGAATTAGTTCAGACACCTCCTGTAACCTCCTTTAAATAACTGCTGAGTCACCACAGACAGCAGGTCATCCAGCTGAGACAAAAATAGATAGTAGTTGATGGCTAACCTCTCCAAGCATGGGTGCATTCCTGCACAATGAGTGAAGTCTCCCTTTTCTCCCCAGCCCCCATCCTCAGTGTTGCTTTGATTTATGAAAAAATACAACTCTGAACTCAGATAAGCTTATTTCTTGAGCACTAAGTGAATTTGTGTAGAAAATGATCAAATTAACAGGCTTATAAGATACTAATTTAAAATTTATATTTTCTAAGGTTTAGTATCTACCATCAGCAGGATTTTTGTTCTAATTACACTTTATAATGAAATATTGTGCACTCCCTAAACTCTTTACATAGTCTTAAGTTAACTGACAATTTGTCAAATATCTATATTGGAATTAATTGAACTAAATTAATAATGAAGTAACTGTTGCACAATCCCATTGTTTAGACTAAGAGAAGAGCTAATCTTCCTCAGAAATCGTATTACTACTGCTTCTAGACCTGGAATATATCTAGTTCTGTATGTCTAGTTCCAAGAAAACATTAGTTCTGGCTCAGCACACAGCACGCTCACATACAGACTAATATGCTCCAACTTTCATGCTGCATTCTCCTTTGGGAATCTGAATATAGAACTTCAGACTTTAGATGGACTTCTAAAGATGCTCTCTCACTGGTCGAAATCAACCAGGATTCTTCTCTGCCACTGTGCTGCTACTTAAGCTTAACTCAGCAGTAAGAAATCAAAAAGAACCGTTTAAAGAACAAAAAGGGAGTCCCGCAATATGTCAACTTTGCCATCCTATGACTGGGAACCTGAGGCATCTACGCGTCCCACAAATAGTATCAGATTAACTTCACACTTTCTAAAACAGCTACAAAGACCTGCATTCTGATGCCTATCTTAACAATATTCTGTTATCTGCTAACCATTTTACATCTGACAGTCAGTTACTGTGTGGCGAAGATTTGGGAGGAAAAAAGAGGAAGTATTTAAACATGAAAAAGAAACAATAGGAGGTGCCCAACTTGTGGTTATTGTTTTTCATTTTTGTAAACGGACTTGCAGAGCAGAGAATGAGAATAAGATGAAAGGCTGCAACTTACTGGGGGTCCCTTACAACAAATATGAATATGGAGACAGAAAGGCATTAGAAGGCTGAGTAAACTCAGGCTTCTAAAAACATGCACAAGATGACTGGTGAGTCAGAGATAACACTGTCTTAGTTTTCAAAACCACCTGGATCTCCTGATTCAGATTCTCGTTCCTGATACTTTGAATGGCAAGCTCTGTGAAAGCAGGTAAAAACAAATACAATTTCAAAATGTTTTGTGCTTATTAATACACAGAATTTATATTAATACACAAAAATAGACATTAATACTACTAATCATGTCCACAAAAAAGCCAACATGGCCCTAAAGGAAGAAGGACTCATGTCAAGAACATAAGCTGTAGTAACAGCAACTTCTCTAGCATGCTTTGGTACCCTAAGATCTCAACATCATTCTATCTCAGTGAAAAAACTATATTCTTCAATAAATGAAAATATTTGTCAGTACCCTGATCTCTGTGAACCCGTAAGATGGGGTCTAATTTCAGTGGAGAACCTAGTCAGTTGGTGAAACTCAAAGTGGACAAACAAGGAGGATGGGACAATCATCTCAGCTCTTAGTAACTGTCCTTTTTTCTATTAAATGCATAATTGTACATTAAAATTAAAGTCCTCTTCAGTCAGGCTATGCTGGTGATTACCATAATAGTAGAGACACTACATGCACATCTCTAAATAAAAAGTCCATACAATTTTCAAGTTACTCCTTTTTCTTTAACTAGATATTATGTAAGCAAGCTAGGAAACAAGGACTTCTACTAGAAGACTCCTAACTTGAGGAGCCAATCCTGCTGATGCCAAGGAGTTATGCAAATCTATAAGAACCGAGCAGGAAATACTAGATCATTTCAGCACTGATCCCTTCAGAAATCTTGAATGGTTACAAATGGCTAGTATTCAGAAGTGTCTTTGGAAGTTAGGAACCCAAATTCCATTAAAAGATGAAAAAACTTCTGAAGCCCAGTTTTAGAAAATCCTTTAAAAAGCAAAGGACAGAGACATCTAGGCTTTTAGAACAAGTTGCTCTTTAAGCTACTAAACTCATCTTTCTCTAATGACTGTAGTATCTGGGCACACATTAGTCCACACTCTACACTGAGAAAGTTAAGTTTAAAAAGACATTTTTTAAACTATGAGTCATAAAGACAGAGTGACAAAGTAATCCTGTACCTGAACTCAGAACCAAAACTGTATCAATAAAGTTCCTAGTCCTAGCTCTCATCTCAGCCAGTAACCTACCCTATTTCTGTCTTTCTAATTGGAACCTGTGGTTTTAGTCTGAGGCACAAAGGACCACAATGAATTCATGTGTGTAATCACAGGTAAGCCAACAGCTCAGAAGCACTACAGAAATTCTGACTACATCGTGTGCACACAGAGGGCTTCTCTCCTCTGAGTCCTGCTGTGGAGAGTGAGACTGGAGCTGCATCTGAAGTGGTCACCACGATTTGCAGACTTAAATATGCGCTCCCCGCAGTGCACCACCTGGTCAGAGCCAAGATGCCTCTGAAGCTCTTCCCACACTGCATGCACTTGTAAACCTTCTTTGTCATGTGGCTACAATGATGCAGGAGAAGGTTTGAGCTGCAGCTGCAACTTTTACTTCACACAGTATACTGACAAGGACACTGTCCTTGAGAAGTTCATCCTGAGCCCACAATGTCCTGCAAGTCTCTCATATTACAGTTTATCTTCCCATACACCTCTGCCT
Organism: Apus apus; assembly: GCF_020740795.1. Classification (NCBI taxonomy): domain Eukaryota; kingdom Metazoa; phylum Chordata; class Aves; order Apodiformes; family Apodidae; genus Apus; species Apus apus. The sequence goes on along the minus strand of NC_067285.1, from coordinate 92,898,910 downwards.
ATTTGTCCTCAAAGGGTATTTTCAAACTTGTATCTTGAGACATTACACCCTCTGGCAACTTAAATCACCATTTTGGAATCTGTTTTCTCTTTGATCTCCTGAAGACAATCTGTGTTCTTCCATATGTCCAAGCTTTTCCTAGTCAAGAGTCTCCATTTCTCCTCCAAGTCTATCAACACTGAAGGTAAAAAAATAATTTTTAAAAAAGTAGTTTGCTATTGTCTGTGAATAGCAGACTTAATTCTTTAGTACCTGTGCTTTGGAGCTAATAATAAGCAGAGTAGTATGAAAACACACAATAGAGTAACCAAAAATTAATTTCTGCCACCTCAAGGATGGTGACTCTTCTATTCTCAGCTTTCAGAATATAATTTACAATTGCAGTGAAAGAAACGGTTCCAAGGAGCAAAACTGTTCTGGGCAGTGGGGAACATGGGCAGGAAGACCAGAAGGAGCGAGAAGAGGGTTTTTGGGAGACATAAACTAACTGCTGATTGGCTTAACTATTCCTCCTGAAGTAGTAATTTAAATATGCTCACATACATCATGACCTGAACTGAAATCAAGATGTACAACAACCATGATCAAGGCTTTGACTGTGCTCTGTACTACAAGGGTTGAAATACATTGTGCATTGTGTTTTCTAAGGCACTGATACTATTTTCTATTATCAAAGAAAGAACAGCAACCTCCTTCAAGTTTTAAAGTCACAAGATGACATTATGACCATTAAATTTAATCTCTTGCAAAGGACAGGCTTAGAAGGCTTAAAATCTAACTCAAATAGACACAGCCTGATTCAACTAATCATTAAAAATTCAATAAATTAATAACTTATAATTTATAAAGCCAAACTGCTTTCTACTTTCTATTATTTAAAAACATGTGAGCTACAACTATCAGGTTTGTCCCAAAAAAATTATTGCCTGGTAATGGCCTTAGTACAAACACAATGGAATAAGACCTACTTTTTTTTTTTCTTACATACTCAATCAGATTAATGGAAGCTTCCCAATTTCATCCCCCTCATTGAAACCAACAGCCTCCAGCATTCAAGATTCTCATGTTGTTCTTTATTGAGGTGCCAGATGTGATAGTGGATTTTCTGGTATGGACATAAGAACTAGGGTTACTGGAACGACCAGCTGGATGTCAAAGAAGGGGCAGCTCATCAGGCCGTTATATTGCTAAATACTGCACCTGAATCATCTGCTTTCTGTACCATCCTCAGCATTTTTCTTCCTGTTCTCCTGTACACAAATTAATGTGCTCCTATCGCTTACAGCTTATTACTCATTATTGTAGGACCTTCGGTTCCTTAATAACTGAAAGCAGCTTGCATTTGAGTTCTGGTTGCTTGCTTTATCCTGCATCTTTCTGTGTTGGTTGTTCAAATTGGGCTGTGGTGACCTCAGCTGAGACCTGGAAGACCCAAGAACTTGACAGGAGCTGCCACCTGAAGAGAGGTCACTGAAGAACCTTTAAAGGCTCTGCAGACCTGAAAATAAACTAATCATTGTAGAGGTATGGCCTTCAAATCACTAGAAGACAGATCAGGTATCCTTGAGAAATGAGCACACATCTCACCCTGAATCACCCACATTCTTCTACAGAATGAATCAAAGAGTACCACTGGTCATATATATTCTTACTGCAATTTGATGTAGGCACAGATGTTTGCCTATGGAGTTGAAATAAAAAGCTTTTAAATGCCAAATAGAAAGAGCATTTTTTCATCCCAGCACAAAGGAATAGACACTGCTTTTCTTCAACTGAATCTACACTGGAATAGAAAGAAGTCTTTTTCCAGTCTGCTGTGTCAAATTTGTATTCAATTTCACAGAACTGTGCATTTAAGATCCTGGTTCTAGTTCCTAGACCTAGTGCAAGCAAGGTTAAGTAATTGTAGAGAGTCCAGATAAAGGTTTTTAAGTCAGTACTTCCCAACTCCATCACTTCCTTCCATGTGCACTCTTGCATTAATCACTTTGAAAGTTTATTTCCAAATCCTTTCACAAGTTACAATGAAAGTTTCTGTTTAACATGTCCTTCCTCTTTTTAAGCTTTTAGATTCCATTTGTATCAGGGAGATAAAAATCCTTTTACTTCAAGAATGACATTGATGTTGAAATGCATGAAAGTCCACTAGACTCCATATATGACAGTAATAGGTAACTAATCCATCATCTGTGCATTTACTTCTTTAATGAAGGAGATTTAATGTAGAGGATTTAGTTGTATCTTAAAATGTATAAGCAGGAATAATCATGTTGTTGTGTGCAAAATACTTAACAGAAGCTGCCATGTGGTCTGGGCAATCTCAGTACAGTTCTCAAAACTAGTACAAATAATTAGTTTCCCAAGGGAATTTTAGAAAAGAAGTTTCATTTCTCTTTTTTCCTTCAGACTTTCAGTTCTTCAGTTGATGAAGTAGAATTAATCATATTATATTAAAGTTTTCATCAAAGTGCAGTTGTAGATTTGAGTTACCCAGCTTGCTACTTTGTGACAACTGGTATGCCTGAGCCTTCATCTTCCTCTATTCTGTGAGGCTTTTTCCACGTTTCAGCAAAATTCATGGCATGCTCAGGTCTTGCAGTTCCCACCTGGCAGGTTAAAGGAAAGAAGCCCTCTTGTAGGTAACTAAGGCTGACCTACTTCACACTTTGTGCAAGTCATGACGCTCTCATGGGTTTCTGATACTTTCACAGCTTATTATCATCATCCCTTCACAAAAATACCTCACTGGATTATAATTACCTAAAACTCTGAGCTGTCCCTATGAAAACCTGCAGGTGATCACACTTTGGGAAAAACCAAGATGGCAAAACTTTAAAGTCTACTGTAGAAATTATCACCACAGTAAGGACTCAAAGGCCTGACATTCCTACACATTCCCACCTGCCTTAGGGATAAAAAAAACTCACATCCACCCTCATCCTGGGTGGAAAACTGATGTTGAAACAGTTGCCTGGGTACCGGACCACGTTCCCAGACCCATCTCTTCCAGCAAGATATGCAGGAACTGTTACAGGATATACACACCTTGATCTGCTCCTTTGTATGTCCCTCTGCCATCAGCTTCTAACTCCAGTTGCACCCCTAACCTACTGGAAGCAGAACTGTCTGAACTACCAGCGCTGCTTCTCCATGCTGACACTTCCTTTTTGCAGAATGGCTGCCTTCACTCTGCTATAATCTCTACTCTCTGCACTGTTCAGGTTCCTAGAGAACTATCAGCTATTTCTAGGTGATGAGCACTCAAAGTTACCCAAGTAACAGCCACTGAGCTGGAGCTGTGGCAGCTGCAGATTTTCCCAGGCTGAGATAAAAGGGGAATGCAAGGTCTGAAAAACCTGCTGGCACTGATGATCGTGACATTTTGCTGTGTCTATACAGTATGGCTAATTACTCCACTGACACAGATCCCACTTTTCTCAAAAATTAATGAGTGTCTTCTCAACCCACACGTTTCCCAGTTTCTGTCAGTCTCCTCCCACCCTTCAGAGCTAACCCTGCCTCTGTTGCTTATTATTATATTAAAATATATCCTAGCTAACTCTCAGGCAACCACATTCTAGTTCTAGCATTACAGTCCACATGCTAGATAGCCTTTTCTTCCCCACATCCAAACTGCAGAAATTGCTGAGTCTTAGTGTTTCATATCTGGTCCAAGAGTGATAAAATCTACTCTGGCATCTGAGTCAGCAGCAGCAGAACTGATGGCAAGGGCAACAAAACCAAGACACATAAAGAAGCATCACTTGAATGGGTCACAAAAAAGGAAGAATTAATTATTATTTTTTTTAATTACATACTTTACTGTTAGCTACCCCAAGTTAAAAAAAAAAAAAAAAGAAACAAACAGGAATTCCCCCATAAACCAATCACCACAAAGCTCTGAAACAACCAGTTTTTCCTGAAATCTCATTATCACTTATTTAGAATTTGTCTTCCTTGGATTTAATCCAAACATAAATCAGGCGATAACTCTGCACTTATGAGGCACCATTTACAAGCTGCTAAACTTACACTGCATGCATTTTCATTTAAAATGCTGAATGACATACAGTCTGTCATGCAATATTTAGTGTTTCAAAGACCATTTCACTGTGATATTCCACAAATACCTATTTTTAACATATAATTACTTTTTTCCCCCGATTATTTCCCACAAAAGCTTCAAAATTGAATTTAAGTACCTGTTAATAGAAAAGGACAATACATAAAACTACAGCACTTTTTTTAGTATCTCCGTGATGCCAATGCAGTTTTCCAGTATTTGAACAGCTGTTTCATGAACCCATCAAGTTCTGTTAAACGCTGTTTATGTAATTCTCACGACCGCAATTTTAAATGTAATGTGTAATGCCGAGGTACAGTTTCCGTGGCAAGCCGGGAAAGAACATGACACACCAGTATGATGTAGATTCAGTCCATGTCTATTAGGCTGCATGCAGATTATATAGTTTCAGGACAGCGTGTACGCCGTCCACGTGGCAGAGCAAGGCTCTTGAGTGGTTAGTACAAACTGTTTACATGTCCTCATTCCCCTTTTGATTGGTCCCAACTCCAAACCCTTTGTCCAGCCCCCCATCCTGTTTACCACACTACCCGACTGCTGTACATGACCTTCACCATCTAGTTCCCACAGACTGGCCTTCACTGTTTCTCTTGTTATCTAAAGTTTCTCATAACCATTCAGCACAGCTAGGGCCCCAACAGTGTAAAAACAATAAAATTAAAAAAACATCTTTTCTCCTCCCTGCTATTTAGAACTTGCATTTTCGAAAAGGTGACTGCTTTTCCAGCTGTGACCGATAGAAATCTATTAATACCAAAGCGTCACAGTCAAGAGACTGAGACGGTGGATCTTCAGCCTCCACTAGTGGCTCCACTTTTCTGAGCTCAACTTTGGAAAACATGTAAACTTTGCTGGACAGCAAATGCTGTCACTTGCACTAGCTACAGACTCCCCAGTTACCAATTGCAAGTCACACCTAAAAATAGAGTCTGTCACGCGCCATCATCCTTTAAGAGGACGAGATGCCCCCTGCGCTTCTGCAGGAGCCACCTGAAGGCAGCGGCGCGCGGGCCCGGCGCCACCAGCCCGTGCTGCGGCAGCACCAGGACGCGGGCTCCTCGGGCTGTCCCTCAGACTGTCCCTCACAGACAGGCCTGCCAAAGGGCCCGGTGCTGGCTGCGACACAACAGGAGGCGCCAAACCCCTTTCTCCACGTTGAGCTCCACCTAGGAGCAGTATTGCGAACGGCTTAACACATGCATGCTCAAGTTCCTAAGGGATTCCTGCCTCGAAGGAACCTTCTTGTGAAAACTTCAGGTCGTGGCAGACCTTTTAACAACGCCCGGAGGGCTAATTACACAACTCCAGAGACATAATTAACTGCTCGGCAAGAGGTCGCAGTCCGGGGCCTCCCTAGAAATTTTTCTCATTTTCGTAGTACGTTACTGAGTCTACTCTCCGACTCCTTCTATCACCAGAGACTTCGGGAAGGCAGACCTGATACTTTGAAAAAGTGGCTGAAAAACGAGATCCTGTTTCTAAGCTCCTTAGTCCTTTTTACGTGTTCTGCGGGCTGCCTGGGCAAATCTTTCACTCACTGAGATTTCACCTCAGTTAACAGTGATATCCAGGCCTTAATGACACACTCTTCCATTCAGGTAAAACAATACAGGGCTATCTAAACCAAGTAATGCTCGTTTCCCTAAGGCTCAATTAGCCCAGCTATATATTAAGTGCCCTCACAGAGGTTTTTTTCTTTACAAGCTGAGGCCACAATAGAAAGATTTTGAGGTACGACAATCTATTCACATGAGCTCTCTCAAGAGATTTCTTAACTCTGCTAGTAAAAAAAAAAAAAACAACAAAACAAACCACAGCAGCCCCCCCCCCCCCCCCCAAAAAAACCCAACCCACACTTTAACAAATAGGGGGAAAAAAAAGGATTACCGCTGAGTGTTCCCGCAAAGAGTTCAAATTAACCTATGCAGCACTTATAAAAACCATAAACATCCCCAGCGCAGTAACACCATCACTTGGAGCTGTACTAACACGTTTAAAACGTTACGAATTCTAGCACACCTTGTGCCTCAGTCTGTAGGTACCCTTCACACAAGGAACTGTTCAGGACCCACAGTCCTACCTCAGTCCATGCTAGCGGGAAGTGGGAAGCACAGCAGTGAATTGCTGACCGCGTGAAGTGCACCAAGGAGAAGACAAATACATCTGTCTTCGAATTACCTCTGACCAAATACAAAAAACGTTCCTGCAAAGGAATGTACGGACATATATATATATGTATCAGCTAAAAAGAGAGTAACATGATGAACTTCTAAGCTAAGCCTTACAAAATTCCTTCATGATAGGCACACTTACTGCTGATGGTCAATCCCTACAAAACATTAAGCACCGTCACTACAAATACCAACCTCTCTTCCCGCTCTGAGTGGCCCGTCCGGCGGGAAGCGCCGGGACACAAACACCCTCCTCGCCTCTGCCTCTTTGGCAAAGGCTTAAGGCTAGGCTGGCTATTAAACCGACGACAGATGTTCTCAATTAACCCTTTTCTATTCCCGGAGGGGAAAAAGAAGCGACTTATGCGTGGGGGGGGAGAAGGAAGTTTAAAAAGTTGTAATGAAACAAATGCAATGGGAAAAAAAAAACACAACACAAAACAACTATTAATGTCAACAGGAAAAAAATGAAATACATACAAAAGCAGTATCGAGTTCCCCCTATGGCAATCCCATCACTACTGACACTGCAGGGGAGGCACTGGGAAAATCCTAGACTGGATTCACTGGGATCTGCATTCGGGAACGCAAGGCTCGGGATTCCAAGTCAGAAGAACCGAAAGAGCCTCCCCTTGCACGCCAGCCGTGCAAAACAAGAGCATGACCTTTGTCATCCCTCAGCTTTAAACTGAGCATGACGTGTATGAGATGGAATACTTCGTTGGTCAGTTCTGGGTCACCTGTCCTGTCTGCACCTCCTTGCAGGTGGGATCCTTTTATGCCCTTTCACTTATGATACATAGGAAATTTAGGAGTGACTTTGGTTTCTACAGGAGTAAGTATTAGCAAGGGCCTTTCTGCATACCATTCATCCCATTACCTCAGTATTAACTATAAGTATAAAGCGTTATCACTTCTAGGAGCAGACGCTGACTGAAAAATGTCGTTAGCTTCAAAAAGTGCAGTGGCTTAAAGAGACTTAATTGAAAGGTAAAATTTCTGAAAGGAGAATTGGTTCTGTTCTAGTTCAAAGCAGGATACACCTCCAGATTTTCTCACCGATACCCGATATTTCTAGGGTTTTGCCTCCTCCCCTGCTCCTAATGCCGTGCTGCACGTGTTCAGGTTCAAGGCAAGTTAGTGTTAGTAAGACGTTCATTAATGCATTTCTAGTATGCAGGTATCACAAGCTCTCTTGTAGCTACCGTGCATACATGCTCTTACAGCTGGTGAAGTAAATAGACTATACATTACTGCTTTTTAACTTCTCTAAAATAAACTCTCTATTATATCTTTAAGGAAACACTGAATTTAAGCTGTTGTCTCCTATTAACGGAAAAAGGCAATTAAGTGTGCCACTTCACATTGTAAAATAAATAGTCCCTAGCTGATTACACTCCACAGCCTCTACTACTGTGGAACGCTAAGAGCAGTCTTAGAGCCCAGTGCTCTCTGACCTGGTTCTTTTAGATATTTGTAATATCAAATGTATTTATTTCAAGACAGCTGATGTTACACGTGATATCATTTTTAGCGGAGTGCTACAAAACACGCTGAAACCGCAATTACAAATGGAAGTTACACTTAGCAAAACGTACGGCCTTCGGGTGATTCTTCTACCAGCCCCAGCAACACAGTTGCTGTCGCCAGTAAGGACTGGGGCCTGGAGCCAACTCGAGCACTTTCCTCTCTCAGAAAAGCTTTTACTAACTGTTTGAGTTTTATGTTCCATAAGCGGCGCCACGTATTTACTCCCCCATGCTGGGCTGGCTAACTCAGGGAGACATTCACACTCCTTTGATGAACTCTGGGAGAAACATTTGCACCATCTGTTGATGCACTCAGCTGCTGATAGCTCTTCAGCGGAAACAAACGCCACCCTCCCCTTCCCTTTGTGTTGAGAAGCAGCAGCCTCTTCGCGCCCCTTGCAGGCAGGCACAGCCTGCGTAATTCTCTGTGCTTCCTGGGCTCACCTCCCTTGCCCATCTCCTCTGAGTATTCTTCCATTGTAGTGTTTATTGGTCAGTCACAGTCTTGGATTCTTTTCTTGGGTTAATAAAGTGTAGCAAGCTCTACAGAGAAATTAGAATATTTATTCTGGGTTTACAGTGGATATATTGCTTCTAAATTAGCAGAAACAATTGCTTCCTGTTAATGGAGAAAGACTACTGAGTCAAATATGCATATGGAAGTTCATCAGACTTCAGTTGGACATGCTTTTTAAGAAATACTAGTGTAACTTATCGTAGCATACTTATGGAGTGATGACTTCTACAGAGCCAAAGATGCAGTGAAATTATCGTTCGAAAAACTAATACACAGCGAAGAAAGATAGATTCTGTGCAGATTGATTAGGGCTGAGTCCTAAATTTGTTAATTTGTGAAGAGGGTAGTGGGTTTGTTTTTTTTTTTCTGAATAGGTAAATACTGACCTATTGTCAAAAACTGCAAAGCCAATGAGTATTTAGTTATTCTTCTCATGAGATCCTTCCCATTTTTTAGATAGCTATTTTTTGTATGGGATGGCAGCAAGTGTCATTATCTTCCATAAACATTCATGCCACCTATCCTCTATTGAATGCTGTATCTGTATGTATTTTCTTTCAATTCATAAGGACTGCTCCTCCTTTGTCCAATGTTTCTTCTATTCTTGTATTACCTAACAAGGTTGGAATCACAATTACATTCTTTCCATAAGTGTCTATTGAATTCTTAATCTACTGTATTCCGATTTTTTTAAGGTCAGAGAGTCTATAGGAATATTGATTTTCTTAATATATTCATGAGTTTTTTTGTGACAAACTTCCATTTTAAAATAATCTCTCCCCTTTCCTCTATAGTACAATAGAATATCTGTCTTGAAAGAAGGTGCCTACAATTGTGCTGTGGACACATGGCGAAGAGAGTGGTGGACTATGCCTAAAATGCAAAAGGTGAGAAAAGTGCATGCAGATAATGGCTTATAACATTACAATTGGAAAATACAGCATGGGATTTAACCGCACCATCCCACTGGAATTTCTGTTGCTAAAAAATTTTGTTATCTTCTAGGCAAGTAGAGATACATAGTTTGTGATGCACTGAAGCAGCGAGGTTTTTGTTATGTGGGGGTTTTTGTTTGTTTTATTTCGAGAGCATTAAATTAATAACTTTTTTTTTTTTTTAATTCTGTCAAGCACAGAGCTCTGCTAGTTTGGAGAGCAAAACAGATGCAAGCTCTGTTTCTGTTTGGTTTTTGTTGTTTTGTTTTTTTTTTTAAATTAAGAGCTCCCCTGCTGTCATTTCCAAGTTAAAAACTAATTAGAATTACAGAGATACTTCCAGAAAGTTGAACATAAAATATAGGGACATGATCCTGAGATACACTGAAAACTTGAAATGCCAGTGAAACCAATGCTAGTAAATGGGGATTTTGGTTATGGCTTGGATTTTTTTTCCCTTTGGGCCCAGGTGATCATCCCTGAAATGGTGCTCATGCTGAGACACAAAACTAAAAGTTCAAATTCCCAGTCTGTTAAATATGGGTAATTTCAAGGCAGGTTATATACTTTGCCGTGTAAGCATATGGACTTTTTTTCCTTCCCAAAACAGGAGGAATTGTCTCGTACTCTATAAACAGTTCTTTTATGCTTGGTGAATTAAGACTGAGACACTTCATCATTACAAAATAGAAACTATCAGGCTGTGTTACATTTCTGGCTAAAAAAATTTTCAACCTTTTTTTGTTTTGTTTTCTTGTGTTCCTAGTAGAAAGCTACTGTTTGAAGTGATGTTGCTATTTGTATAGTTTTAAAGACTTTTCAAAAAATTGAAAATCAAACTTTGAATACAACAAGGCATTTCAGAGAAGTATTGCACAAGTTAATTATATAAAGTCAGAAGGGACCATTAGATAGTCTAATATAATCTGACTTGCAGCATACCAAAATTATGTATTTCTTGTACTTATATATTGTGTTTTTGCTGAAGTGAACCTTCCCTGAAACACAGCGTTCAGAAAGGTCTCTGCCTCAAATCCTGGTGTGAGCATTTGCTAGTTTGCTTCAGTGGTTAACATCTTGTTAGCATCTTGGCATTATTTCCAGTCTTGTCTAGCTTCTAGCCAGTGATTGTTTTATATTTCTCTATCTACCTAAGGATGGATTCAGAATTAGCATTTTCTCTACAAGGTTTTTTTCATCTCTAACAGAATAATTAAGATACTTTTCAATTTATTTGGAAAAGTAGCCTAGGCTCTTTTAAATGTCTTGCTAGAATATGACTTTTCCAACAGAAATTCTTCAGCTTTTCTGTACTTTCTCTTGTATTTCAATATCCTATCAGAACTGTATGTTTTATTCTCTTAATTGTAAAATTCATACTATTCATTCAAAATAGAACTGGGAAGATACTAGGCAAAGTCATCCAGTTCATCCACTACTCCAGGGCAGGATTAGATGTACACGTTCTTGATCCAGGTTTATCTAACGTTTTCTTAAAAACTTCCACCACTGGAGAGTATATAACCTCTCTAAACAATCTGTTCCAAAGCTTAACTACCTTTACCACTAGAAAGTAAATCTTCTATCTAAAATGAGGCACAGTACTCCAGATAAAACTTTACTAATGCTGAACAGAGCATGAAGTTTCTCTCACAGGCATCCTGGCCTGTATTAGAAAACGTGTGGCAAGCAGGATCAGAGAGGTGTTCACCCCCCTGTACTCAGCATTGATGAGGCCACACCTCGAATACTGTGTCCAGTTTTGAGCACCTCAATAGAAGAAGGACATCAATCTGCTGGACCATGTCCAAAGAAGGGCAACAAAGCTGGTGAAAAGCCTTGAGAACAAGTCTTACAAGGAGCAGCTGAGGGAACTGGGGTTATTTTGTCTGAAGGAGGCTGAGGTGAGACCTCATTGCCCTCTAGAACTACCTGAAAGGACATTATAAAGAGGTAGGTGCTGGTCTGTTCTCACAAGTAACTGGTGATTGAACAAGAGGAAATGGCCTCCAGCTGTGCCAGGAGAGGTTTAGACTAGACATTAGGAATAACGTTTTCACTGAAAGGGTTGTCAGACATTGGAACATGCTGCCCAGAGAGGTGGTTGAGTCACCATACCTGGATGTGTTTAAAAGTCATCTAGATGTGGTGCTTGGGAATACGGCTTAGTGCTGGAGTTGGTAGAATAGGGTTAATGGTTGGACTCAATGATCTTAAAGGTCTTTTCCAACCTAAGTTATTCTATGATTCTATTATTCACAGTCTTGTTACGGCTTACAGTAACTTATTTGATTTCTACAACAGCAAAGCCCTTCATTAATTTTCTGCTTGAAATTCACAGTAGGTTCAGAAGATCTTTTCTGTAAAATTAATATCCAACCAGTAGTGTCCCCCCTTCTATCTGTTCAGATGGCTGTCCTAATGTTGTTCTCTCCAGCCTTGTGTAAAGAGGTAGAATTATTCCATTCATATTCACTATTGGGTTTTTTGTACTTTTCTAAGTCTCATCAGCTCCTTTAGGTTACAACACAGCACTAAAGCTGAGTTAGTTTCTTTGCCTCATGACTCCTCAACTCTCCCCTGTGATTCAGCTTTTCAGGAATATATGTAGTCTTTCAATAAGACATTTATTATTCCTAGGGATGCAAGCCAGTGCTCTGTAGTGAGGAGCTGTCAAAGTTAGTCAATGGTAATGTGTCTTAAATTCTGCCCCTCAGTAGCCTTTAAGTGCGTTATTCAGAATTATTGTGTATGTGCCTTGCTCAGACTTATAATGTACTCAGTTTTCTCACATTTGTGTGCCTTACTGAGAGCTTGAGAGCTTAAGGTTTTTGCCTGATGATAGGTACTTACAGTCTTTGTTTAAAAAAAATCAAAGAGAGAGATTGCACTTAGCAAGACATTTACATACACACTGTAGATTTATTTTTTTATATACTGACAGAGCAATGTAATTGGGAATGAGTTATGACTTAACATTTTGGGAACATTAAAAAAAAAAATTGAGATCTGCTGCTACAAGTAAATTGATGTGGAGAATCTACTTTGACTTCTTTGTAATTTCCAATGTCAGGTGTCAGGTTAACTACTGGAAAGAATAATATCTGGTTTCTGTATAATATAGCACGATTCCTTGAAGAGTATCAAATTAGTGTGTTATCCTCCCCACCCTCCGGTAATTCAACATAGAACTATTTTAAATTGGATAAATTAGTCTGCAAGTATATTGAAAAATCTGTTGATAAACTAGTTGAATTGCCATTTATCACATAATTTGCATATTTAGCGCACCTTTTATTTACTAGACAAATTATAAATAATATTGCTGAGATGCATCAGGTGTCATAAGGCATGATGGACATGGTGAATCTAAAAAAATTAACCACCAATCAAATGGAAATAGTGAGAATATGAGAAAAATGCACACCGTAGAAGATATGTTGGACCATGAATTCATTGAAAGACTCAGATCCTGCTCAAGAATCATAAACTACTGATCAGTAGCAAAAAGTGATATTTTGGAAAGGCTAACTTTGAGAAACCTAAAAATTTATGCTGCCAACAACACTTGAATTAAAGACAGAATGCAGAAGAGGCGCAGATTAATTTTATTCAGAAGTACAAATACTATCTGGGACTTAAAATTCCTGTCAAGAGGGAGGAAAATGGTCAGGAAGGATTTCCTTAGATCTGTAAGACCATTCCAGAAACAGGATATTTGAAAGTGAGAAAAGAAACCAAGAAAGATGGAAATAAAATTAGCTAGTGGTTATGTTCTGTGTGTTAAAGATTAGGCTGTGTAGAAAAATTAGAGCACAGAAGACATTAAATTAAGACTCTATGTAGAAAATTAAAATTAATAGCAAAAAGGTTTTTTTTTACCCATAGAGACAAATGTGCTACTATAGACTTGTTGGTTTTACACACTGAAGGCAAATCTTTTGCTTCAGTTTAGTTTCAAAACTGATAAGTAGTTTATGGCACAGTACCTCTTGAAAGTGTGAGAAGTGCATATTGTAACATTAGACTCCAGGGTGCAAGCGAAACTTTTATTGCTTACTATGAAAAAATTAAGGACCCCTAAGCCTTTCATACTGAAGTAATTAATGTGTGGAACTCTGAGCTGAGTGGAAACTACCATTAATAAATATAAACACAAGCTTTTGTAAATGCAGTATTCTACATTTACCTAAGTGCTTGTTTACAGTCTTAGAATTATTACAATGGAAATACTTTACATTTCCAAATTATGGTGATGAATAAAATAAAATAATAATACAAAAGTAGTGTGCACTTTTTTGGTAGTGGCACTACTTCGTGGTGGAAACCATTATATGTATACGTTATCCTGTCCATCATTGCCTAAAGGCAGTAGGGCTTACTATTAGAATGTGACAACAGTGTAGCACCTATGTCCTTGCTTCAGAAGACCTCACTAGAAATGCATGATGTGGATTTTAGAAGTCCTACAAAGTAGACATGTCCATAGAGAAGGGAGCGACTGGGGTTCTCTGAACTTAAAGTATGCCTGAATCTCAGTGTTTCCTGAGCCTCGTACTCCTGGCAGCTAGAAGAGAACTTTGGGGATACTTTGTATATCCTTCCTCCTTTCTACATACCCTTCCCTGAACATCCATTTTTTATCATAACAGGGACAGAATAATGGACTGGCTGGACCTGTGTCTTGACAGACACCTTCTAGTGCTCTTGTATATGTCATGTACAGTAACAGCTTTTAATGAACGATGAATTTTTGTTGGTTTGTGTTGCCAGCCAGTTTTATCAAGGAGACAATTTTTCTGTATAAACACCTAGCCATCTTGGTGTTCTCTATATTCCAGCTGTATTAGTCCCTGAATAGCTAGGGATTCTTTCCTTCTAGAAAATTCTGTAGGGTCTTTTGGTTGTCTTCTTTTTTCTTTTTTATTTTTTTTTTTTTCCCCTTCTAAAGCTGAAGTTTCCTCAAAAAACAGCTGGAGTTGAATCACTGCTGAAACTATCTTTTCCCTTGAGAAGCTGGCGGAGATTAAACAAGCTTTTGTTAGAGTAGAGTCTGTGTCAGAAAGCTTTGTTTTACTGAAAGGGGAAACTTTGTTGAACATGTAGGTTTTGGCCAGTTTTTGAGTTTGAAAGAATATTTCTGGAAATGTAGAATTCTTTTCTTTACCTCTTAAAAGGAGCAAAAAAATGATCTCTTCATTATTTGGTTTGAAACTTCAGAAACCTTTTCTATGAAAAAGCCCTCTCAAATGTCAAACACATACACATTTTACTGGTAATTCAGCATTTTTTTAATTAAAAAAACTCTTTGAATGATTTTATAATGCTTTTAAGTGCTACTGACGTGTATTATTCAATATCACACATTTTCAACACGGAACCCTAAGGTTGTTCAATACATATTGTCAGATCAACATTAACTGATTCATGTTTCTAGCTTAAGCTAAATGATGATTTATATCCCAGCGGCAGTTGTGGCAAATACACTCATACCTGTGAACAGATATTTCAAGGGAATTAATATGCATTATTTCTCTGCATTCTAATTCACCATGCTGTAACTTGTGCATGTAGCCATAACCTTAACTCCACTACTGACATAGCCACTAAAATTTACACATCATGTGTTACTTGCTGGACTCAAATAGACTACTCACAGTGAAAAAGCTGAAAGCTCTAATCCTGCAACTAGTTTTCCATGTGATTATAAACACTCCAATGATAATTCCTACATGACAAAACAGAACTAATGAAAAATGAGAATTTATCCCTCCCCCCAAAATGAAAAATCTTTCAGCAGAGTTTCAAAAATTGAAAGAAAAAAAATGATTGGTTAGTAAAAAATTGTACCACCTACTAAACAGCCCATAATACGAACACTTTTAATTTTGGAGGAAGCAGTTATCTTAGACCCAAAGGAATAATTTTGCATTGCCTGATTAGCTTAAAGGGATACTTGGCATACTACTGATTAGAGCAAATAGTGTGTTTGAGGTAAGGACAAGCAAATCCTACTATAAAAAGATTTGTTTGTTTGTTTTGGCAGATGAATGGCTGAAATAAAAATAAAAAATAAAATCTCTGTTGTCTGTAGGGAGATTTTTGGGCCACCACATTCAGTTTTTCATATTTGCTAGTATTTTCTCAGTATATTTCGTAGTCTATTTAATCTGTTAAGAAGTGATTTCAAAGAATTATTACAAGAAAGAATGAAGAACTACTTCGTAATTTCTATCAGCAGTGGAATAGGAATCCCTGGAATTGCATCGGTCAGAGAAGTAGTAAGGGAGGGCAAATATGTTTCTATGTTAGCTAGAGGGAAATAGTTCATCATTCCTTTTACCACTTAAAAACTAAAGAAAATAAATTTTGTATAAATTTCAAAAGTGACATAGGTTTAAGAGGAAATTCTTGAAGTCAGTGAGTATTGAAAGATGTCCCTGACTTTCTAGCCCTTCTTGCTTTGTTGTTGCTAAACATCCTACTTACTGTGAACTCAAGTTTCTATTCTGGGCTGTGACAATGAGATTGTGCAAGTGTTAAAATGCAGAGACAGCAGAGCTTTGTTATAACACAATGAATGTGAGACATCCAACAATGCATTTTTCTCCTGATCAGTAAGAGTTCAATCAGAAGACAGTTGAAGTCTCATTTTAAAAGTACATATATATAGACAATACTGGGGACCCTGGACTGACAGAAGAAAGCTTAGGACTTGTCATCTATATATGCTGCATAACATGTGGAATGATCATGCCTTTGCTGCTGAACATGTGACGTACATTGTTATAGCTGGATAGTTTAAAGGTGTGATAGTTTAAAGCTGCTGAAAATTGAAATGTCATGTTAAGTAAATGTTGAGACCTTTGCTAGTCTTCATTCTGATGTGTAGAATTTCTTGTGTACCCCAGGTTTACCCATACCAGTTTATCTAATGAATTACATTCTCTATATAATTTATTTATTTATTAAATGGGTTAAAAATACACAAGTAATCGTTAAAGCCTCCAGGACAGACATTCTCAGAGAGGTGAACTCCTTGATGACCAGCTGAGAACCATATTTTCTATTGGTCATGCCACAACTTTATCAAGATGGGAGAACAATCCTACTAGAATCTAAAGTAGTCAGGTATTTGGGTTGTTAGGACCTGGAGAATGTGAATTTGATCCCATGGGTTTGCGAAGGAAAATAAATTGGAAATACTTCAAGGCATTATTTAAGTGTTTTCATGGCAGAGCAATTTCTGAACGTTCCATAGACTAGAACCTGTTCTGTATTTTTATAGAAGGGCTGTACATATTAATGCTCTGAACACAATTTTTAAAAATTGGCACCCAGCTATGTGAAGCTATTTCCCAACACAGATGTCTAAATAACCAACATTCATTTTTATTCATGCAGTGTTTCTTTTTTACTAAGTCCCTATTCACTTGCTACTGGTTCTGAAAAACTTTTTGAGATTTACATGTCTATATACCTAAAAGAAAGATATTTTATCACATTTATCACCTTTTAGGAATAAAAATCCTATAAAACGTGTTTTTTACTGTAATCCAATAATGAACAACTGAGAGCCCTGATACACAGCAATCTATAAATACCTTATCCATATAGATGATTAAGTTTTATATGAGTTTATCACACAGCTCCTTCTGAAGAAAAACTATAATACTTTGTCCTCAGGTTGGACAGATTTAACAATATAATGTAACTAACTAACCAAAAGCATTGTCACACACACAGCATAAGGATCCATAAGGTCATCAGTGACAGTTACCATCATCAGCAAGTTGTCCCTGCTGTGTTAGTGAACAACTTTACTCTCTTGAGCATTTTTATATGGTAACTTAATAAGTGCAGATTTTCTAAGGGCTCACATTGTGCTAATCATCCAGCATACAAGACAGATCCTTAGTATTGAATCACATTAATTCCTGCTCCTTCACTATTTTTTTATGTTAAGCTGATATAAAGTTGATATCCTCTATGTATGCTAATACAGCTCCTTGTCCTTGAAATATTTTAACTTGTTTAATGCCTTTCCCCCACTCTTTGAAGACAATTCATTACTTTCTGGCTTTAAAAATCTAAGAACTGAAGCAAGCTTATAGACATTACCTTTGAGTTCTGATTAATTTCCCCTTTTACAATTTTTTTTTTTTTCATAATGGCCTTTTCAGCAATATGGTAATCTCTCCAGAAGGATATTTTTGCCTTATAATCCTTTTTATATTCACATTCTTTTTGTAGCTAGTAGTCTAGTTCAGGTAAAAGGTTTTTTTTTGTTGTTGTTTTATGAAAAAGTAGAATCAAAGTATTACTCTCAAAATCCTTACTATCTTAAGTTTATCTTCATCAGAAGAGAACAACACTTCTTGAACCTGTTCAAGAAGTATTTTGGATTGCCCATGTTTTTATATTTAACAGCTGCATAATTTAGTGTCCTTAGAACTTAACTACATCCTCCCTCTGCCTCTTTTCATTAGCAGGGAAAGTACGAGCAGTGATAACCCAGTACAGCCCAAACATTTAGAGACAGGCATCTTGTCTAGATTCCTGGCTTTACAGTTCTACCCACTATGCCTCCCACATTTGAAACAGAAATTGTACATATCAAATGAGTTGTGTAACAAGTACACCTGAGGGCTGCTTTAAACATGGTTTCCCCTAATAAAGGGGAGAAAGAAAAACCTCTATGATCTTCTGGAAATAGGAGGCTGTAATTTTTAGAACTGTGGCCTTTAATCATGCTGTTTATAAAATTCAGACAAAATTAGTGTTCATGAACAATTGTCACTGTACAGGTTGTTTCTCACAAGTCTCACTAAAATTATTACAAAATGTCTCAGGTTTATTTGGTCCTTAAGTGGAAAGTAAAGGTAATGTTTTTATTTTTCAAATCAAAGCATGCCCTACAGTTCTTTGGAAGCAAAGCAAAAGGGAAACATAACTTTTGGAGTATTTCTAGAGTTACTCCCCAAAATGAACTTTATATCTCATCTGTTTATGTATTTATTTTCCGAGAGTCTTAATCTTACTAGTTACTACATTAAAACACTTTTCTGTATCAGACCACCTTTAAAAAACATTTCAATATGTATTGTCATATTACATTATCCTTATGCTTTGTCACCATGATTTTTGACAAATACTCTTAAGTAGCAAAAAAATCACATATTTTCACAAAAAAAGCAAGATTGATAGTTGCGAACTTTTTGGATAATGATTCTGCATAATCAGGCAATTTACTACTATCAACCCCACCCTGACAGACACAGACTGGTATAAATCGATACACTGACTTTTCATTCCTCATGTAGATTTAGCTCCCAAAGTTCAGAAGGGGTTTAGTTCAGAAAGGGAAATGGTATCAGGGGAATACCTGTGCGTAGTTTGCCTCATGATAAGATAACATATGTTGTGACTCATTCAGATTTTCTTCTTCTCTCTCTTGTACATTTCACTCTGTTTATTCTAAAGATCAATGGAAAGCTTGCCCTAAAAATAGTTATTTTACTTTGCAAGGGGCACCGTAGAAAGCAGCTCCCAAACACATGATCAAGGCTCTATGGATAGGAAATCTCCTCTGAGCTCATTAGTTTTCTACACAAGTGAGAAAGGTAATAGGTTGTTGTCTCTCAGCTTTGCTGTAAGGCAGCAGAACAAGCTCTCACTTTTCATGCCTTGCCGATGACACCAAGTAGTTTCACATGGACTATACATTAGAAGTATAATTCAGCATATTAATTATATCTCAACATATAAAATTAGCTTACAGCCAGAGTGCCTAATATACCCAGAGTTCATATTATAATATATAGCCTTTTTAATACTGTTACTGCTTTTTTCTGTAGCATGAATTAATGTGCTACAAGTCAACAATCATTGTGATATTCAAGGGAATAAAATGTGTTGATATCCATTCTGTCTTTTTCTCCAACCCATTTATTACACATCCGACCCTGAAGATGTTTTTAATTAGTTGATAAGAATGGGAAATAATAAACTTCATGAACATTTTATTACAGTGTGTGTGAGTATTAATTGTTGCCAATTCATCAACCCTGAAGCACATTAGTTCTGGAAAGATTTATTTTATCTGTTCTATATTTATGAGTATAATCTCATCTTCAAAATATTAATAAACAGAAATATCTTTTGAATATAAATTTTAGCACTGCTGTTCTCCTTTCTCAAGCTGGCTTTAAATGCTATCCTAGCAAATATTTTGTTCATTGGTAATTGAGTTAAAATTATATCCATGTGATTTAGCTTGCTCTTGGCCTTTTTAATTACTGGTAATCATAGAATCATAGAATCATAGAATCATAGGGGTTGGAAGGGACCTCAAAAGATCATCTAGTCCAACCCCCCTGCCAGAGCAGGGTCATCTAGAGCACATCACACAGGAATGCATCCAGGTGGGTTTTGAATGTCTCCAGAGAAGGAGACTCCACAACCTCCCTGGGCAGCCTGTTCCAGTGCTCTGTCACTCTCACAGTAAAAAAAATTTTTCAAATATTCACCTTGAACCTCCTATGCTCCAACTTGATCCCATTACCCCTTGTCCTATCACTGGTCATCACTGAGAAAAGCCTAACTCCATCTCCCTGACACTCACCCCTTACATATTTGTAAACATTGATGAGGTCACCCCTCAGTCTCCTTTTCTCCAAGCTAAAGGGACCCAGCTCCCTCAGCCTTTCCTCATAAGGGAGATGATCCACTCCCTTAATCATCTTTGTAGCTCTGCGCTGGACTCTTTCAAGCACTTCCCTGTCCTTCCTGAACTGAGGGGCCCAGAACTGGACACAATACTCCAGATGCGGCCTCACCAATGCAGAATAGAGGGGGAGGAGAACCTCTCTTGACCTACTAACCACACCCTTTCTAATGCACCCCAGGATGCCATTGGCCTTCTTAGCCACAAGGGCACACTGCTGGCTCATGGTCATCCTCCTGTCTACCAGGACCCCCAGGTCCCTTTCACCTACACTGCTCTCCAGCAGGTCAGCCCCCAACCTGTACTGGTACATGGGGTTTCTCTTCCCCAAATGCAAAACTCTACACTTGCCCTTGTTGAACTTCATCAGATTTCTCCCCGCCCAACTCTCCAGCCTGTCCAAGTCCCTCTGAATGGCAGCATAGCCCTCCAGTGTGTCAGCCACTCCTCCCAGCTTAGCGTCATCAGCAAACTTGCTGAGAGTACATTCTATACCCTCATCCAGGTCGTTGATGAAGATGTTGAACAACACCGGTCCCAGTACCGACCTCTGAGGGACTCCACTGGTCACACACCTCCAACCAGATTCTGCCCCATTGACTACAACTCTCTGCCTTCTTCCTTTCAACCAGTTCTTGATCCACCTCACTACCTGATCATCAAACCCATTCTTGATCAACTTATCAACAAGGATGCTGTGGGAGACGGTGTCAAATGCTTTACTGAAATCAAGATAGACCACATCTACCGCTCTACCATCATCCATCCACCTAGTAATTTCCTCATAGAAGGCTATGAGGTTAGTCAAACATGATTTACCCTTAATAAAACCATGCTGACTGCTCCTGATGACCCCCATGTCCTTGATATGCCTAGAAATAGTGCCAAGGACAAGTTATTCCATCACCTTTCCAGGGATGGAGGTGAGGCTGACCGGTCTATAGTTACCCGGGTCCTCCTTCTTGCCCTTCTTGTAGACCGGTGTGACATTTGCTATCCTCCAGTCCTCAGGCACCTCTCCTGTTACCCATGACTTACCGAAGATGATGGAGAGTGGCCTAGCAATGACCTCCGCCAGCTCCCTCAGCACCCTTGGGTGCATTTCATCCGGACCCATCGATTTATGGATGTCCAGATTACTCAACTGATCCCTAACCCAATCCTCATCTACCATGTCAAACTCCTCCTCTATCTTGACTTCTTCTGGGGCTATATGAATCTGGGACTCATGGGGAAATCCTGCAGGAGTAAAGACAGAGGCAAAGAAGGCGTTCAGCGCCTCTGCCTTCTTTATATCCTCTGTCACCAGGGCTCCCACCTCATTCATCAGAGGGCCAATATTGCCTCTAGTGTTAGTTTCTTGGTCTCTTACCTGTGTTTCACCTGAAATTCCATTCCATTTTCCCCCTTATCTGGTTAATTTACCTATGATATAGACACTAGCTTGTGCCCAGTTTTTGATGAAAATCTGCACCAGCCTGAGACATGAGTCTCAGTGATATTTACAGAAGGAATGAGAAATAGGTGTAAATGTACAGCCAGACTTAAATACTGTCTAGAACAGATTAATTACTACATGGCTGTAAATGTCAGAAGTTCTGGACCACTGCAGAACTGGATGACTATTTGTGCCACACTGTCTAAAGAATATTTAATTGCAACAGTGGCTGTACTTGGCAGAGAAGTGGTTAGGATTGTCTTACCATTGAGACTGACATTTGCGTGCTTCTAAATGTGTGATAAATGTTACTACAACCCAAAGTGGTGTGGTACTGTGAATATTTTTATTAACTTCTTTTTTCTTTTTTTTTTTTTCTAAAACGTTCAAATGTGTTGTGGCTTGAAAAATTGCTCGTGGGGATATTCAGTATGATGGTGTTTGGGGCATTTTGGGCCTTGGGGATTTACAGAAAAGAAAGAACATGGAAACCAGCTCACAACATGATTTTATTTGCACTTCAGAGGATGTTGAATAACAGTCTCTAAACCAAGTGTGGGCTTTTTGGTTGGTTTGTTGTTTTTGTTGTGGGTTTGGTTTTTTTTCTGCATGAACATTTAGGTGCACTTATAAAAAACTCAGCTCTAAATTATCGTTTTATTTTTCCTTGTAGTGTTTTCAAACCCTCCACACTGTGCACAGGCAGAACTCCAGAACAGATGCTTTATCACCCCAGCCTAGATTATGCTGTATTCCTCCCAGATGGTTTCTCAGCTCGGTTTTTACAATGACAAAGACTTTTTGACTTCTAACTAGATCTTTACAGTGCTTCTTCAAACAGCAGGAAAAGTTAGCAACACAAATATTTGCTGTCCTGTTATATGAAGAGCGTCACAGTATTTTTCCATAAGGCAATAATCCTTTCACAATAAGGTCTTCAGGTTTATTTACCAAGGAGCTGGGTTACTGCCTGACAAAGCAATACTGTTTTATTGAATAAGCACAGTGTTTCCAAAATAACTTTCGTACATACCCTGAAATAGCTTAATTAGAAATATAACCGATCCTTTTTTGATAGCCTTGCTGTTTTAACTGCTTATACAGCTGCTATTAATGCTACACCTACCTTCAAAATACCTTTCTAACTTACTGCAATTTTTAAACATTTGCAGTCTTATGATCTTTGAGTGAAAGGTATTTGCAAACCAGTTCTATGCCTCAGTTCTCTTTGTCTTTGTAAGTCATGTGTTTTTCAATTGCATCAGCACAGAAGTTTGGGAGCAGAAAGGTCTGATGACTCCTTGCTCCTCACTTTAGCAGTGCAAGTGGAAACTCTGTGAAAGCTCTTGTCCCTGTGGCACTGTGACACAACCAAGCTGCAAAGACTAATAAAAGGTTATCACATGTCCTTCTTTCTCTAATAGCATTCATATGCCACTGTAATGGCAGGTCATGGTCTTCCCATGTACACCCTATGCTCAGTTCTGGAGAACACCTGACCATAATTTATCACATCTTAAAGTATTGTTTCATACTATGTGCACTGAGACTGTTCATCGGCTTCTCTATCACTGGGTATCAGTCCTAGCCCTGGTTTATGTTCCAGTTAGCAGTTCCCCTAGTGAGCTAAACTAAAAAATATTCTTCTAAGATAATACTTTATTCTGAATAATTCTAAGTAATATGTAAAATGTCTAGCAACTAATGTTACAAACACATAACAAGTATCTTTTCACATAGCTTTTTGGATTAAAAGGTATTTCAAAGTCATCAGCATCAGTGCCCGGTAAGTGTTCTATGTTTGAATTAAAACTAGGTTAGAAGAATGAATTACTTTCTTAAGATAGGCATGATCCTTCTGATTTGTGCATAGGTTATTTAAGGACTCTCACATATCTTCCTTTGTGTTAAAAGCATGTAAGTTCAATTATACTAACATATTAATACGTTTTTCACTCAAGTTTATGAACAGTTCCCATAATGAAAATCCATCACAGGTCACAAAGGAGTGAACAGGAATGTCTCAAACTGCACTACCTCATCTGCGTAACTGTACATAGGCTACGTAATAACAAGGTTACTGAAGGCTGGGATAATAATTTTGCATACTAAACAGCAATGCCTTTTGTACACTTGTATCATATACTTGTTAGTTACGTCATGACCTAAGTGTAATCTAGGGTAGGAGATGTTTCTGTAGCTTTAAAGACTTACTGTGGAGAAAAGAAAAACAAGTAGAATCTCCAGTTTGACTAATTCTTTTGCATAAAGGTTATCCTATTGAGTACAGGGTGCCTTAGCCTCAGTACAGTCAAAGGTACAAGTAAGATATTACTTCCTCCACAACAACAGATGAGCGATCACTTACAAATCTGTTTGGTTAATAAGCCACACTTTTGACGTTTTAGGGAGAAATGGTATAATTTATTGGACCAGCTGGTGGTACAGTTGGAAGAAAGGAACAAATTCTTAGCAGAGGTCTGAAATAGACTCAAACAATTCCAACCTAAGTACATTGGAACAAACATTTTCATTTGCATTTGGTTAAGTAACCAGACAACGCAGAAAATAGGATAGTTAATGGAGGAGAATAGGAGCAATAGAAGAGGTGATAAAATCCTTGGCCTTGTGAGAAAGAGGCAGAAACAGGCACTTAGTCACTCAGGCTAAAGCATTGTATAGCTTTCTTCCTCAAAAAATCTATTTCCCTGTCATTCTATTAAAGATATTATCTCCCACTGGAAACTTCCCTCACTTATATCCCTAGACTATTACAGCCTCAACAACACTACACTTCTGATTGATGGCTTAGTGCAGGAAGACGCGTATGTCATTTGCTCTGTGGCAGATATTAAAAACCAGTAAAGCTGTAGAAATATCCTTCTGAAGGTGGGCACCAGATAAAACCTAACATAAATCAGAGTTCAGGACCTGTAATATTCCCAAGCATTATGATCTCCTACCGGAATAATCCTACTCTTCTTCAGCTTCAGGGAAAATAAAACATGCCCAGATATAAAAAAGGGAGTTAGTATTATCTCAGAACAAAATATGTTAACTATCCATTTTGGCATACATTGTATGAGTACATGAAATTAGGCCCTAAAGAATTGAGTCAGTGAAGGAATTAAATATCTAAATTGGTGCTGAAATAGAAAATAGATGCATAAATCCAAACCTGAGATCCCAAACCCCTTTACTTATGTTGCTTAACCCTGGAAGTCCTTCTTTTCCAATCATGTAATTAGGGTTTTTTATCAAGAAAGCAGGGCTTGTTTGTTTTGAAGTCCCTTCTGCTATAACAAGAGCTGAACCTGAATTCTCCATTTCTAGATGAGTGTTCCAGTCACTAGACCATTGTGTAAAACAGGATACCACTATCATAGGCTTTATATCTCTACCTTCAGGATAAGTTTCCTACCTGTAGTTGTCTCTCAGACAATGAAATCTCATACTAAAGCCTTGGAAGAAGACGGAATTTTAGAGACATTCATGTGCTCAATGTTTCTTTATGCTTTGATCTAAACCATTGCTGATTTCTTCTATGAAATCTTGCCCTCTTACTCCTGCCTTATAAATTGCCTTTCATTGGGACAATTTTCTGTTCATATGAAGACCTGCTGAAGATTACCAGTCTATGAAAAGTAGTATGCTTCATTTTTTCAGTACGTATGTAAAAACAGAACTTCTGTTATTAAGGTTAAAGGATTTTTTTAAACCTTTAGATATATTCATTGCAGACTTGATGCTTTGCTCACTCAGTGCAGGGAGTTCCTATTGATTGTGGTACAGCCCAAGAATAATATGCTAACTCTATATCTCTAGTAGATTTTAAATATGATGTTAGCTGCAGAAAGCATGATTACATTATGTGAGAGGTTTAGGTTACATTCCTGTTAATTAGGCTTCAATTTGTCTCATGGAGGACCACACAAAAAATCTATGCATGGGCTCAGGGGACTTAAATGTAGGCTATGGCCACTGTTATTCATGGCTTTTGGACAGTATGTAAACACACAAGAACTTGGAGGTAAACCTATATGAAGAAAAGAAGGACTTAGGTAAATATCACAAATAACTAAGCAGAAATACAACTATGCTAAGAAATTTCAGGGTCAGATGGAATACTACATTATTTTACTAGATGCAATATTACAACCCACTCTCCAGTTTACCCCTGTATTCTGCCAAAAGCACATTATTCAAGAGGTATCCAGCTTTGACTTCCCAAGAATCTCCCCATCTCTTAATTCTTGTTCTAAAGGCAATTCATGTTTCCCAAAAGGAAAGCAAACAGGAACAACCACAATATATCAAATACTTAGGTTTTTTATTTTGTGTCAAGGCACCTATATACCTCATTATGAATATCACTCTCCCTATTTAAACTTTCAAAAGCTTCAGATTGTAAGTCATGAAGCAGTTGAGCTTTACAGAAACCAGATGAATATTGGAATTCCTTTCAGCTGGTGTTGATTCTGTAGATTATTCCAGACTAGTGATATCTGATACAGTCAATCAGTCAAGCTGCTTGAACAATCTGCTCCACTCCATCAGTGCCATATTTTGTCTATTCCACTGTCATCACTAAAGACATTTGTCTTCTTAGTGCAGTGCAAAATTATTACTATCATGCTTCATTTTAAATATACTTACCATGTTTCACACAGTTTGGGTACATATGTCAGTCTTGAATATTTAATAATACTATAAACATAATGTAATTTAAGTGCTTATGATCAGCAATGAATGAGTTTTACTTCAGCCATTTTCCATGCAGATTTCTACAACAAACTTCAAACTATACATTATTGTTATACTATATATATTTGGAATTTTGTGAAAGGAAAACATTCAGTAAACACAACCAAAAAATCTGTTCACTGATTTCCCTATATTCCTAGACATTTCTGTACTGTTGTCAGTTTCAGAATGAGAGATGTATTTAAGCTATTGTCTTCATTTGTCCAACATACAATGCAGAGATGAATATAATCTTACTTACATCTTTCCCCTATGATGTTAGTCAACTTTTTATTATAAAGTTGCTCAACAAATACTTAGGAAATTAAGATTAGAAATCTGATTAGTAACCCAATTCAATAAGAAACTTTTTACCCTGAAGAACTAAGAGCAGTTGAATCAGGCTTTTCATGTCCAAACATCATGTCCCCCAGATACTTTGACTTACTTTTCCTTAAAAAGTGACCCTCAAATAAGCCAGGCAATCTGATAACATGAAATAGTAGGTGACAGTGCATAGTTAACTTCATAGCCTTGTGTTTACATACTGATTTTATGTAGCTTAAGGAATAAAATAATTGAGAATGCAGATAGCTTTTCTTGTGGTTTCAAAAAATAACTTCCATCCATACAACCTTCAGAGAAGAGCAGCACAGTATAAATAGCAATGCATTATTATTTTTTGGTCACTAGCATGGTTAGAATAGGTGGCAATAAAAATCCAAAGCACAAATAAAAAACCCCAGAGAATTTTCCTTCCCAGTTACTCCATATAAGTAACAACTTTAAATTGGACATATACTCATATAAATATATTCATATATTAAGAATGAAAATATTAAAATATACATTTTAAAATATTAAAAGGTAATGCAAAGCATTCACTTATTGAATGGTTTGTTGTTCAATAAGTATTAGATTTGTCTTTAATTAACAAACAATAAGATTTAAACCAATCTTTTAAATGTGTTACTGAATAGACTGAGTGCTTTTCTAAAGCAAGGTCTTACAGAAGTTGATAGGGGAAAAATTTACTTGTCGATTCCATTTATAATAAATCTAACATCATTTCTATATGATACATTTCAGCATTATTAGCTACATCTTTGCTGATTAGGAATGACTATCTAGTATTTCTGTAAATTACACATCATTAACAGTGACAAGCAGTCACAAGGAGTTGTTTTGTTAAAGCACAGGTCTCACATAGGTCTTGTGCTATGAGCCAGTAAAGAACTTATTTTCTAAGAAGCTGTATGGCCTTTAATGTCTCTGACATCAAGAGTCTAAATAAATGATAATTAATAATTGCCACATTCAGATTTTCAGAAGAGGTGCTAAGGTGAGGATACTTTAGAGATGCACCACACTATTAAAAACAGAGATTTTTTTGGTAATACATTACTAAAACCCTCCCCATTTAACCCATCCAAGAAATCCCATTGATGTCCTTGGATCCAGTATAATTGAACCAAGTCCTATACTTTTCATCAAAGAAACTATCTGTATTTCTTTTAAAAAGAAGCAGTGAAAGTTAGTAAAGATTATGTGTCATAACATATTTTTGTGGAATTATCCTACTTGTAACATTTACTTTCCACTCACTGTGGTAAAAGGGCAAATAACAAATACTTCCATTCTACTTGGATTGTTTAATCAGTGCAATTTACTATTCTTGTATTTTAATTAAAAATGAAATATAATTTCTTTCTATTTCTAACTGATGGTGTGAGAATGCCTCTACATTTATAAAATTAAGATATGAAGGTCATGTTCTTTCCTACACCACTGAATTATATAGGCTTAATTTTAGAAGTGTATTTTTGAACTGTATGTTCAAAGAATTAAACAAATCTGGAACCTGGAAGGATATTTCTGTAACTGTAACATTAAAGCTATAAGCTTTATCAATGATTTGTAGAGGTAAACAATCCAGCACAAACATAGCTCTTGTTCATAGATATTTAATTTCCTCTCTTTTTTGTCTTTTGCTGCTTCCAGTTTGGAATGAGATGGACATTTTTCTACTTTAATTTATAAATTTTGCCATGTAATAAACAGATAAATATATACTTATGTCTCTTACATTCCATTTTACAAAAGGAAAATTTAAGAATAGTATATGGAAAAATATAAAAAGACACTGCAATTTTAAGTAATTGTGAGAGCTTAATAGAATAAAAATTGGTTATGGTCCCAAGATGGAGAAGTATGAATGAGAACTAACTGAATCAAAACTTTTCTTACAGGTATACCAATTCAATAGCATATTTAATTTCTGCATTCAATTCAGAAATAGATTAGAAATGTGGTGAGTCTTATGTGGGAGGAAATAAAACTGTTATCATCGAAACACGTTCAGTGGCTTTATACCTGGGAGTAAAAAAAAATAAAATTGCATTAATTTAAACATTTTCTGTATGGACTACAATTTTAAATGAGTTTGTTTATGTTTTTTCCTTGTTGATATGACTCTAAAATACATAAAACTGTCCTGAAAAATATTTTATGATGTTTATGTGTTGCATGCTATTTCTGACCTTAGGCTAAGTCATGAACTGACCAGTACAGCATTCTGCCCCATCAACCAGATTTTTGTATTACAAGTGTTTTTTTATTGAGTTATGGTTGTTGAGAGCCCAGTACATTGTAGTCAATGTTGAAAGTTGCTTCTTGTCAGGAGATTAATGTGTGAAGTCATTGGTCTTTCTGGACATAGCTTCATAATAAAAAGCAATTTACTTAAATTACTTTCCTCACTACTTTTGTTAATATTGTGAAATTACAAGCAAGTAAATGGAAAGCTTTTAGCTCTGCTGTGAAGAAAGCAGTGTTAAATTTGTTCATTTAGGATCTAGAGTAATTGACTGACCCATGGAAAACTTAACCAGACTAGCTGTAACACAGAGGAGAGTTGACCGATTACAATTTGGCACATTCTTCAAAGGTCTCATCTAAAATGTAAAGGGAGCTGGATGTGATAATGAATCATTACAATGCCATGGCAGGTTAAGATACAGATGATAGATTGTTATGACCTGCTCTAGGAAAGAGATACCAGTCTAACATTCACTTCCACACAGGCATCACTTTAGGAAAAAAGTTGCTCTTCTCAAGAAGTTAACAGAATTAATTTATACATAGTTCTCACTTCTCAAAGAACAGTGAAAGAATTCTGTGGATTTATGTGAAAGATTTTATGAGTGACTAAGCATCATCCAAGGAGGTCTGTCTGAATCAATGATAGTTCAGATCTTGTCAGAGTAACAGGCTGGTATTTTTCATATAAACAACTTTTTTTTATTGTCTTCAAAACAAAAAAGCCCAGTTGTACTGTAAAGACAACTTTGCATTTCAAAATTTCAGCTGTTTATATTTTAACAATCTAATGTAAATAACTAAACTGAAATAAAACTTTTATGCAATATCTGAAGAAACACCTGAATAACAGTTGTGTTTTGTTTTGGTATTTTACTCTTGACTTCTCATATAGAAGTCACATGAAGAAAGATTTCCATATCTTGAAAATTTTTGCCAGTTAGAAACAGTGTTACCACCCTGACCACATGCTTCTTGCTCTATGCAATAATTCCATACCATGATCACTGGCACAATCAAGAATAGCACTCATGTATTTTACATCCATTGTAGAATTACTGTTCTTCTAGAAAAGTTCAATAGCACTCTAAATTAGAGAAAAATAGTTTCACAGTGTTTTATTTCAATACAGCAAGATTATGTTTATTATCTTTTCTGTATATATGGTCCCTGCAAGAGTTAGGATGAAAGTAAAGCTTCTCCCTTTATAATTCAAAACTCTGCACAAAACCTTGTCTCAGTCCCAAGAAACTCTACAGCCAAGTACAGGAAAAACAATCATGTGGGTAAGAAAATACTTTTCTTATAGCTAACTGTATGTAAACACATTATTATCAATTAGAAATACTCTGACTGGAAAGCTTATGTCATGCAAAACATTTACCATTTCTCTAAAAGTTCAATGCATAAGGAAAGAAAAAATTCAGAAAGTTAAGATTGAGATGCAGTTGGATTTCTCTGAAGATACCATAAAAACATTTCCTTCAATAACTGTAAAGGATTTAATGTTTTTTTATGACATGGTCAAAAATGGTCATCATTATCTGGAAAAGGTCACTGACAATTTTTCGGACTTGTAAAACATTAAAATACTGTGATGGTTGATCATACAATTTTCCTGCTATAATTTTTGAAAACTGGATGCTGAAAGCTGTTTGTTTTGCAACCCACAACAGCTGCTTTCAATGCAGTACCACAAAACTGATCTTAACTACACAAACTATCATGAACATTGAAAAAGGTTTTTACTTGACTCTGGAGAGTGATAAACTCACAATTAAATGTTAATTATCTTGCATCATGCTGTGTGTGACAAAAAATAATGCATATAGTGCACTAAATACCTTCTGAACTACTCTGTCTAGATCTGACCTTAACTTGTAATGAAATTCTGATTAATATACAGCACTACAAATATGCATGTGTAACAGAATATTCATCCATATTCTATTCAAATAACCTTTGAATTTCTTAACAGATGTCAACGTGGAATCTTTCCAACTAACTGAACTATAAACTTATAGAGCTGAAACAAGTGCTGCTAAAATGAGTTTGAGCAGCCATGATTAATGGCATGGCCAGGAATTGCAAATCAGAAGAGATATATTAGTGCAACAATTTTTTGTAACAAACCTGTGGATGAGTCAGCAACATAGCTTAATTTTCAATTACTTTGTCTATTTATGCCTGCCGCTGAGGACCCTTTTTATCTCTTTAGACAGCTAGCAAAGGTATAAGCTAACTTTTATATGCTTGCACAACATTTCAGACCTTTGAACACTCTAAGCCTACCTGCACTACTTTATCCTCAGTGTTGAGGAATCAACTCATACAAGGTAAAAAGAATCAGATTCTGTAAAGCTGATGCTCACTGAATTCAGTAAGATCCTTCCATAAATGACAATGAGCCTGATTCTATGATCCTGTGATAACTTCTAGGGCCCTGATTCTGTAACACCAGACACTTTCTGTAGCTCATAATTTAACTTGTCCAAAACTTACACAAACAAGAATGCTAGCTTCTCCTGTTTGCTTTGATTGTTTAATGTCAAAGGCCTGCTTTGATGTATCTGACACGTCATTATGATTCTGGTAGTAAGAGAATTCTGTTCAGTTTTATCAAATTACTTCATTTCCATCATCCATTTAGTAAGAAACATTTAAGATAGAACATTTAGGTAGAACAATTAAGATATACAACTCATGTGTGGTTATTTCCACAGTTCCAGTCACGCACTAGTTGTTTGTACTCCGAATGCTTTAAGCTGACTTTTTTTTTTTTTAAAAAAAAAAAAGGCCTGCATTTCTAATATTGAAAACATATCTGAAACAAATATGTTTGTTGTTCTACAAATAGTGAAAATAAGAATTTAATTTACCTGTAAGGAATGTCACAATAAATTCCTACTGTTTTCAGCCTGAGGCCTCAGAGATATACGTGCTTATTCTTGACTTTTTACTCGTCTGAGCACCTGTATTTCAATTGTTTCATTAAATTGCTTTATTTAATCTGATCGAAACTCCTATGCAGCTACTCCTGCTTGTGACTAGAGCAATTTAAGACACAGAGAACAGTTCAGGAAATTTCCAGCTAGATTGCTCATTTCTACCTAGAGTTTACCAGCTTTCACCTGATTATAGACAATGTGAGCATCCTCCTAGTTTCTTTAAATGTGAAGCTGAATAGGTTCTTTTAAAGCTGTCCTGTCTTAAGAAAGGCTGTTTCATCCGTCATAAGAATTGAAAAGGAACATTCTTTTATTAGGAAAATGTACCTTAACACAGGATGCAGAAATCTCCCACTAACCGAATGTAATACAATGAAAAATAAACATAAATTAATTAAAACCACATCCTTCTTCAGTTTACCACAGTACAAAATAGGCATATTTCCTAATGCTTGGAGCTGAATGGAAATAAGCATTCTCCAAACTATGTTGTTCAGCTGTTTGTTTGGTCATTAGTTCTTATCTTTTTCTCCCCAGTTAATTAAATTGGTTTACAGGTGTCACCTGAACAAAAGTTAGACCATGCAGATACCAAATGCCCCCCATTTTCTGTGGTTAGGAAATACTGTATTTCATGTGATCTAAAGATTTCTGGCTAAAAAATATAAGGCATCATAATAGTAATAAATAAAGCAGGATTTTTCACTGTTTGTGTTTTCTAACCTTCTTAAGAGTTCAACATTTTCTCTCGATTTGAGGAAGAAAAAAAAGTTATGTAGAAATTCTGATTTCTACTTTTTTACTTAACTCTACTAAATTAACTTTATTCCAGGTGTCTGAAAGATATTTTTTTACTTGCAGATGTTTCATTCATCAGACTAAACTTAGATGAACTGCCTTAAATAAATAAATTTTGTTTGTTCTGTTTTAGAAAAGAGTGAGCACATGAGCTTTACAGTAATGTTTGCCATGCCTTGGGGAACAAGTGAGTTTCCGATTTCAAGAAACATATCTGCTTTACATGTATTTCCTCTTTTTTTGTGTGTGTTTTTTTGTTTGTTTGTTGGTTGGTTTGGTTTGGTTTTTCTCTGCAAAGCTTCTGGCTTCTGTATTTTCAAAGAATTGCTTGTGAATCTGTCCATACAACTACCACTCAAATCAGAGGAAGATTTATTTAAACCCTAAACAATGCTTTGCCAAAGTGAAAGTATGAATTTTGAGAAGATTATCTTTAAAACACACTTTCAGGCAGAAATGTTTATTACTTTTGCTCGTGGCACTGAAACTCAGAAATACAGTTGAGATGAAAACTAACTACAGGCTGGTTTTTGAAGACACAAACAAAAAGATATTCTTTTTATTCAAACAAAATACAGGTAATCTGAAAAGAATTTGTGCAGAACAAAAGATATACATTTTCTATCCTACTCAGTGTCATTGCTGACAATTATTTTTCCAGCTTGGAACACCAGTGTGCTGATTCCTTTGAAACTGATGAAGCTTGCTGCTTTTCCCATTTTTATGTGTTGCTCAGAGAACTCTCTTAGGAAATCCTTTTTTTTTGGTATAGTAGTAAGATCCTTCATGCTGCTCATTTGGCATAAATGTGATAGGAAATTATATATAAAGACTTTTCCCCCAGTCATTTCTCAATGAATGCGTTCTGCATTCATGAAATCTGATGACAGGTATTTAAAGGGAGAGCATTTTTGAAGGAGATTTCTTCTACAGACTAGAAATCTGCCAGCACTATTGTCAATTTAATTTAGATTATTAAATAGATAAAGTGTAAATGTGACCCACAAGGCAGTATGTTTTCTGAAGGAGCCTTACTAGTAACTGATATCAAGGGGTCAGTAGCCATCTTTCAGAAAAAAAGGTTAGCATGATTCTTAGAATTCTGAGGACAAAGATTCCAGGAAAAGGTTTAATTTCCTAAAGCTTTTTATGTATTTTGCCTTGCAGCAATGATGATTAACCATATAATTTTCCACTGGTTAGCCTGCACACTCTAGCACTCTGCACAGTCAGATTGCTGATTTAATGAGGCTGGTGTCTTGCAAGTAAGATACTTGATTTAGAAGTATCATGCCTCCCATCTTTAAGGCAAATGCTCTGTGTAGAAGCTGTTTTCTAGAGCCTGTGTGTACAGTGCAGAATGAGCACAAAGGGGTCCAGTGCCAGGCAAAATTCAAGATGCTTTCTGCCCACAAATTTTCTCTGGTAGTTTTTGCAGCTGGCTTCTTGCTTGGAGTTAGTCTTGCACTCTCTAAGCATTTAACATTCCCTAAGCACTGCACTGTCGATGAATTCAGGGGCTATAGATGCTGTTTCATTCAGCCTTTATTGATTGGGACCAAAACACTTCGCTTTTGATTGCAACATTAATTTATCCAAAGAATGGTCTTGTGAGCTAAGCAGAGAAGCGTTACTTTCTGCTTTACAGATGGAAACTGAATTGGAGTACATATGAAGTCCTGCTCTCAAAATGTACTTGGGGGAATTCACCTTCTGTGTATGTACTGACAATCAGCCTAGGCTGTCACCTTAAGCCATAGGCATCTTGGTCTCATGCAGCATTGAAAGTTTCAGTAGTTGATATTTGCAGAAATCACTGAATAGCAAGCCACGTGCAATGGTACAGAAGTTTGTCAGGACATCTCCTGTACAGCAATTGACAAAGAAATAGTGAAAGTTCCTTCTTCAAATCAAGCAGAGCTTGGCTTTGAAGGTAAATCTCATCTATCATAGCTGTTATAGCTGTTCAGGGAATAGCACACCTGCTCTGGCTTCACACATGGTAGAGTCAAGTACAGACTCAGAAAACCAGGATGGTACACAGATGGAGGCCCCTGGCTGGCCATGAGTGGATGCCTTCCTCTCTCCAATCAGTCTCTTAAATCTGCCTGATTCTTCTCTTTTTAATGAGTGCTTAGCTGACATGCACAATTTTCTATCAGCCTGAAGGGTCTGCTTCCCTTTGGTGGAGCATTAACTGTGAATTATGTGTAACCTGGGCATTCAACTCAGGATTCCAGTAGATGTTTTTGTTTCTGCCGTTGCTCCCCTTTCAGTTCTCAGCAATAAAACCAGCAACAAATGTTTCCTGAATCTGAATCTATTCTACTTTAGCTATAAAGACCATCTTTATTTTTTACCACAAAAAAATTATGGGAATTGAAAAAGAGGAGGTAAAGGGCAGCAATGACCTTGTGCATGCATATTTTCTACAAAGGTTTGTAAAATTCAAGTTAGCTTGTGCCTTTTCAGAGATATTGGGTTTTCTGTGCACTTTTATAAAGATATCTAATAGCCAAAATGAGTTATAGAGGGTTTAGGTTGGTTGGTTGGTTGGTTTGGTTTGTTTGTTTATAATATATAATTCTTATTCTCAATAAAAAATCCTGTTATAATCATGGCATTCTCACTAATTTCAGAATCAGCTAGTCTGTGTAAAATATATGCTCAGACACATATACTACAAGTTGGAGGGTTACAGAAAGTCTTTTTATTTCTCTGTATGTTTTATGTCTGTATTTTCAGAGAAGCCTGACAGAGAGACACCAAAGGCCTCATAAGGTTTTTTTACCTTCTAAATAGCAAAAGTCCTGTGAAGCACACAAGACAAATTGATGTTACAAAACAAGCAGAACCAAACTACTGGGTTCATTTAATGCAAATGCTTTAGAATTCACTAACTAGATTTTGAATTTAGAAAAACACCAGTTCACAAAATAATTTATCTCAATTTCAGATACTGTTGCAGTGAATATGGTGACTAGCTTCCCTGCAATAAGCAGGACTTAAGCTTCTCTGATTGGTTTTCAGTTAGTAATGTTTTAAAAACATATAATTAATAATTTTATTTTATCTGTTATATTTAGTACTATGTTACTTGGGGAAAAAAGCAATATAGTAACAAAGTAACTGATCTGAAGAACTGTGCATTCAGAAATAAAATTATTATTTAACTGGCACGATTTAAAAGCAAAGCAGTTTGTATGCATAATACAGTAAATAGACCTTACTTGCCTCAAACAACATATTGACATCTTAGAATTTGTAGTTTAGTTCTAAAAGTAATACTGTTTCTAACACTTACTCGAACACATTATTTCTGCAGTAAAAGCAATTTACATCATTTATTGCACCTCTTAAATATCTACCATGAGCTTATTTGATTTAGAAGAAGCTGTATTAATTTACATCTTGCAATCAGCACTTTGAAGTACTGACTTTGACATTTTCTTCAGCTCCTTTCAAAGGTGTCAAACACTGGTACTATTAGATGAAGCCTTAATACGTTGTCTAAGAGTAAGTCTTAGGTCCACAGGCCATTCAGCAGTTCTGCTGTTGGAAATTATGGTATCTCTTGTATTATAAGAATTTCTTGCTTGTCAGGAATTATTCTTGTCACTGCACTAAGATGCAGTTTGGAATGAAAGTGATAGTGTAACATATGGCCTTTGCTGTAGGATGGCAGACACATATTCACTCACTCAGAGGCTATTAATCAGCTCTTGATGCACTGCCCTTAACTCGCTAACCTCACTTCTGCATTCTGCAGTAGAAAAAACACTTCACTGAAGTCTAAAGAAAGCTTTGCTTTGAATTGTGAATTTTAGGTAAGCAGACTGTCCCACAGTTTCTAATTTCAGCTTATTGGGGGGGCTAACCATTATCTGGTGACCATAACAATATATTGCTATGGCAGAAGTTATGATATCATGGATGGATAATTTGGTCATAAGAACTGATTTTGTAGAATTAATTTTTTTTTAAACAGTTTTGGTAGATATATTCTGCATCAGGAAAAGGAACCTAGCACATATTTTCCTTATATCTTGTTATTTCTCTTTTTAGTTATTTGTTCTGTATAGTTTATTAAAGATCTTAGAAGAGCATTTCACAGAATCACAGAATATTAGGGGTTGGAAGGGACCTCTGAAGAGTAGATGGAGCTAATACTTGGACACAGGCATTCTATGTAGGCATATCAAATTAATATATATTGTAAATATATTCAAAGATATATAAACTATTCCAAGCCAATATTTTTATTTTGTCTAAAAAATGAATTCAGAGACTGTCAGGATTATCAGGAAAAGAAAGAACTAGAGCTAACAGTGAGATTCAGTGACCATAACAAAATAATAAAAATATGCTGTCCAATCAGTACACAGATAAATTATGCCCAGCCTTTTAGAGCTCAGTTAATACTTTAATCAAATCACACTGTGATAGCCAGACATTCACCTTAGAAAACTAGTCTGCTTTAAGCAATGTCTCAAGTTAATTATTCTCAGTCAAAGATTTTTGTTGAAGCTTTATAATGTGTGCAGCCCCCCCAGTTGTGGTTCACTAAAGCACTGGACTATGTCTAGTATTTCTACAAGAAGTCAAGTATATAATGGGAACAACAAAGCATATGCTTATATTTGGTTTAATTTTGGGCAGGCAGTCAGTGTATGTGTATGTTGACACCTGAATAATTGGCTGGCATGTAGAATTATATTATTGTTTCCTGGTGCATTAGATCCTGCAAGGATAAGAAGTACCTGTCTTTTCTAATTTATTTGTTTGAGGAGATATTTTGGTTTAATTTCCATAGAAAAAAGAGTTGTCCTGGTTTAAGCCAGGATGAAGCCAATTTTCCTTGTACTTAATTTTTTTTTTATTCAGCAAGCTTTCTTTTAACTAGTTACAGTGTGTTCTAACTAAGACTGATAAGAATGGAATGTTTTTGTAACTGCTGGCTCTTCAAGGTCGCACCTTCACTCTGCGGGCTCAGACACTACGGGGAGATCTATGACCCCCTGTAGGAGGCTGATTTAGACAGACAGCAGAATTGGCCAGAGATATTCCATTCCATATATCTACGTAAGCTCAGAGGAAGGTCAGAGATCACAGAAGACAACTTCCTTCCTGCTTCTTCCCTTCTCTTTTGTCCATGGCCGGTGTCTGGGGAGGACTCTGTCCATCCATCACCGTCGACTCCCAGGCTCAAGCTCTCCTGACCCTCATCACTCTCTGCTTTCTCCAGCAGCAGCTCCAGGATTTTTCGGGTCTGTTTGCAGCTAAGGGGAGTGCTGTGGGAGTTGCTGGGGGTAGGGGAAGGCAAGAGGCTTTTGCACATATCTGAACATATTTGTATATCATTGTATATATTCTTTTATATCATTAGTGTTTCATTAAAGCTGTGTAGTTTAGTTTTCAAGGAAGACTCCTGTACTGGCAGGCTCACTGGTGAGGGGCAGAAGTAAGAAATTAACTAACTGGTAGTGTGAAAGACGGCAGTGGAGATGGTAAACAGAGTAGGATCAATGTGTATCAGAAGTCAGTGAATACACCTAGTTATTTTTAACTGGAGGTCCTAGGAAGGACTCAACACCTTCCAGCAACCATGGGCTCATTTACTGTTGATTGTCCAGAAAGTGGATATTCTATAATACTTTGCTTGCAAGCGCATAGCATTTGCTTTAAGGCTTGTTAGTAGGATCTGTAAGCGCTGATCAGATGGCTGGATTATTAGTATAATGCATGGCACAAAGTCATAGCTTAATGAAATGTCTGAAAGGCAGAGCCAGGGGAGAAGGAAGGATTTACCAGCTGCCGCACTTAAGCATAGCTGGGAGCTGCCTAAATGATGCAGTAGGATATACAGAGGAGAGGATTCCATTTAGCATTTATCTCACAGAAATATGCTTAACTGTTATGAAGTGGTGGGTAGCTGATGGTCTGGAACAAGTATCAGCACAGTGATATCAAGATGCTCCCTCCTTCTCTCTGGGTGTAAACTTGATGTTAAGGGGCAGCTGTCCCCCACCACTTCCACCAAAGTTCTCTTGGCCAAAAAATACAGGCTCAGCTCTTACGGTTTACTGATCTGTTCCAGCTGCAATAAAAAAGCACAAGGTTGCTTGACTAGTACCCCATGACAACCCTGGCCATAAGATTTGCATTATCTGGCTGTCCTTTACATCCTTGTACTTTCTTTTCTCAGCCACAGTCTTCTCCCAAGTAAATAACTTATCTAATTACTTTTCCCTTATTGGTCCCTGATTTATGACATAACTGCATATGGCATTTTGATGTAGTATCAGCCATATATGGTATTACTGCTGTGGCTACATAGGTGTTGTTGGCCTTACAATACTGTGATCCCCTGAAGGTTCCCAATACTCACCTCCAACAGCCTATGAAGTTTAGCTGTTTCCCACGACTCCTTCATTGCCTTTGAGATCCAGATGCTTTTACTAGAGTTATCCATAATTTTGGCAGCAGATTCTAGTAATTTTCCATAGTTGGCTTAACCTCAAGCCTGGGTATAGCTAATGGCCTGCTCATTAGTGGGTCTGACATTAACCACAGAGATCAGTAAGGTACCTTTCTCAGTGAAAATTCACTATCAAAGTCTTTCCATAAATGACATGCAATAGCCAGACCTTTTCCTTAAAATGGTGGAATAGGGAAAGTAATGGTGGCAGCACTTCAGTAGCACAGTGATTGCTTTATCTTCTCAGTATACAAAAGTTTTGCCTGAAGAAACATAATGATGCAAGATCCATCTTCCCCCAGTCATGCTTGTACCACAAAACTACATGGTATCCCGCTGTCCTTCATCTTTTCTGTTGAGTCACTTTACTTTTTATAAATGATACTTACATTTTCATTGAAGTAATTACTAGAACCCAAGTCTCCCAAATGGGTAAATGAGCTAACACTGGAGGGTTTTTTTCTCTTTCTTTTCACAGCAAAATATGACTTGTGAATCTCTGTGGGGTTTGCTGTGAACAAAGCACCTTCTCCGTTTTTTCAGGTCTTTTTATGGACCTTCTACCAGGGCCAGTGATGCACTGATATAAACACATTTAGTAAGTATGACATGGTAGACACAGTATTGTAGCAGCAAAAAAGACATTTTGCTGTAAGTATAAACTATATTTCTCATTATTGGGTGATTATATAATTTAAAGCTGTAGCATAGAACGGGTTTACACTGGATTAAAGAGGAAAGTACAAGTATTGTTGAAGATATTCAGAATACTTATGGAACTTCAGATGTTTTCTAATTTAATCTTTTTTTCTTCTTCCTTTGAAATATTTGACTTCAAGAGCCTCAGTTGACAGTAATTAGACTTCTCAGGTTAATTTATCTCAGGAACTTCAGTAGCACAATCCAGATGACCATAGGAGTTGAGCTAAACTTAATCTCCATTGTCAAGTTGCTCTAACATGATATTAAATGAACTGTGAATGCTATATACTTTCATTTGCTAAGTTATTATTTGATTCGTAATTTACATGTATTAATATGTAAATCACACCCACGAACAGCATTTTATCTTTTTTATGATATTACATTAGGGAAAGGAGGTTTAGAATGCAGTAATCATTTGCATACCTTTTTGAAGAAAAGCACTACTAATGATGCCTTACAGAAAACATTTAAAATTAGTCTACTACATATTTCTTTTGTGTTTCTTTTATCTTATACTTTATTTCTAAGATAATCTTTGTTTCCAGCACTGTTCGTAGCTTTCTGAAGTTTCAGTTCTTTACTTCTCTATTCTCCCCACAAGATATCAATTATGATGAAATAAAGAACAGCTTCTCTTAAAATTAAATTAAATATTGACATGAATGAAATCATACATCTCTGAGTCAAATCCAGTGTACTAGGGATAAAGGACTAGGCAATATCCCTTAAAATAACTTGTTTCCTGCATCACCTTTGCTACTCCATTTTTGGCTTTATGTATTTGTATCCATTTTATTATACAGAATTAAATATGCTTTTCTCATCCTGAAGATAAAGAGGAACTTTGGTCTAGACAAGATCAGAGTTGACTGCATTACTCATGAGCATAGCAAGGAAAAACAATTGCAGGTACAGACTTAACAACAAAATGGATCAAAATGTAAGGAAAGGAGATCCTGATTTCAAATGCATCTATAGTGATAAAGACTAGGCAAAGAGAAATACAAGTAACTTGCATAACAGCTCACATGCTATTTGCTCAAACTTGTGTATTAAAAAAATCTGAAAACTAAAGACCAGATGGTCTTTCGTTTTACTAGAAGCATGCCACAAAAGTAAACTTCAAGTTTTTCCTTGAATGTAACTGGGGTTTTTTTGCTATCTATACTTGATTTACTGAAAAAAAGACAGAATATAAATTAATAGCAGGGAGGATCTAGATTTATAGATTAGTTACTAAGGTCCATACCAGACAGTGAAAAGTATGGTACGATAAAGGATTTATTTATTTATTTATTTATTTTAATAGGTTGGAAGGGACCTCAAGGATCATCTGCCCCAACCTTTCTAGGTACTACTATAGAATCACCTTCCTTGACCTGCTGGCCACATTTCTTTTGATGCAGCCCAGGATATGGTTGGCTTTCTAGGCTGCAAGGGCACATTGCCAGCTCATGTTGAGCTTCTCCTCCTCTTCTATCTTACTCTTTTTGAGTGTGTCTTGCATATATCAAGATTGCATCAGAAACTGATATACTACCTGTGCAGCTTGAAAGAAGCCTACTTCACAATTCACAGTTTTTAGTCTTCTGATCTGCAGAGAGCTATGGCACTTGGAAGACTATAAATTTATTTGAAATAATTCAGTACACTTCAATAGTCACTCTCATAAATCCCAGTGAGGAGAAAAGCTACAAAAGACAGAGCCCATAACTGGCATAAATGGTGCTATAAAGATACAAATAATGTCATACCTTAGTGATCGATTTTGCTTAGACATAGAGCAATCTGTGGTCTAACAGAGCTGGTTGTAATATTGTCCTACTAAGAATAAACAGTTACAAGACTAATTTGAAAGGATCAGTAAACTATGATGTAAAGATTTGGGAGTAAGATGTTTCAATTTTTTTCAAATGAGGAAAAAGAAACTTTAAAAGTCTGTCCCACTCACTAAATTCACAGATTTAGAAGATGCAAAGGAGATGCTGAATCAAGACAGAAAACCTCAGACTGTGTACAAGGAGTGTCTGTTACAGCTAGTGCTCACTATATGAGAAAGTAACTAATACACCAAAGAGTTAATGCATTTCATATGCTTAGATTGCACAGAGGCATAACCTAAAATCCTGCTGGAAAAGTGTGACATGGACTCCCTGTAGTGCAAGAACACCTCCTAACAGCAGACCACTGCCCAGCCAGGCTCCTAACAAAGGCTATTTTGGAAAAAACATCCCTCCAGCCAGGTTTATGGCTGAGCATGATGTCATAGAATATCCCTTTGTTCAGTCTGGGTCAGGTGTCCTGCCTGTGTTCCCTGCCAGCCTCTTGCCCACCCCCAGACTACCTGGAAAAACAACATCCCAAGCAGACCTAAGTACACTGAGCTGTGTTCCATTGTATTGGTGTAGCAGAACCTGCTGCTGCTGCTTGTGTGTGCTACTGTGATCAGTAGTAAGATAAAAACAGAAGGTTAATGTTCCATTACAGACTGTAACTCTTCAGTAACTGTGGTAGGCAAAATAATATCAATGTTTCAAAAATAAAAAAACAACATCACTGTACATTGCAGGAGCACAATTGTATGCCTACATTATTCAATTATAAGAACTAAGATTATTTTTTTTTGTTTGGCATATTGCATGAAAATTAAGTATTTCTAAAGGGAAGCAATTTTATACAGAAACCATGATGTCTGATTTTTGTTCAAGTAATAAAAAAATTACAAGAAAATCTGAGTTGCTGTAAAAATAAAGAATGCATTTTCAGTGCTCTAACGAGTCGGAGCTTTTATTTCATGTGCTC
Organism: Apus apus; assembly: GCF_020740795.1. Taxonomy (NCBI): domain Eukaryota; kingdom Metazoa; phylum Chordata; class Aves; order Apodiformes; family Apodidae; genus Apus; species Apus apus. The sequence goes on along the minus strand of NC_067285.1, from coordinate 92,856,438 downwards.
AAAATCACTGATCTTTTTTATCTGGTGTGCTTTCCTTGTGAAATTAGCATACTTCTATTTGGTGAATTTGCTCTGTATTTTGGATGCCTATTATATATCCCCTTTTCTTGGTTGAGTTTAAAAGTACATCTATATCTCTGTGACGAAAACAGAATATTCATTGCATACATATATAAACAATGCTGGCCTATTTGCTGTATTTCATTTTAAAACACAAAATAACGAACTCATTCATTTCCCATATTATATCAGTGGGGTTTTATGTTTGTTTTTGTTGTGGGTTTTTTTTTGTCTCATGAAAATCAGATACTACCTCTTTACAAGATAGTGAAAAATCTGAGTGTTTGACTTTATGAGATACTTAAAAATGAAGACAAGCATGCATCTGAAGAGAGAGCTAAGATATGTTGAATTTGTCTGTCTTATTTGTTCAGTATAGTTTTTAACTCCTGACTTACCTATCAGAGAAAAAAACTTCATGAAAACTGGTATAGACAAAAAGATATGATTTCTCTTCCTACTGATATTTATACAAGTAAGGTATTTTTACAGAAGATTGTATGAGAAAGATGACACTTTCAGAAAATCAATCACATTGTTACATGAAATATGGTATCTCAAATACATGCAATAATACCTCATTGGGAGGCATTGCTTTCACATTAGAAACTTTCAGTTCTAGGTAGTGATTGATACAAAAGTAATTAATTACATTTAAAAAGAAGACATTTTCTGTAGCAGATTGAAATCAGAAACAGTGAAATTAATTCACTGTTATCTGTGCTAATTTGTAAAAATATAAATTAAACACATTCCCCTGTCTCTTGATCTTGCTGAGGTGCATGAAAGACAGTATTTCCTTATTCTGTAAAATCCTGGCAAAGTTAGAAACAGCAAGATAAAAAATGCTATTCAGAAATACAGCAGTAACAAGAGATGACTTACATGGAAGGTACAAAACTGATTGTAGAGCTCTGCACTACAGTAGCTAACATCAGCTTCCTGCCAGAAGTAAGGATATTTTGAGATGTATCTTAAAAAATGTTTCCCAGGACTAGTTCTAATCAGTATTTTCATTAATGATCTGGGTGATAAAATAGTTTAATTTGATTTGTGCATAACAAAAAGATAAGCAGACATGCTAGAATATTAAAGGAAAAGAATTAAAAATTATTCTCTTCTGTCAGCTTGAAGAAATGTTCTGAAAAAATAATGAAGATGAATTTCAGAGCAGAGTAGACTACCACGTGTAAGTGGAAATAATCAATTTTGCGGAGGGTAAAAAGCTGAATTGGTCACAGTTTTTAGAAAAGAGCAAAGAGATTAGAGCATTCCAGTGTTTGTCAACCCACATAGTAAATAAGTTTTTCTTATGTTTATATAGAATTTCCTGTATTTGAACTTGTCTGGGCACAAAGTCTCGGTATTTAAATCCCCCTGCTCAAGCAGAATCACCTACAGAAGGTTGCTCAGGGCCATGCCCAGTTGGGTTTTGAGTATCTTCAGGGATGGAGACCATGCAGCCTCTCTGGGCAACCTGTGCCGGTGTTCAACCACTGTTATAATAAATTTTTCTTATGTTCGGATAGAATTTCTTGTATTTCAGCTTCTGCCTAATTCCTCTCATGCCACTGAGCACCACTGAGAAGAGCCCAGCTCTATCTTCTTTGCATCCTTCCAGCAGATATTTATGCACACTAATAAGATTGGGTGATACAGTTGTGGGGGTCTACTACAGACCTCCAGATCAAGATGAGGAAGTTGATGAGGCTTTCTACAGGCAGTTGAAAGCAGCCTCACAACTACAGGCCCTAGTCCTCATGGGAGATTTTAACTACCCCGATATCTGCTGGGAGACTTACACAGCCAGCCTTTCACAGTCTAGGAGGTTCCTCCAGTGCATTGATCATAACTTCTTAATGCAAATGGTGGACAAGCCAACTAGAAGAGGAGTGCTCCTGGATCTTGTATTAACTAACAAGGAGGGCCTTGTTGAAGCAGTGGTGGTCAATGGCAGCCTTGGCTGCAGTGATCACGAGATGGTGGAGTTCAGGATCCTGTGTGGAAGGAACAGAATACCCAGCAGGATCAGAACCCTGGACTTCCACAAGGCAAACTTTGGCTTCCTTAATCAACTGTTAAGGGAAATCCCATGGGACAGGGTGCTAGAAGGTAAAGGGGCTCAAGATAGCTGGTCAACATTCAAGGACCACTTCTTGCGAGCACAGGATCAGAGCATCCCAATGGTTAGGAAATCTAGTAAGGGAGCTAGGAGACCTGCATGGTTAAAAAAGGAACTGCTGGGCAAACTCAAGTGGAAGAGGAAAATCTACAGATCATGGAAGGAGGGGCTGGTCACTTGGGAGGAATATAGGTCTGTTGTCAGGGGATGTAGGGAGGCAATTAGGAAAGCTAAGGCCTCTTTGGAACTTAACCTTGCAAGTCAGGTTAAGGATAATAGAAAGGGCTTTTTCAAATACATAGCTAACAAATCTAACACTAGAGGCAATATTGGCCCTCTGATGAATGAGGTGGGAGCCCTGGTGACAGAGGATATAAAGAAGGCAGAGGTGCTGAACGCCTTCTTTGCCTCTGTCTTTACTCCTGCAGGATTTCCCCATGAGCCCCACATTCATATAGCCCCAGAAGAAGTCAAGATAGAGGAGGAGTTTGACATGGTAGATAAGGATTGGGTTAGGGATCAGTTGAGTAATCTGGACATCCATAAATCGATGGGTCCGGATGGAATGCACCCAAGGGTGCTGAGGGAGCTGGCGGAGGTCATTGCTAGGCCACTCTCCATCATCTTTGGTAAGTCATGGGTAACAGGAGAGGTGCCTGAGGACTGGAGGATAGCAAATGTCACACCGGTCTACAAGAAGGGCAAGAAGGAGGACCCGGGTAACTATAGACCGGTCAGCCTCACCTCCATCCCTGGAAAGGTGATGGAACAACTTGTTCTTGTCACTATCTCCAGGCATATCAAGGATATGGGGGTCATCAGGAGCAGTCAGCATGGTTTTATCAAGGGTAAATCATGTTTGACTAACCTCATAGCCTTCTATGAGGAAATTACTAGGTGGGTAGATGATGGTAGAGCGGTAGATGTGGTATACCTTGATTTCAGTAAAGCATTTGACACTGTCTCCCACAGCATCCTTGTAGATAAGTTGATCAGGTATGGGTTTGGTGATCAGGTAGTGAGATGGATCAAGAACTGGTTGAAAGGAAGGAGTCAGAGAGTTGTAGTCAATGGGGCAGAATCTGGTTGGAGGTGTGTGACCAGTGGAGTCCCTCAGGGGTCGGTACTGGGACCGGTGTTGTTCAACATCTTCATCAACGACCTGGATGAGGGTATAGAATGTACCCTCAGCAAGTTTGCTGATGACGCTAAGCTGGGAGGAGTGGCTGACACACCAGAAGGCTGTGCTGCCATTCAGAGGGACTTAGACAGGCTGGAGAGTTGGGCGGGGAGAAACATGATGAAGTTCAACAAGGGCAAGTGTAGAGTTTTGCATTTGGGGAAGAAAAACACCATGCACCAGTACAGGTTGGGGGCTGACCTGCTGGAGAGCAGTGTAGGAGAAAGGGACCTGGGGGTCCTGGTAGACAGGAAGATGACCATGAGCCAGCAATGTGCCCTTGTGGCCAAGAAGGCCAACGGCATCCTGGGGTGCATTAGAAAGGGTGTGGTTAGTAGGTCAAGAGAGGTTCTCCTACCTCTTTATTCTGCATTGGTGAGGCCGCATCTGGAGTATTGTGTCCAGTTCTGGGCCCCTCAGTTCAAGAAAGACAGGGATCTGCTTGAGAGAGTCCAGCGCAGAGCTACAAAGATGATTAAGGGAGTGGAACATCTCCCTTATGAGGAGAGGCTGAGGGAGCTGAGTCTCTTTAGCTTGGAGAAAAGGAGACTGAGGGGTGACCTCATTAATGTTTACAAATACGTAAGGGGTGAGTGTCAGGGAGATGGAGTTAGGCTTTTCTCAGTGATGACCAGTGATAGGACAAGGGGTAATGGGATCAAGTTGGAGCATAGGAGGTTCAAGGTGAATATACGAAAAAATTTTTTTACTGTGAGAGTGACAGAGCACTGGAACAGGCTGCCCAGGGAGGTTGTGGAGTCTCCTTCACTGGAGACATTCAAAACCCACCTGGATGCGTTCTTGTGTGATGTGCTCTAGGTGACCCTGCTCTAGCAGGGGGGTTGGACTAGATGATCTTTTGAGGTCCCTTCCAACCCCTAAGATTCTATGATTCTATGATTCTATGATTCCTCCTGAGCATTTGTGGAACATTCTTTTATCCAGGCTGAACAGCCTCACCTCTCTCGCCTCTCCTTGTATGAAAGATACTCCAGTCCTTTCATGATCTTTGTGGTTCTTCACTGGAGTTGCTCCAGTACATCCATATTTCTCTTGTACTGGGGAGCCCAGCACTGGGACACAGTGCTGCGGGTGTGTTCCACCAAGGCTGCGCAGAGGGGAAGGATTATTCCTCTTGGCCTTCTGGCAGCACTCTGCCTAATGCAGCCCAGGAGTCTGTTGGCCTTCTTTGCAACCCATATTCAACTTGCTGCCTGCCAGAACCTCAGGTCCTTTTCTGCCAATCTGCTTTGCAGCCAGTCAGCATGTGCTTGTGCATGGGTTCATTCCTCTGCAAGTGCAGGACTTGTTATTTCCTTTTTTTCAACTTAATGAGTTTCCTCTCAGACCATTTTTCTAGCCAGAATAGCAGCAAAACCATCTGGTGCATCAAAAATATCTCCCAGTTTTGTATCACCAGCAAACTTGCTGAGGTGCAATCTGCCCCATCATTCCTGTCATCAGTGAAGAGGTTAACCAGCACTGGACCCAGTGTTGACCCTTGGGATACACTGCTGCTCACTGGCCTACAAATGGACTTTGTCATTTTGATCACAGGCAGTTGATTCAGTATTTGATCCACCTAAGCACCCACTAGCCTGTTTTTTATCAGCTTGTCTATAAAGATGCTACAGGAGACAGCATAAAATGCTACAGTCAGGGTAAGCAACATCTGCTGCTTTACCCGCATTTGCCAAGCCAGTCTTCACATTAGAGGAGGCTGTATTCTTGCATTCCAATATTTTTTATTCATGTTATGATGAACATTTAGGTGATAAAAACAATAAATAATCTAATAAATGGTAGCAGAACTAGCTTAAAAACATGGAGGCTAATTCATGCATCTTCTGGTATTCGTGCATCTCCTCCCTGAACGTCTGTGTCACTGGTTTTCAGAGGCCAATCATAACATCCTGAGTCAAAAGCAAATCAAATAAACCGGAGCTATTGTTAGGTCACAGATATGACAGTTTCCTGGCAGGTAGTTGTAGAGTGCAGTAAGGTCTCCCCTCAGCCTCCTTTTCTTCAGACTGAACAACCCCAGCTCCTTCAGACCCCCGTCATAAGACTTGTGTAAAAACAGATACACTATTAATTTTTTGTTTTTAGTTTATTTTTAAAAAGGTATGGCATGTCAACTTGAGTTGTTATTTCATGGTTATTCATTTTTAAGAAAGGAAATACATTTTTTAAATTACCAAACTCAGAACAGGACTTAACTGCCATTGATAAAATAGAGATTTCTCTGTATACCTTAGAGTTTAATGATTAGGCACTTGCTGGGCTGCAAGAAACTCAGATTCAAATTTTACTGTTATCTTGTTCAGAACTGACAGAGCAGGAGACTTGCGTCTTCATAAAGAGCAGCCTCATCAGTAGCTGTTACAGCTATTATATAAGCTTGGGCTTTTCCTTCCCTGTAAGGCCTACACCCCAGGCGTGTTTCTCAAATAGAAGCCATGCCACCAACCTGAATAAGGTTATTCTTACTTACCATTTAAGGCGATGAGTAGTCACTTATAAAAAAAAGGTAACAGCTGCATCAGGAGAGACACTTTTCCCTGAAATGCAGAAGCCACAGCATGACTGCAGAGCTGAATGCATTTGGATGATGGGAGGTATTTTCATGTAAGGTGGTGGAATAGGGATGGGAATTGGTTAAGGAAGGAAAACAGACATGTTTTAAGATAAGCATGTTTTGTCCTGTTATCTCTACCACTCAGCATTCAGTTACAGGATGCTAATCTGTTTTTTATGATGCCAGTACTTAGCTGCAAGGGGCTCACATGATCTGAAATTTCTTTTAAGATAAACTGTTCTGTAGCAGAGACAGAGGCCTCTGACACCTGTATGACTCATAATGGCTTGCCTGAACCTGAATGCTGAAGGAGTGTAACTAGCTAGAATGAGCAAGCACCCCAGCACAGGCTGTTTTGCACAGTCGTGGGGGTGAGGTGGTCGCCAAAGGAACCATTTTAGGCAGCACGTCTTCACTGAAAGGGTTGTCAAACATTGGAATAGTTTGCCCAAAGCAGTGGTGGAGTCACCATCTCTGGCTGCATTTAAACAGCATGTGGGCCTGGTGCTTAGGGACATGCTTTAGTGGTGAGCTTGTGGTGTTAGGTCTAAGGTTGGACTGGATGATCTTGGAGGTCTCTGCCAACCAAATACATTCTGTGATTTTGTGAAAGGGCAACCGGGGGCAGGCTGAGAACACCCCCAGAACTCGTGGGACAAGGGAGAGATTGGGAAGCAGCACAGGGAGCAGGTGAGGGGGCAACAGCCTAGAAAGATGGGGCCTAACTTAGCAGTTCAAAAGTTGTCAGTCTCCTGAATGCTTTGATCAATCACTAATGACCTGATAGGTATGTATCTGTGCATATATATTTATGTACATAGACTTTCACCTCCAGCAATTTAAAAAAGCTCCCGATTCGCTCATTCTGCTCAATTTGTTTTTTCCCTGCTTTCTGAAAAGTTTCTCATCCTTCTCTTTCTTCTCTCATATGAAACACATTATGATCCAAGTATACAACTGATAGACTTTGTGTGAGATTATATCTTAGACTAAAAAGACATGTCTCTATTAAAAATATTAGCATTTTGGAGTTACACATGGCAAATATTCAGAATGAGCATGAACTTTAATGTTGTTTAACATCTTCCTTTTATTATATTTTATCTCCTTTGAAGAGTCAGTGTAAAATACATATGAGGAATGTGAATTGAGTATGTTACATACTATTAAAAAATTGTTAATGTTGAGCTACCTGTTAAAAATAAAACTAGAGCCATCATCAAAACAGGAAACTTTAATATCTCAAAATACAATTGTCAGCATGGAGTAACTGCAGCATTATTCTGTGCTGCTATGTAACGAATTTGTTCCCTTTAGGTACATTATACCCAAGAGTGTTTTCCAGTGCAATAACTGAAGAACATCCCTTCTATTTTGGCATAAAGGAAACTGGGAATATTGAATCACTAGCTAATGAAAAATTACAGATCTCTGCCAGCAACATAATATATCAGTAGTTAGAAAGCTAGGCTGCAAATTGTGCCAACAGAAGCTTTATAGAAGAAAATTAAGTTCACAAAATACATTTGAAGACTTTTAAAGTTGCAAATATTGATTGATACGCTTTATATTGTCTCCAAGGTCCTAATTTTTCCTCCAGTGTGCACCAGCAGAACACAAATCTAGTTACAGTAAATTAAATCTGAGTGCTAGGATGTAATATTCAAGTGTAGAATATCTGAAGAATTGCTGTCAGAGTATTTTTTTTCTCTCTGTGTTGTTAATTTTTATTTATTTTTTTCCTTTACAATCTTTATAGGCCTAATTTCAAATGAAAAATCAGACAAACAAAAAAGTGCTCATGATTCTTTCAGGGAAAAAGTGAATTAAAAATAATTGAATGTCTGTGACACAAAGAATAATGCAGTGTAGCATGCACTCTGGCTGCAATTCTGTGGAGAAGCTATTCAAAGTGCAAATTGCATGGTTATAGCAGTGTCAGTGAGTGTGGGTGTTAGCTTGTGTAACTCCCTTTCTGGAGTGCACAAGGATAAATCAGTATCAGGAAAAGTAATCTATAAAAAGGTGCCATTATCTGCGCAGGATCTTTTTGCCAGGGCTGAACTCAACCATTAATACCAGATATTGCTGTGTAATACACTCTTCGGCCTTCTGTGATTAGTTTATAGAGTTCATCTGCTAATTCAAAGGAATAAGTCTGGGTGAAAGGAATCTGCTTTTGCTTAGATTTCATAGATTTTTCTCAGTTACTTTGAGTTTTAAATGTGTGGATAGTAAGTCCTTATTTTCCAAGAGTGTATTCCTCAATAGTAATTGTTACCATGCCAGTACACAGCAGTGACAACCTGTCTATGAAAATTCCACTATTTATATAAACACACACATGTATTTATATGGGTATATATATCCAAGCAATACAGCATCACTAAACACCAGTAAGCTAATGAAAGGTAAAAGCAAGGATTTTGGTGATACTGAATATCTATATACAAAATTATATAGAAGAACTGTTTTAACAGTTTGACTTGATGATCTTAAAGGTCTTTTCCAACCAAAAGGATTCTATGGTTCCATGTAAAAAAAAAAAAAATAAAAAAAATCTATAGTCTTTACCCTCCTGTTTGTTCTTAGAGAGTTTAAGTCTTCCAAATAGATAATAAGGCTCCTGCACTGAATTTATCTAACTGTCTGACATATAGTTTCTTTGCTGGACCCTCTAATACTTGTGTGTTTTTTTATGGCAGCTGAACTTATAACTCATATAAACTATAGTATTACCTAAAAAAGTTGGACTAGCTGATCCTTGAGGTCCCTTCCAACCTGGCATTCTATGATTTTATGATTCTTAGTTTAAGGGTTTATTTTCATGCTTGGGAATCCAGTCCATTGGTTGTTTTGCAATTCTTAAGAGGGCCCCTGCCCCCAGTATTTTGCTACTTGCTAAAACTTGATATTAACATTGTCTAGTGGCTTAACCCTCATTCCTCTGTGAAGTAAAAGTCATTTATAGCCCAAAATGGATGTTGCTACTGCAAGACTCATAACTGTGATATTTAGGAAAAGCCTAAAATTCTTGTAGAGTTCTTTAGTATAGTCTTTCTTTCCAAAGGCATACGTGTCCTAAGAGAAATCTTTCAAAATTCTGTTTCTCTAGAAGTTAATTTATTGGATAACAGGTCCTAAAATCTACCAACCTAGATGTTATGTTTACACTTTTTAAACTTCCGAATATTGAGATTTTATTATGTAGTCTTTTCCACCACTATTCAGAGTTATTTCTCTGAGGAGGTTTAATAGATTTTTTTTTTTCTCTACCTAGTCTCATGGCTCAGAAACTTAACCTGCCATTTAAGCTAAACATGAAACAGAAGGTTCAGATATTGGACTGAATCACAGAGTAGGAAATAATTCAATGTATTAACCTTTTTGTATTTCTTCCTTCATGCCATTAGTTAGGTAGCTGGCTAGAGGCTTTTAAAATACACTGTACAGGTTCATTGAACCAGTTGATCCTGTTAAAATGTGCTAAGCACAGATGGCTCAGTGATCTTTAGTTACCTATAACCCTGGAAAATATTGGTAAACCCCAGTTGGGTACATGAGTCATAAAAACGTCTTGTTCAAATCAGTAGACCCAGCTGGAAGTCTGTGCTTTTAAAAATGCAACTTGTTTTCTGCAAAGCAGCACAGTCACAACAGTCACAACTCCTCTCTTGCCTGACAGGGGAGTCAAACTCCTCTGTGTCTTCTTAGCAGTATGGCCCTCTCTGGACAGACTAACACAGTAGGCAGCTTCATTGTCATACTTTGATGACTTACCAAGTCAGTCATAGGTTTCCAGCAGCCCACACAGTTACAGGTAACTCATGCTCATTGAACCAGTTCATTCCATCTGTGCTTAAAAGAGTTCAAACCATGAAGAGCAATCCAAGCCACATTTACTCAAACATCTGGGAAATCATGATGCCATTTGCAGCAGTGCCAGGGATGACCTGTACTTTGAACAGACAGTGCAATTCCATGGCAGTGCTGCATACAAATGGTGTTTGTTGCTATTATGTCCGATGGAAACAACAGTCTTCTGTAATTAAATGTCAGCTCATGGTGTCAAGTCAAATTGTATTATCATGCTGTACATGGAAAACACAAGTGGACTGTAGGATGTAAAAATTAATATCTAAAGAAATGATAAACAACATAGTAAAAGACAAGAAAAAGTTATATTTATGTCGGTACCTTAATTACATCCCCTGGGAATTTATATGAAAAGAATTCCTAGCAAGGATTGTGCTATGTAGAAGTCATATAATGATAAATTCTCTGCTGCATCCTTTCAGTTGTACTCCACAGTACACATCAGGTGTGTATAGGAGGAGATAATAAGCCTGTCTGTTCAGGGTCAGCAAATCAGCATCTATATTCATGGAGGGAGGATTAATAAGAAACTGCAAGGGAAGAAAATATTTTATGGTATCTACTTTTCTCTCAGGCTAGGCCCGATCCAACTTTCAGCAGAAGTATTACCCCAAAGCATATAGAAATACAAAGAAATCTTACAAATGTATGCATACAGGAGCTGTCCTTTCTTGAATCATCTTCAACTGAACTTTATTATTTTAATAACTATTTTATTTATTTTAAACAATTCTGCTTGTTCTATTCTTATAAAATATATGTTTATTACCTGTCTATCAATCTTTGTAATTACTTGGAAAGGTTTCTGAATGCTTTGCTGCTGCAAACCTCCATTCCTATTGCTTGCTGTTGTGTAGGATGCTACCATCTATTTCACAGAGATGGAATTACAGAATGATGTACTGAATCAGCATGCAAGTGTGTTACAAAGCAATTATATTTGATGGTGCAGATGTATTCAAATTAACTTTCTTCCCTGACTTCAGTAAATCTGCATCAGAGACTTAAGGGAGCATTTATTGTATTATTAAAAATAAATTAGTAGCAAAACAGGGCAGAGATTGATCCCACTCTAACAGTTCAGAGCAGTGAAAGGGAAAACAAGTCCACTTTGGACAGTTAACAATTTATTACACCCTAGTTTTGGCCCTGGATTGCATTTCATAAGCAGAAATATTTTAAAGTAATACATACCAGTCCCTTAATGGCTCACTATTTTGAGAATTAATTAGATAAGAATTTTTCTCCTCCCAAATGTCTGTGGTGATTAGTTTGAAAAGCTTGAGCCATGTACAATAAAGAATTATGTGCTGAAGTGATCATATTAAACTACAATGTTGACAGACAAGAACTGGCAAAAAATTGTCATTACTGCTTTTTTAAAGAAAGACTAGTATTTAAACATGTGCTAAAGGAGAGAAGAAACATTAAAGATACCTTGTGTCTTAGAAGACATTCATATACTCTTTGAAAATCCTTTAACAGGACCACTAGTCTGATTAGATCTGCACCTACTTATTTTTCTGTGACATGAACCAGAGTAAATTTAGCTCTTCAGTATGTTTTCATTCAAACAGAATATGTTATTTAAAGACCTTTTGCATAGTTTGTTGAAGCAGACTCAAAACACTTTGTGTAAGGTCATAAGTAGAGTCACCTCAAGCCAAATAACTTAGTTTTCAAACATATATAGAAATAATAACTCCCAAGTTGAGTTTGGAATATAATCCCTTTGAGAGATGCTGATCACAAAGCACCTAAGCTTACTTCTGATGAAATCAAGGAGAAATCTTCTGCACCCAGTACATCCAGAAGTGCTACATTTTCTTTGGATAATTATTTTTTTAAAGTTTGAGTTGGCTGTTAGGTCACTTATTTTAGTGCCTAAAGCAAAAGCTTTTATAAGTGACTGGAGATTAATTTTGTAAGCAAGATCCTTAAGGAAGGATAATTCCAATATATTACATTCACTGCTTACCTGAAAGTAAGTACCCTACATTAAATTCCTGACGGATATATACATGCATGCCATCAAAGACAAGCTGTCAAAACAAGATCAAGTGCTGCTTAAGTTCACTTAAAAGTCAACTTTCATTCCAAGGTGATGTGCTTCTTCAAGGTGACGTGTGTGGAATCAGATATATCCCTGTTGCAGTTCTGATTTTGTTTGTTAGTAAATGTCATAAAAGTTCCTATAAGTTGCCACCTAGACTTCACAGGTTGAAAGTACATCTTAAAGGAAGCCTTGGAGCTTGTATATTCTTCAAGGATTAATTAGGAAGGGTCAAATACAAAGCAAACAAACAAGCATGTACAACGAATAATTAAATCTTGAGTGAAAACAATATGAGCACTCTAGGTGAAAATACATAGTTTTCCCATAGTGCTCTCATCTTTTAAACTGTTATATTAAATGTATTTTCTATATTCAAGAAAATCTTGACTGTCTAGACAATTAAAATGTTACTAGGAAAAAAGTCAAGGAGATATTCAGACGTAATTAAAAATATTTAAAAGGTAGATTTTCTTTGTTAGTTTCACTTTTTTAAGCAGCGTATTAGTGGAACATTTATATTCAATAAATGTAAATTCTTGTTTTCTGAATCTGTTTCATAACGGAAACATACTTTTGAAGTGAAAAATATGTCATTTTGTAAAGAAAAAATAAATAATTAGTTTTAAATTAGAAGCTTACTTCTGTGTTTAAATTTCAGAACTGAGAGCTGAGAAGGATTTTTTGTATTCCTTCATGTGCTGGCAGACCTTGTTTCAGAGAACATTTATTATGAATATAAGTAATTGGATAGGTATGAATAATTTTTATTCCCTTCCTCTTCCTTTTCATACAGGTATTTGTTACCTGTGATTAGTCCATGATTGCCTGTAGCTAGTTTTGTCAGCAATCATGGTTTTGCTTCTATATATACATTTTGCTTGCTTTGCACGGTGTTGTTTCATATAATCACTAAGAAATACTGGTTACCACAGAGTCAAAATGAATATTGCTCTTGACTTCTAAGGAGCAGAATTTTATCTTTTCTGTTCTTTCTTTCTATGTCAGTTTAGTAATACAGAATTTCACCTGTTTCTGATGGGATGCATCTTCTTTAAAGATTAAAAAATCTCAGATATTTATTTTCAGACTTTTGCAATTAATTTTCAGGCATTCAGTTCAGATTTTGTGGACTTACGCATGTTTGCACAGGTAACTGTTACCTGCATAGACATTTATGAAGAGTGAGCTATTTAATTCTTTATGAATGGAAGCAAATGGAGTCGTGCATTTGCCAAAATTTTGAACAGTGGCTGTTTTTCAAAATATGTAAACTGGACTGATCTTGTCCTTCAGGTGTTTATGCATGACATTCAGTTTGAATACACAAATTTAAGCACATTCTTAATCCTTAGTTAAAGAGGGATCAGTTCTGTAACAGTCTCTTTTCTCCACTCCCTCTATAGATGACATAACCATACAGTATTATTGTATTCCACTTCTTTCTTGTTGAGGGCATTTTAAGAACTTTCTAAGCTGGTGGCCAAAATGTTTTTTTGGTTTTTTTTTATGGCTTTTTTTTTTTTTCCTTTTTCAGATATTGAAGCCTATCTGTGTTTGCCAGCACTGCCAGAACTGTATTCTTAGTTCTTCTAAAAACTGAAGCAACAAGTATCAATTTACCAAAACTTTACTTTCCCTTTAAAAAGGGATACATCAGGCATTTTTCATTGTCTGACTTGAAACCCATTGCTATCCATATTAGAGAAAAACAATTATGCAATGGTATGATTACGTTCCCTCTTTAGCACCTCATGTATAATCATGCTAGTAAGTCTGACACCAGCTAGAACATTTTTAAAGTGATAACTGGGATTTAGCCATATGGTTTCAATGATGTTACTGGAGCTGACGCAGCCAAATCCTAGGACTTTGTTTTGAAAACCCTCACCTGCAGAGGATTTAATTAATTTCATTTGGTCACTTACCTGGTTACTATGAATGGGAAAAAGAAGACAGACTTCATTTTCAGAAAACAGCAGCGTAACAATAGTGTAATATGTGAAAACAGTAATTTGCACCTAATGCAATTTATGCTGGTCAGGCACTTTTACTAAAATAGCAGCATCTCAGTCTCGTCGATTATTTTAAACTCTAAATAAAAGGGGTACCTGTGCTCAATGCATATGCTTCTGAAAATAATACCTGTTGTTAACTCTGTATCCTTCATCTAACTTGCCATTCAGACTAGGAAAAATTGGTCTGTAATTCCCTTTACTCAACTGCTGGGGACAAGGCATACTGGAAAACTGCATTACAGATTTTTTGTTTTCTTTTACTTTTCACTATTGCTTCTCTTGCTAGACTGTATGGTTAGCACTAGTCTGTGACTTGCACCTTCTGCACCACAGAGAATGTTTTCTCTGAAGAAGCATCACACTGATTCACCAAAAGAACCAAACTTCACAACAAAAAAAAATCTCCCTTGATGGAGAACACACTGGAATATTTATTAAGAGAAGAAAGAAAATGCAGTTGAGAAATGCTATGTTAAAGGAAAGCAGGAAAAGACAGAAAAGGAACTGAGTCTAATGCAAAAAATCGATGGTAAGAGGTAATTGAGAACTAGTCACAACATTTCAGCTCTCAGGTTGATGAGACAAAGGCAGAATAATGTAAATGCTGCAGCTGAAGTCAAAGGCAGTCCAGAAGAGCATTGTAATGTAGTCACCTTGCATTCCATTCCTCACTGTCTGCTATATTTTGACATATAGCATAGAATGAAGTGTAAAGTGCAAGGTCAGGAGCCAAGATATTTCTCTCATAAGGGAATTCCAGGTAGAAAGTCTTTATTGATCAGTCACAGCTACTTAACAGCTCCTCTGCAGCTCTGTAATTGGTGGAGAATGATTTAATGTTTTAATAATATTAAGATAGCAATGCTGTCCAGCACAGCAAGGACATGCAAATGGTATAGTGGCTTACAGGCTGATTTAATATCAGAAAGCAAGGTATGGATCAAGGAAAGGAGTTAGGTGATACCTCAGCATGATTTAATCTTGAGCTTGGCTGAGTAGGTAGAAAATTTTATCAGTTATGAGATTGATAGTAAGGAAGTGAATGAGTTAAAAAATAATTTGCTTCATAAAAATGGCTTTTCAAGTGATGGCAATTATACCAAACACAAATTGCTTCCTTGGGTGTCATACTTGCAGACAGAATTAATGAGTGACTTAATAACTCCTGTATTAACATAATAGGCTAGTTTGACTGATTCACTGAAAAAGTAGAAGTATCATTATGTGTTTTAGCATAGCGTTGTTATGGGTGAGGTTATTTTATTAAGTGAGAGGAAAATGAGTTAAATCACAGGTAAAAAAGATTAATCGTGTAATCCACCTTCAGAGAGGTGGATTTAACCAGTATCAATCCAAAGGGATATGAATTATTAGTAACTAAATATGGATCTGCAATCACAAAATCTTGTAGTATGGCAAATATAAGGACACATTTTGCCTTAAGTATATGCACCAATCTGCAACGAAGCATAACATTTTATAACAGCAGCAGCATGAGCTCTACCATCATTAAGCTTCTCTCATAGTTTTTTAAAAAGGGATTTATTACTTGGCCATTTCACCTTAAAGACCTTGCATGGTCTTAGTGACTAATTCAAATTGGTGCTGAGGACCTGCAACATCTATTGAAATCTTCAGTGAAAGTTACAGGTGTTATCACCGGTCAAAAAGTTAATGGCACTGTCTCTCATTGAGTCTTTGAAATAATTTCCACTGTGCTTTTTGGAACACAATACACCAAAGCTAGGCAAATAAGTAAACACAGAAGTAAAATGTTTTCTAAGCTCCAAGTAAATTAATATTCATCTACTCATTTCTGTTCTTTCAGCCCACTGAAAAGAACATCTATTTGAAAAGAAACAGATTTTTCCAGTAATAGGTGCATGAGATATACAATACCTCAGGGAAGATTTCCATATCAAAATACGCTTATTTTTAGTCTTCCTGTATTCACTGGTTCTGAATGGAGTGTATTATTGGTTGCTTTTATCACAGATAGTACCTTTAGGCCCAAGTGAAGCTCAAATCCTACCCCTACAGATAGTTCTCACTACACAAAGTTTACAGTCTAAATAAACAAGATCACTAAAAACATTGCAAAGATGAGTCAAGATTGTTACTTTTGAGAAAACTGCATCCTATTTGGGAATGAGACCTGAATAGTTTGTGTACATTTATAGGGTTTTTGCATATAAGATTGTCTATTCATACCTACAATGGAAAGACTGCATAGATGTGTACCAAAGTCTACACTAAACTGCTGTTCTTCTCAAATATCTCAAATACTTAGTAGCTGGAGGTTGATATTTTTATATTTGTGTCCTCTGTCAGAAGGAACAAGACAGTTTTTTCATGTATTTCAATGTTTTTTTCTGCATGAAATTAATACAAGTCCTGCCTTATAGCATCATAATGCTTCTTAATGACTTAGGCACAAATAACTGGACTGTTCAGTTATGATGGACTTAGTGAAATCTGTATTTACTTGAGGGGGTGAAAAATTAATATCCCCCTTACCATGGCAATATGGAAGAGATATAATGTGCTCTGAAACAGAATTCTAAAACCATAAAGGATCTGGTTCAATCTTGAGTTGAGAATCCCAAAGGATAATGCTGTGACCTATGGAAAGTCCATTTGAGGGCTAAGCTGGAGCACATGCTGTAGTGACTGCACATGAAAATTGTTTAAAAATTCTTCCTCAAAGACAGAAACAAATTAAAAGATGCATGTGGTTCCAATAACTGTAACATTCACCTCGGATGCTACCTTTTCATAGTGAGTGGACACCATGTCATTCCAGCAAGTTAAGGCGATCTTTTCTCATACCGCAAAAAAACCAAGCAGATCTGATTTGTTTAGCCAAAAATGTAATTACTATTTGTAGTTGTCCTGTCCCTGCATTCTGTGTTTCTCATGAGAACAAAAACCTGGTGGAATATTAAAAAAATAAGCAAACAAAAGACAGATCAGATTTCAATAAAGGTGCAATAGTGCATCATATGCATCAAATAATACTGTAGAGAAACAGTGCCTATAAATATCAAACAACCTCAAAAAATCACTCAGCTACAGAAGCTTCAAAACAGTACTGTTGCATTATGATACTGTTTTCTCTCAATTCCAGCAATCTTTCTGTTTATCGGAGGCAGTTGCTGACCCATGTTATTTTTTGTTCTTTTCCAAATGGCTTTTGCCATTTGCCAAGCTGCCTAGAGAACAAAAGTAAGTGGCACCAAATATTACGCTATTCTGTGTCCTTATCACCAGAAGAGATATGAACCAATGGTCAATGACATTTTTCTCTACTATAGGTACTAGCTGAAATGATGCAAGTCCAGTATCAATGTTCAGTCTGACCACCTATGAAAACAATAGCGGCACATCAGACAATACAAGGACTAAGAAACAGCCTGAACAAAAACATAAAAACCAAAAGTAAATAATAAATAAGCAGAATTAATTTAAGAGGGGACTAATGATCAAAACTGACATGAAAGATAACATGAATCTGACTGCTGACTTCCTGATCCTTACTGCATGCTTGCTATACTTCAAGTGGTTTCTCTTTCACTCCCTGGAAAAAAATTTCCACAATCACAGTGGTTTTCCTGGAGTTGAGTGAAATTTTGGGTAATGAGAGATAGCTTATACTTCATATTCTGAAATAATGCTTAATACAATTTCTTCCAGGCTTCTCCATTCTGCTTAGTCATGTGACAATAAATGAGATGCTTTTCAAAGCTTTGTCTAGCCATAAAGTGAATCAGTCTGCCAGAGAAGAACCTGAATTCACTTGTGGAAAAACATGTTTCAAAATGTAGGTTCCTCGGGTTAAATGTTCTATTCCACATTTATACTGGACATATTAGAAGAAGTTTTTATGTCCCTATGACATGGTATTTTGAGAGGCATTTGCTTTAGGTTTTGCAAACCTAAGGTAACAGGGGTGAAAAACTTTATTCAAGCACTAGATTTCTCCCCTTGGAGCTTTAGGCAAGCATCTTTCTCCATATGAAGCCATCTATCTGCCTGTTAATGCAAAAACTGGTAATGTCACACATTCAGAATGGTTGATGCATAAGCTGAGGATTAATTTATGTTCAGACTCAGATTGTTACAGACAGCTCTTTGGGATTAAATACCTTTTGTCTTACTCAGCATGTTGTCTTCTGTTGTAGAATTCATGCAAAAATAGGTAAGCAACCTTGCATTACAGCTGAATGTAAGTGGAAGTGTCTTTTAGAACAAGGTGCCCAAATGGAAACCCATGCCTAGAAGGGTCAGCATTGGCCCTTCGTAGAAGAGCTACGTAAGAAAATATTGTAACTGGAAAAGAAAAACAGAATAATTGAAATTGTAAGGGACCTCTTGAGATCAGTCCAACTCCCCTGTTTAGGCAGGGTCACTGACAGCAGGTTACCCAGGACTGTGCCCAGATAGCTTTTGAATTATTTTCAAGGCTGGAGACAACATACCCTCTCTAGACAATCATCTGGTGCCTGAACCACTTCTCCCAGTTTGTATCATCAGCAAACTCCTCCACTGAGGGTACATCTTCCTTGCTCCAAACTTTGCCTTCTATTTCAGAGGTCTAAAGACCAGTCTTAATGGTGAAGACTGATGAAAAGTAGGCATTATGTACCATATCCTTTTCCATCTCCTTTGTCACCAGATTTCCTGTCCCACTCAGCAGCAGACATACATTTTTCTTAGCCTTTCTTGCTGCTTATATACCTGTATGTTTTTCTTGTTGCCTTTCACATCACCAGTAGCAATTCAAGATGGGCTTTAACTTTCCTAATTCCATCCCTCCATGCTTTGAGAGTACTTTTTTATTTTTCTCATGTCACTTGTTCCTGCTTCCACCCCTTGTATGTTTCCTTTTCTTGCCTGAATTTAGAAAGGAGCTCTCTGTTTAGTTGAGGTTGCAGGAGGTGATCATTGAAAATCATCTAGCTCTTTCAGATCTCCCTTCTTTCCAAGGGAAATACTGGAGATCCCATCTCATCAAAACTGTGTCCCATGCAGGTCTATAAACATGCGAAAGTCTACTCTCCAAAAGTCCAGAGTTTTGAATCTGCTTTAAGCCCTGCTTCTTCCTCTCAGGATTCTGAACTCTATAATCTACAGACAAGGCTGCCCCCAACACACACATCCTACTCAGTCCTTCCTTGTTTGTAAGTACAAGGTCCAGCTGAGCACCACTCCTCCCTGACTTCTTGATACCTGTGTTAAGTTGTCCTTAGTACACTCCAGAAACCTCTTGGGTTACTTGTGCCCTGCTATGTTGTCCTTCCAGCAGTTATTGGGGTGGTTTAAGTCCCCCATGAGGCTTCTTTCAGCTGTCTGAAGGCAGCCCCATCAACTTCTTTCTGATAAGGTAGTTGGTAGCAGATACCCACAAGAACATTGACCATGTTGCTCTGCCCACTAATCCTGACCCACAACCTCTCATAACTCACCCATAGGCAGAACTCCAGGCATCCCCACAGCTGTCTCACATCAAGGGCAGATGGCCCTCCTCACCATCCTGGCTAAGTCCTTCCTTAGCTTGTATCCATCCATAACAGCACCCCAGTCATTTGAGTTATCCCAGCACATCTCCATGACCTCAATGAGATCATAGCCCTGTTTGTTCCCTATGCTGCATGCATTTGTGTACAGGGATTGTGTGCCATGTCTGAGGAAACACATGGTTGACTTCAATACCAAGGAAAAAACTGACTTTGTTTTGACTCCCTCAGTCAAGTACTCCTTGCCATTGGGAAGAACATTGATAAAGTTTTTACAGAAATGCACATATTTTGGAGGAAAGAGGTAGCCAGACACATAGTGGCATACTTTGTGCTGTTTAATAAATGTTATTTGTAAGTAAATTAAAATTAAAATTTCATCTCCAGGAAATCCATCTTACCTCCTTTCAGATCTTCTGAACAATTTGTGTCAATTTCTGTAGCAACTGGATAACATTTCATGGACATGTTTATTGAACTCCATTTCTAATCAAATACATTAAAATAGAACATAGCTTAACAGCAAAATTGAAAATCTCCTGACTTAATTTTACATGCACATACTGAGCTGCAATAAGATTAGACTCACTTACAATTCTGTTTAAAATTTAGAATTATGGCCAAGAAATTTGCCCCCTCCCCAAATAGCCACTTTTCCTTAAAATCACAGCCAATGATGTCAGTGTGTTTTGTATTATCTTCTAGCAAGACTTCTGATATTGTATGACTGGAAACTAGTCCAGTTAATTTTACTGCAGCCTATATCACCATCTATATGAATAATTTTACTCTCCTAATTTGCACCCGAAGCAGGACTTTAATTAAAGTAGATAGTTTGCCAATATAGCTATATAATTTACTTTAAAATCATAACACATGATTCAAGTTAATAGACTTAGAAAGACATTGCCAACGTTTTTCTTGGCCAGCCTTCTCAGCATCCTTTAGTAAGATATCCATTCAATATCAGAATTTATAGAAAATAAAATGGTCCAGATTAATTTCCTATAGATCATTAATAAAGCTAATGGAAATTCACAGGGGGCAACTTTTCCCAATAGCACAAATGTAACTGTAATTCAAATAATGTTCCAGTTTATGCTCCAGGATGAGCTACTATTTTTTCATTGTAATTGTTACTGAGATCAACAACAAAACTATAGACACAGCAATTTTTTTTTTTTTTGGTGCAGAATCAAAGATATCTGATAAAAGAACACTTATGATGCTAGAAACCTAAATAGAACTGAAGAGCTTTAAATGCTGCAATGGGATTTCTTTAAAAAAAAAAAGAAAAAAAAATATTGAGACTTGTTCATAACAAAGGTTCCTTTACCCCTTCTGTGGCAGTGTAATGCATTCTGTGTCTCGTTAGAGACTTGAACACTACAGGATGATTATAACACACTTGTGTTAAGTGTTCAAAACCATGTGTGTAACTTAAAAATAGCAATCCTTATAGAGAATCATAGAATGTTTTGGGTTGGAAGAGATCTTTAAAGATACATAGTCCAACCACTTAATCCTTGGCAGGGACATCTTTCACTGTTTCAGGTCGCTCAAAGCCTCATCCAACCTGACCTTGAACACTATTCATGGCTTAGTTCCAAGAACAGTTTATCACACACCAGTTTGTAAATGGTAAATTTTAACTCATGGAGTATCAGTTCACCATGAAAAACAGAGTAATTGGAGTTGCCTTAATCTATAGTGAAAGACTGAAGGAAAATTGAATTTCTTGCACTTACCATTACACACTTGCAAATTGATATTATCATGGTGCAGCTGCTGTGCAGCAGCCTTTTAGCTACAATAACTTCATTATTTTTCTAATATTTCAAAAACTTAGGATAATTGGAAAACATGCCTGTTTATTCAGGTCACAAACTACGAAAAAGGTTTTTCATACTTTTAGACATTTTTCATTACTTATTAGGTGGGGTCTCTGCTATAAATGTATAGTGTTTCAGAAACAATAAAACTATGTCTACCTAATGGCCAGCAAGAAAGAAGTTAGATTGGTGTATTTAAAAGCTTTTATTAAAAATATTCTAGCAATACCATATTTTAATGAATCAGTGATTCCTTTTAAAATATGAATATGGACTGTTCACAGTCTTGGTACAATTAGTTTTACTGTATCTGTTCCTACTAAGGAATATTTTAAAAATAGATACTTTGAAAAGCTTCTGGGTATTTGCAAGATGAAATTAACTTGTAGAGTGAAGTATTCCTCATATGGAAGTTTTTGACTGAAGTTTCTAGTTGTCATTGTATGGAGTATCAACTTCCCACAAGAGCCAGGTATAACGTTTTAAATAATTCTGAAATTTAGAGACCAAATTCCTCCTCAACAATTATTTATGTTTTATATCAAGTTGTTTTATCACCACATAATCTCTGTATTGCAAATTCATATTGTTTTCTGAAGGTGCCCTCGGACATCCTAATCCACTTATATCTGACTAAGACAGACCATCTATAAAAGTATGAGGAAACTCTGGAGGAATTTATTACAAGTCAATAAACAAATTAAAAAGTCAGTGATAGTTCCATTCATGGAATCAATACTAACATATATTTGGTGATTTTTAAGCCACTTAAACAATGAAGTGCATATTTTAAAGATGTGAGATAGCATAATTATTGTAAATTTAGAGGCATTTTAGGTGATTAAGAACAGCTAAAAACCTTATTTTGCTAATTTAAGAATAAACGGCAAGAATCCTATTAGTGGGATGAAGCTCCAGGCTGGAAACCAAAATACAAACCAACCCTTTCCTTGATTTGCAATGTATTTTACATGTAGATAACAAAGGTATTCAATTAACTACACTACAAATTCAGAAACATAATATCATTGTTAGGGACTCAGCTTTTGTTCTTGGCTTTGAATTCTCCTTTGTCCTTCAATATATGGGGCATCCCTTTTTCTCTCAACTCCCTCCCCTCCTTAAAGTATATATTCAGTATAAATAAAATATATAAATATGACAATACATACATTCCATATGTATAGTAAAATAATAAGGCTCAGTGAAGACCAGTAGTATAATAATTAACCTTACTTAAAAGCACTTGGAGAAAACTGTTACTTAAGAAGTCCAGGGTCAACCCACTGATAATATTTTGTCCCCCCAAATAATAATATGTTGTGGATCAGTTAGTACCAATGGACAAGAATTTAGTATAAAACAGATTGCATCTTCCATTTCTTACTCTTTAAATCACATTATTTCCTCAGGGATTAATGCCTTTCATCACATACACAATGGACTTTGTGCATAACATGGGTTAATTTCCTTGGTGATTTGTTCCAACTTGTGGGGATAATTAAACACTGAATCAAATGACTTTGGGATATGATAGTTGCCCTTCAGCTTAAGTCTTCAAAACCAAAGTATTTCTAAAGGATATGCCTTAACACAGTGTGTCAAGTAATTAATTTTGGTGAAATGTCATAGTCCAGGATATGCAGAAAGGAATAAGGCTACATCAGTAAAAATTTCTGAAACAATGACAGGCATCATTTACAGCTTTAACATTTTTTGAAAACTAGCATGCACAGAATAAATACAGACCATTTATCATGGCCTTGCAGACTACTCACCAGCACACAGACAGCATTTTCAGAACCATCAATAAAGGTAACTTTAGCCTTCTGCATCACAAAATCAGTCTATGCCAAAGGCAGATAGAACATTGCAAATGCCCTGCCCATTTGCCAAATTAAATTGTATACATCTGTGCAAATAGTTTGTAGTTATATTTGCAGCATGTATCAGCACAGCTCCTTTAGAATTAGCTATTTAATGCTCAAGACCTGGTCTATCTTGTTAATTTATATTGCTTAAGATTATTTCCCCTCCTAATTTACATAAAAACATAAATATTAAAGTATATATAATTTTATTTTTATTTTTCCTTTTTATTTAAATCTCCTGATTTTTCTGTTTATTATTAAGATTTTTTTTTCAGATATTAATGAAGATATAATTAGCTCTGGATCCTCTACAGTGATTTTGCTTCACACATAAAAATGAAACAAGACAGGAAAGGGAATAAGATATGCTATGAAAGCTAAGAAAGGCAGCCCACAATAAAGTTGAAACAATAGCTCCCCTCAAGGTAATATTTGACAATGACAGAACATGAGTCACATTATTTAAATCATATTAATAATTAATAGGCTTATATGTTACAGAATGTTCTCCCACCATTTTCCCCTCAGCATCGCTCTTTGGAATCTGAAGAGCTTGTACTTTTTCAACTGACATAAAATATAGTCGACTAAGACTAATATTATTTTACCTGGAATCTGCTTGCCATTTTGTTATATTTATGTTTGAAAATATATCATAACTTGTTGTGAATGTAATACTTTACAGATTAGAAAAAAATTAAAGGAGGAATTTTTTGTGCAGATTACACTGTGATCTACCGTAGCTGAGAACCACATCTCTTCCTGACAGTAATGAAAATAGCAAGTTTTACTAGACACTGAACAGTCTGGCAAGTTTATCTTGGTTGCTAGCCTATTGTGAATATATGCATGTTAAAACCAAACAAAATAAAAGCCTGCAGCATTTGATTCCCCACTGGGGTAAATCAGTACAACTTCACCATTTGAAATTCTAATCTGAGGTTTTTTCTATCCTCTAACATTAAATATATGTTCAAAAGAATGCACCTTCAGAACAGTTTTTCATGGACAGCAATGCTGCTCATCAACAGCTTGCAGTGTTCCATATGGCAAAGGATATTGCCGAGCTGTATCACACAAGCAGTTGTGGAGTATAGGAAACAACACCCACTATAGGCTATATTTAAGAGCATGAATCTGTGAAAGCAGCAGTCAAAGGAGCGTAACAGCTGCAAGAGAATCAGAATACCTTGTGGAACTGTCATAGTCAAAGGAGGTGGAGAGTCAGGAGAAAGAAGTTATGAGCAACAGCAAGCAATACAGAGATGAAAAGCCTAGCCAGCTGCACCAGGTGGGAACATTATTGGTACAAGTGGCTGCTTTGGTGAAAGAGAAAAAGAAATAAGCATAGATAAGGGATATCATTGTCAAATCAATAACTAATTTTTCAAAGCAACTTTGTGAAAACAAGAAAAGGACTTTTTAGTTGTTTGGTTTTTTTTTTTGAGAAGGCAGAATTAAAAAGAACCCTATTTTTCCTTAAAATCATGACAGACATTTTCCCATCTATTTTTAACATCTGTGCAGAATACTAGCTTCACATGTTCCCAGCATTTGTCACTGTCTTATGAAGAGGCACTCCTAGCAGCGGCACACCCTTTACATAAATAAGTCACCTAATCTAAAAGCAGTAGCATCAAGAAAAACCTCTGTGTATCCCATTACACTGTATAGTCAGCTCTAAGTTGCTAGTGGTGCAAGACAGATGAAGCTGAAGGATTTTGATCCACAGCCAGCATCTAGTTAATGTCAGGAATTATCATTACTTGTAGTTTTCATTTATCCACAAACTGCAACTATGACACTTCTCCTGAGATGTCAAGATGACTAGTCACCTTTGTCTGGCAGAAAAATACTGAAATAATCATCCGGTGGAATCAAGGTAAAGATGAAGTTTCACAGAGTAATTTTACTGTCTTTGACCGGAGTACTTGGTCAAAGCTCAGGGCACTGTGTATTGATTCTGTTGGGAGGAAGGTGGTGATGGAGTCAGATGTCTTTGATGTAATCTATTTACTTACAAAGAATGAGCAAGCTTCTGAGCCACTGCAGAAAGCAAACAACAGTTTCCTTGATCATTCCTCCAAAAATCTTTCAAGCTGGCACCCAGAGCAAATTTTCTTTCTTAGATGTTAGATAAACATTTATCAGGTGGAAAAGGATAAACAACTCAAGAACCTTTCTGGCTGTAATTTCTGTGATTTTTACAACTCTCAGAGCCATTCTCCTGTGCTCGTCACTTACTGACTGTGTATATTTGCTACCTTAGGCACTTGCTTTTGCCAGGCATACATTTCCACATTCAAAGCATCCTTATAAATGAATGAATATGAATTCACTAGCCCATGAATGTCCAGTCAAAACAGAAGGTAGAAGCTGTTATTGTTCAATCTAATTAGTTTGGCAAACAAGCTTGAATCATTTCTCACAACTAGTGTAAAGGAAGGATGGTGGTTGTACTCCTAGTTTCTGAAAGACCATGTTGAACTCCTAACATCTGTTACTAGGGCTAGCACACAGAAAATGACTGTGTTTCAATGTCAAGGGAATACATGCATAAATCAATACCAGTTTTCAGTTCTGATGTTGAATCAAAAAGTTTAGAGTTATTTTGGGACCAAAGATGGCACTCACCTCCATTTTTTTAAATCTAGCAACCAGTAACTACTCATGATCTCTGCTGTAAGTGTAGCTGAATGCCAGCAAATGCTCTAAGATTGACCTTTTTGATTTGTGCATGGTGAGGTGGTATGGCTATGGAACCAGGGTTATATATCTCTCTATTCTTGGTACTACCTCAACGTGGAACAGTGTTTCACATGGAAGATTAGGCTTCACTAGGCAGTGAAGCTGCAAAATTAAATCAGACATAGCAGCAGTGCATTTGGGTAGCAAAAGACAAGTAAAGAGAAGGCAGGTTGTCTGAAATTTAGATTTGTATTTTAATCTGCATTGTTACATAAAAGTAATCTTACACAATTTGAGCCCATTTTACTTTACTGATCTGAATAAGTAAGTTTGTAGAGAGCTACCTGGGAGCCATGGGTATTTAATATCCATTCCTTGTAACACAGTAGGTTTGAACAAACCATGAAAATACCTGAATCAGATCAAATCCATACTGGAATATGCTGCATTGTGACTCCACTGTGTATGTTACATCCTACAGCTGTGAGGTAAACTTAGAAGAAAATTAAGACAGCTGGTATTAAGGAAAAAAAAGAAAAAAACAGTATCTCTGCAAATTCTGTAGCCTTGTATCTCCTGCTTCTTTTAACATCACCAGGAAACATGCAACATCAGTTGTCAAATGTATGAACACAATTATTTGAAAGGACAGAATATGTGGAACAGCAATTTTTTTCAGGGGTGCAATCATAAATGGTTTGCAAGTACACCACTTATTTATGAGGCAGAAATACAATTAAAGTTTCTTTTAAAAAATGTTATACTACAGCAGCTTTTTGTTTGTTGTTGGTTTTGTTTTGTTTTGTTTTTCTTCATACAAACTCAGCTCCTGCACAGTATTTTCTTTTTACATTAACAAAGTCTTAAGATAGAAAGAAACACAAATGGTAGTCTCAGCCAAATGGCACTATACAAAACCGTATTATTATTATTTTGTGGTCTTTTCAGAAAAGGATACACTCCATGCCACAATGAAATGCATTTTAAAAAAAAAAAATATCAAGATATAAATAAATCAACAGACAATGTCAGTCCCTGTCCTATGGTTCCACAAAAGCTTGCACCGTTTCATGCAAACCGCGGCAGTAGCTACGGTCAAAGTATTGAATTTCATGATACCTCTTTAATTAAAACAAGCACCAGCGACATGAGGACAAGAAGCCCGTAATAAGCTAAAAAGCCGAATCCTGAAAAATAAAGGCTTTAGGATGCATTCTTTTCAACCTCCTGGCATGACGCTGTAAGAAACCAAACGTGCTGGGGTCCGTGCGTTGCACCGAGCAGGAACCCGCGGGCGGCGGCAGCCCCCGCGCAGCCCCCGCGCAGCCCCCGCGCAGCCCCCGCGCAGCGCAGCGCCATCCCTGGGGCAGCAGCGCCCCCTGCAGGCCCAGCGCAGCGGCGGGGGGGCCGTGGCCGCTGCTTTCGGGGGGGGGGGGGGGGAATGGGAGAGTTTTTTCAGTTTGTTTTCTTTTTTTTTTTTTCCCCTCCCTCAAGCACAGCTTACAGCGTTTTGAAAAGGTTAAAGTAAAACTGCTCAGATAATTTTAATTACTGTTTTTATTTGGGTTTATATTTTTTGAAAAAGGAGCTGGATTTCTTAAATGTGTGTTTCTGAGCCGTGAACTTCTCTCCCTGATCTTCATCTGCATGGATTTTCGTGATAGCTGATTAGCTCCTGTGGGTGGTGCAATTATAAGCTTCAGAAAGTCATCCAAAGCAGCAGATTAATGCTTTAGGGGGCACTGAGGAAAAGAAAAACTTTTAATCTTTTAGAAGTTGTGAATGAACAAACTGCTGCCGATTTTGCAGGCAGGATGTTAATAAAAATATTTTTTAATATCCCAGCCCTTTTTCAGAGATCACCAAAGCTGTAAATACATTAAATATATATTTGATGCTTAGAGAGAGAGTAAAATTATTTGATTGCTGTCCTTGGCATAACTGTCAGGAAACATTTCTTAGAAATTTTCAAATGTTAATCTGCCACACACGCTGTTTATCCACTACGTGTAAACCATTCTGTTCTGCAACAAAATTATTTGCTCTAGTTCTTATTTTAAATCTAAAATGACACTGCAGCCACTTTAAACCTCAGATACCACTTCTGAAAATTCAAATCTTTTTAAATCTTAAACATAAGATAAAAGAGCCAAAGCCTTTTTTTCTCCACTTGGGATTTTGAATGCATATTTCTTTGGTTTTTCATTGTATCTCCTTCCTGCCCACTTTCTGTCCCTGTGTTAGGCTAATAAGCTCAAACCAACATTGGTGGGTTCTCTCAAAAATGAAACATTTCACTGATGCTTACATCAATTTTGTTTATTTATATGAGCCATATTGTTATGAACAATACATTATGAACCATATTATAGCTGGCAATAATATTATTACTGCATTAAATGAGAAGTGAAGTGTGAGCAAAGCAGCATCCAGGCTGTATGGGACCCCAGGGGGTCTCTAGTTCAATCTCCTGCTCACAGCATGGCCAAACTCTGAGGTCAGACCAGATTGCTCAGAGCAATCTCAAAACCTGCCAAGGACAGAGACTGTGCAACCTCTCCGGGCAGCCTGTTCCACAGCTTGGCTCTCCTCATGGACAACAAGGTTTTCTTTGCATCTGACCTGTATATCTCTCATTTCAATTTGTGCCTGTTTTCTTTTGCCTTCAACTATGCACTGCTGTGAAAAGCCTGTCATCTTGATGACCACCTGTAGGGCTGCTGTTATGTCCCCCCAAAACTCTCTTCCAGGCTGAACAAGCCCAACTCCTTCAGCCAGTGCTGGTAGGACAACTCCTCCAGGCCCTGACCAGCTTCCCACAGCTGGATGCAGTATTTCCAGAATCCCTAACAGTTCAGGCGGCCACTGCCTCCTCAGCCACTGTAGTCACTCCCCGCCCCCTTTTTTTTAATTTATTTTAATTTTTATTTGTTTTTTTCATTAAAGGAGTCTCTCAGGTCTTATAAAATTAGAATGTTAGAACATTCACACAGCTACTTTCCTACACTGGACTCTTGAATCAAGAATTTGTATAATATAATGCTATATCACAATATAAACTCAGACAATATTCTGTGATTCCTGAAGGTGCTCCCAAGAAGATTTGCTTGCCTTGCTAAAGAATAATTACAGTTCTACTGCAAACATCAGCCTCTTTTCTTTGAAGTTCACTGTGTGGAAACTTCTTGGACTTTTTGCATTTTGTATAAGTTCAGATATGGGACAGCCAATTCTAAATTGACTACATCTCTTAAAAAATGCTGTTTCACAAAATCCAGGGAATTCCATAAGTTAGCACTGCATTTAGTTTCAAGTAGCTACAAAAGGCACTGGAAGATGGGAATGCAGCAGATATTTTAGGCAGTCTTTTCCCATTTTAAAAGCATCCTCTGCTTAACTTGTTCTGAAATGCGATGAATTCAACACCACAGCACAGCATAGCATCAGACTATTGCTTTCCAAACAGCCCACTGTCATGCCTAAAACTTTGCCAGGGAGCAGCATAGCTGCTCCGTGAGGGAAGGCAAACCAGGAGCTGAAGGTAGCATCGGCAGGGAAGTGCTCCCCCCATCCAGGACACAGCCCTACAGCCTGGGGAGGGAGCAAGGTGAGCAGAGCAAGGTGCTGACAACAAGGTCTGCTGACAGTCCCAGACTGTCCCGGGCAAGTGGAGTCAGGTCCAGGGTCCTTCCAGGGACTCCAGTCCAGGACAAGCAGGAGACAACAGAGGTCTGAGGAGAGGCCAGGGGCAGAGGAAGGGCTGGAGGCTGAGCAAGGCACAGGAATGCCTGTGGCAGAGCTCAGGTAGACACTGGGTGTCCAGGTGGGGCTGGTCAGGTTAAAACCTCCTAGTGGACTCAGGGCCCCAAGAGTGTTTTTCATAACCATACAAGTTAATTGCTATTTTATTTCTGTGTTGAGAAAAATTGGATCGAAAAGATGATCAGGGGCAATAGGATGCAATTAAAGGAAAAAAGGTATAGTATGTGCTGACTTGCACTTTTTCACAAGTAGAGTGATTAAAAGATTTTTAGTTTTTATTTTTATAGCTAACAATAACAGTGAATTAAAGCATTTAAATATATTGGAAAAGTACAAACATTTTTGTTAGGGTAACTTTCATGTCTTATGTCAGGAACCTGGAAAACTTAAAACCTTCTCTTTCTCTAGGTTGCTGGAAAAATTCCCAGTGTTCATTAAAGACTGATATTTCAAATAAGTTCATCAACTACCTCCAGAGTCATACTCAGAGAGGTATCAAAAAACCACATGCCTGTCAAGCTACTGAGATGCTGAGAGTGATGCAAGCTCTGGGACTCCTTCACATAGACCTGTGGCGGTTGTCATCATCACTGATCAACCTGACAGCTATCAGTTTCTGCTACAAAGAACTCGGATTCACCAGTAATATTCCTTCTTTACTGCCCATTTTTCATTGCTGCATCTTGCTGTTGAGTTAACAATTTTCATATAGAGCCCTCTAACTCTCCCAAAGGACATGTACATCTTCCTAATAGTACAAAAGAAAGTTGAGGTTTTGACAGGGCTGTAAATATCTTAGTTGTAAAGTCAAATCCTGTTCTTCTAGCTAATGCATTACAGGGATGCAGCAATGTCTGCAGTAAGTATGCTGAATCCTGGAGGGTGGTGGCTGGGGAGAGGTACATCCTTACTGCTGGGCCCATTTTTGTACAACCAGCTGCAAAGGGCTGCTGATAAAACCCGTTCATACAGTGCTGATGCCTTCCCTTTGTTTACTTGCTGGCTACAGCCAAAACAGGCTTCTGCCAGTGCTCAGCCAGGCTCTGATCTAACTCACCCTGTTGTACTTCAGTGACATCATATCCTTGTAAATGGTATTATGATAGAAACCAATTCACAAAAATAAGACTTTGCTTTTTGTACACTCCACCTTTTATTCCTTAGTCAGCCATTTGACAATTTCAAAATGTTTAGCTGGTTACCAGTTATTTTGTCACACACTTGAAAATGTGCAAATGTGTTTGCCTTGTTGCAGTGATGTATTGCACCCTTTGTGTTTATGTCTGAGCCCTCCTTCTGGAATAGACAGATTCCTGAAAATACCCTTCTCCCTGCACTGTCCTGAGGTATTTTTCTTCTGCTGTCTACTCTCTTTTTATCTCATGCTATGCTGTTTTGCACAGATTTTCTGTCAAGAAAGAAATAAAAGGTAGAAATTTGTATTTTATCCAGCTCTGCACTTTATCTCTCTTTGCAACTCTCTTTTCTAGCAACTTCCTCCTTTGAAATCCACATACAATCCAAGTGTGGGTATGGAAGACATCAGTACAGAACTAGTGGGTAAGCAGTTCTGCCTATGAGCTCTTCTGGGTTAGTGTGCTCTTGTAAACATCCCAGCAGGTGTGTATCTTCATGTCCAGACACAAATATTTTAAAAATATTACTCCAAATGTCATGGTGGCAGAAAAGAGAAGCTAGTCAAATTGCTCTGTCCACTTGTAGCCGTCTGCATCTGCGGCTGACTGTAGGGAAAGGAGGTAAGTACTACTGAGAGAACAATACAGCAATTAAGCTGTGCCTTTTTGAGAGCATTTCCAGTAAATCTATTATGATGTCCTGTCTCCTCACCTTTTCCACTAGCTGATCTGGTGCTATGGCATTACTCCATCCACAGAAAGTCTGTGATCTAACCTGGAAGAGGCTACTACCAAACTTGAAAAATGCCACAATGTTTAACGAGGGTTTTGTTTTTTTCCCCCCATAGTCATTGTCAGAATTTATGCACAGCTAAATCATACTGATTTGACATACTATACATCCAAAATAAAGAATAAATGAAACATTTCAGATTCAATTATATGGTCACTATCAAAATATACTGAATTTTAGTTCACTAGCATGCCTACTTACTCAGCTTTCCAAAACTGAGTTAATGTTAGTGTTACCAGAAGAATGATTGCATTTGTTGAATTTTATGGCCTAAGGCTCAAAATCTCTACCAGTTTCTATTATAGTTTATTCTAAATGTAGCCAATACATATTATATTTTTGTACAGAATTTTCTACATAATGACCTTGGCTGCTTGTAGAAATAGACTTGCAGTGAGATGCAGCATCATAGTTATGAATTTTCTGGGTAAAATACATTTAATAAATATGCAAATGGTTCTGTCTTCTCCAGCGGAAGATTCTGTTTTCTAAAAAAAGAAGTATTTTTATTATGTACATATGCACAGACATAAAATAGCATTATACAATTTTAATATTAATTAAACAAATTTATGTATCACTGGCATAATATATTTTTCTTCAGAAATCCACACATGCAGGTCTTCATAATGATGTATGTATACACCAGAAAAGATATATATGGATGTACATACATAAATATAAAATAAATGTACATATAGACACAATTTGCAGTGCAGCCTTGTTAACCTTTTAAGGAAAAAGGGGTTACAATTTTCCCATTGTATTGTGCTTTAAGATATTAAATGTATCTCAGTACATTTATTTTCAGTTCAGACCTTAGTTAAGATTTTAAAAGTGGACAGGAGGTTCAAATGATGGGCAAGACATTATCTCTGTCGTTACAGTGAATGTGTCAAATCCAGGGGCTCTGGCTCTCTCTGCTTCAGTGGCAGTCTCCCCCAAGTCCTCCCCGTATCTTCTTTAAATACTGTTTCATTTCTGGTTACATTACCTGTATAACACGAAGTAGCAAGAAATGTCCATTTTTAGGCACTGAGGATCAGAAGTCAGTCCTTTATTTGCCAAATAAACTTACATGAGTAACTTTGTGTGTTTCAAATAATGGAATTAATAATATTCTTCTCCTTACAAGAAGTGTGTTTTAGGGTGGTATACATTAAATATTTGTAGGTATACAATTATAAGAATAATCTGTGCAACTTACAAGAAGCAGATATCAACATTTTTTGTTTAAACTGTGTTTTGGTTATACAGTAAGTACCAAAGAATGTTTAATTATGCAAGCATTATCCCAAAAAGCTACTATTTCTCAATACATTTTAAGCATTCTTGTTTTCTCTGATGAGAGTAACTTCCAAAGCTATTAAATACTTAGGGGCAAGACCAGCACATGTAGAAGCAAAGGGAAAGGTTAGGTATCTGATACATGGTGGAGGAGAGGAAGAGTCTCTTATGATGACCTGAAGAACAGAAACAGGCTTACCTAAATATCAAATCCCTTTTGTACTGTCAGTCCTAAGAAACCATGTAGTCTTTCATTTCTGAAGGATTTTCCAGGAAAACTCTTTTGTTGGTTGCTTTGTCAGTAGCCTAATACCAGTTTATGCTGTCTGAAATCCCTCTTTTATGTTCTTACATTTTTTTTTTACTCATAGTCAAACTAAAGTCAGCAACTTCCAAGACAGACTCTCAGTAAATATTGTAGTATTATATTTATCTAGCAGCTTGTTTACTTTGCAGTAATAATTTAAGCAAAATACCTTTTGTAACTTTCTGCTACTCAAAGACTTTAATGTTTTCAGATGAGAGATGAGACCCCATCCATTTTGTTAGTCTTCCATTTGACAAGAGTTATTCTAATGGATTCAGTTGGACCAAATAACCAAAAGTCAGCTCTTAGTTGTTATACAGCTTATGTTCTAGCACTGGAAAAGAGCTAGATTCCTCACCTTCCTTTGCAGAAAAACTGCCACCTTATGATTGTATCTAACAGTTCCTATGAGTATTGATTTATATTCTGTGTTCCTACTAGCAACTTCACTTTTTTTCTACAGCCTGAAGGTAACCAACATTTTGGAAGAAACCAACATTTTGGAACACCCTGAGCAACTGCTAACTAATAAACAGTTGTGTAATATGCAGTCATTATGTATGTCAAGACTGCCACCAGCTGACCCAGAAGAGACCTAACAATTGTTCTTGCCTTTCATGCCAAAAGAATTAAAAAAACCTTTAGTGACATACCATTTTATGTTAGGGGAACATTGTACGGCTATATGCAATTCAGACAGTGAAAAGATATCTTTAAATAGATGTTTTAATAAAATTACAATTCTCTTTAACATGAGCAAGTAAAAAGACATATTTTTGCTATATTGTGCTAGTGTAACTCACTGACAAAGTAAATATGTGTGTGTGTGAGAGAGAGAAATGTCCTATTGCCCATTTAATCCACAGAGAATTGATTCAGTTGCAGGGGAGTCTAATCTGATTTAGTAAGTTTTAAGGCAGTAATAGTTTTCCAAATGTATGGAATGTATGTGACAGATATGCTGATGTAATAGTACAACTGATAACAAAAGCATGAAGTGAGTACAAGGTTGATAAAGTAAGAAATGCTTTTTATTATCTACTTCTAATGTTCTTTTGTAGTCTGAGTTAAACCCTCCGGTGTATGGGAATATCAACAGTAAGCAATGCAGTGGCTGAAAAGAATATATAAATCTCTTCTTTAACACCATATTCCATGCTCTATAGCTTTTGGATAGTCCGTATCCTTAGCTGCTATTACCAATCATTTCTCTTCCACCTCATACTTCTGTCTTGCTGCATTTCTGCTTCAGGTCCTTTATCCCACTCTGTGATCACACACATCTGACAAATTGTTATCCACAGTAAAAATAAATAGCATACCAATTCAAAGTGTCTTCCTCATCACACCCCTTGTTTTGGAAGGTCACCAGCACATCCATCTCATACACTTCCCTCTGTTCTCCTAAAGCAAATATAAGCATTTCACACTGGGACACAAGGAAGTCTGTAGCATCAGTGAAGTAAACTGTGTTTTGGGAGCTAAATTGGGCACACACAGAATATAGGAGGGTTTATTTTGTAATCTGGCAGTAACAAAATGAAATTACTTGTACTGAGGCAGAATCTTTCCCAGAGTGGTCGATGTGATGTGTCAATATTATGGTACATTTAAAGCAGGCTCTTCTAGCAGCTTTTCCTGATTTTACAAGTTTGTGGGGGCAAATTTCCCACTGAAGCAACTGTATTGTCTAATGAGTTCCTCATCCTATAAACTGTACCTATGAAATCACTGTTCTACCTGTCATGACCTGAGAGGGATGTAGAATTTGTGGGTTTAATTCCTATCCATTTTGAAATTCAAGAGGAGGATTTAAAGATTTATCTCTTTTCTTCTTTCTTCTTTTCCCCTAATGAATTTTATTGCCCTAAGCATGAATATGAACTAGGAAAAATGCTTTCAAAGGAAAATGAGTAAAGGTAGTAAATTTATCTTTTATTTTCTTTTTAAAAATAAATTAGCTTATGGCCTTTTCTCAAAGTTATAAATTTTCACAAAAATGTCTGCTTTTTCCTATCACCCAGCTTTTTATTTTGTAATTGGTACCATATTTTTGGCAAAAAAACCCCCACAAAAACAAAAAAAATAAACCAAACCTCACTAAAAAAAAAAAGGCAAAAAAAAAAAAAGGCAGCAAATAAAGAAACAAAGTGACAATATTTTAAATAAAAATATCATAGAAAATGTTGTGAAAAAAATGCATATTTCAGAATCTCATGCCTATTACACATACAATGTAAGTAGAAAAGGCAGATTCAGGGAAACTTTGCAACTGGGGAAACATTATAATTGCACTCCTGTGACCCTGATATGCTGGATAAGGGCAAGGTTAAGCATCTCTAACCTTATCCAGTGCTGTCAGACTTCCTCTTGTGCACAAAACCTTTCTTCTTCTTTCTCTGATCTATAAAATGAAGATGGTATTTACTGTTGTGGTAACCATTGCCTATTTAAGGGTCTGCCCTGCAAGTACTGAAGTAGTTCAAATAATTTTATTCCAAGGCAGCATGTAAGGAAATAATCTTGACTGTAACCTCATTCCAATTCATCAGACTGTCTGAGTACCTAAACTTTTTTTCACATAGTTAAGTAGCATGTCATGAGACTAGAATAACAGCATGAAGTGGAGAAATTTTCAGGAGCCTGTCAGGACTTGTGTACAGATACTATAAAGGATTCCCTGGTTTGGGTGTCAGAGGAGATACTGATTTAAAAAAATCTAAGACACAAAATAAAGGCAAAGTGCAAAAAAAAGAGAAGGAAATAGATGAAGCTGAGAATGCAAAAAACCACTATTTTGTTCATTTGCCATTGGAGGATTTTTACATTGAATTTTTCCATTTATTACTTGAGTTGGAGTATTAAAAATTCTAATGCATTGAAAATATTTGTTTTAGAAAAGAAGCAAAGATTGAATGTGCTAGCAGAGGATCCTAAACCTAGGAGAAATAGATAACAAATTGGTGACAGCAGGTGACAAATTGGTGACAGCAGGTATGCTATCGTACCAGTGTAGGTTTAACAAATCACATTTTATGTTCACTTTTCTGAAGTAAGTGCTACCACCATAAAAGAAATAAGTGAACTCTGCTCTTCTCTCACAGATTTTAAATTGCACTGTGTAACTTGGAAATACTCCACTCCTTGTGTGTATTTTTTTCTGGTCAGTGCCACTCAAATCATGCTTCATCCTGTCTCTTACAATTCTAGCATGAATACTGTACTGTAAGTTTACAAGCTATTTGCCTTATGAAAATTATTACTATGCAAACATGATTACATCATCTACTAGGAAAAAAGCTTTAAACCAGACTGGCCTTGAAAAATAATTTAAATTAAGAACACTAGCATTACTTGATGCATATTTTAATTCAGAATTATTATAAGGGTCAGTTTAATGCTTGTGAAGATAAATAGGCTACAAGCAACAGAAATTTAAATCTTATCTACAGACCATATATAACTCAAGTTCCCATAGATTTATTTTTCCAACTATAGATCTAGAAAAAAACTTTCATAAGGTGACATACAATTTTGTCTTTTTACATCCTAAGATTTTTTGTTTCGCTCTGCTTTACCACCTGCAAAAACTAAGGGACAATACTGCACCTTGTACTAAGAGATTAATCTTTATACACCTAATGAGTTATACACCCAATTATATAATCACTAGTGTAATCTTATTGAGAAATCATGCTGTGTTTTTACCCTTTTTATATAATATATGAATAAAACTTTCAATAAGGTTTATCTAGCGGGTAGTATAATAAAATATTAGATGCCAGATCATCTCTCTTCTCTGGAAATGGAACAATGCATTCAAAACTAACAAACAAGGGGTAATCTCTGAATGGAAAAAAAAAATAAAAAAATCTCTGATGAGCTGCTTACAAAAGACTGTTTCTGTAATGGATCACTGGGTCAGCCTAACATGGCTTGTTACTGATATTTCAGGACACCTTTGTTTGAGGCATGTTTTCTCTCATCTTTTTCATAGGGTAAGATGCAGTGTGTCTCTCAGATAGGATCTCAGTGAGGGTTATTCTACCAGGCCTAATGGGAGGCCAGCATATTGATGGAGCCTCTGGTTCAGTGGAGTGTCTTGCTGTTAGAACAGTGCTCAAACAGGTGTTTGATTGCAAACAGCTAAGCAGGCCTTTCTGTAAAATGCCAGTTATCTGTGGATAGGGACACTTCTTTCCCCCCCCGGTGTATTTACACTGAACACAGCAAGATCATGATATAGTCTGGGACCACAGTGAAGCAGATCTGACAAATATTTGCAGCTGAGCTTATGAAATTATCTAAGTATTTCTGCTTCAGATTTTTCTTCCCATTGGACTCAAAAAAGGTAAAAGTAATTCTTTGTGACTTTCTCCTCCATTACATCATCACTTCCATACCCATCAAACTTCTGGAGATTTCAGGACTTAGAAATAATCTTCTAGAGCAGGAAGAAGTAACAAAATCAGCTGTCCTTTTTAGGGTTTGCTGAGATTGCCTATTTTCTATGCATTTTGGAAGAAAATTACCAGCTAGCTTAATTGTAGCTGTTTGTTGCACAGCATTTAATCAGTTAAACACTACTAGCCTTGGAAACATAAGATGGTTTAACTCCAGTGGTCTTAGGAGCAAGCTTGCTGATGATACCAAACTGGGAGGGGTGGCCAGAGGGCTGTGCTGCCATCCAGTGTGATCTGGACAGGTTGGAGAGTTGGGCACAGAGAAACTTGATGAAATTCGACGTGGGCAAATGTGAAGTACTGCATCTGGGGAGGAGCAACTCCATGTATCTGTACAGGTTGGGGGCTGACCTGCTGGAGAGCAGCTCTGGGGAGAAGAACCTTGGAGTCCTGGTGGACAAGAGGATGACTACAAGCCAACAACAAGTGCTTGTGGCCAAGAAGGCAAATGGCATCATGGGGTACATCAAGAAGAGTGTAGCAGTAGATCAAAAGAGGTTTTCCTCCCCCTCTATTCTGCCCTGGTGAGGCCGAATTTGGAGTACTGTGTCCAGTTCTGGGCTCCCCAGCTCATAAAGGGTAAGGAACTACTGGAAGTCCAGCACAGGGCCACAAAGATGATTGAGGGAATGCAGCCCTATGAGGAAAGGCTGAGAGGATCTGTTTAGCTTGGAGAAGAGACTGAAGGGTGATCTTATAAATGCTTGTAAATATTTAAAGGATGGGTGTCAGGAGGATGGGTCCAGTCTCTTTTCACCAGCGTTCAGTGACAGGGCAAGGGGCAATGGGCTCAAGCTGGAGCATAGGAGATTCAAGTTAAACTGAAAGAAAAAAACTTATTTCTTCTTTAAAATGGAGAATTGCATTGTTATTCTGTGACTGATCTGATCTCAGGTTCCACAATAATTTAAAACTTTCAATTCACCTTTCAAATAGTACACATGGTAGCTCTTAAATTATGATCTCAGGGTTTTTTTGGTTTTTTTTTGTTTACCAGGTTTCAAGGTATTTGGAAAAGGATTCCAGAGGGAAAAGTACTTATTTTTTTTTACATATTTTACACCTACTATTCACCATATTTGGCACATCTCTACCTGGCAGTCCAAACAAATCTTATTCCCTAACGCACATGTGAAAAGCTATGTAAGTGCTTTGTAATATTTTTAAAAGCATCATTAAAGTTAATCTATATCTGTACTACTGCTGTCACAGGAATCATGCTAAAAATTGACTTCTTATTCTGCAATTTCATGCTAACATATGCTAATAACTATGCAAGACTAGTTGTAAGAGATGTCAAAACTTTCAGTAAAAACACATCCATGTAGTGTTGAATTTAGCCTCCCCTTTGACATTCCCAAGAGTTGTTCTCAGAGGCATGACATGACCATATTCAGTATTCTTACTGTGTATTAATATCTCAAAAGTCAATGCTAAAAAACATACCCCCAAAACAATTCTGAGAATTTTTGCTGAAAGAAAACTGTAGTCAAGCCTTCTGTGCCTAGTTTCATTTGTGTTTATGAACTTAATCTGGACCTCTTCTGCATAAGGCTTCTGAATCAATCCTCTGGAGACAGAAGGATTTGAGTCCTTAGCTGTGTGATCACCCACACAGCAATCATTTCTTGAAGCACCATACCCATACTTGCAAAAGTAAGTCTGACTAAGTTCTGACAGTTGAAATGATTGTGAAGTGTGCATGAAATAACTAGCAGGGAAACAGAACAGAAAGAAGTCATCAATATGTGAGGTTTCTGATTATATGAATCCAATAACTGCATTTCTGAAAAGTTACTATGCATAAATCCTATAATAAGGTAAGATGGAGGTAATTTCTGTTTTCCCTTAAAAAAAAAAGCAAAACAAGGCAAAACAAAACAAAACAAAAAACAGGCAATTCTGTGATCTGTTACAATTCTTGTCAATGAAACAAGAGGGATCAGAAATATGTAATGTATCAAATTAAAAATGGATTTCCTTACCTTTTCTTATTTACAGGTTTGGCTACCACTGCCTGTCACACAGAGAGAAGAGGAAGAGAAGAGTTAGTTTTCAACCTTTCAAAAAGATCTAACACTAAGGAAACACTATAGATAATGAAGTCTGACGTGGCAAAACTGTCAAGTAAGACATAAAAATTTTCAGCCTTTACAATGAGAAATTCCAATCAGTGATTATAAAAATAGGTAACTGAAGAGCAAGATGACAGATAAAAGTTAGACGACTGCACTGCAAAACAGATTTGAAAGATTATGGCCTTCAAAACATCTTCATGAAGTTATTCTGTTCAGAGGACTTCTTTTAGACTCAAGGAGTTTGTATAGGAAAACTGATGACATAGAACAAATTCCAAGCAAAACAGGCTGCAGTTGTGAGGCATTTACATTTGTCTCTCATCTGATGGGGAAAAAGCCCCAAACAAACCCACCTACTTTCCAGTCACCTGTGAAGTCATAGGACCATCAGGTAATCTTTCATTTCTTTCTGATTGTTTCAACATTTCTCTTCCCTCACCCCTCCTCTCCATCAGTGGTCTTCTCTAAAAAAAGATTTGGGACTCCTCACTATGCAGGAAAAGAACAGATATAACATCTGGAGCAGAGGTATCTGCTCTCAGAGCCAGAACACGGAGTTATTTCACCTGTACAAGGATCCACCTGGCCCTGGTCTAATGCCTTGTTGGAAAATAATGTATCTTTCAGAGTATTTTTGTGCACAGACAAAATTTTGAGGAAGACTGTATTAACTCATTTTGAAAAACAGCAATGCAAAGCTTTTTTAATGCTACATGAAAGATAAAACCAGACATTTTTAACTGAAACCAGGATTTCCAGCAGATCATTCCTGGATTCTGTACGATTTATTGCAATATTCCTCCTGTACAGTGGTCATCTGTGCTTTATTCAATAATATTCTATCAAACAAGATGTGCTTTCAGCTGGATAGTCTTCGGGTATCTCTGACCATTTTGAGACATTGTCCCAGGTTTTATTAACTAAGCTTGAGATAGTAAGGTACCTTTAAACCTTCTGTGGTGGCATCCTTATTTTCCACCAACCTCTCTCTAAACAGTGGAAAAAAAATGGATTTAGGGGATCTTAAAAAATATCTATCCAAAATTGTATTGGACAAGTGTTGTAGGACTATTCCACTTCATATAAT
Organism: Apus apus; assembly: GCF_020740795.1. Lineage (NCBI taxonomy): Eukaryota > Metazoa > Chordata > Aves > Apodiformes > Apodidae > Apus > Apus apus. The sequence continues at coordinate 92,815,731 of NC_067285.1, read as the reverse complement.
TCAGCTCTTTTCCTACTGTAATCCAGGTAAAACTTTGTTCCCATCCTCCTATCCTGGTAATAACATCATGATAGCTCATCATCCCTTTGTCACGCTTGCCAAATTTTTTTTAAAAAAGCTCTTTTAAATCATTGTTCTAATGGATTATTTTGCTATTCCAATTACACAATTTCATCATGCTAAAACATCATCTCTAAATGGTCTACTTATAGTCAACTCTTTTCTTTCTTCACTCCTCAAGTTCTATTTTCATTTAAATAATAATTACTTATTCAGCAGTCAAAACCACTTCCATAACAGCTTCATGTGATGAAACTCGGATTTGTTTTCATGTGATACCTCCTCTTGTATGTCCTGCCTCACTAATGACTGGCACCTGCAGTGCCATTGTAATGTTTACACACTGTAGACATCCAAAATAATTTTAATACAACTTACAAAATTAAACTTTTGGAAACTGACGCTGACTGCATTTTAAGATGACCAAAGAAATTAAATTAAAGTGTGGGAACATAAGATCTACAGCAGAATTTCACCATGTTTTGGACATGTGTAGCTTATTAATTTAGAGATGTGTTCATCTGACTGGTGAGTTTATCAGCAGATTTTAGAACCACTAACTGAGAAAGTGACTATTTTTATTGTAAGACTTTTTGAAACAAACCAAAAAGACAATCCTACAGAACTGTTCAATATTTGTATCAGGGGATCAAAAATCCAAACACTCAGTTCAGAGTTTCAGTTCCCCTAATGCTGTATAAAACAAGAAAGGAGTATGTTTTGTTCCTTTATTTTTTGTCATTTAAGGTCTATTTATTGATGCTCTCATTTATTTTTATATATATTTTAATATATTTTTTTATACATTCTGCAATGAGGAACAAAATACAAAATACCAAACACCAAAACACATTAATGTGCTAACAGTACACTAGAGAGATACTGAAGATGGACACATTCAATGGTGTGGTTTTATTTTTCCCCTTCAGCTGGTGAATTAGTAGCCAAATGTCAGCTTTTTTTTTTTTGTGAGGAAGAACAAAACATACAGTGTATCTGCAGAGGGAATATTATGATATCCAGCTAATGCTATTTTCCCCTTGCTGCTTCTATAGTGACTTCGTGCTAATTGAGCTGTTCATTGCTGTCACAGCTGCATCAAGGTGTCTAAACACTCTGCATGCCTTCTGCATCATATTTTGTGAAGGGTGAGGATCAAACATTATTCAATACTTTTTTTCCATTTTGACAGTGACTCCCCTGGTGGCTAGTCAATGACTGAAGGTATCCAATCCGTTGTTACACTCTCTTGACAGTTGCCATGTTGCCCTAGATTGCTAATGAGGATGGCACTGTGACTGTGACAACGCCTAGTGAAGCCGTGAGGTATGCCACCTCATTCTTCTCCTCTATCATAAAAGACTTAATCAGCCATTATACGTGTGCAAAGTCAGTGTCTTACCTATGCTTTGCACCATTCTACTGACACAAGGTAGGTCCCAGTGAAGGGTTAGACATGTTAAAATTAATTTTGTGGAAAGATGCATGTACTTAGGTAGCTGCTATGTCACTTGTACAAACATCATCATTCCACATCCCCAAATCCCGCTGCCGTATCTATGTGAATGCTCCACCTGATGCTAACTCCATCTATGTGACTAGTAACACTTGTCAGAAGCAGTCATCACAGGGCAAATGGCTCAGAAGGAACCGCTATAAGTGTTATTAACTCTGAGCAGGATATACTGATTCAGGAGGATGGATTCAAAAGAAAGGGCACTTTATGTTTGCATGCAAAGAACTCATGAGCCAGACAAAAAAAGAGATGAATGTGTAAAAAAGAGGTCAGAGGGAAGTAAGAGAAAAGGAAGGTATAAGAGAAAAGGAAGGTACAAGAGAAAGGAGATAAAGACATGAAAGTGAAGTAGTATGGTTAACCACAGAACTAACATGGAATAATTTCAGTGACAGAAGTTTTTACAGTACTTTTGTGATTACAGTCACAGTAATTAACTCAGTAGTTTACTGAGTCATTTCCTTAGCTGGCAGCTTTGTAATTTACTGGTTCACAGATATATTAAGTAGTAGTTTAAAACATGCTTCCTCAACAAGCCCATGAAATAAAATGCTTTATTCTCTTATTTGACTATCTATATACTCTATATAGTAGATCAGTATCTTTGCTTCACAGGTTTTACATTTTTATTAATACTTTTCCTAACTGTACAGTTAGTTCAGTTTTATATGGTGAGTTATGGTCTTCTCTTTTTTTCTTTCTTACTTTCCACCTCATGCTATCCCGCTTTTTACATATGCAGAGCAGTACCAGATTTGTCAGGGTGAGTACCATATGAGGTAAAAGACTCACTGTACAGCACTGAACTATGTGGTACACTTAACAAGACCAAAGAAAAGCAAGGAATTAACAGATACTACTGGAGAAGGGAAAAAATGCTGAAGCACAAGCACAATAAGACAGTGTTGAAGGTGGAAGAAAGTAATATTGAGATTGAAAAGGGAAAACAATAAATAAGAAATCCACAAGGAAAAAATAATATAAAATAGGAAACCTGTTATTATAAAAAAAGAAATTAATTTTCATATTCCTAACCAGTAATTCACTGATGTCTTCAGCAGAGCGCCAGTGAAGGGTGCTAACCTAACATAGGTAGCTTGATTTATCAATTATTATATTGCTTTTTTTTTTTTTTTTCCCTTGGAATCTAAATCAATTTGTACAATTCATAAAATGTTAAGCTCTGCAGTAAGTGATGAGTCATTGACCATTACTGTGTTTAAACTTTATGTTCTCCTCTACTTCTTTGACAATAAAAAAGGTGCAAAAGTTGCCTTAGTAAAATATCCAAAGATTACCTTTTTATTGGGTGGTAGTATGGAACTTTGCACTGTTTTGAAGGATAAGCTTTTGTGCCTGCTTTATCAGTTCAGTGAGATAGTACTGTTTTATGTATATTATTAGTATTTGCAATTTATACACATATTGCACTGAAAAATAAATTAGCACTTTCTGTAATTATGCATTTGTGAATCCAAAATATATTTAATTTAGTCTTGGTTAATCAACAAAATACATGAAAAAACTTGAAAGTGAAAATACAATTCAGAAATCAAACCATATGAAATTCAGTGCAAGAAAACTTGGCAGCATGTCTAGATCTCTGAGATCCTCTATGAACTTTGCTTATTAGAAATATTTATTACTATTGCTATTATCTTGAGTAATGTCCTTGTGTGTAAGTTACTATATCAATAAGGAAAACGGTGCAGAAATGCTCCTTTTCTTTCACTCATTTTTATAGTTTCTGGTCTTCATTAGAAGTTGAGATTGCCTCTAGATACCACTTTTTCCACTTTCGTAAGGTTATTTTATAATCACATTGAAATGCATTTCGTTAATAACAGACTATGTTTTCCAGACATTCCAATCATTCTTATTTCTGCATCTCTCCACTCTCCATGCAGGGACAGCCACCTGTGATGCAGTAAATTGTGAAGAGGTTATGAATAGTCTCTACCTACCAGAGAACAATAGCAGAGAAGAAGAAAAATAAGCTCTGCTTAGATGCAGGGATCTTATTATGTACTCACCTGAGATAAAGTCAGCATCGTAAACTGTTATGCACTCAACTATCACTTCTATATTTACTTAGAAGTCAGCAAATTTATTAAGTAATTGATGGTACGTGTAACTTCCAATATTTAAGTAGGACATGAACAATGAATAGTGCTGCAGCATGCTCAAGGATGAGAGAACAATAAGGTCACAAAAAAGATCCTAAAGAATACTGGACAACCAAGTCTAATTGATATGAAGTATCTGCCCACATTACCTCAGATCTCAATAGAAATGTGAGGAAAAAGACACATTTCGCTGCTTTAATTTCCTTGAAACACAAATAAATATACGTACATATATATAGAGAGAGATTAGACAGACAGACAGACAGATAGAATACTCTTTAAATCTAGATGTGGCTCAGAAAGATAATGAGTCATTTTTCCTATAATAATAGTGACCAAAAAAATATTTTGTTCTGGGTTTTCCCTTCTGTTTATTTCTGTGTTGGCCCTAAGCATCTATCAGGACACCAAGTTATTTCACCATTCCTAAGGGGAAAATGATTCAGGAGGTGATTGATGGAGTTAATGGAATCTCACTTCTCCTCAGATGCCTGAAAACAAGTTATCCTCAAAATTGATTTGCTGTTTCTTGTAGCCATAGATCACACACTGAAACTATCACCAAAGCAGAGTATCAAACGAATTCCTAAACCAGTAAAAATCCTAAAAGGTAAATCCATTCAGATGCATGAAGATGATGCCATCACAGTTTAAATTCAGTCTAACCATGTTAGTGAAAAGTACTGCAATCTGTCTAAAATAAGTCTAGAAAGGCAAATTAATGTCTGAGGGTGACCTGAAAATTGCTGCATAGTATTTGCTTAGGTCTTGGCTAGCTCAGTTATCTCTGCATCATACACTATTCCAGACCGGAGGTACATTCAGTGTGAGCAATAGAAGAAATGCAGGCTAAATGAAATCACACTTGTTAAGGACAACATTCTCTGGATGTCTGTAGTGTGGGGAAGGAGGAAAGAGAGACTATGGTGGGAAACTGCACAAGAAGAAGAGCTAGAAATATTTTTGTAGTATTTGATGATCCAAGAATATTATTGAGCTCATAAAATAGCTGGAGATCCCTCATTGTTTTAAGCCAGTCAAAGTGGTTTAGTAATGTTTGCTGTTAAACCACCTGTATAGGTTCCTAGAGTGTTACCTTTCAGAAGCTTGTGATGAAACTGCTGTCTGGTGCCTTCAAGCTGCTTTAGTATTTCTGCCTCTAAACTGCCCTACACTCTGTTGCTCTTCTTTCTCAAGTATAAGATAATAATAGAAAGTGGCCATTTTCAAGTGATGTCTAATGTCTTACATTTGCATTGCTGGTGTTGAAAACTTTTCTCATAATTTTCCCCATTGTTGTATCTATTTAAAAAAATCAATAGATCTATTAGAGTTATTGCCTACACTCTATCTGACAGTAATATACTACAATTAAATATTACACTTCATAGATTTTCTGAAACAGTTTACATAATTTTTTTTTTTCTTCAATTTCTATTCTTTCTGTGTTGTTTTCTTTGAGAAGATGCAAGATATCCATGAAGCCTTTTACCTTGCTCCACCCAGTTTATAAATGAGGGATGGAACTTTGAGTAATCTTGTAATTTTAATAAACAGATAATCAGAGACTGAATCAGAATCATGCAGTTCCTATTACTCTCTTACAGAGAGTTTCTATCACTCCCTGTTAGCAGTGGGTTATCACACACAACAGTGACTTATCACACACTCCTATTTTACATTCACTGAATTATTAGAGCAAATCAGAGTCTTTCTGATGCATAAGCAAGAAAAATGGCACTACACATGCAGAATAAACTGTCTCATTAACTACGTAATGAGGAATGAATTCTACATATATGGGGACAACTGTTATTTTCTCCATTCCATTTCTCCTTTCAATTTTCTTCGCTCTTTACTAGCCATTTTCAAGGACACTTCTTTCTGACTTGGAGCCTTCTATTGATAGAGCTACTTGCCAATACTTCTGCCTCTAAGACCTCGCCCAGTATATTCTATGGTGGTGTGCACACTTTGCTTAGCAACTTTTTAAATCATGCCCTCTGCCTGCTTTTTCAGTAACAAATGTAAAGTCATTCTAGTTTGCACCAGTATAAAAGTTTTACCTAGTAGCAATACTGTTCTGCATCAAGCTGTTTCCCAGAAAGAGTTTTATAAGAAAAGATATTGCAAATGCTTGATGTTATCAGTTTGGAATGGAAATTCCAAAAATACAAGAACAGATAACTAAGTGGTGTAGGAAAATGTGCCAAACAACAACAGGAGAAAACTGAAAATAACATTTATTTGCTGAGGAATCTGAGGGGAAAAAATATAGAAAATTTGGCATAGTTGAGTCTCTTTGAAGTCTCTGTGTTGGGGCATTCCACGCTGTCCTGCACAACATTCTAAACTGGAACAATACAGATTCAATGGATGGACCACTCATTGGGTACAGAACTGGCTGACTGGTCACACTCAAACAGTTGTTAGAAATGGCTCAATGTCCAGATGGAGACCTGTGATGAGTGGGGTTCCCCAGGGGTTGGTACTGGAACCAGTGCTGTTTAACATCTTTGTTGGTGACATGAACATGCTGACACCAAATTGTGTGGTGAGGTCAACATGCTGGAGGGAACGGATGCCATCCAGAGGGACCTTGACAGGCTTGAGAAGTGGGTTCGTGCATGCTGCATGAAGTTCAACAAGGCCAAGTGCAAGATTCTGCACCTGGGTTGGGATGATCCCAAGCACAAATAAAGGTTGGGTGGAGAATGGATCGATAATAGCTCAGAGAAGAAATACCATCACTTGGGGTGATGGTGGGCTCAACATGAGCTGGCAATGTGCACTTGTAGACCAGAAAGCCAACTGTGTCCTGGGCTGCATCAAAAGAAATGTGGCCAGTAGGTTGAGGGAGGTTATTTTCCCCCTCTTTTCAGCTTTTGTGAGACCTCACCTGGAGTGCTGCATCCAGTTCTGGAGACCCCAACATAAGAAGGACATGGATCTGTTAAAGTGAATCCAGAGGAGAGATATGAAGATGATCAGAGGGCTGGAGCACCTCTGCTATGGAAGCAGGCTGAGAGTTGGGGCTGTTCAGCCTGGAGAAGAGAAGGTTCTGGGGAGATCTCAGAGCAGCCTTGCAGTACCTGAAGGAGGCCTATAGTAGAGCTGGGGAGAGAGTGTTCACTAGGGCATGCAACAAGAGGACAAGGGGTAATGTATTAACGCTTGAAGAGGGGAGATTTATGTTAGTCATTAGGAGGGAATTTTTCACTATGAGGGTGGTGAGACACTGGAACAGGAAGCCCCATTTCTGGAAGTATTCAAGGGCAAGTCAGATGGGACTCTGAGCAACCTGGTCTCGTGGAAGGTGTCCCTGCCAATGCAGGGGGGTGGATCTGGATGATCTTTAAGGCCCCTTTCAACCCAAACCATTCTATGATTCTATGACTCTCTAAAATGTTTATCTCTGTGAAAGAGATGGAGAAAAATGACTCTTCAATCTAAATGTATTTTTATAAAAATGTCACGTGTCTCTGCATAAAAGAAGCTGTTAACCACATGTATCACAGTATTAAGAAAGTTTTTCAGAACTTAACAACATAACTAACTTTGATAAGCATGTGAATGCTAAGGGACTGGCTTCTTCTAAGCGTTAATAAATCAGACTTGAAGAATTCCCAAATCAAAGAGGATAGTTTATCCCTCAGTGGGAAAAAACAGTGCTAGAATAATAGCAAATTGGGACATAAATATCTGAGACACTGAATCCTCAGTGGAAAACTGTGTATATGAAGTTGTTATGAATGCTCTGTCATGGCAGCAGGCATTAATCCACAATACTGCTTTTCATTTGTGAGTGAGTATGAGACCAGATGCCAGTCTTGCCTCTTTTTCCAGTTATGGAAAATTTATCCTTAATTAGCACAACCCACCATCTGAAAGGAATCCTTTATGAAATTCAGAGAATCCTTTCCATACCCTCCCCTCTGGGTTTATTGTGCTGCTTTGTTGTTGTTGATTTATTTTTAATTTTTTTTCCAGGAGGCCTTGTTTGAAATACCAGCAGCCACTACAGCAGCACAGCTCGAAATGAAATCAACAACCAGAGGACCTCAGTATCAGAGCAATAGATACCACTGAAGTGTCAGTACTTCCAGATATAAAACAAACCCACCTTTCCACCATACACACCCTCCCATCCCCATTTATATTTACAGGTGAAACTTTTCATATTTTGTTTTATTTTCAAGGAGGGAGACAGTCATACAAGGAGAGCAACACAGGATCAGACCCTTTCCTCAGCTTTCCTATTCTTCAGATTTTTGTGGAAAAAGTGGTATTATTCTTAGTAAAAAGATGCTTGAAGTTTAATGCTTTCCATTCGTTAGACTGAAATACTGTCTCCTGTACCCTAAAGGGAAACCAATTCATTAGTAGGGCTTTAAGAAACATGCATTCATAACACAAGTTTGCCCTCTTTAGCTGCACCTCCAGGCACCTTACAAATAATTTATGAGGTAGTGAGATGTTTGACAATCAAAAAGAATGAAAATTCACTAGGCAGACTCCTACAAAAAGAAATCTCAGTCAATATAATTTAAATTCTATTAAGCTTTAAAAACATTGTTCAAATTCCTCACTAAGGAATGAAGCAGCTTTTTGGTAATATGAACACTTTTGACTTCACTAAGCCAAATTACTCTTACTCTTGCCACTTGATATCACAGCTAGATAATTATGATGATGATCCACAGATAACTTGCAAGAATTAATTTTAGTTTTTACTATTCTGCGTATTCCAGAAACTTTTCTTCAAGCTTTGATAAACAGAAACTTTAAATCCTTTCTTAAGAGGACCATGGTGCTCATTTTCCAAGATTCTGAAATACCAAAAAGCCTGAGTGAAGTACATAAAAATTCTAGAAAAATTAAAATAGGATGTCCAGCATGCAAATAGCAACTTAAATTTTTGGTAAGACTTATAGCATGTTTACACATCTCAGAGATATTGTGGAGCTGAAACTGAACAAGTAACATCAAGTTTATTATAATGATTCTGCAGCGAGGAATATTTAGTACTGTATGGAGGAAGTTCTGCTAGGTGAATAGACTGACAAGTTAAGCAAGATAACAGAGCACAAAGTTATTTGAACTAATCTTGAACAGAAGCAGTTCTGAATCCAGTTTTGAACTGGATTATTAATTATTCTAATGCACTGCAGACTGCACACAAAAGATGAAGGAAACACAAAAGATGAAGGGGAAGTCTTTCTTGTTATGGTCTGGTGTCCTGGTTTGAGCCAGGATGAAGCCAGTTTTTCTTTTGCTGATTCCTTTTTTCATTTCAGTGAGCTTTCTTCAACTAGTAACTGCGTGTTCTGCAAGGTTGATAAGACACTGGAATGTTTTTGTAATTGCTGGGCCCTCAAGGTCGTGCCTTTGCTCTGCCGGCTCAGACACTGCGGGGGGATCTGTGGCGTGGGTTAGACGAACAGCAAAACTGGTCAGAGATATTCCATTCCATATATCTACGTAGGCTCGGGGGAAGGTCGGAGATGACAGAAGAAAACTTCCTTCCTTCCTGCTTCGCTCTCTTGCCACTTCGCTTCGCCTCTCTGTCTGCCTTCCTTCTTCTCTCTCTCTCTCTTTCTTTTGTTTGTGGCCAGCCTCTGGGAAAACACCATGTGCCCATCATCGTCGAACCATCGACCTCAAGCCCTCCTGACCCTTGTAACTCTCTGCCTTTCTCCAGGGGCAGCTTCGGGATTCCTCAAAATTGTCTCGTCTGAGGGAAGTGCTGTGGGAGTTGCTGGGGGTGGGGGGAGGCGAGAGGCTTCTACCCACACCTTTGTATAATCACATATATATATATACCTATACACTCTCATATCACATATTAGCATTCTAAATAAAGCTGCACGGTTCAGTTTTCAATCTAGCCAAGTCTCTCTCTCTTTTTTCCTCTCTCTCCTTCCCTACCTGGGTGGGAGGGGATCGAGAGCATTGTTGTCAAACTGAGTCAAACGTTGACATCTGGCCTTTTGGGAAATCACTTTCTGAGGTGTCTTGGGAAAAGGATTTCATATGGGTGGGTGAGGCAGATCTCCAGTAAATCCCCTCCCATCAATCCAGGTGGAAGAACTGGATCTTCAAAAAGAGCCATACATTTCAGCTCAACAGCTGGAGATTTTTTTTGGTTGTTGTTCATGGATCTTTCTCTACAAAACACCTCTAGAAAGACTATCTCTTTCTAAGGCACAATTTTAGTAACCTTCCCCTTTGTGAAGAGACATGGTGCCCTCTTTAGAGGGCAGCAGATAAATTGTCAAAGTGTAGCTCCAAGCGAGATTAAACTACAGGTGACAATGAAAGGAAAGGAAATGATTCTTGCTCAGACTTTTCTTCATGTTCTCAGAAATTATTAGGAAATTAAACTTTGGGACAAACATAAACAAAGGTTATCAAAGAAACAATATTATCTCTCATGAATTTAATAAAGTATTGAAAGGAAATAGAATAACCTTTACCTTCCAATAATTCTTATCAAATATTGAAAGAATATTAAAATCTTTTATGAGGTGCTGTATATGAGTCATTGCACAAAGCAAAACATGCTGTTTACAATCAGGAAGCTTTTCTGATGTGGCAACCATCACCTTAACTGTTAAAAAACTTCTCAGTGTTTAAGAAGTACAGCTGTATGTATTAGTCAAATAAAATAACTTGTAGCAATTATACATAGATATGAGAATGACAGACTTTTTCTGGAGACTCTTAGTTACATTGGGGGAGAAAAATCTCACAATAATTTCTTCAGAGAGCAAGAACTGTGGTCTGCTACTTCTCAGTCACTCTTCAAGGTTAAACAAAAAAGCCAGGAAGAGGTTCTGACTAGACAGTGGTTCCATGAGTCTGGCTAGCCACCAGGAAGTGTTGAAGCAGCTGTCACTTGTAATAATGTTTTGGAAATTTGATGAAGCTGAACCAACCTATTGACTTTCATTCTTCCTTTCTTCCAGTACCTCCCTTTCCAATGTTTCCTTTGATTTTATCAAATCAAAAGCTCAAATATAATAATTTCCCTATTTCAAGTCACCAGGACAGGAATGTGTTTTAATTTTCATAAAGTACACCCATAAAGAAAACACCAAAGTGCTGTAGTCATGACTGCAGGTTTATTTGCCAGATTGAATGCATCAGTACATTTCCTTCCATACTTCATTTGAATGTTTCTGATTAGGAACAGAACACCTACACTCCAACCTTCAGTGGAACAAATGATCTTTATCTTTTTATTTAGTGGTTACTCATAAATATAAGTAAGTTTTAATTAACGGTAAACATTTGTGTGCATGGCAATCAACCGTGGCTAGAGAATGAGAAGCTTTCTTATATCTCTCTATTTTGTTCCCTCTTCTTTTTTTTTCTGATTAGTTTTTCATATCCTGTTATGCTAAATACTCATTAGCTTTTCAAAATCAGCTAGTGTTTAGAAGCTCTGAGCCTTATATCAGCCCAAGGGTTCCTGCAGATATCAGGAGATGGAAAGCAGCACACATTTTTTCTACTTTGTATTACCCACTTAAAAAAATATCATTTTTCTTGCGCATAATGGATGGACTGCAATGATTTACAAGGAAATAATTTCACTGAGGGACTTTGGGTTGGTAGTATCATATAACATGAGAAAAAAGGTCTGATTGGTTTATGATTTCACTGGGAAGCTGAGGGGAAATTAATTCTATTTAGCTCACTACTTGTCAGATCCTTTGTTGTTGTTGTTTGTAATATATGGAGCTAACAGTGGATTTTAAGTCTGGAGATATTTCAAGCTACTAAAACATTTATTGGTTTAATAATAATGTTAGAAATGATTGACATGCTGTAAATGTTTAAATTGGAACATAAAAACTCCTGAATTTGGTGTTCGAACTAATGTAATTTTTACTGCAGTTCCTACAATAGCCAGGTAACTTCAGCGTTTAAACACTCTAATCTGCAATGCTTAATTTCTGTTGATGGGTTTGGACTTCCTGAAATCAGAAAGATGGGTGAAAATACAACGTTAAGCAAAGATTCTCATAACATTTGTAAACTATCCCTGTCCAGATATTACACTTCTTTTGCACATTTGCACAAAACAGAAACCTGGTATCTGGAGAGAAACCATGTCAGGGAGCTTAGGAGGAGAAAACACTGAAAGCTCTGTGGCTACACAAAGTAATTGCCTGCTGTATCTATACATCACATAACTGTGGTGGGTCAAGTATTTCTGACTACTTTCTTAACCTAATGCCCTCAGAATCTGAAAGGGAATAAGATTTAATGACTTAGACAAGTGTGCCTTGTTCCCTGAGCAGCATTGCCGGTCCCAGGTGAGTAGCTACTGTTTCTCTTGCCTGCCCTTATGGGGAAAGCTGACCTCCTCTCCAGGCCACTCAGCTTAGTTTGTACTTAACGCTTCCCTTAGAGACAGCTTCCTTAGATAACTAATGCTTTGAGTCTAGGGCCTTTGTTGTCACAAACAGGAAGGAGGAGTAGAGAGCTGTAGTAAAAGTATGTGCCATTATTTAGCAGCTGATAAGCCTCCAAGTTATAGTAAATTTACAAATGACCATGACACGTGTAATAGTATCAGTTTTCATTTTCTCAGAACCTTCCTCCTGACCAAATGCCACCACTGTCTTCCATGATCTTCTGCTTTTTCACTAAGCTTTTTTTGATTGGTGGTCTTGTATTTCTGACTTGTCATCAGCTAACTATTCACCTCCTGACTGTAAGTACATTAACATAGAAAACACTGAGACAGCAACTTTAAACTTTTTGCTTGTCAGAAGACATCACTGTTTTGTATTAAATATGAGTGGGGACTCATTGCTGTCACAGGTTAAAAATAACTGTAACATTATGGTGTTTCTTTCTGGCTCTCAAACAGATTTTCTCAATCACTTATACTCTGACTAAAGCTGGAACAACTCAGTTCTCTGTAGTTTGATCCCTCACTAGTGCATACAAAGGGAATGGGATTTTGGTGGCTGGAGAGGCAGGCAGGCTGGTTATTACCATGCTCAGCTAGCTACCTTCTTTACTACATTGTCTCATCCTCCATCTCAAACATTCAGCAAAGCTATGGCGACAAACACAAAGGAGGCAACAGATGGGGAAAAGAGAGAACTTCCCACTGGTTGGATTAGTAGTTTTTCAGTACTACATTCAGTACATTTTCAGTGTTGCTTTCTGATTCTGGTGTACAAGAGAAGCAGAAAGGGTTTAGGTATAAGGTAAAGTGTGTTGACAAGAGATTTCCCCTCTTGGTATTCAAACTGGGAAAAGAAAAAAGGAAATTCCAGTTAATGTTAATTTTTATTTTAAAGCAAAAAAATAAATAAAATCTTAAAGGTTTTAAATTTAATCCACTCCAGTTCACCCTTCTCACTTATCTTATTAATCGTTTCTTCATATGAAACAAAGATTACAAGAAAAAGGGTAAATAAGACATATTTTTGCCCCCATCAGAAAAAAAAAAAATCCAAATTCTGAAGGTTTTCAAAATATTATGTCATTCAACGCTTGTAATGAAATGACGTCTCTTTCAAACTTCTCCAGAGCTGAAAGTAAATGATATTTTTATATTCTGATGACATTTTGTGGTGCTATTTCAATAACGCTTTGTGGCAATGAGGCAAACAGGTAAAATTATCTTCAGCTGCAGTAAAGCCACATAAATGTTTTATGGTTCACTGTACCTCCAGTCACTGAAGAAATGACTATCGATCCTTCTGAGAATAGTTTTAAAATATTTTACATGAAAAAAATTCCTGCATTTTTTTTCACTTTGTGAGAATGGTCACCTTTTTACACTAGGAAAAGTATGATTTATCCCATGCATGTTTAAATCCTATCACTCTAAATATTTAAAACATCATTACTGCAAAGCAATCTTGTGGGAATTCTGCAAGCTTTATAATCTTAAAATTGTTTCCCCAAAATAGTAGTAAAATGAAGTAGTAGTATAATCTAGAATGTCTGTTACTTGAAAGTGCTAAATGTTTCTTCAGTTACTCAACAGAAAATAAGATTAAAAAATATATTTTCGGTGTTGAGATTACATTTTGACTCATTTGTATGATTTCAGCTTCAGCCAGATGGGGATGCTGCCAGCTCTTCATCCAGTTATAGTTATCAATAAACTAGCAGAGTTGGAAGAGAGCACTGTTCTTAACTGGGAAAAACTGCCATCCAGAGTCATTTGTTACATGCATAAAAGTAATAAAAATGATCTTTGGAATTATCTTTCTGAGTGGCACAATATGTTGTATCAGTATTGAATAACAGACAAGCAGAGATAACAATCTTGTGATAGAGCAGAAAGTTCTGGAAGACACTTGGATACAAACTATGCACACAAAAAAACCCCTAACTTCTCATGTTGAAGTAAAAAAAAATTGAATTTAGGTTTGTTTAAAAGACAGAAGCAATGGCTTCAGAAGCAGGAAAAATACAATTTATGAGGTGAAAAGTAATATCTTGCTTAGATGTTTTTTGCCAGTTCTGAGTGATACAGTTATGCCCAAATGTTTCAGCAGTGAGAATTTTCACTAAATTTTGGCACTGGTATACTACTGGTTTTCGGCCTGGGCTTTTTGTTTGTTTGCTTGTTTTGGGGGGAAACTTTTTTATCATTATTTTATTTTTACCAGAAAAATATCTACCTTTATTTTTAACTTCTTACTATTGACAAGAAATTAATAAAAATACTTTGAGTAGTACCTTTTTGCCTTAAAACACAGCCTAGAGGGAAACACTGTTATAAACATTTAAAGTGTTTTTATTGTGCATATGATATATGTATGTAGTCCAGATGTTTCAGTCACCAGGACTGACAAAATTAGAAAGAATGCTTATGTCTCTACTGACCACATCCCTGTTGCCTCTTGGATTGCCCAGCATTTTTTTTAACATTATGGCTAAGCAGATCACCATGGAAGGAATTGTAGTCTAGATCAGTAGTACCTTCGAGCTGGGATCAATAGACCTAATCTCTCATTGCAGATTTTCAGTCAAAGTTCCTGAAGTTTCTAAGTAAACGTGGGTAGGAGGAGAATGCTGTGAAAGTGATTCAATGGCAGTCAATTATTAGCTGGTTAATTAAGCTTTCACTGTGTAGTTGTCGCAAGCCGGTACCGGGGGGCTACCGGCTGTCAGGATACTTTTGCGACTCCCCCTCTCAATGTGGAGGGGTTTGTGAATGAGCCCGAGGGTCACACGCGGCGCTGCCTCTCACAGAGGAACGGCCACCGCGGGGCCGTATTTCCGGGTGGTAGCTAGAAAGCCCCCCCCCAACCCACCACGCTCAGAGATTGCCTCTACAGCCAAGATTTACTCCACAAACTAATAGGTTTATTAAGGGTTAACACAAACCGAGGGATGATGTTCGGGGACAATACAGGTGTGAATGGCTACCAGGGATATCAATATGTATGTAATGAGCAAGTGTCCTTTAGGGAGGCAATGCAAAGGTGCTTTTAAGGGAGAGGATTAAGGATCAAAGGGAGGAGGGAGGAGGGAAGGAAACCCGACGCCGGTCCTCCTTAAGAGGTCGCGCTGTGTGTGCAAGTATGAGGAAAGGAATATGTGTGTGTGGGTATGTGTGTGTGTGTGTGTGTGAGGTGATGTTACCCTCCGGCGGCTTGTCCAGCGTCGGTCGGTGGCCGGAAGGCAGGACGGCAGGTCCGTGGTGTCGGAGGGGCGGCCTCTCGGCAGCGGGTGCAGCTCCCGTCGGTTTCCTCTCCAGCAGCAGCAACACGGGGAGGGGGCTCCGGCCCCGACCCCAGGGCTCGGGACCCCGGCACGCTCGGCGCTGAGGCTCAGGCTGGACCCGGGGCAGGCAGGCAGGCAGGGTCCCAGCACCAGTGTCCGCAGCAGGGGGGTGTCCCAGGCAGGAAGCGTCCGAACGGGCCTCAGGGAGGAGGAAAAAAAACCCACCTGCTGCCCTCACCACCTTTTGTACCCCCTGACCCACCTGTCCAGTCAGTGTCACTGTCCAGAGCCAATGAGCATCCGTGAGCCCCACTTTAAGGCGGTGACTGCCAGGGGCACAGGATGGCTTGTTGTCCATCCTTTCTGTCCCGGGCCACATCTGTTGTTTTGGGTTCAGTTGTCCTTGAGAAGCAAGTCTGTTTTAGTTCGTTAGCTGGGGATAATCAGGAGAGGCCTTCACTGGCTTAAAAGACATTTTGTTTAGACTTATGTGGGGAAGAAAAGGACAGTTTCCCACATCTCACCCCGTGGCTTTTAAGGCAGCAAGGTGTAGAGTTAAGTTTTATGTGCACAAATGTATATTATATCTGGATTCCTGCCCAAATCCTTCTCCTCCACATTTGATCCTCACCCTCCGTGGGTGTTGGCTGGGATACACATATGTATGGACAAGGGAACAATTCTCATATAGTATAAGTATATACAATCACATGTCTAACAATCTAACATATCTTCAAAAGCTCTATGATCACTAATTATTACTAGTTTTAACAAATAAGTTATACACACATTGAAGACACTTAGATTTACCAATCATCTAGTCTAAACCACATTCTTATCAACATGTCAAACTCTTGTTATTTTTGGCAGTCATCAGATTGTTCAATGGTTATTATTGAACCAGAAGAGAGCATTTATATTATCATTCACCCTTGAATCCCAGCTGCAGTATCAAACTCGATCACTGGGAATCTTGAGTGAAGTCGTCTTGCTCGAGCACAGTTCATGCAGGAAGGACATAACGCTGGCTACACATGGGTACAAGACTAGGAATAGAATAATTGCAGTTATTATAACACAAACTCAATTTTCAATTCTATTGGGAAAAAAAAAAGGAAAGAAAAGAGAAATAGATTATTTAGGGAATTCCCAAACTTAAATCAAGTTCTTGTCACTTCAGTGAGTTTTGTAATAATGTTCTGATTTCCATCCAAGATAATACATTGCAAGCAGCAACTCAAAGGCAAGTACAGAAGGAGACAATATTACAGAGCACCTTGTTTAGGCCATGGGGTGATCAGTCCCACAGCGGTCACAAAGTAGCTCCTCTGGAGTCCAGTAACAGGTTGATCAGGCCTGGTACTGTCACCAGGATGTCTCTGGCTCTTGAAGCTGTCATGCTTTGCAATATATTGATTAACATCATTAGACATAAATACACAGAGACACAAACACACATACAAAACTGAAACACCAATTTACTCAACATGAATTATCCACCTTGTACTGATTTTGTGTTGCTTGTCATTTAAATCAGATGCAACCCATGTATTTGAATTCACTGGTGTTTGTAAGGTGAGCTTGACCTTACCAATGTGTGGCAAATTTGCCAGGACAATTTGTCCAGGATGGAGAGGAGTTTTAGATTGCTTAAAAGACCTTTTATTTTTTCTGTGATCTTGAGTGGGTAACTCAGGGAAAAAGGCATTCAGGCGGGGGCACCCATTCACCCCCCACCTATTGTTTATAGTAGTGACTGCATACCTTAACCTTTCATCCCATTTCGAGTCCTGTGGGCGAATAAGGCTTTTAATTAACCCATTAGTGCGTTCCACTATTCCATTGGCTTGTGGGTAGTACGGGACATGAAATGTCCATTGAATACCTTCCCTCTTAGCCCACTGTTGTACAAGGTGTGAGGTGAAGTGAGTTCCATTGTCAGATTGGATATTTGTGGGTTTAGGTAGAATTCCAAAGACCTTTTCTAAGAAGCAAACCGTGTTTTCACCATTTGCCTTAGAAACAGCTTCGGCACAGGTCAATCCTGACACCACCTCCACAATCACAATGACATATTGTTTGTTTCCTGATCTTCGGAAGGGACCGATGTAGTCCACCTGCCATGTGGACCACAAGGGTTTTCCTTCCCTGATATGCAGAGTGTCAGTTGTTAGGGGATGTTCCCCAAGTCTAATTTTGCAAAGATCACATGAAGAGATGACTGTTTTGCACTGCTCACGGGTAACAGGCCATCCCCGGGCTTGTGCCTCTTTGTATAGATCAAGGATTCCTGAATGGCCCCTCTTACAGTGAAGCCATTCGAGCAATCTTTTCCATTCCTGATTTTCTCCTTCTGTGATAGCTGATCGGATTTCCTTCACATCAATCCTAGCTAGCTCATCAACATAGTTATTCCACTTACTGGCTTCGTCTTTTAGAGCAGCTTGGTGTGAAGGTACCCATCCTACATGAAAATTAGGATTCTTTTTGGCAATTTTCAGAATTTGTTGCCACTTCTCTTTATGCCAGACAGGCACTCCGTTAATTTCCCAATTGTTACTTTCCCAGAAAGTAATCCATTCCACACAGCCTTTAAAAACCGCAAAGGAGTCTGTGTAAATGTACACAGCGTCCTTGGAGGCTTTTTCTTTTAGGAAAACATTAAGAACAGCGTCCAATTCTCCCACTTGGGCACTGCCTTTATCTTGGTTTATGATTTGTTCGCCTGTGGCAGGTTTAACTGCAGCAGATTTGAACAACCAAGTTTTCCCTTCTCTTCGGGATGAAGCATCTGTGAACCAAGCATTAACCAGTTCACTTCTATATTCTGGGGCTTCTTTGATAGGACTGGGAACTTTCATTATCAGATCCTTTTCATTTGTAGATTCAATTTGTTCCTGGATTTTCAATTGTTTATCTGGGCCTTCTTCAAGTTGAAACAGTCCAGAATAGTACTCAATTTGACTATACCATTTTCTGATTGTACCCTTTTGGGATATTCCTTCTGGAGGGGCCTTTCCAGACAGTACTTGGTTAACTACCTTGAAGGGGCCTCGAAGAATTACTTTTTGTTTTTTAATGATCTTGCTGATTTCTTTTAGTGCTGTACACACTGTTAGCAATCCCTTTTCCAGAACAGAATATCGTTTTTCTGAATCTTTCAATGACTGAGAGTAAAAGCCAATTGGTCGAGTACTCCCAGTAGGTCCCTGTTGCCAAAAATGATATGATAGGGCACTGGTTGAAAACCCCCACTCTATTATTATTGGATCCTCCGGGTGAAGGGGCCCCAGAGTTTGGTATGTCTGCGCCTCCAATAACAACAGTTCAAGGGCCTCATCATGAGACTGATCCCATTCCCAGTGACGATTTTTCTTTAATAGATCAAAAAGAGGACGTGCTATGATGGATAGGTCTGGGATATGCTTTCTCCAATACTGGAAGGTTCCTAATATCCCTTGTAGTTCTTTCTTATTGGTGGGTGCCTTTATCTCTCCTAAGTAAGATAAAGTATCGGAAGGAATATTCCAGGTCCCTCCTTTCCATCTTATTCCCAGAAATTTTGCCTCTTGGGATGGAGGTTGCTTTTTCTCTTCAGGGATTTCTATTTGCATATCAGTGAGATGCTTGATGATAGCATCATAAACTGCTTTTACCTCCCCCTCACTCTGGCCCCCTACCAGCACATCATCTATGTATTGATAGATTTTTACCTTGGAATTATTTCTGATTTCTGGAATGTTTTCCAGTTCACACGCAAGTGCGTGATGAGCTAGTGTGGGTGAGTGTTTATATCCCTGGGGCAACCTTGTGAAAGTGTACTGCACCCCATCCCAAGTGAAGGCAAAATACTTCTGGTCCTCAGGATCAATAGGGATTTGGAAGAACATATCCTTTATGTCCAGGGAGGCCAGCACTGGGTGTGCTGCTTCCTGGATCTCTAACACCAGATCTGCAATGTTAGGTACAGCAGCTGTGAGTGCATCTGTATTGGCATTCAATTTCCTGTAGTCGACTGTCATTCTCCATTTACCATTGGGTTTTCTTACAGGCCAAATTGGGGAGTTAAATGGTGAATGACAGGGCACAATAATGCCCTTTTGTTTTAGATCAGAAATGACTTCTTTGATGCCTTCCTTAGCAGCAACAGGAATGGAATACTGCTTAATATTTGTGATCCTGCTTTGTGGCAGACGGGGAGCACGTTGTAGCAACCTCAGCTTTAGTGTGGGTGTGCCAAAATTCCAGTAGCGACCGTTCTCATCTCTCCACGCTCGGCCCAAGAGAACATCCATTCCTAACAAATTGTAAGGAATGTCACCCACAATCATTTCAGTCCGAATCGGTTCTTCCTCTCCTGGTAGATTTAAAGTGACTTTAGCTGTTTTTTGTAAAGCAGAGTTACCAAATGCTCCACTTACATATATTGGCTTTTTAGCTGGTTTAATGCCACATTGTTCAGCTACATCAGCTTTTAGCGTGGAAATCTGTGCTCCTGTGTCCACCACAAATGTTACAGGATAGCGTCTTGGCCCAACAGCACAAGTAAGCTCCAAGTCCCCATTTTTGTTTTGAACTAATCGTAGTACGTTTTGCCAATCTCTTGGAGGGTTGGGAGCTTTAGGGCCTGATTGTTTGTCATTTTTCTGTTGATCATTTTCATTTCCTATGTCAAAATTTTGGTTTTCCTCTCCCCCCCCCGTCTCTTTTTCTTTCTTTTTGATTTCTTTTTCTTGGCAGAAGGAGGGCTATTTAGTTTCCCGACTTGTTGGGTTTTTCCCTGGATCTGTCTCTTGAATTAGACCTTGAGCTGGGCCGTGTAGGCCAACTTTCTACCAGGTCTTTCAGAAGCTGATAAGAATAATCCTGAGACAAAAGCTTCGATGGGATACCTTTACGCCTGGCTTCCTCCTTAAGCTTAGCGTAGGGCCCTTTGTCATCACCTCGAGATGAAGCACCTTTGTTTTCAGGGTACTGGCTTTTATGGGTGATGTTTGGCTTTCTGTTGTTTCTAGATCTATCCACGACTGTCCAGTCACCCCGTGATTTCTCCCGCTGCTTAGGAGGATCCCGGGGTGACCTGGCAGCCACATCAGCATAGGAGGGTCGAGTCTTTTGTCTGGCTGCAGAAGGCTTGGGAACATCTTCAGAATCAGATGTATCCTCATATTCCTTGCCGTATTTTATCAATTCTTTGGCCAAATCAGACCATGTAAATCCTCGCAGATCTCCTTTTTCGATTCTAAGTTTGATTTTCACGGCTGCCTCTTTAAGTAACAGAGGGAGCCCCCTGATTAAGGCCTTCATTCTGTCTGGTTTCACTCGGAGATTCATAGGACTTTCTTGATCTGGTACTAAATCATGGTCATAAATCATTTGAATTGCAGCAGCCTTTTGGACATTGTCCAAAATGTTAGAATAGCCCCCCCGCAGGGTCCTCGGCTCTCCTCTGCTAAGGGGATCAGTCGAGCCAACGAAGAAAGCTGCTCGCTGGGTTAGGGACCAGGGGTGTCCCCCATCTCCAGTCGTTAGAATAATTCCAGATCCCCAGTACCCTCTAGCTTCTTGTTCACTTAATCTGATCTCGTCTCCTCCTGTGAGGGACACTCTCATTACATATTCAGCTTCTGTCTCAGATGGGCGCCTGCTGTATTGTTTTCTAATTTGTGCCAATTCTAATGGTGTGTAAGCTACTTCCTTGACTACCTTATCTTTCTTCCTACCAGTATCTTCATCAAGAGCAAAAGTCGTTCTCATAACCGGGCGCAGTTGTTTATGCTCTATTCTCTCCTCCTCCTCATCTTCAGAACCGGTATAGTGAGAAGGTAAATTAGTTGGGACTTTGTCCCTATTTATGGGAAGTCGGTGGACATATTTCTCCAATTCACCAATCCTTCGAATGCTGTGGTGAATATCCATCTCCAAATTGCTAATTCTTTGAGTGTTATGTGTCATGAAGTCCTTAACTGCCTCGTGTAATATCCTAAAATCTGCCCTTAGTCCCTCCTCCTGCTCCCTGGAGAGGGGGGGCTGCAGCTGTGCGGGGGCTTGCTGCTCTTGCGGCTGTGGCTTTGATTCCAAAATCGGGCGCTGCTTTTCTGTCCCGAAATGAAAACTCACACTTTTCCTATCTGATTGCTCAGAGTTTACGGGCTTACATTTCTTTAGTGTGTTAAAGTCATCCAAGACCTCAGTATCCTGACTACCAGAACCTGAGGAATCCTCACAATTAGCAAGTTCCCCCCATTTATCACCTAAGTGAGACAGGGTGGCACCAGTTCTCTCCTTTCCCTGCTTTCTTAACCCTTCAATTTCTCGCTGCAACCCTTCAATTCTTTGCTGCAACTTTATATTCTCTTGCTGCAACCCTTCAATCTCTTGCTGCAACCATTCAATCTCTTGCTGCAACTCTTCGGGTTTTTGCTGCAACCCTTCAATTCTTTGCTGCAACTCTTTATTCTCTCGCTGTAACCCTTCAGTTCTTTGCTGTAATCCCTCCTTTGCTTGCTGCACCACCATGGCCAGGATAAAGAAATTTCAGGCATTGATGAAATCAAGCCCATGTTTCTTAATCTCCTTTTTAAGCTCTTTAGACAGAGGAGTACCATCTTCCAAAGTCATGATGTAATTTGCTAGTCTACTGAGGTCTCCCCCCATGTAGGCATCGTAAATCAGTTTGTACTGCTCCCTCTGTAGAGCGTGCCCGCGCCTCTTGAGGTGCTCCCAGAAGGGACGCACAAATGCCCATTTCTGCAATTCCTCCTCAAAACTAGAGGGAGATGAAAATGGCGCCTCCTGAACTTCAGTGCTTTCCTCACTAATTTCATTTTCTACATTTTCTATACCAGCACTTACAGCATCTGCATCACCTATATCCCCCTTGGTAGCCATTTTCTTTTATATAATTGATTAATTTTTTTTTTTTTTTTTTTTTTTTTTTTTTTTTTTTTTACTAGTTAAGCAATTTCAGAGCGTGGGGGGCTTCTAACGACCCCCGAAATCCCACTTCTGACACCAGATGTCGCAAGCCGGTACCGGGGGGCTACCGGCTGTCAGGATACTTTTGCGACTCCCCCTCTCAATGTGGAGGGGTTTGTGAATGAGCCCGAGGGTCACACGCGGCGCTGCCTCTCACAGAGGAACGGCCACCGCGGGGCTGTATTTCCGGGTGGTAGCTAGAAAGCCCCCCCCCAACCCACCACGCTCAGAGATTGCCTCTACAGCCAAGATTTACTCCACAAACTAATAGGTTTATTAAGGGTTAACACAAACCGAGGGATGATGTTCGGGGACAATACAGGTGTGAATGGCTACCAGGGATATCAATATGTATGTAATGAGCAAGTGTCCTTTAGGGAGGCAATGCAAAGGTGCTTTTAAGGGAGAGGATTAAGGATCAAAGGGAGGAGGGAGGAGGGAAGGAAACCCGACGCTGGTCCTCCTTAAGAGGTCGCGCTGTGTGTGCAAGTATGAGGAAAGGAATATGTGTGTGTGGGTATGTGTGTGTGTGTGTGTGTGAGGTGATGTTACCCTCCGGCGGCTTGTCCAGCGTCGGTCGGTGGCCGGAAGGCAGGACGGCAGGTCCGTGGTGTCGGAGGGGCAGCCTCTCGGCAGCGGGTGCAGCTCCCGTCGGTTTCCTCTCCAGCAGCAGCAACACGGGGAGGGGGCTCCGGCCCCGACCCCAGGGCTCGGGACCCCGGCACGCTCGGCGCTGAGGCTCAGGCTGGACCCGGGGCAGGCAGGCAGGCAGGGTCCCAGCACCAGTGTCCGCAGCAGGGGGGTGTCCCAGGCAGGAAGCGTCCGAACGGGCCTCAGGGAGGAGGAAAAAAAACCCACCTGCTGCCCTCACCACCTTTTGTACCCCCTGACCCACCTGTCCAGTCAGTGTCACTGTCCAGAGCCAATGAGCATCCGTGAGCCCCACTTTAAGGCGGTGACTGCCAGGGGCACAGGATGGCTTGTTGTCCATCCTTTCTGTCCCGGGCCACATCTGTTGTTTTGGGTTCAGTTGTCCTTGAGAAGCAAGTCTGTTTTAGTTCGTTAGCTGGGGATAATCAGGAGAGGCCTTCGCTGGCTTAAAAGACATTTTGTTTAGACTTATGTGGGGAAGAAAAGGACAGTTTCCCACAGTAGTCCAGCCTATAGAGGAAAAATGCACTTAACAACTGCCTTGCAGATGACAATATTTCAAGATAATTAAAAAATTAAACATTCTGGTTTTCAGCTGGAACAATTATTCAAAACATTGTTTGAAAGACATAGGAAAGCATTCTAGGCAGGTTCTTTTTCTGCCTCAGATCTCAGGGCATACCTTTCCAGTGACTCTGCGAAGAACTCCATTTTTACCCTCCATCAATAATGAAATTCCGTCAGTCTATCGTCTTATCTGGGAAAGCTAATTTCAGTAGCAGCATCACACTGAAATGGCCCTGCCAGTCAAAAGTAATTGAATTCTTTTGAGATGGAGAAAAATTGTAATTGATCCTTTTGAGATGGCAGCAGCATCTTTAATCTGGGCTAAAATATGCAGATAGTGTGTTTGGGACAATTTTATAATTTTCTGTCTCTCTGGTGTTCCCTCTCTAAAGATTTCTATTTTGTAAATGATTCATATTCCACAGTATTGGAATTTTTTTCCTGAGAATCTGCAATTTGCAGAACTAAAGTTTCTGAAATCAAGCATAGACCCTCTTTGCAAATCTGTAACTTAAATCCAACTCTAACCAAGAAAATCTAGATAAATTTAGGCCAATAATTAATTTTGTTACTCCCTCTTATTCAGCAAAATTTTGTGAAATAATTACATCAAAGCATTTAAAAAATAGTATCTGATAGTTTCAAGTTTGTTTTGACAGCGTGAGTTTGTTCCATCAAAATGTGACTGAAGGGAGCTGAAGGACAGTCACTCTGATGAAAGCCATATAGAGCAGCACCCACAAAGTCTTCTGAACTGTGCAGATTTTTCGGTGTTTCATGCTGTAACAGCAATAAAAGATTACCAGAAATGACAAGTTCAGGATAAAAACAGTGAAGTTGGTGTGGATAAATGCTGTGGAGAACCGGCCTCCATAAAAGATGTGTCTCTCACCCAAATTGACTGCAATGAACAGACGAAAAGAGGAAATAAAATAAAACAAATAAATAAAGAGACACAGCGGCAACACTGCGGGGGGTGGGCCGGGGGTGAGTGGCTGCGACCTACACAGCGAAGGGCAGAGGCGGCCGGCCCACCTTGCCGTCTTTGCAGCCAGGACCCAGCCTCGGCAGGAGCTGCACCTTGCGGCTGGCAGCTGAGCGGACTGAAAGACCCATCAAAAAACACTCGTTATGGGTCATTATCGGTCGTTGCCACTTATTGGTGGCTGCTGCTGGTAATAAGGAGAGAGAAGAAAAGAAGACAGAAGAAAGAGGATTAAGAGACCAATTAAAAGAGGGCGTCCTGTGGCTGGGGCTAAATTCCTGCTCTTCCTCATGCTCCCGCTTTTTTTCTCATGGAGCCTGCTCGCCGAGGGGCTGCGCGAACGGAGCCGAAGAAATGGAAGAAGGGAACTGGAGCACACTGGAAGAGCTGATAAAACTAAAACAGCTGGAATCACTGCTCGCTCCCCAAACCCCTCCGCCATCAAGCGCTCCGAAGGCAGCCGCCGCGGCCGCCACGAGGCGGGGCCGCCACGAGGCGGGGCCTCCCGCAGCAGCTCCAGCCGCGCACCCCCCAGCGCCCGGCGCCCTGTGCCAGCCCTTGCCGCGCCGCGCCGCGCCGCGCCCCGCTGCTGCTGCCGTTCCAGCCGTCGCCTCCTCGACGCCGCCCCTGCTGCAGTTCCAGCTTAAAGCCGCAGCCGCCGCCAGACCCATCAGCGCTCCTGAGCCGGAAACTGTAAGAAATGCTCCCTGACTGAGACATTTTTCTCTTTCTCTGCGTTCTTTTCCCCGGGCAAAAAAAAAAATTAGCCACATTCACACACACACCTCGTCTACCCTATACGGGAAAGGCTTGGGGCTCTCTACCCCCGACTGTGATAGTGTTTCTTTCTTTCTCTTTACCGGTCGCGTATCGCGCTCAGATACCCACTTCACAAGTACAAACGTTATACACCGCAAGTTTTATCTCTGGTAACCACATTGGCATATCCAGCCCACCCCCAACTAACTCCTAAAGCTGTTACACTACAAAGGGGTATTTTAAGCACATCGTCTCTGTGTTCGTGGAGTTTGGGTTCTAGAGACATACCCGGTGTAGCCAGCCGGTCCCAACCCAGGGACGGACCCCCTGGGAAGGGAAAACCGGCCACCTGGGAGTTATTCCTCCTCTAATTGAGAAGAGAAGGGGCGATCCCTGTTTCGACTCGAGTTTCTCTAGCCCGGGTCGAACTCGGACGGCAACAAACGCTCACCTGAAGATAAATAGCAAAACAAAAGTTATGTTTCTCATTGGCTGGCCAGATTCCTCAGGGAAGTTGACTTGTTGCATAGAATGGGGGGGGGGGGGGGGAGGGGCGGGGAAAAAGGCAGGGCAAAACAGGGCTGATAAACTGCCGCTTTCAACAAAAGATAAATGACCGCAGCGGTCTGGCATAACACGTTTATGAGCAGTCTTTTTTATCATAATAAGAATGCAGTTTTTACATCTCTGTTTTCAGCTTTACTTTAGTAGAATCTGATTTTCCCTTTGAACAATTAAGACTTAGATAAAAGTAAACATACAAAAAAAGATTAATTTCCAGAAGTTTCTTTTTTTTTTTTTTCCCCACAGCACATTATAATGTGTAATATTTAATTTGAAAAGTTATATTCATTATGATGTTCCGTGTTCCACTGGGTAAAAAGTTTAATTAATGTTTTACTTGTAGCCTTGTATAATACATCTTGATTTGCAGGACCACTTTCAGAAAAGATGTCCAAAAGAGTGGAACCAAAGTACACAGTGTTTCCCAGCAAGGAATCATAAGAAGAGAGAAGTATAGAGTGAATGAGAAGAATTACATCCTAGTTCAGATCCCAAGGCTGGCACTGTAATTAACAGGCACATCCATTACTGTAGCAGCACATCAACAGGGGAGTCTCTGATACCCCAGGCTGTATTTCACACTCATTAACATCTCCCTCCAGTCATTAGAATTCATTACATAAGAGTTTAAACTTACTCAGAAGTTTTCTATGTTAGAATGATGCATTTTGACTTCCTGGCTTCACTCCAGATCTGACTTTGGATTTTTCTGGACAGCCCCAAAGTAGAACCAGAGTAAATTACAAGAAAGTGAAAGGAAATATGTGAATTTGCTCTTCATGTTCTCCTTTGACCATGGGTAGACTCGCTTCTCTTTTTCAAACAATACCTCCTTTACCACATGCTTGAAAACCTCTTCTCAGCTTCTGCCAACTGTATGATGTTCTTTAGTCCTGCTGTTTCCTTGGGTTCTCTGCAGGTAGGTCCTGCTCCATAGTGACTGTGGGATGTGAGCTTGACCTCTGTTACCCTGCTTTGCTTGATGATCTTCTGGCCACAACTCCTACCTCCCAGAAGTGCTGTGTCAGAATTACAAGCTTCCCTCCCCCCCCCAGCTTGAACTTGCACCTGTTGCAGTTCTTGTTCTCTAATCTGATTTACCAAAAGGTCTATGAACCTGAAACAGATTAGGCTGAAATGCAAGTTTGTCTTAATAAACCAAGATCAAGTCCATTGATAGCTGGGTTCCTAGTTTGAAAAAATGCATAAAACATGATTGTTCTTGTTCAGTTTCCAAAAGAAATAGTCTCCTGGATTTCTCTCAGGTACTGACCACTTCTATTATTCTTAAACATGAATACCAAGAAAAATAGTTAAGTATACAAGGTGAAATATTTACTGAGTTAACAGAAGTGTAAAGCTGAAATTGCAATTTTCTGAATAGGAAAAGAATCCCATTTTTATTGTTATTACTAGTGTGTAACTGCATGTATTTTAGAGGATGACAGTTCGTATTTAGTACCTAGTTTGATACTAACATAGTTACAGTTTCCTCAGGGCAGAACAACCCTTTCAGCTTAAATTTCTCTGTTGTGGAAATATAGCAGTATAACTTCCAAAGTAAAAAGAGAATCCTACCTGTGAATTGCAGTTCTGTTTGCCACACTCCCACACCTCCCTGCCTTGCAGACAGAAGTGGTTGGATGTCTGGAGCCATCAAAAGAGGGGGGGGACTGAAGTTAAATTAGGAATTTAAGTCACTAAGTACCTGAATCCCCAATGCACTGGACTAGTAGCAGAATCCAGAGCAGTTACAGAAAAGATAATCTTCAAAAAGTCCAAGGTTGCATTGTTGTCAATCACTGTTCTACTAATCTACAGTTCAAGGAATTATTTTACTACAGTGAATTATAGTAGGTAATTATAATGTTGGTAGGTACCATTGTTATAAAATGTTCTAATACTTTCTACCCATCATACTCTGCCCATGCTTTTCTTTAGGTTATAGATACTTGGGAAATAAATAATAGACAAGAAAAAAATGTTGCACAGGAAAAACACACATCTACATAGATAATTTTTGCTAAGATGGAAGCAGGAGATAGGAATTTTTTTCAGCTTAGCATCATCTCCCATTAGCCTTCCTTCCTCCCTAAACAGAAGAAAAAAGAATAGACAACAAAAGTTAGTTTGATTCTCCCAGAGACAAAAATAAACTTTGACCTAGAAAGATTATGTTTGCGTGTGTAAGCAAGGCTGTTTGCAAATTAAACTTTGTTTTTCAGGCTGGATCCAGTACTTTTATGTTTCCCTTTCCAGCTAGTATGGAATAAGAGTACATCTAATATTCCTTGTGCAGTCTCTAAGATTGAAAGGCTTCATGTCCTTCTCCAGGATAGAATAGTTGCTCTTTCTTCTCTCTTCTAGGTCTTCTGTAATTGAATCCAGATCTCACCAAAAACACTTCTATCTAGTTGGACATTACAGCAAATTGTTCTCCAGTCCTGTTCTTCTTCAATAAAAATGGATTGAAATAAGGATGTGATTTATCTGCAGTAGATACCTGTAGGCATCTTCCAAGTACTTGCCTTCACAAAGAACATGTTTTTATATCAATCATGGTGACAATACCATTATGAAGTAACCCTTTTCCTTTAGCATACCAAAGAGGCTACCCACACGACCTGATATTTGCTGATGTACTGTCTTCAGGGTACTTTTAGAAAAGATGCCTGTCAAGACAGCAAGCAATACATATACTGTCTCGAAAGCAGAATGAATAGGAAGAAAGGACTTGACTTACCCACAGGCTTCTGTACATTACCTTGTTTGGGAAATCTTTCTTTGTTGGTAGGATGGTGTCCCTAAGCAACTTGCCACACAAAAAAAAAGAAAAAAAAAAAGAAAAAAAAAAAAAGAAGGAAAACAGATAGGTATGATCCATCTAGCACAGAATGCTTTTAATGAAAGTATTGCACCTCTAAACAAGTGCTATCCATTACCTACTTTTTAAAACGGATGAAAAATCATGCTGCTCTCACCCAATGTGTGCCAAACAGAAGGCACAATAAAAATGGCATTGAAATATATGAGCTCTTTGACAGTAGTATTAGTCACATCTTATAACATGACCTTTCTGCTGGCAGGGACATTCAGTAAGGTATTATAAGAGGGCAAGCATTTTCAGTAGTAAGAAAATTAATTTTATCAATCAAGCACTAAGCACGCATCATTCTCTTTTGACTGACAATTTTTCTTCTCCCCACATCATCTTTGGTGTTCATTTTTGCTCCTGAATATGAAAGAATATTCAAAAAAGTTATTACAGTGTTGAAAGAATTGCTGAGATGGATGCAAAATGGTAATTATACCACCATGGTCACTGGTGATTATACCACCATGGGTCTGTACTTACAGATGGTGCTTGTAAGAACAGCCCTAAACAAGAGGAAATTCAAAAGGTCGCTCACTCAGGCCATAGCTTTAGAAGGTGTCAGACTTCAGAAATGTACTTCAGGAACACGAAACTCTTTTCTCTTGCTGAGATGACCGAAGCAGTTGCAGTTTGTTATTGACCTGTGTTCCGTCTAGATAATATTTCCTGAATTAACTTAATGGGTTTGTAGCTGCAAACAATCCAGCCAATCTGGCCAATCCAAAGTGATCCACATAAGAGGAAAAAAAGTAGTAAGCCAGTGTTCACTTTTTCTTACACCTTTAATAGGGAGTTAATAGAGCTTCTGCAGACTCTTACACCAGGTACTGGAGGTCCATGTGTTTGTGCATGTGTGTGTGTGAATTTGTAAAACAGAAAGAGAAAACTGAAGTGTAGGGGCGTATCTTGCTATATGAAATGCAGAAAAGGTATCCTCAATGATCAGAGGTAGTGACTGCAGACAATGTTCCAAATTACGTCTTCCATCATCAGAATTACTATGGTCAGTACAATATTTTTCCATAACATACAGAAGACTGAATTGCACAGGGGGTAGATCCTTTCCACCTGGTTCTGAAAATGTATCTTACCAAAGATGGGGAGCTGCATCTCTGTGATCTTTAAGGTCCCACCCAACACTAGCCATTCCATGATTCTATGAATGTCCTTGATTTTATAACTCATTTATTTGACTTGGGACTCCAGTCAAATCACATTTCACTCTTTAACTCTGGTTTGGTCTGAAAACCGTGTATTGCAATGGCCACTCTTTAAAGAATAAAATATAAGAGGTATTAGATTAATTCTTTCTCAAGAATCAAAAATCCTCTCCTGGTTTCATTAAGTATGGATAAAGAGAAGAGAGTCCCACACAGTCCTGGTATTTCAAAGGGCTGATTTTCAAGAAAATCCCCAGCAAAATTCCTTGGAAAATAAACAAAAATGTGAGTAGAAGTGGGAGGCTTCATATTTTTATTACAGAGAAAGATAAGTAAAAGCCCAGTCTGAGGAAGAAATGAAACGAAAGCATATATTTTTAATAAACAGACAAAAAAGTAAGTAGGTAGTACCAAAAAGAAAACAGAAATTGCCAAGCATAGGAGATTTTCGTGGAAGGAGAAGATGGCTGTGAAAAAAAAAAAAAAAAAGAAAATCAATGACTGCAGCATTAGCACTATACAAAGGAGTCTATGCATGAAGAACAAAAATGTCTTATAATAATTCTGGGGAAATGTGTATTAAAATTGCTCATAATTATACAGAAAAAAGGTTTTCAGTAAATGGTTTTTGAGTTACATGCCTATTACCTTTTCTAACCACACCCCTGTAAAACATTAAGCACCATAAAGGGCATCATCCTGTTTCATACGGCAGCCCTTCACAACTTAAACCTCAGAGTTCAAGTGCACTGATCTGTTTGAATACTGAACTCATAGAAGTCAGTTTTTAGTACATTAAAGATGGCAATGAATTCTGCAATAATTGAAGAATATTAGAAGTTGCAGGCATAGATTTATGCAAAGGAAAAGGAGAAGGCAAAGGAACACAAGGGTGCAGAAGCAAGGTATTTTCAACTCCGTTCCCAACCATAGCAGCACCTGCAATGGCCCGTGCCTTGTATCAAGCAAGCCATCCAGCCACATCATAGTAACAGTAAAGGGTTGAGTTGCTTCTCTTGAATATTGTACTAATATCCAGAAGGAACATAAATAAAAGAAAAACTAAGTTAGCCTGACTTTACTTCTGAGTAACACATAGCCACCAATTCAAAGTCGTGAAGTAGTGTTTCTCTGTCAGCTGACAACCAACTACTACACAGAAAATGTCTAGTCAAAAAAAAACTAATTTTTTTTTTCTTAAAGGATATTAAGAGGGCTTTAGTTGTGCAGTGGGTAATTTCAGCATCAGTCATGGTATCCTATGTCTATTTTCTAGGTGACAAATCTCTGCATAGACTTGAATACTGTTGTAATTACCAGCTGGGTATGTGAGTTTGTAGAATACTTCACAAATAGAATACCATATAAAACTCAAATAATTTGCTATATGAAAACTTGATTAATGAAAATCAGTATGACAGAGATCAACTGGATAGAAATGTCACCAAACATCAATTTTTCAGATTGCTCAAGCCAGGCAATGTTCTTCAGTTCTTCCAGAGTTCAGTGTCAGCACTACTAATGTAAATGGATAAATAATTAATTTAAAACAACACATTTAAAATAAACTTCCATTAAGCTACAAAAGAGACTGATAAAAGTGGACAGTGTAAGATTAAAATAATTTATAACTTTTACATAGAATAGGAAATAGCCTAGTAAAGGAAGTAGTCACCAAAGAGTTGTGGCCAGTATGGAGGTATTTCCCCTGTGAACTCTAAAACAGGGGTCTTTGTATCAACCCATAAAAGCATAGTTCTTTGGTTCATAGCTGCAGTGTGTCCTCACAAATGAGACATAAGGATGGTCATAATGTCAAGCTTCAAAATCAGGAGACAAATGCATTTCAAATTTTCTTCCATTGAAAGATCCAAGTGAACTAGCTAAGCTTGAGTGTCTCTCCAGTGTGCTGCAGATTTCTTTGCTTTGAAGCAGTTGATCAGTTTTCTTAGCAGTTGGTTGTAACTGTTTTATGGGAGATACCACTCTATGCTTACAAACCTTAACAGGATTGAGGTTATTAATTTCTCTTAATTGTGATTTTTTTTTCTTTTATACCCATTTGTCTTACTTCCTAGTACAGACTTGAGTGGCATTAATGTATCTGTACATACAATGTACTAGACATGCATTCTAAAATTACCTCATACTCTAATCACAGGTGTGGGATTAATTAAGAAATATTGTGTCTTTTGAGAAAGACTGAAAAATCACCAATAAAGAGACTTGAGTCACTGTATGACTTCCTCAAACATGAGTTAAAAATAACATCAATAACTAATTTATGCTATTTATTTTAAACCCTTGTAGTTTTGTCTTTTACCTATCTAACCACCCAATGACAGAAAATACTAGCATATTCTGTGACATTTTTAAACTAAAGGTATATATCACAGCCATCATAAAATATGAGGCTAAAATCACTATTACTGTGGCCTAAAGGCTAAGCAATTGATCTCAAAACTATTATCTTCCACCAGCAGAGGAATTGCAGCTGCTGTAAGGATAGCATCTAATTCTGCAGCATTAATCCACACATACTTTACACTACACAGATTACACAGGACTGCAATGAAACTACAGCAGGCCAGATTTATGCCACTCTAAGTTGTAAACAGAGTGTATGAACTTTCATATATCTCTTTGAATGCTCACCTGTGCACTGATTTTGTCTGCAAATAAGTCTCTTTATAAAGGAAATAAATGTTCCAGGTGGTATTTCCATCACTTAAATCAACAGTACTACAATGTAAGTCGGAAAAGTTGCATTAACTTTTTGTCAGGTTGTTCAGAAATTCATCATCCTTAACTGAAAAGACTTTAGCTGCTGAAGATACCATGCTTCACATCTCAAAGGCCAGCAAAGGATTGGAAATTCCAACCAGACAGCTGTGAGCTCCCAAAAGGGTGATTTTGCTTTTATAATGTATTCTCTATTCCTGTCTGCATTTCAAGCTCTGATGTTTGCTCTCTGCAAGTTTTGCACCAGGTGGAGCATTAGCTGATATAAACTGATTTGTGTGTTTATAAAAATGCTTACAGGTATACACATGTATGAAAATAAACTACTTTCAAATTTACCATCAAAAGAAAGGAGAAAAAACAACTGTTTCTTCTAAATGAGCAGTGAATTGTGAATTGGAGTTATGGTGAGAAATAATTAATAACATTTCTAATCTACCTTGAAATGTTTTGTTATCATTATAACCTTAACACAAAAGGGATTAACACAGAAGACAGTAAAACCAAGGATATGTGATACTTGTTGCTAGCACAATTATTTACTGATCATGTTCTAGATACCTTTCATGAGATAATTTCACATGCAAATCTGATGTGTACATTATTTTCAGAAACCATAGGAAGTATGCACAAAAAAACCTTACAAAGGGGACAAGACCCAGCGGTCAATGAACATTAAAATAATGTATCATAGAATCATGGAAAGTCTTAGTTCGGAAGGGGTCACTAAAGGTCGTCTAGTTCAACCCCTCTACAACAAGCAGGGACATCTCACACTAGAACAGGCTGCTCAGAGCCCCTTCAAGCCTGACTTTGAATGCCTCCAGGGATGGGGCCTCCACTACCCCTCTAGGCAGCCTGTTCCAGTGGTCCACCACCCTCATATTAAAGAGCTTTTTCCTAATGTCCAACCTTAATCTACCCTTCTTTAGCTTAAAAACATTGCCCCTTGTCCTATCATTACATGTCCTAGTGATCAGGTCTTCCCCAGCCTTCTTGTAGGCCCCTTGCAGGTTTTGGAAGGTCGCTGCTTTAAGGTCCCCCTGAGTCTTCTCTTCTTCAGCCTGAACAACCCCAACTCCCTCAGCCTGTCTTCATAGGAGAGGTGCTCCAGCCCTCTCTGATCATTTTCATTGCCCTCCTCTGGACAAGCTCCAACAGGTCCACATGGTTCTTGTGTTGGGGGCTCCAGAGCTGGATGCAGTACTCAGTATTGAATTACTGAATATATTTCTCAGTGGCATTTTTATTCTCACCCCCTTATATATGAAGCAATAGAGATGTGTTCATGAGATGTTTTGAATGTACCAGGAACTGCAATGGCCTCAAGTAAAAAAACTCAAGGCTGTTGATTTATTACTAGATTTGTTGGAAAAGGTGATGAACGCCAGGCTTTTGGGAATAAGATTTCTTTAAGTTCCTCTCTCAGCAGCCATACCAACTCTCAGTATCTTAATCAAGATCTGCCGTTCCTAAATTCCTGTCTTCCTGCATCAAGTACTTCTACAAAAACCTAAAAGAAAAAAATAAAAATTTTGAGCATTCACAGCATGCCATAATACTTAAAATGAAGTCTCCCTGACATAACTACAGAGTTGTTGGTTTAAAATTCTTACAATTTTGGCATAATATAGTGAGCATCCAAGCTCCACAATCTATGAATGCTTATGCCATAGTACTATCTCTGAGATCCTGCAGTCAGCATCAAGGTTTGCATATGAGCAGAATCATCCAGGGCAGAAAACTTCAATTAATTGATATCCAGATATACATATCCAGAATGTGTTTGAGATAGCTAAACAATATCAACTGTCTGAGAACCTGGGGATAAAAAAAGGCTTTTTTTAAAGAGTAAAAATTGAATTTGCCTCTAAGAGAATGTTGTTAAGGGAACAAAATAGCTGTGATTGCCTGAATTTTGCTTTGGGGGGGTAAGCTCTAATAACAGTAGGAAGTATGAATGGGAAATTGAAAAGATTTCTACAAGCATTTTAATAGATTATTGGTTGATATGAATTAAAAGTTTGAGATGCTCACTAACAATCCATGAAAATAATTAGATAAGTAATCATTCAGCTGCAGGAAGATTCTTTAAAAGCAATCCTATTTGAAGACACCGATTGCCTTAATTCATCATCATACAAGATTGCTCATTTATAATTCAACATTTAACCTAGTGTGGCTTTCTGTGTCCAAGATTACTCAATTTTTATCCAAGTTTTTAGTCATCTCAGTAACTTGACTAAAGCATCTCTCTCAGAAGAGAAATCCATCTCTGTTCTGGAGGATTTCAAGGGAAAGGAGAATTCACTAGCTCAGATTATTCCACTGAGTAATCATTATTACATTTTTCACTTCTCATCTAAAGCAAGTATTAGCTACCTGTTGGCTCAAATACAGCACAGACGTAGAATTATGGAGTGGGAATATTTATCAGTCACTATTTACTATGGACATCTATGCAATGAAACCTGTTGGAGTCCAGCTCAGAAGAAGAAAGTTAAGTCTATATGAAAAGAACAAATGTTGAAAGGGCAATTTAGATAAAAGAAGCTAATTTCTACTCAAAATTTGCACAAAGCCCTACCCCCAACAAACAAAGGGTCACTTTTTTATCCAATCATATATGTATATTCAAATTCAGTGTCTGAACCTTGTATAGGTAAGGCAGCTGGGTCACTTTGGTACTGGTACCAGAGGAAAAAAAATTACTTGATTTTCGTACTTGAAGCACCTTGATGTCGACGGGATAAGTACTGTTAGCAAGCTGCCATTGGTAGTCCCTCTGTTCACTGTAAAACACAGCGATCAGCCCACAGACATAACCAAGTACACTGCTTATGATGAGATGTCACAAAAATTTCACACACAGACTTCTGCAGTGAGATTTGTGCTATTCATATTCTATTTTTATTACAGAACACTTTGTCTTTCCCTTCTTTTGCCTGAAGAAAGTAACAGCATCTCCAGAGATGAATAATCTGGAGGGCCCTATGACTTATATAAAGGGAAGAGAGGGTAAATAAAGGGAAAGAAGAGACGGGGCTGCACAAAAGCTGGGAGGGACTTTTTACAAGGGCATGTAATATTAGGACAAGGGGGGACATCTTTAAACTGGACTTAGATTAGACTTTAGGAAGAAAGTCTTTAGTGTGAGGGTGGTGACACACTGGAACAGTTTTCCTAAGGGAGCTGTGGATGCCCCCTCCCTAGCAGTGTTCAAGGCTAGGCTGGATGGGGCTTTGAGCATCCTGGTCTAGTGGGAGGTGTCCCTGCCCATGCAATAGGTGTTGGACTATCAGATCTTTAAGGTCCCTTCCAACCCAAACCATTCTGTGATTTCTTAAATAGTATTTATTACAAATATCCAGATAGATGGTCTTGAGGTTCCATACCCTGAGAAAGAAATATATTCAATTGTTTTCTACCAGTGTAAAAAACCTACTTGATATCTGAAGGTAATTTGCACTTTGAGAAGGAAAATTCAATTAAGGACAATGAATTTTAATTAGAGTATTGGCTCTTAATAAAATCAAGTCCAAATAAAGCTCAAAATATAAACTTAAATGTCAATTGAAGAAACCTAATATTTTTATCTGTAATAGGAGGTGTAATTTGTGATTTGGTGTTCTTCTTTTAACTATTCAGATTCTTCCTTTTCCTTTATAATATGGATAACATTCAATATATATGTATTTTTTTCTCTATTTCCATGTAACTGTTCGACATGTATAAGTGGAATTTTCCTGTAATGGAAAGTTTTCATTACAAAAATTTCTTAAATAGAACTTGTTTAGAGCCTAGAAAATACCATGGGGCAGTCTCGCAACAATCTTTCATGTATTTGTCATATAGAATATGCCGATAATCTTCTTTAATACTTTTATATCACCTGAAGTTGCACTGTTAGCTTGTTTATATATATGCAGACTTGCTTGGATCTAACTGGCGAGAGCCATGCCATGAACATTTTACCTGCAGACTGCAGGTGTTCTCAAACCATAATTTCTCCATACTTCTTTGTAAAACATTTTGTTTCACGTTGTTTCCTTTTTCCAGTGCCTATTCACCTCACCTGTTAGGAGATTCCTGCAGAAGTAATCCAGTAAACTCACACAATCCTTTTTGTCATCTTCCAGCACTTAATGTCATTGTTCAATAATTAGACTCAGTATTCACCTGGTATTGTCTCTAAACTGCTGCTTCAGAGATGTCTTTCCACTACATTAAAGATTTTTGTCACATAATGAGTTAAAAGCCTTTATCAGAGGCTTCTTTACTTCCAGCTTCAACAGTTCTGTAAAATAATTTAACTTTCTTGTCAATATGCTTATTCTGCCAGGGTCGTGATGAATGCCAATCTAGCCCCAGGAAGCCTTCAGATTTATTAGGTTTGAAACCATGTGATCATGAGTGTTCTTAATGCTCTTTCCAATTTAAGAAAGAGCAGGCAAGACTTGGCAAACACATTTGATATTGCTTTGTGTTAACTGAAGCACAATTATGACTTAAAACATAAAAAAGGAAGCCATAAAAGCCAGCTGATGTTTAGAAAGGACTTTGACAAATAGCAGGTGCACCCAGCCATATTCATTAGGGGCATCTGAAAGAGAGTGACCTTAAAAACCCTTTGATAGCAGGGAGGTTGGAACCTGGTGATCTTTAAGGTGCCTTCCAACCTCAACCATTCTATGATGCTATGATTCTATGAGATAACAATTCGTGTTCTAATGCTTACTTTTTTTTTGTTTACACGAATCTGTCTGAAAGTGAATGAAATGAAACTGAAAAGTCAGAGAACATTATTTTTCCATTAAAAGAAAACACTCCCTTGTCAGATTATTTGCCAAGACCAGTATGTAAGTGTAAAACAATTAGCACTTGAGACTGATGTCAGTGAGTCTCACAGAGTTTTAACAATAACTGAAAAGAAAAACACGTCTTCCTCAAATATTTTATCTATGTTTTGTCTTCACTGTTCTGTAGGGAAAATATTTTGACCTTTGCTTCACACACTTCATTCTAGAGTTTATACTAGTTGTGGTCTATACTTCTGCAGCATTGCTGAGAGTTTTATTCAGCCATCACAGACATGGTGTTTGCCTCTCACATTTCTCAAATGAGAAACGTGTGCAAAGTCTCTCTGCTGAATTTAAACAGCTCTGTGACTGCTTTTACACTGGCTGAAGGATAACAGCCATAGCATCAGACACAGCAAAGGTCAGATCCAGATAGCCAGAAGGGCCTCCTGAATCTACATCAGTGACTTTATTCTCCAAGTCAGAATTTCAGGATCACCAAAGGCCACGTCCAAACAATTTCACTGCCCAAGACTGGAGCTGCATAACTGAATTTGGACAAAGTTCAGTAACTAAGCTTAAGGGTTCCCTATTGGCTTCCACTAAAACTGAGGGTTAAACTCCACACTAACAGCCTGTTTTGAATGTACTTGGGGGGCAGGGCAGGAAATAGCTGTCCTTTTTTTTTTTAGACAAATCTTTATATTAAGTAGTGGCACCGCTCCACCAGCTTTACCTGTGTCACACAAATTACTAAATCTACTAGATATTTTCAGAGTCTGTGCAACAGTAGAAATTCTCTACAAAATGTAGCAACAACCACCATTTTCTGTTCAATCCAGCAAAAAAGTGAGTGATGACAAGACAGTGATGTCAGTCATGCTTCAGACCAGCGAATAACAAGTTAGTGGTACTGGCATGAATTAAATGTATTCTGATAATAGTACAAAATCTAATATCTGGTTTTGTAAGTTTCAGTATTGACAAGATAACAGTGATGCTTTTCCTAGAATTATGGGTTTTTTCCTTTAAAATTTTAAGAAACAGTGGCACTGAAAATTAGGAAACTCAAAACCACAAACCCAGTATGCTGGACTTTTTGGGTGCTGTTCCATTTTTGTAGCATCTTGTGTGTATGCTACTATTCACAGATAAGAATACTCAGACCTTGACTCAAAAGAGATTGGCATGTTTGCAGAATTACCATGCACCTCCTGATCTGGCACATCTGGCCCTTGTAAGTCAGATACTTGCACTGCATCCCAGCAAGGTTATCTGCAGCCAGTGATACACTGCAGCTTGAGACATACAACACAGTGTATATGTAAAGCAATACTATAGCCAATCTGATGAGTATTCCTCCCAACAGGCATTTTGCATAGTAATATCATTATGGTTCCCTTTATAAAAGAGAACATTACTATCCTGCTCTCTGTTACACAGTGTAGAAATACTAAAAAATATCTTTCTCCTGTAATAGTGAACATATTTCTGTAACAAATATAGATGTGCTCAAAACATTTACATGAAGCATGAGGTACAGTGGGATAGAACATTTAACAGATTTTCCCTAATGTTGAAAACGCTGTACAGGGTGAAGTAGAACATGTAACCATGAGCTACATATTTGGCAGATCTGTGCACATGATGAGACCTTCCTGTCACACAGGAAAAGACTGTGCATTTCAAAATGCTCACTAGCCTTAAAGCAGAAGTGATGGCCCAATATAGCTGACACTGACTCTTTCCAAATTATTAGTAGGAAACTGAAAAGATTTCTTCAGATATTTAAGTCCTGCAGGAAGAAATGAAATGTCTGAAAGGTCTTGCTGTTCTGTTTGCATAGTTACAAGGAAGAAAGGGCATTACAGTTACAGACATGTACCGTTACAATTTGATTGACAGATCTTCAGATGTAGTAAATATTTAATCCCATCTAATACATACACTTTATATTTACAATCTAGAGACATACCAGAAAAATCTTGAAGTCTGTTGTAACAAACTGACTGTAGGTTACCACATTATACCCAAAACTTTATTTGCAAAGCTTGCAGAATCTTAGCCATCAAATAAATTTATTGGCATAGTTTCAATGCTAAGAGAACATTAAAATACGGATATACAGTATACTGGTTTAATTACATTATCTGAGTGTATTTTATGCAGTTATATCTGACCAACTTACATAATGAAAGTTGCTTATGCAAAACTAGAAACCCATGCTGTCATAGTTTTCAACGTCTTTGTCTCACAGATGCCTTCAACAGAAAACTTGTCTGAATTAAAAGAAACCCCCAAGTCTAGACATCTTCTGAGTCTTGTTTAGCTATACATCAATCTTAACAGCTATTTTGAAAAAATAGTGTAGCCAACCTAGCATTAGTTTTTGTTAAACATGCGAGTATTAAGTACAATGAGGTTTTTGTCAAGAGTACTTTAGTGTTGGAGCATTGAGAAAAAGTATGCACAAAAGCATTTTTTTTTCAGCTTGACAATAGAATTTCTGTCAGTCTAGACAACAGGAATAGAGTTTCTTGTCAGGCAATCGAAAATAGCTCTGAGATCAGAACATTCAAAAGCCATGTAGAAGATATTTGTTTGAGCTCTGTTTCGACTCTGGCCTTGATAACACAGTTCTCACCATTTTGGTCTCATTGGCGACTGCAGGTCAGAGTTTTGCCAAGCCATTTACAATCTAGGTAGTAACTATGTACTGGATAATGGAATTTAAGTTTAGTTTTACTAGCTCAGTTGAGTGCAGTTACCAAACTAGGTAGAGTATTCATTAGGCCAAAAAGAGTATAGGGAGAAAAACTCTCAATGTTGTTCTCTTACATATAAAAATATTCAACAATTTGTCTGTGTTCACTTAGGGTTTACAAGACCAAATTCAAGGTTATAAAACAAAACAGGAATAAGCAATTCAAAATTCTAAAACATCTTCTACATGCCTGAGAAATACCCTGGGTCAGAATATTTGCTCTTACAAAGTCTTTCTCCTTCATTCAAAAGAAGAGCAGTTGTGTAGTTTTTGCATGTTTCTCAATTCTTAGGAAAACTGCTGCTGCTCTTCTGAGGAAGATTCTACACAAATAATCTGTGTGGCTCTTCTTGCTACTTCCCGCTACTATCAGTCACCTTGCAATCTACTGATTAGGATATTCATTCAAACACATTTTTTCTGAGGGGCTGACCACTGAAACTCTTCTACCTACAATTTTGTGCTATAGAAAACAAAGTGACACTGTACTTTTTAATTCTGAGACTTATGGGAATACTGAGATGATGAACAAGAGGATTATTTTGCATTCATTTTTCTCTACTGATATACATCTTCAAGTTCTCATTTTCATTTATTGCAAACCTTCCTGATAGTGCCCTTGATAGATACTGTTTCTGTTTTCTTCAACTTGTACATGTTTGCAGTGTGATAACAATTTATTTCAGTAGAATAACTCTTACTTTATACAAGTGTGAGAGAATAATCAAGTCTATAAAATAAGCATTGCCATAAAAAAAATTATCTCTCACTTTCTGATGCTAACATGGAAGTGTCTTGCAGCACTGTAAAGTGTGATCAATTAATCCTTTTAAGTCTAGTATTGTCATAATTTATACTTTGAGTTCTATAACTTTATTTTTTGAAACTAAGCAGATAATTATTTTCTTCAGAATAATTTACTCACTTTTAGTTATTTTAAATTGGTCTTTGTTCCACAACAGAAAGATACCTAAGATTATGAATACTTTAAAAATAGTCTGAATGTATATTAGTCTTCCCATTTAAAAACTACTAAAATACAGCTTCTGCACTGTATATATCATGTGAAGGAATCAGGGTAATTGTTTGTGTTCTTCTTTGCAACAAGCTATATATGGTTCTAATAAATTTCAGGCTTTAAATTTGACCATTCATTTTGTACCATCAAGGTGCATAAATGTGACTATCAGAGTAGTCAGATTTCTGTGCATTAACACAATTATAACTACAGGGTTGTGTTTGTTTTTTTTTTTGTTTGATTGGTTGTTTTGGTTGTTTGGGTTTTTTTTTTACATTTAACATTCAAAGGGGAAAAATAGAGACAAAAACCAGACCCACATTTTTTTTAATGTATAAAAGATATAAAGCTTTAATTATAAAATAAATAATTTTTATAAATATAAAAATGAATTTTTGCCTGAGTTATCAAATGTTTACATAATGTCTTTACTGATATTACTTGTTGTGTTCTAATGCAGAATGATCTCCATAGCTGAACTAAACAGTTTCAAATAACTAACTCACAGATTAAAAGTGAAAGGATCTTAAAATTTCTGATCTCTGCCAGCTTGATTAACTAATGTACTTCCTCCAGGATCAATGAGACGTACCTGCATTACACAACAGAAAAGAGCAAAGAGCAAAAATTAGTGAAGGCCATCAGAATTAAAGAAGCTCCTTTGATAGAGTACTGGACTCAAACAAGCACAAATTAATCAGTCTGACTGTAAATTCGGTTTTGTTGCTTTCAGGACAGCAGGTAACATCTCTCTCCACGCATTTGCAGAACCCCTGTCTTTTCTTAGTGTTGCCTCTGGTATCTTAATATAGCTCTTGTATGCAGAAGTATCCCAGCATGCTGTGCATAAAAGTAAAGAACTGTGACATTCTCACAAAAAATATTTTAAAAATGCCAACACAGTGGTAATACTGACATGGAATAATGGCAGATGAAGGAGTTAAAGATGCTTGGAATGTCTCCATGAGAATTTTTGTGAGTTTCCTTTCCCTTTAGTTACTGTTATGACTATCTTTACATGGAAATATCGTGCCTTTCCAGTGACAGTTTCCTGAAGCTGCAAGGTTACAAATTACTCTCCCATTTGATCTCTTTGGCTGACACAACACTGAAAAGTTCCTTATAATATCCAGCTATTAAATGGGTCATCAAGATAATAGTGCAGCATTGCAGGAACTGATTGGTTATTGTGTTGCAGGGCCAGTTTTGGGAGCAAACTGTGACCAATTTGTGTAGAGGGCGAGGTTTCAAATTTTGAACTCTGCTGGTTAAACAGAGTTGCTGCTGTGAGTCTTTATGAAGGCTGAGGAAGCAAAATCTGCTGATCTGCCAGTTGTTCCAAAAGATTGTACTCCTGTTGTGAGAATACTTCTCCCCTTTATGCATGACTGACCTTCTAGTGGGATTCTGCTGTGAGGTGTTAATGCGACCATTGTGAAATGATTGCCAGCATAACTAAGCAATGGATATAGTAGCCAAGCCTTTGCAGTTCTGGGCAATGGTGGTGAATTGTGCAGTCTGTTATGAAATTACCCACACTGTTTCAAAAAATCACACAACTGGTTACCTGGTTTCCTAACTAACTTTTGCTATTGCATATGTCAGCTAGACCTCATTATCCAAATTTTGTTATGGAAAGATTTTTTATACATTTCATACAAAATCCATATCTAGCCATCGCAGGTTTTTTGTTTGTTTGTTTGTTTTGTGAAGCTTGCAGATGAGAATGAGAATGCTCCATTTCAAACACATTTTCTTGAAGTATTTCATACAAAATAAGTACCCCTGGCCAGTTCTTTCTCTTCAAGATAGTGATAAAAATCTTCTGTTTGACAATTTTTATTGCAACTAACCCTCAAAAAAGAACCATACAATCTGACTAAGAATTAATGTTCCTTAATGCATTCCTTCAGTGACACCTCCTTTGTTATAGTCCCTGGATACCACAGTTTCATTTCTGGAAGACCTGCATACTGCTGGTTGTACAAAATGCAGGAATACCCTCCAGCTCCTTCCTTGGCAGAGTGCACGGTCATGGTTCACAGCTGTGGAGTGTTCTTGTGTGGAAAATTATATTCTCAATTATATGTATCTGAATTTTTCGTTCCTGTTGCAAAATGCAGGTGGCTTCAGGAGGATTAGATTTACAAAATTATAAATTAGAACTATGTTTGTGAAGGAAAAAAAAAGAATTTTTATTTGCTTGTGTTTTTTTTTTATTCACATAATTTTTTTCTTCTGTTTGCAACAGAAAAATACATCTTAAAGATGTTTAATTCCTTAGTCAAAATGAGAAATAGAATATTTCTGTAGAAATAACACTAAAGAATAAAAACCATGTTTGTGAAGGATAAGAAATACCTGCATAACTTTATGAAGTAATGAACACATGCTCTGCTCGTGTGATTAGTGTGTATCCCTCATGAATGGGAAGTGTGAACTGATTTCCAGGGAAGGAAGGCACATTATGAGTAACTTAATTGCTTAAGGACTGAATCCACAGATCTAAATCTGCTTTTAACACTTCTAAGTAATAGACATAAAATCAGATTAATCAGGCTCAGGGCTTGCAGGATGTAGGAACTCAGGAATGAACTAAAAAGCTTCCTGTGAATGCAGGCGATAGATACTGGTGAGGCTTGGACTGGAATAAAAGCTATAGTGGCAGTCTGTCACACCAAGCCCTGGCACTGAAGAATGGAGTCAGAGAGCCTAGTTTAACTGTAAGAGTAGAATGAGAGAATATATTGCATAAGCCACAAAAGATCAGAAACACGCTTTTTGTCCCAGCCTGTGACACCATCTCATCCTATTTAAAACATGCATAGAGAGTGTGAGAGAGTTCTTACCTTAGAGACACTGCAGAAACGATATTACTGTGTTTGCTTCTTCAGTATTTAGTATAGGACTTTCTGCAGCTCCCAAATATACAATTCTTTAGGGTGGCATCTTTACATACTTATTACAGGGAACTGGTGGATGTAGTATTTCCAACTTGCTGGGAGAGCGATATAACTCAACAGAGTCCAACATCCA
Source organism: Apus apus (assembly GCF_020740795.1). NCBI lineage: Eukaryota > Metazoa > Chordata > Aves > Apodiformes > Apodidae > Apus > Apus apus. The sequence goes on along the minus strand of NC_067285.1, from coordinate 92,771,422 downwards.
TTCATACTTCTTTTACTTAAAATACAAGAATCACAGCTTTTTGATTCTGTGATCATCCTTAACTGTTCCCTTCTGTAAGGAGAGCAGAAGTACTGTGGTCAGTTTTATTTCACATCTGCACACTGTAGAGCTTGTGTATCCAGTAGTGAGTGTGTCAGTCTTCAGAAGAAGTTGGAGAAATGTGACTGAACTTGCATCACTCACCATCTATATGTAATTCATCTGTTCTAAGGAAGTCACCAAGTATCATGGCTCACCTACAGATTTTTACTTGGCCTTTTGGACCTGTCTTTGGCATGCCAGCGAGTTTTTCCAAAGAACACCAGGGAACTTTCCTTCATTGTTGTTACAGAACTTCTTGTCTAAGAGGAATTTGATCCTCTTTGTACCTGCTTTGCTCCAGTTGTAAATTTTAACTGCAAAATATATTAAAACAGTCATAAAATAATAGTTGATTGTGTTGGTAACCTTGACTTGATAAATCGTGTTCCTGTAACATATATCTGAAATATTCAGTACTACCACCCTTGTGAGACATAATTTTGACATACAGAATGGAGATTTATATGTAAATAATGACATTACTATTTAGCTGACCTCTCTCATCTCATTTAATTATGGTTCTCTTTTTCATGACCTTTCCTGTTTTAAACCATGTGTGTCCTCTTTTTACTTCTTGATAGTTCTCAGTTTTTTGGAATATGCTGAATTTCAAGTTGATCCTTACCTGAGTTATTGTATGGTTTAGCTTTAAGTCAACACTCAAAGCTTAGTTCAACTATCGGTTTCTCTTTGTTTCAGATTATTTTTACATGGAAATCTTTCTTTATGCTGATAACATGACTGTGCTTGTTTCTCATGTGGTGTCTAATCCCTAATAAGAACTAAAGGGCCTGCTTGCCTCCTGGTTTGGCTATGAGCTGTAGAATGGAAATGAAATGCCTTGCAGGAGTTGGAAGTTTTGCTGCAACTGCATGGAGCTTAAGGTCAGAATTAAAATGAATTGCAAAAGAGTTGAAGGGAAAATCTAAACTTAGATCTAAGATATATGAGTATCATGACATTTTATTAATTTAGTCAATTACCACCATGTCACTTAGGTTTCGGCCCTTATCATTTTCTATACTCCGTTGTGAAGCTTTGTTCAAGTTCTCTTTCCCAGAGCTGCACTTTCTAGGAACATTGTGGTGAGTCTGGAGACTGGATTTCTGGAATAAGCTACCCCTGATTTAAATAATGTCTATGATCAAAAGTATGTAAAAGTTTGGTGATTGCATTTGTATGAATAGGTTTAATAGGTATTTTTTGTGACTTAATTGTTGCTTTATTCTTTCTGACTCAGAGTTGTATTTCATGCTCTTCCCAGGTTTCAGGATTCATTCTGAAAGTAGCTGGTGGTAGCAAATTCTGTATGTGTAACATATTGTTAGTAGACTGTGAGATCATTAATAAGTTATTTGCAGGACTATTCATAAAAATGTGTTTTTGTTTCCCTCTCTTCTGGCCTATTAAGATTAGGAAAATAACCACAATTTTCAGAAAGGAATGTCTGACAGTACAAGGGACTAAGGGTATCTTTGATGTATTTTGATAGTTTGCCTTATATTTCCAAATGTTTTATATTGTATATTGTTGTCTTGTGAATCCTAAACTAAAAAAAGTCAAATTTTCTCATTAATTCCTTTGTATTAGGTTAAACTAATTCATACTGTAAATAATCTGGGTGGTACTAACACCTTTGATTTTCAGTGTCCATTTACTCTGGTTGACTTAATAGAACAGTTACAGTTCTTCTCGCTCCCATGGTAGCTTTGACAATGAGAACCAGTATAATGATACCTTTTAAAGAACAAAATTACAGCTAAGTAATTTTCTCTTTCAGGCACATTACTGAAATCTCTTGAGTTTGGGCAACACTGTCATTAAATATGCAGATATGTTATTATGGTGTCACCCTTTCCTTCAAATTGAGTTTCAGGGATAACTGAAAAACTTTTAAAGCTTCAATACCGTGTCATTCAATTTCAGAAATTAAAATTTCAGAGGAGTTACAAAATGGACATTGAAGTCTCCTGAACATAAAGAGAAGAGATTTATCAAGGTATACTGAATATATATATAAATAAAGCCTACTTTCATAGTTTATCACCATCGTTCCTTACATATATATCTCTGTGCTGGGAGTCCCTTCCTTTAATTAATTCAACACATCTATCTTTAGTTATGTCTTACAAAGCCAAAGACTGTGTTAATGACTCTTCTAGAGCAATGTGGCAGTTTTTAAAGTCCATTAACTTTCTATGACTTTCTGCATACTAACACTCATTATTACGTTATTTCCTCTGATCTTGAAATCCAATTTAAATTCCAACCATGAAATTTCAGTGATGGAACATGTTTTTTAATTGCTCTATCTTTCTACACTCAGTACAGAACTGAGATTAGGAGTTGCAAGTTATATTTTTAAGGTCACTTACACACATATTCAATGACAAATTATCAACATGAGACAAAGTTAGGAGTTACGAGATTCAAAGCTTTTAGCAAATAAAAGTTCTTATAGAATTTGTTATTATTTCAGATATATTGCTGCTGACATATTCTTAGAATTATTTCTTTAACATCTTTCCCTGCTCCAAAGGCCATGGGTTGGAAGCCCAACAGATCTTCCAAAATTATTCCCTTATGTCATATTTTGTCTCTGGTCCACAGAGAATAAATGTCATCTTCCTTTGCAGGTTTTCTAGAAGAATGCCACTTCTATTCTTGTCACGTCAGCACTGTATGTGCATATCATGAGATTTATCATGCAAAGGGCAAGAAGGAAAATCTAAATTAGCTTTAGATCTTTGTTTCAAGGTCTAGCTGATGGTGGCTTTGATAAGCTTTAGCCTCTATATGAGAACCTGATCTGGTCACAGAACAACTGTCTTCAAGGCTTTGAACAGAAAGAAAACTAAAAAATGTGATCCAAATAAAAGCTGAAGTGTGACAGTGTGTTCTCCAGTCTATTTTAACTAATAATCAGAATGACAAGGAACACTATCAGACCTGTCTAGATTCCTCTGCAGAGCCTCCCTACCCTCAAGTAGGTTGACACTCCCACCCAGCTTAGTGTCATCTGCAGACTTACTGAGGGTGCACTCTATCCCTTCATCCAAGTCATCAATAAAGATATAAAACAGGAGAGACCCCAGCACTCAGCCCTGGGGAACACCACTTGTGACCGGCCGCCATCTGGATTTAACTCCATTGAACACAACTCTTTGGATGTGGCCATCCATCCAATTTTTTTTTCCAGCAAAGCGTGTGAACATCCAAGCCACAAGCAGCCAGCTTCTCTAGGAGAATGCTGTGGGAAACCTTGTCAAAGGCCTGGCTGAAGTCAAGGTAGACACCATCCACAGTCCCTCCCTCATCCAGTAAGCAGGTCACCCTTGTCATAGAAGGAGATGAGGTTAGTCAAAAAGGACCTGCCCTTCATGAACCCATGCTGACTGGGCCTGATCAACTAGTTGTTCTGCATGTACTGCATAATAATACTCAGGCTGATCTACTCCATCAATTTCCCTGGTACTGAAGTGAGACTAACAAGCCTGTAATTTCCCAGATCATCCTTCTGTCGCTTCTTAGATACGGGTGTTACGCTGGCTGATTTCCAATCTGCTGGTGCTTCCCCAGTCAGCCAGGACTGCTGATAAAAGATGGAAAGTGGCTTGGTGAGCACCCCTGCCAGTTCTTTCAGCAGTCTTGGGTGCATCCCATCTGTCCCCATAGATCCATGCAAATTCGCATAGGATTCTGGCAATCAGGCTACTGAACATGAGGTACTCCAACCCTCTGTGGCCCTCCTCTGGACCCACTCCAACAGGTCCATGGGTGAATTAGCTCCCTTGACCTGCTGGCCACATTTCTTTTGATGCCACCCAGAATATGGTTGGCTTCCTGGGCTGCAAGTGCACATTCATAGAATCATAGAATGGTTTGGGTTGGAAGGGACCTTGAAGATCATCTAGTTCCAACCCCCCTGCATGGGCAGGGACACCTTCCACTAGACCAGGTTGCTCAAAGCCCCATCCAACCTGGCCTTGAACTCCAGGAAGGAGGTTAACTACAGCTTCCCTGGCGAAACTGTTCCAGTGCCTCAGCAACTTCATCTGGCAGCTCTCTTAGGAGCTGTGGACGAATCTTATCAGGTCCCATGGACCTGTGCACTTTCAGGTTCTTTAGATGGTCTCAAAACCTGCTCTTCTCCTACAGTGAGCAGGTCGTCCTTTTCCCAGTCTTGACCTCTGCGTTCTGTGACCTGGATGGTGTGGCCAGAACTCTTATCGGTGAAGACTGAGGCAAAAAAGTTGTTCAGTACCTCAACCTTCTCCATATTCTGCATGACAAGGTCTCCTGTTTCCTTCTGCAAAAGGCCCACATGTTCCCTGTTCTGCCTCTTCTCACTGATGTACCTGTAGAAACCCTTCTTATTACCCTTGATGTCCTTGGCCAGGCTTAACTCGATTTGGGCTTTAGCTTTGCTAACCTGATCCCTGGCTTCTCAGATAACTCTTTGTATTTCTTCCAGGCTACCTGTCCTTGCTTCCACCCTCTGAAAACTTTCTTTTGTCCTCTAAGAGTGTCCAGGAGCTCTTTGTTCATCCATGCAGGTCTCCTGGCATTTTTGCCTGCCCTCCTCTTTCTTGGGTTGCATTGCACCTGCACCTGGATGAGGTAATCTTCGAATATTGACCAGACATTGCAGACTCATGTTGAGTTTCTCATCAGTCATCACCCGCAAGTCCTTCTCCTCAGGTCTGTTCTCAATCCATTCTTTTCCCAGCCTGTATTTGGGCTTGGGATTGCCTTGACCCATGTGCATGACCTTGCACTTGGCCTTGTTGAACTTCATGTGCTTTTCAGAGGCCCACCCCTCAAGCCTGTTAAGGTCTCTGTGGATGGCATCCCTTCACTCTAGCATGTTGACCATGTGCCAGCCTCAATACAAACCCTTGAGGAAGGCCACTTGTCACTGATCTCCAATTGAAGAATGAGGCATTGACTTTGAGTATGACCATTCAGTGGTGCATCTGCCAAGTCCATGTCCTTCTGATCTAGAGACAAGAGTGGCACTGCAAGCTAACAAGATTTCAAAGTTCATCAGGAATTGCTTCATTTTAACCTGAGTGATTGTTGAACTGAAGCCATTTCCATACTGAAAATTTCTTCTAATATATACAAAAAAAAGAAAGCAAAAATCTGAAGGACTTTTTGTTTGTTTGTTTTTAGTAAAAAGCAGTAAGTTTTCAGCTACTTTAAAAATAAATCTTAATTTAAATGGATGTTGATCTAGTTGTAGGGAGATACCTCTAGTATGGTGGTTTCACTGTGGTCAGGATCTTTGTTTATTTTAAACTGAACCTTATCCAGTGATAGATACAACTTTGGTATTAATGGAAGAGGCCAAATCCCTTTGGTTCATGTAATGGTGGCAGTTTATTCCATTCTGCTCTGCTTCTGCACTTGCTTAATTCATTTGACTGTCACTACAAAACAATGTCATATACCTCAGTGTACCTGTAAGAAGTGCTACATCTTTTCCAGGCATGGAAAGAATTAGGTAGAATCTGCATCATTGCACCATATGAAGGAAAGTACTAGTGCCATAGAGAGTGAGTTAAAATCAGTAGATGATAGAAATGGGTAAGTTCCCAACAGTTCCCTAGCAAAGCTGTTTTTGTTATTTTCACTTTCAAACCATCTCTGAATTAAGTGCAGAGCTACTGTCCAAGTTGTCTCCAGTTTCAATAAGATCTAGTTTTATTACACTGATGTGCCAGGAGCAATGGTATCTGCCAAAATATTGCTCTTAGTTAAATCTGTGCTTGAACTACAATTGCTCTGAAATTAAAAATGGGAAAAAAAACAACCCGGTAATTAATATGTCAGATTTTATTAGATCTTGAAAATTGGCTGTACTTCATTTCAAGGCTGGCAAAAATGGCAACCATTATCTGTATGCATTTAAATACCCATGACACTTTTGTTTCTCATATGTTTCAGTATAATGATACCTTTCACTTTTTTTGCCAGGCATACAAGCAGGGCAACTAATCAGATTTGGCATCAGTATTTAACTTGTCTTGTATGCACGTTTTATTTTTTGTTTAATAAACCCCTCCATTCCATTTAAATCACTGCAGCATATACTGTTTTTCTCTACTTAGAAGGCATAAATTTAAGTTTTTCTTTGGGGGTAAACTAAATCTACAACTTCTATAATAAAACTTCTATAATAAAAGTAAAAGCAGCAGTTCAAACTGCTTAGTCCAAGTAGTAGTATCTACCTTTGATTGACTGCTATTTCAACCCCTGAACTGCCTTTATTTGCTGTCAAATGGACAGCTGGCTTATCTTACAGATACCAGTTTAGTGTATTGATTCTACTTCTTCCTTAAAAAGCCTGCAATCACTTTTTTTTTTTTTTTTTTTTTTTTTAAATTGCAATAGGTTCACTTTTCACGGCGAGTTATTTTAAAAATCTTCATCAGACACTGAAGAGGACCTCTGCACTCATATCGCTGCTCCATATTTGGTCTGTGAGGGACACTAGCAGAGAGCATCTCCAAGTAACCTGCCAATTTCTCTCAATAAAACTGTTCATTTGGTCTTCAACTCAGGGATTCCTTAGTTATAATTAGGTTTTTTATTTTATTTTTTAAATCCTTCTATACCAATTCAAGTAAACTTTTGCAATTTAATGGACTTCTGAGAAACTTCTGAAAACCATGATGTGATTACAGAAAAAAATAAATCTTCTACATCCTCTTAGAAAAGTTACTTACCTATCAAGACATACAAAACTGCTTTGAATATATGGTAACAATCCTGCTAAAATATGCATAATGTTTCCAGTCTCATCCAAGGAGTCCTTCAGAAAGAGAGGTAACCTCCCCAGCTGGTATGGCACTTACATACTATACATTAAAACAGATGTTAACTTGCTACCTTGATATGTGTTAATCTATTAGAGAAGCTGAGCAAGTTCATATATCACTGCCTTATTAGTAGTATTTTCAGAAAATGAAGAAATACCTTATACTAACAATTTTTTTTTTCATGTTCACTTTTCAAAGTTCATCTGCCTTCACAAATTAGTAAACAATTGGTTTAGAATATGATTGCTAAAGTTACTCTGATTTATCTAGTTTACAGAGACTGAATGTGATAACTTTATTCAGTTTTAGAACTTTATTCATTCTTAACTCAATATTTTACTTAAATTATCTGCACGTTCACTTAGTTTCATGAGAAATACAAGCTTATAAAAAATTAACTATATTTTACATATATGTGTAATCTGTAAGGAAGTAAGTCGTGTGTATATTAAGACAATGTATTTTACAGACAGAATAACAGAATAATGTTAATCTTAAAGTTTTACTGGGACAAAAGACATTCTGTTCATATAAAAAGGTATTAGGAAGCTTATACTTACTTACAGACTAAAATATTTCCTTAATTAGGTTTCTGTAAAAGCCCAGCATCCATAATTGTAGGTTTTGAAAACTGAGGACTTAGAACAATCTTAAGAAAAGTAATTTGCTTTATAAAGTTTGAAATGTTACACATAAACTTACAAAAATTTTTATTCAAATGTTATAAAGTGAAAGAATGAGCATTTTCTGGTCCTATAATTTGTTCCAATCTGATAATTAAAAGTGATAATTCTGAATGTTTATTACTGCCATTTAACTAGAAATGGACATTAACTCTCTTTCTTAAAATAATTACTTATGCTAGTTCAATAGTGAAACCCAAAAATTTTAATAGAATTGTGACTATGTTTAAAGATCCATCAAGATTTCCACTGTACCTGTCCAATATGCTTTGCCTTTATGTAAGCCTAAGACCACATATAAATTAAACCCAGACATTAAAACCTACCAACCACCATCACTCATCCCTCTAAACTGACAGAAGTATAAAGATCGCTTTTTCTATATCATATTTATATTCTACCATGATGCCCCAAGACCTGGGCGTCTTGGTGGGTAACAGGCTCAACATGAGTGAACAGTGCGCTGCAGCCAAGAGGATGCTGGGCTGCATCAACAAGGGCATCACCAGCAGAGGTAAAGAAGTCATCATCCCACTCTACTTGGCGCTTGTCAGACCACACCTGGACTATTGCATTCAGTTTTGGTCCCTGCTCTACAAAAAGGATCAGGACAGGCTGGAAAGGGTCCAGAGAAGGGCCACAAGGATGATCAGAGGACTGGAGGACCTGCCATATGAGGAGAGGCTGAGAAAACTAGGTTTGTTCTACCTGGAGAAAAGAAGGCTTAGGGGAGATCTTGTTACCCTGTTCCAGTACTTAAAAGGTGGCCACCAAGAAAATGGAGACTCCCTATTGACAAGGAGTCATATGGTAAAGACAAGGGGTAATGGGCACAAGTTGCTCCTGGAGAGATCCCAATTGGACACAAGAGGTAAACTTTTCACCATGAGGACAATCAAACATTGGAATAGTCTCCCAAGGGAAGTGGTATCCCCACATTGGACAGTTTTAAGTCTCAGCTTGACAGGGTGCTGAGCCATCTCATATAAACCTAGAAAGGCTGGACCAGATGTTCCTTGAGGTCCCTTCCAACCTGGCTTTCTATGATTGTATGGTTCTATGGATTGTAAGTATCTCAAATATGCCAGAATTCTTACCTTATCTTTTTAATGCTGTTTTATATGATCCCTCAGGACTACCTAGTCCCTAATTAGCCAATGCCGTAGATTTTATGTGATGAAATAGCAGATCTAGAGATGATGTTTGAAATTAATTACCTAGAATGTCCCACAAGCTTACAAACAATCAGAATGTTTATTTCACTTTCTGGGAATGAAAATTTACTTTCTGATATGAGTCAAACAGCAGACAGGCAGTTTCTTCTAATTTACTTTGGGAAACCTGTCTAATATTTGGAAGGTCAGACTAGAATCAAGCCTATATTTCCAATAGGAGGAAACATACATATCTCAGGTATTTGAAATCACCCTTCTGAACAAAAGCTCTTGTCACATGTAATACCAGGACAACTGGACCTTTATGAAATTGCTTTAATCTTGAACAATTTATATCAGGAACTTCATATCTTCTTAAGATCTAGGGTCTTGTAAATCAAAGGCTAGACTTTCTGTCAAGTCATTCTTACCCTTACAGGGGGCTAGTTGCCAAAAACATCTGTGTTACTCAAGATGGTTAACTTGCAGATCAGTGAAGTGAAAGGCTCCTGTCAGCTGGAAATGATATTTCACTCCCAAAAAGTTGTTTTGGGACACGATGTGACAAGACATGCCCTTCACTTCACTGACATGCATTCCATATGGCACAAAATGCCACAACCTGTTCAAGTTTAGGATAGACAACTCATTCTAAGTCACATTGCCGTTCCGCGCCCCGCCCCCCCCCCCCCCCCCCATGTAAAATAAGCATTAGTATGAAACTGCTAAGCAGGGGAGAAATTACGGGAAGGTGTTTCAATGGCAATGGCATTATCCAATGACTGATTTCTACATATAAATGTAATTAAAAGACCCAAAATGCTATACCCCTACAATGGTCCGAATGGAAAGACAAACTAGTAAATAGGAAAATACCTCTATAGGTACTTTTGCTGAGGTAGAAATTAATTTTAATTAGATAAAAACTATTTCAGGTATCTGAATGCTGCCTGCAAGTCAGCGATGGTGTACATTGTTATGTATTCTGCCTTCTGTTGGGTAGAAAAAATCTTACTGAGCATCCAGATATTATAGCCAGGAATGATACGCAGAGTGTATGTGCAGTACTTACTTACTGAATTTAAAGACAGCTGTGTGGGAGAGAGGGGTTGCATTTACTAAGTGAACCTAAAAATTAGTTCTAGTTAAGGTAAACTTGGCACAGTCAAGGATTTGTATTTAGATAAATAGAATTATCACTGACTGAATATATTTCAAACTGTTACAAATTTTTACATTGATATGCAATGTAATTTTTGAATGTTTTAAAAGTAATTGAAGTTGACAGTACCTGGAACATTTTATCAGTTAAGTGTGGTGAACCTGAAAAATTTTATTGAGTTACCAATTAGAGTAAGAACCTCCTTACTGTATTCTATGTTAAAATAAACAAAAAAACCAAACCAAAACCAACCAGTGAAGTATACAAAGCATAACTTCCATGCTTGAATTTTGAGGGATCAGATATAACAGTTGTAAATTAATCTAAAGCTGGAGGATGAGGGTACTAATTCAGACTTTAAATAAACTAGCTACTTCAATTTTTTTGGCCTGTAGAAGTTACCAAGAAATTTCAGCAAAACAGGTTTTCTTAAAGGAGTGCTTATGATTCCTGCTTCCTGATCTCCAAAAGTATTATGACATTGATTCTGAAAATCCTGGTGTTTACAGAACTTGTATTAGCTTCAATGGAAACTACGCAGGTATGAGTGTGGGATTCACCATTCCATAAGGGCATCTTTCATAGCACTGCTTGATATCTTTGGTGATAGCTGAAATGCTAGCTACTGTAATGAAAGAAAACTGATCTATTGATGCTTTAAAACCTTCTACATTCAATACATGTTGAGAACAAGAGCTCCAAGACTAATTTTCTTGTTTTTAATCAACCTTTACATATATCACTAATAAAAAATGTTACAAATTTTCTGTATGAGAGAGGAAAGCCATCAGAATTTTCCTGTTTTTCATTTATTTGGACGTTTTTAAGAGCAGAATGATTTTCTTTGAGTGTAGGGAAGAACATTGAGCTATAATCCTGGGAAAGTGGATCAGTGCTATACTATAATGTGAAAGGTCTGCTAGGATCAAAGTTGCAATGTGTCTGGATTTTCCAGAGATCATAACTCAGCTCTGAAATATCCTCAATTCTAAGTGAAGATTTATTAGAACAATTGGCTTTAGAATAAACACTAACTAAACTTCTGTTTTTCTCTTGGACATCAGCTTTCTTGTACCAAATCTTTTCAGAAGAAGGGGAGTAAGTTTTAAGCAAGTTCACACTTCTTTTCAGCAGTGTCATTAAAAAAGAAGAGAGGTGTTTTCAGTAATGATACTTAAGTCTGGGGTAAAACTATCAATTATTTAAATTCATTAATTAAGCAAAATATTTGATGAAAGTTGCTGTACTCTTCTCTCAGTTTGAAGATTTTTCTATCAAAACACAGTCTCATTAAAATTTTACAGGCTAATCAGTATGTTTACAATTTCATTTTATGGGACTGTAATTTTGCACCAAGGTTTTGAATTCTTTTCATTATAATTTTATGCCAATTAACTCAGAGGGAAAAAATGTAATTTACAGGTTTGCATAATTATCCAGATGTTAAGATGTAGCACAAGTTGAGAACAGAAACAAAGACTTTTTAAGCTTATGATTTTAAAAGGAAAATAGTTCACTTTAGTTTCTTCTTGGCCGCTAATTTTGCAAACCTATTTTTGGAGGTAACACAGAGCATTCTGTCTTTGATTAAAATCTAGAAATTGTTTTAATGTTCTAGTTTCAGTACAACAACTTTAAAAGGAAGGCTATATATAAGGACAGAAATCTGGGTTTTTTAAAACATGCATCAAATATTGACCTTTCTACTAAAGGTAGGTAAAAAAAATTATCTTCAGTGGAGAATCTTGAAGAATAATGAATTTCTCCTTTCACAGACTTTTGGTTATGTCTGTATCCTATATAATTAATTACACCTGATAAACTGCCTTTTTGGACCTATTTATCCTGTAATTTTTCATCCTTTTCCTTGCACCTTCTCTTCACTGACAGAAAATTTCTAGAAAAATTCTGGTTCGCTATATTCACTAAGAATCATATGTGCTTTCTGGGCTTCATAGAAAACACTGGTCGTGTTGAAAGATAGCTCATATTGCACATGAGAGTAACTCATGACTACCTGTGAATATTTCACCTCAAAGCAATGAAAATATGCAACACGAAGAAACACAGACCTCCATCTAGTTAGTACAGAAACTGGTCCATACTGGTATCGACATTTGTTTAGATCACCCCTCATTGAAGAAATTTCTAAACTTACTATCACTTTTGTATGTTATTTCTCCATCTGTCTCATAAAAAGAAATACAGTAGAAATGTAAGGTAGAATTGTATGGAGTTTTTCTTTCAGATAGCTAGACTGACCAAGTTGTCATTACTATGTGTTGTGCAGATGAAGCATTGTGTGCTGTGGGATATTTATACAATCAATATAAACAGGAATTATGGAATGGGTAAACATCTCATGTTTCAGGCTTCAAAAACTTTGTGAGGAATCTCTGAGGAACTAGGACTTCTATGGTATGTTTTGGGGAAGAGGCAGCAGATAACTTAGAAGATTGGAGGAAATAAGAATGGCAAAAATATTTTCCAAAAAGGGGAAACCAGCGTCTTATACACAACTGGTATGAAAGGGAAGTTGCAGTTTATACCAGAAGAAACTTAGACTTAGGGGAAAAGAGATTTTTAAATAAATCCCCAATTCAGTGCATTTTCTTCTGAAAAATAAATTTTTCTCTTACCTGGCCTAATGTAGGATACCAAAACTTTTGTAAAAGGAGGCAGGTAGTGTTCCTTTTAAAAAATTTCCTCTGCATCACTCTCAGAAAATAAATAAATAAATAAATAAATAAATAAATAAATAAATAAATAAAACCCCCATACATCATCCCACAATGGATTTATCTATTTATCTATTTTCTCTTGCTTCAGCTTTCATATAAAAGCTGAACTACATATATGGATTAATGTGCTTCTTTCTCTAGATTATTAGATCTGCTGTTGCCCCCCCTGCTGATGCACTCCCAACTTTGGAAGTGGACAATCTGCAATCATAATTGAAAGCATCACTGCTATTTCTGTATCACTAAAGTACCAGCATTATTCGTGGAAGTTTAAAAAACCCTTCTGCATTAAATCAAATTTTACCTAAGTAAAAAGAGGTTAAACTCACCCTCTGATGAAGCTCACGTAGTAGAAACGTGAAAACATACTAAGGGATTTAACTGGATTTCCCTACATGGTCTTTCTCTTTCAATACTTTCCATTCTGATCCCTCTTGCTGTTGTCAAATTGGATGCTTCATAATGACACTATAACAAATCTGGTCCTGTGCAACAGGTAGATTATACTCAGCTGTAGAAATGTCTGGGCCTAAAATTTGACAATGTCTTTTAATACTTTAAGTTTAAAAATATAATGATGATATGGAAATGTGCATTTTAAATATAAGATAATATTTCTATAGTTTGATCACAAAATGATGAGAGTTCAAATTCTTAATTATTGGTATCAGGATGTTTAGAGAAAGGTGATAATGAAAGGGTTTTCTAATGTGAAAATACGCCTTTGCATGTCACCTGTAAGAATGCCCTTTTGAATGTTTCAGAACAAACTCTAACATCATAATCTTACGAATTTTTTATCACCTTTCTAACATACTCTATCATGTTATCCTGTTACAGTCATTTTATACAGACTGCTTCTTTTAAGGGCAAGGTAAACACAGTCACTAGAGATTAGTTCTTCATAGCAGTAGCTAAAAGTCTCTTGAAGTATCTCAGGGAGACAAGCAGAAGATTTTATTTTGTATTTGGATTTTTGTCTTCAAATTCCAGACTGAACAATAATATGGACATTGTAAGCATTAATTGTTCATTTAAAGGTAAATATGTGGAAAAAATAAGGGCACATATTTCAATGACAAAGTTAAATTAAAAGGAAAACTGTAATAAAAATATTACTTAGGAACACAGACTCAGCATGCAATTAATTTTGTTACAAAAGCATGTTTACCCACTGTTGAAGTCATACAGTTTACACCAAAAATAGTATCATCTGCTTGCAAATCACATTTGTTTGCATTTTTTACCTAACATTCTCACATATAAAAGCACAGATTACAAAACAGAAAAAAAAATATTGTTTTTAAGCTTTCCATTTTCATTTATCTCACAGCACCCTGCTGGAATTCTTTTCTTTGGTTTCTGTCATGCAGTCAAATCTTCTCTCCCCACTGTTTATGTAATTCATGAAAAGGAAAAATTAAGAAGGAATGTTTTAAGCTAAATCAAGTCCACACTTTTTACAATTTCAGAGGGAAGTTGATCGATTCACTAGGATCTATATAGAATGATATACACAATTATCCTTGGGTCCTTTATGAATGCAGTAAAAGACAGCTGGGGGTGTGATAGATTTGCAGTGGGAGGTTGAAGTGAGAGGTTGTCTCAGAGTCACCAGAGAAGCTAGATTTGAACAGAAGCAATGAAAAGATGCCATGGAGCAGCAAGAATAAGAGGAGGAGATCAGGAAAACCATACAGAATATAGCAGTGAGGCAATAAAGGTGGAAGCAATAGGTTGAGACAAGAGAATAATGATCCAATGGGTAAAGAGTAAGGAAGAAAATCTGAGATGGCAGAAAAAGGAGTCCAGCTGAACTTTGCTGAGTTGGAATTGTAGATTCAGCCACCAAGGAAGCAGGGAAAAGGAGGGTTTGTGAAAAATCATGGTGAATGCGAAGTATTCACCCGTACCAGAAACACAGGAACTAAATAAGCCTAATAGAACAAGTGATGGGCAGAGGATCTCAGACAAACACATGATGTGAGAAAGAAAGAGCTCTGCACATGCTTAACTGTGTCTGCATTCATGGCAGTGCTTAAACATATGGGTGTTTCTTTGAACAGGGCTCAGGACTCCTGTAAACACTGATTAGTCAGAATCCGTTTGGGTAGTGTATGCCCAAACTATGTGTGCATGTATTGAGACGAGGATGCATTTTTACTATGTGTAGAGCGGGTGACCCCTCTAGGAAAGTCACAGCTATACTGCAGTGGAGCATTCAATTTTGAGAGAGGGATAAGATGGGGAAGATTTTGTGAACAGAGTTGCGAGGTGGAAAAGAAGTAGGTGAATTAGACTGGCTATAATTCTTCCAAATTAAAGTTGAAAAACCAACCACAAACATCTTTCATCTGGGGTCTCCCAGCATCAGCACTGGCTTTTTCCACTGGTTCTCCTCATTGCATGGATATTTGGTCCTTAATGGCTATGTCTAGAACCTGCATGCCAAGCAAACTCCAGCTTTGATTCCTTCTACACACTTGCCCCCTCAATTACAGATTGTGGCAGATTATGAATATTTTTTCTTGCCCTGAAGAAACTTTTAAGGTAATTGTTACTGTGTATTTTGTTCTCAGTGGTTCATAAGCCAAAATGGACTGTCTGCAAATATACCTAAGGTTGGATACGTCATAAACATATGAGTAAGGTTTCTGTTCCTCAGTCTTACTGTTACCTTACAGATAAAACTCCCTCAGGAATTCCTTGGATTTGTGATGTCAACATGAAAAAAGGAAATGAGATGCAAAACATTAATAAATCAATGACTCTAGAAGACTGATCCAGTGATGAACAACATCAACACAGACAGCTCCCATTCTTGAAGTCCACGAAGTCTATGTGAGAGTTTCAGTGTGATGAAACATGGTAAAGAGGCAATGCAACCAAAGGACATACTTTGAAAATGCTACTTGAAAATTATCCTCCTGATATGGCATCCAAATATAAACAATGTAAGTTTTTTAAATTGTGTTTCACAGGTACACAATGTAACTCAATGAGTTTCCCCATCTTTTAGAAAACCTGTCATTTCTGTGTTTCAGGGCCTTTTTAAAAAGCCTTTTTCCTCCTTCCAAGTTACTTTTTTTTCCTAATGCCTTAGAGGAAAGTTACATTTGGGACCTTATCACAGGTTCTGAGAAAATTCAGGCTATATTAGATTGAAAACATATTCAGATAAAAGTAATCTGCCACAGAGGTGGAGTTAGCATTTCAGGATGGGTACCTGGAAGTTAAAAATAAACTCTTCAGACCTGTAATTGTATTTGGTCTACCTGATCTCTAGGTTACTTTCCTTCTACTGTAACATAGGAATACATTTTGAGAGCATTCTTCGTAACATTCTTGACTAAGTTTTTGCTGTTCAAACAGCATATCTAAAATTATATACTAATTTTAAACTTCTAAATAATTTTTTCAAAATGAAAAATAAAAGGTTATAGGTGAAAGATTTTTTTTGTTCCACTAAAAATAATCACCATTTATTATAAATATTTTTTAAAATACTTTGTTTCTTTTAATATTGGATCAATTTCTGATTTTTTTTCCCCCAAAACCACACAAGCAAAATTCAAAAAAGTACATTTGGATGGAGATCTGCAACTAGCTGTGCAGGAATCACACATATCTCTAAGAGAACATATGGGACGTAGACCATATACAGTAGTGGCGGAACAAATAAAGTGCAATTTAGGCCATCAGTTTTGTAGCTAGATTCTTATGTTTTCCTAGACTTTGCTAAAATTTTATACCCTTGACTTCAGTGACCCCTGAACAAGATGTTTTCCTATAGATAAAATGAACAATATCTTCATAAAATCAGTGTTTCAGGAGTTGTTCGCTTTTCAATAGGAGAATACTACTCTACCTAGACAAATTAAGTTATATAAAAATACAAATACACTGCACATAGGTTATGTATCTGTTTCTGCATTAATAATATTCAGATGTCACTAATTTTCTAACTAAGAAAAAAAGGAATGTAGGTTACAGTTCAATATTTTTTTAAACGTTTGCACTTCAGTAATTTAAAATCGTGATTTTTACTTCTGAAGTTGTGATATATACACACATGCTGCAATAAACAATAGATGTTCCCACTCTTGCTGAAGTGGCAGAGTCATTTTTAAGTGTTTGCTTTGGTTTGTTTTTTTTAATTTGCTTCAGAAGGTAACTAAGTGGAGTGGCACAAAGTCAGTCAGAACATATCAATTGAATTTACATCAGCTGCAAGGAATAAACTGATTGAGTCTCTGATGTTTTAGTTTTCAAATTCTCTTGAAGAAGATTAAATGAGATTATTATTCAGATAAATGTCCTGTTTGACCTCTGACTTAGAATCAAGCACAATCATTGAATGTCTCTGTAGTGGAGGAAAACCATGAAGCTTTATTAGGAAAATTTTACGTGATTTTTTCTTTTATTCCAACACATCAGACATCCTTTCTGTCTAACAGCTTTGTCTCATGAAAGACTTCATTTTATTGGGATATTTTTTGAACTTACAGGACAGAAACAGAACTTAACTGTGCATGAGTGAATGCATAAATTACTTTTCAGTGCACCAAAATATATAGGGAATATTTACTCTTCTATTATTACATGAAGTACCATCTTTATTGTCAATTGCAGAATTATAATAAACACATAGCTAAACAGATAAACTGCAATCCATCTAATTTGCTTTTATGATAAACATTTCCTTAACAAAAATTACAGTAAACTTTTTTTACAGAAATATTGAACTGTAACCTACATTTCCTTTTTTATGAGTTGTGTAACTACTGTATAACAACAGAACTACTCCTCTGAAGTATTAATATTTTTGTTAGATCTATCAAAGTATTTGATAGCATTCACATTCACAGAAAAGCAGATGTGTCTGAAGACAGGTGGGTCAGACACACTGATTTACAGTCTGGATCAATTCTAACAGTCAGTACACAACTACTAAAGGACATTGGGGTGCATTAGAAAGGGTGTGGTTAGTAGGTCAAGAGAGGTTCTCCTCCCCCTCTATTCTGCATTGTTGAGGCCGCATCTGGAGTATTGTGTCTAGTTCTGGGCCCCTCAGTTCAAGAAGGACAGGGAACTGCTTGAAAGAGTCCAGCGCAGAGCCACAAAGATGATTAAGGGAGTGGAACATCTCCCTTATGAGGAAAGGCTGAGGGAGCTGGGTCTCTTTAGTTTGGAGAAAAGGAGACTGAGGGGTGACCTCATCAATGTTTACAAATACATATAGGGTGAGTGTCAAGAAGATGGAGTTAAGCTTTTTTCAGTGATGACAAGTGATAGGACAAAGAGTAATGGATACAAATTGGAGCACAGGAGGTTTAAGGTGAATATCAGAAATTTTTTTTTTACTGTGAGAGTGACAGAGCACTGGAACAGGCTGCCCAGAGAGGTTGTGGAGTCTTCACTGGAGACATTCAAAACCCGCCTGGATGCCTTCCTCTGTGATGTACTCTAGGTGACCCTGCTCTGGCAGGGGGGTTGGACTAGATGATCTTTCGAGGTCCCTTCCAACCCCTAGGATTCTGTGATTCTATGATTCTATGATTGTCTGATCTCTTGTTTGAAAAAGAGTTGGCGATTTCTGCTTAATTTTAGTAAATGACAGACTCCCTCATAGGATCACTAACAAAATGAGGACTCTCAGTTAAAGGTACAAAACAAACAGGAACAGAAATAGGTGTCTGTTTCAGCCCTGGAAATGATCCTTCTAATAGACAGAGTGGTTGCACTCCTATTACCTCTTTGAACCTGATTTGTCATGCATTTTGTCTTAAGCCTAATGTTGACTGTTAGACATCATATAACAATCTTAACCTTTATTCCAATTTATCTTCCTGAAGATTTTGACTCCCTTTTAGTCTTGTTTTATGTTTGTATTTTTATCTCTCTTCATCTTAACAGAAGATACCATTTCTTGGTCTGAAATAGAGAACTAAGACAAGTTTGTAAGCTCTTTTACCTAGAAAATGTGCTCTAGTTTATCCCAGCTCTATATAAGAATAAGAACAGGGCACATCAAACTCTGTCCTCTTTGGAAAGAAAACTTGAGTGCACAACCTAGACAGGAATGAGGGCATGCTCTATTAAAGCTTGTCATTTCTTGATTGCAAATATATGATATCATGGTACATTAAGGTTTGGACTTGCTATTTACATAGTTGATATTGTTCTCAACAGTAATTATCTAATTCTGAAGTAGGGTTATGAGACTCTTTCTGTCAGAATCAACATTCTATTTAAACATTATAAAAAATCATAAAAACAGTGCACTATATGGTGTTTTTATTAAATACAATGCTATTAAATACAATGTTTTTCCCATACAGTAAGTTATTTTAAATACAAACATATTTGCTCTATTTCAGTTATTTATTCAAGAGTATCATGGTCTCACAATGAAGAAGTTGACCTACATAACATCCTAATGTATTTGATGGCAAAGATAGTTTAATTCCAGATCCTTATAAATGAGCTCACTTGTCTGTTTGAAAGTGCACCTATAATAAATTACTAGCATCAGAAAGCTAGTAAAAATGTACCTTTTGAGGAGTATTAACTATCTTTTGATACATGCTTTTCAGCTGTGATCTTACAGATTTTATTTCATTCCAAGAAACTGAGCAGAATACCATATATAAATTATTTAAAGATTCTAAGTACACCCAGTTATTTTAGACCATTCTAATAAAAGATGTAAGAGAGACCACTGTGTATGAAATATATCAAACTACTGAAAGACTTCTCTTCAATAAACTGTGTGATATTCTACTGACATGCAACTGGGAAAAAAATAATATGCTTGCAATACCCCAAGCATAGTATTAAGGCAAGGATCCATGGAATTACAGCCTTAATTACCTTGTTTAAATTTTTAGTAGAATAATGGAAAAAAAAGCAAACTTGTGAGCATATATATGATCATAGACTGGGCAGTTGTTAGCACCTTAGAAGCACTGAAGTGTCAAACCAGCTTCATTTATGACAGGAGAACAACAGACTTAGGATTGGAAGAAGCATTTGAAAGGTAAGTCTTGATTAAGAGACTATAAAAATGAGCTTCTTATTAGGTTGTCATGTGATGTACGAAAACCTGGTCATGATATTGTAATATAAGACTAATTGACAAGTCATGCACAAAGAACAGCTATCATTTAATAGATTGCCAGTGAGGAGGAATGCATCAAATGAGGTTTAGAAGATTCTCATTAATATTTCCAGCAATTACATACTTAACTGAAAAACTGCTGAAAAAGAATTATTTTGTATGTTCAGACAGGTTAGACCAGAAGGAAGGAACTCAATAGGAGGAAGAAACACTTTGACTAAATAATTGGAAAAAAGAAGAATTGCAACTGGAATGATGGAAGAAGATGCAACTGTAGAATAACAAGTGTAAATTGCAAGAGGATGTAGTACAAGTAGCATCAAAAGAACAACTGCCAGTAGTGGTGAAGGTATGTTTTCTTGTATTAGAGAAAATAGACTATTCTAATACAGGATTCTGTTTTTCTATTAAAGGATTCCAGATCAAGTCTTGCAAAATAATTAGTAATGTTCATATTTTTATGTTACTAAATGTAGTTAAAATTATTTTTGTGCCACCAGTCAATGCACATTCTTGCTTTTGCAGGGCTTACATCTCACTGGATAAACGAACTGCTCCTTTTCTAATATTATGCTGCTCTTGGTTAGACCAAACCAAGTACTTTCTGCAATCTGTTCTTCCCCTCTTCTTTCTCCAGCAACCAAACTTAGTTCACATGAGGGTATATCCCCAACAGTCCCATCTGTGAATCTTTTGTCCAGAAATATGTCTAATTTCATTTTGAGCCTTTGATAAGATATTTTCTGTCTTCACAGCTTCCTGTGGTAGCATGTTTCAGAAGATCACTACCTACTGTGTAGGAGGTACATCACTGAGCCTGTTTTGAACAAATCTCCTGTGAGTTTCATTACATGCTCCTGCTTCTGATACTGTAGTATCTAGTGATCCTTCCTTTAGTGAAGGATATGTCTTCAGCTGATCCTGCACGATTTTGCAAACCCCAGTCATATCCTGTCAGCCTTTTCATTACCAAATGGAAGAGTCCTAGTCCAAGCCTCACTTGATCAGGCAGCCACTTCACTGTCTCAACCATTTGATCTGCTTTCACATTGCTGCACAATTATGATATGTGAGGACCACAACTTGCAGACATTACTCAGGAGGTGGTGCTCCATGGTGTCATGGTTTAATCCCATCTGGCAACTAAGCACCACACAGTTACTTGCTCACTCACCTGGTAGGATGAGGAGCAGAATCAAAAAAGAGTAAAACTTATGGGTTGAACTAAGAAAAGTACAATACTTAAAGTAAAATAATATAAAAGTAATACTAATAATGATGATAATAATTGTATGAAAAGTAAGATAAAAAGAGAAAGAAAGAAAACCCAAGGAAGACAAGTGATGTGTAATGGAATTGCTCACCACCTGCTGATCACTGCCCAGCCACTATCCAAGCAGCAATTGATCCCCCTTGGCCAACTGCCCTCCAGTTTATATACTGAGCATGATGTCATACCATTCATGGTATGGAATATGCCTTTGGCTAGTTTGGGTCAACTGTCCTGGCTATCCTCCCTCCCAGCTTATTGTGTACCTTCTCACAGGCAGAGCATTGGGAAGCTGAAAAGTCCTCGACTTAGGATAGCACTGCTTAGCAACAACTAAAACATTCGTGTGTTGTGAACATTATTCTCATACTAAATCCAAAACACAGCACTTTACTACTACTAGGAAGAAAACTAACTCTATCCCAGTCAAAGCCAGGACACATTGCTACACACAGTCACAATTTGATGCCCTCTGTCTTCCTCTCAGAATCTTTCTTGGTGGTGTCCAGGATTTTGCTAGCTTTCTGGGCTGCTCTGATGCATCAAGCCACTGGTTCCAGAGAGCTATGAGTGAGGATTTCAAGATCCCCTTCTTGATTGTACCTGCCAGTTCCAAGTTCAGCGTGGCTGAGGCTCAGGTTTTCTTACCTTAGAGATTCCCTTATGTTTGCCTTTATGAAGCTTATATACCACCTTTCTACCCTTTGTCTCAGTTTTGTGGGGTTCTTATGCAGTTTTTTTGACACATCATTTGACAATCAAGAAGAGCCTTGTGACATCTGTGATATTGATTACTGGTGAAGTGATTGAACAAAGCTTGTATTCAGAGTTCTTTGTAAGGAACCACTTTGGAGAGAGAGAGCAAGACATCCTTCCAGGACTCTTGGCTGTATGCCATCTGGTTGCAATGATTTCTTGACATCTGATTCACCTAGATGATGCAATAGTTTCTGTGTATTTGTATCAATCTGATCCAGCTTCTCTGACCTCCCAGCTACAGAGGAAGAATAGGTCAGTTGTTGGTCCCTGCCCCACATCTTCAGCCAAGATCATGTCCAAACCAAAGTATTGATATTTTTAGATATAGCCTGATCACCCAGCATAAGATCTTAACACCAAGTGTTCCCACCCTGACTTCCTGCTTTTGATGTGTTTAAAGTACTGTTTTGCTGTAATTTTGAGCATACTTTGCAAGTTTTTAGGTCTAACCTTTCTGGTTTAGGTCTCTAAATTTCCTCTATACATTTGACCAGCCATTTTATTCAGTATTCCTTTTATTCCAATTTGACCAACCTTTCAATTTTTTAGAGGTCAAACTATTAGCTGCAACAGTCTCCTTAACTTTCCCAGGAAGATGTGCAAGGGACTTTTAGACCACTCTGGTTTCTTTTTGAGCTACAGCAGACATTCTAACTGGACTTCTGATATGGCATTTATCGCAGCCTTTGTGCTGCATGCAGGGTTTTTGAACAACTCCATTTTGTCTTTAAAAATTTCTCTTTCTTTACAGTTCCCTATCCTGAAATTAAGTATCGCTTTGCTTGATTTATTTGTATTACTCTTTCCCACCGCACTCTTAAAAATAATTGCCCTGTGGTTTCTATTACAGAACAGCTTTCCCACTGATCCTTCTCGGCACAGGCCCTTTGCATCTCTCAGGCCAAAAATTCCAAATAGTCTCTTTTTCTATGAGCTCTAAGAAAAGTTGTTGCAATAAACAGTTATTTACTGAGTCTAAGTTTTTTATCTCTGCATCATACTCTCATAAGACAGTGATTGAGTCTACTGGAATAGCAGAACTCTCCCAGTATCAGTCTTTATCTGATGCTTGTAGCTTGTCCAATCTCATTTAACTTTGTGTGACCTACTTGATTCTTAAAAAGCTGTTGTTCTGGTACTGGTGTATCTGATTGACTGTCCTCCCACCAGGTCTCTCAGGCGTCTTTGATTATTGGGTTGTCTCTTGGTGCCTGTGTTGTGTGCAGATGGTGAGGTGTTGGCAGTGGAGGGCAGCAGGGCAGCCTCTGTGAGGAGAGGCCAGGGGTGCTCCGTGATGGACACAGCCTATTTCAGCTGGTTCCAGCCACCTCCAACGGACTCACCACAGGGCACATCTGAGCCTGGCAGCAAAAATGGTGGTGCCTCAGGGAAATCTATTTAAAAAAGAGTAAAACACTGCACAAAGAAAGGAGTGAAGGAAAAAAAGTGTGAGAAACAGCCCTATGAAACCAAGGCCAGAGAAGGAGAGCAGGTGCTCTAGGCACTGGAGCAGAGATTCCCTTGCAGCCGTGGAAGAGATCAGCCTGTAGGGCAGATATCCATACTCCAGTTTTTAGGTGTCTGCACAGCTGCCTTTGTTTATTTTCAGCTTCTGCCTGAGTTCTGACAAAGTGAGCAAATAAACAATTAGGATCTAGCAGAATATGTAAGATTTTGAGCACTTTTCTGTGAGTTTGGAGTCCATTTCTGAATTTGAGAGACCCAGGTGACTTTGGAAAGAAGGTGCAATCTGGATTTTTCACATTGTGAGTACCCTAATTTCAAGACAGAATCTCCCTTTTTTCTACCATTGAGGAGGGACAGCAAGAGGAAGAGTTTTAAAGGCCCAATCTGCAAAAAAGAAATACAAAAACTGACAAGAAGCTCTTGAGTTTGGAAAATACTCACAACCAGCTCTGCTAGTCAGCCAATAACCACAGCAGCAACATACGTAAGTGAAGAAAAGACTAAAGTCAACAAAATAGCATTATCATTATTTGCAAATCACAGATATATTGAGAGTCCGGAACACAAAACCAGAATGTACAAGTTTTATTATAATTAGAAAGACCTTGGTGATGCTTAACCCTCCGAAGTGTTGCTACTCAAACTTAACTTGCACATGTTGTACTTGATACAGTACTAGTTAATAGTACAGAAGAAAACAGATTTTTCAAAGAAATAAATAAAAAATGAGCAATATTTGGAAGAGGCAGTTTGAGACAGAATGGATGTTGTCTGAGCAGAATGGAAGTAATTTCTGAACAGTTTCAACGGAAGTTCAGGATTTTTTTCATAGAACTTAAATAACACTAGGGTGTATAAACAAAACAAAAGCAAATGTAAACATAAAGGATTTTGTTCCCAATGTGAAGTAAAACTGGAAGATCAACGGGGGTGGAAGGAACACAGGAATTTGTGAGTGATATTGCATATTCCAAAAGTGTGCTGGAAGGATAAACTCTCAGATCAGAAAATTTACTTTATTAAATATTCTCAGAAAATGGCAAAAATTTCTTTGAAGGACTATCTTTAGCACTAACTTGATATTACAATGGAGTGAAATACCCAAAATTTTTATTGCCAAGTGATAAAAGCTTTACTGGTAACTATAAATTAGGTGAAGTCTTCAGTGTAACCATGCATATCTTTAAAGAAAACTCATACGCAGACCAATCCAGAGCTGGATTATATCCATAATTGTAAGATGAGTTATGCTTTAAAAACAGATATGTAAGAATAGTGTTCAAATACGGATTCAGCTTGAGTATTTTCAAGGCTTCCTTTTCTAAGTGAGAGGTAAAGACAGATTTAATTATAAAAATGAATCATTTGAAGGAAGTAAAATCTAGGAAGATAATTTTTCAAGATGTCTGAAAAAGTTTTGTTTTAAGTCTAGATCAATATTGCCCTTCTCTTGATGCCAACTTTATCACTCTTTTTCACTTTGTAACTTCTTTTTATACTGAGTCCTTTGAGTCCTAAACTGCTTTTTCTGCATGTCTAGCTGCGTGTTATAAAACCTTTCTCTCTCAGTAGTTTGACAGCACATCAACCAACAAATCTCACTTGTGACAAACTCTAATGATTGAAGCACATATCTTGATTCCTCTCAGTACCTCAATACATTTCTCATTCAATACAGACTTTACTGTTATTAGCTCATCTTGCCTTTTACTGTCTCTTTTCATCCATCAAGCATAAAATACATGTCACTCCTACTATCATCAGATTTGAAAAGCTAGGGGGAGGGACAAGAATAGCAATATTAGCTTTAGTTTCTAGACTGCCTTTTCAATACTTAGGCTTGAAAAATACAACTTTGTTTTGAATTGGTTGGTCTTCCACCAGAAAATCCTTATGCTAGCTTATTATCACTTGAGAATACTATGAGATGACAATTTACTTATAAAATGACCCATCATTAGAGCTGTGTCTTATCCAAATACTGGAATAACTAGCATAATAATTCTGTATTTACAAATGTACTTATACACTTATTGTGGTAGATTTTACAGCTCATTGGGTTCAATGCTTCTTTGACAGTGCAGTTGCATTGAACATGACAGTTATCACAGCCCCAACTTAAAGATGGTCATATTCAGAATGTTTTCCATGCAAGTGTTTACATTGGACATTTAACCATTGTATTATTGGTTGTTTTGTTCTGTTTTTTTTGTGACATTTGGTTTGTTTTGGTTCCTTTTTTTTCCTGTTTCAATATATCAACACTAAACTATACAGAGCCATGTTAGTAGCTGTGTTAGTACTGCCACATAGGCACAGAACTGCCATTGAGCAGATTTTGGATGGACATCCAAATAGACATATTTCCACATCAATGTTTGATTTTTCAAGGAAGGAACAGATGTTCAATGATAGTTGACAGTTTAAGTTTTTAATAGCTATTCTCAATGTCTGTTTATTTCAAATAGTTGAGCTGGACAAAAGTCAGTGGTAGTGAGTCTACCATGACAAATCTAGTAAACTATAAATATTTTTGTCAGAAACTGAACCTAAGAGAAAGAACAAAAAGTGAAGGATGCATCATTCAGAGTTTTTGGCTTATAGAACAAGTAAGAATGGGACAGATGGGTGGAAACTGTGATCCACATCAACAAATTATGTGAAAAAATTAACAAACTTTATACACTTATTCTCTGTAGATTAATTATTAATAGAATATCCAAGCTGAGAAATATTAATTTTATCTTTAGAGGCAAAGAATGTAATTAAATTAGTTAATTAATTTTGACTTGTTCTGTTTTGTTTCAAGCAACAGTTAAAAAAGAAATAGTGTCTTCATTCACAGTTCTAGATTTTTTGTTAACCTTAGTGATGTTTTGTAAACAATGCGCCTTTGTGGCAAAGCAGGACAACAGTTTCCTAGGGTGCATTAGCAAAAGAATTGCCAGCAGGTTGAGGCAGGTGTACTTTCCCTCTACTCAGTACTGGTAAGACATGTCTGGAGGGCTGTGTCCAGGTCTGTGCTGCCAAGTACGAGAGACATGAACATACTGGAGTGAGTCCAGTGAAGGGCCACTGAAATTATTAGTGGACTGGAGCACCTTCCATAAAAGAAGAAACTGAGAGAGCTGGAACTCTTTTGTTGGAGAAGAGAAGGTTCAGGAGGATCTTCTCAGTGTCTATAAATAACTGGGTGACCTACCCTACTTGATCTGTCTTCAAGCAGGGATCTTCAGGGTTCCCTCCCAAACTCAGCCATTCTGTGACTCTGTATAGATACCGTCTTCCAAATACAGTTGCAAGTTAAAAATATATTTGTAAATGTATTACAAGGTGGAATTGAAACAAGTTATTCTGTATACAGTGAGATGACAGCGAACATGAAAATGTTTAGGTCTACCACAGAACTATTTTAATATAATTACCTCCCAAAAGACCCCAAAAATATTAGTTTTATATGTATGTGTATATATATGTGTGTGTGTAATTATATATGTGTATTAATTAGATGAGTAGAAAACAAGTATTAATCTATTTTTTCAACAGACCTGCTGCAGCCAGATAATGTTAATGTCAATAAGCTTCACATTCAAAAGAAAAGCAAAATGAGTAACATACATTGTACAGTGGAGCAAGTCACTAAAACACCACAGATGAGTTTTATCTTTTGCTTGCTAAGTTCAAGATCAAGACCATCACTTATTTGTCTGACATCCTCATACAGCTTCTGTTGGGGGAATTCTTCAAGAAAATGCATCATGTGCACTCTAAATCTGTTTAATCTGCCATACAGTTTTCTTAGATACACCTCTCTATCCTGCAGAATAGTAGTGATCCATTAACATCAGTCATATGCATGCAGAGTTCTACACTGAAGAATGCAATATTGAACTAGCACTGTGAGATTCTTATTCTTCAGTATTTAGTGGAGACATTGCATATTTTGAGTGTGGCCTGCATTTAACATGCTCTCCTGGAAAAATACAATAGTTAGCATGTTTCGCAAAAAAAAAAAATGATACAAAACTCATAGAACTTACATGAAGACAAAAGAATACAGGGGAAATTTCTTGAAGGAAATAATACTCTTCTCTGATTGCGGAAGAGTAAAAAGAACCCCAAATGTAGAAGAAATTCAGACATCCAAAGCATGGTGCCTGGAAACAAACCACTGCCTTTCCCTTCCAGCAGTTTTCCTCTGCCAGAGCGGTCCAGCAATCAATTTTATTTATTTATTTTTTTAAAATATATTTATCGGGATTGGGCTGAAAATGCCTATAAGAAAGCATCCTCTCATATGTGCTCTGTATTTTTACCAAAATGATTCCAGAGTATACTTTAGGGTTGTTGTTGCCTCAGCATGTAAATACAGGCTGTCAAGAGCATGCTCACAGCCCAGCACATTGTAGAAGAATATGAAAACATGGCAACAGAGATTTTCTTCAGAATTTCCATCGACATCAGAAAAGTTTCAGGTTTATGACATGAAAGCAGTATTCTCCAAGAGAATGTAATGGGCAAATGCAAAAAACCAGGTGAAGCTTACCTGGTAGGAAGCATACTGAGAAAGGAAGGCTTCCTTCAACATCCTCATTGAGTCATTGCCAGACCAAAAGCCACACACCAGAGTGCATTGCCAAACATCATCTAGGCAGCAGCAGGCCAGGAAAAAGAATTTATTATTAGTTCCCAAACACAGCACAGATTATAATTAAACACTTACGAAATCAACTGACTGTTCTAGACCATTGCAAAAGGATTTTCAATTAGGATCTCTAAGAAAACAAACGTGCAGACTGGTATAGAAATAAGATTCTGACCTGCAGTAGTAGCAGTTCACATGTATTGTGAAGGTTATCCCAAACTGTAACAGAAAGTAGGACTCTCTTCTTTTTATCTGTTGCCCTGGATGCATTTGTCCCCGAGGTGAAAAAGGAAGGTATTCATGCCAAATGTTGAAGCAAAGCATGCCTGTGCATAAAACATGAGCCAAACAATTCAATGAGAGGAGAAATCTTTTTTTGCCAGGCTTTTCAAGTCATGTTGGCAGGGTCAAGATCTGCAGAATGTAAGTTACTGCTTTTATTTTACTTTGAGTTATTAATCTGTGGGTGGATTTAAAATACATTGAATACTTTCTCAAATATTCCATAGCAATATTTTTATATTAAAAAAAACACAGGAGAGGCTATTTGATTTTTAATATCAGCACTATCATCTTTATCTTATTTTCTTCCCAATATAAATATAAGCTATAAAAAGAAGTAGTTTTATTTTTTTACTTGTATCTAATGATTCCATTCTAATGTGCTTGTCTGAGTCTTTGGTCCAAAAGCTTTCAAATCATCACAGAAAGCAGATAGGTGTATAATTTAAAGAATGTTGTTTAAGAAGTAATTGCAGTAAACTGTTGAGGAACAACAGGAGATTAATATTTTTATTTATTTTTATACTATAAGATAATTTACTTCTTTTCTGTCACCAGGACATGTTGGTTCTCTTCTATTTCATATAAATACTGACACTTTAAATAGCATCTAGACTTCCAGAAACACCTTTTATTGTACACAGAAAATCAAATGCTTGTGTATTTATATATGGGTGCATATATCTCATTTCCAGGAGAGCATTCTACTAAAATATATGGAAATGAGTGTGATCTGCATGTCCCATATTCACACAGGAAGCTTAATGGTTTTGAAGTGTATGCCTTTACTAGATAGAGAGGAAAGAAGGATCAGATTGCTGCTGTTGTTTTTATGGTTGTTTCAATGGATGGCCTGGAGCTCATTTGTTAATGACCATGCAAATATTCAGCACGTTTGTAAAGATTTAAATTATTTTTCCTCATGCATATTTATATATGCATGTGTATTTTAGAACTCATTAAAGCAGTTCACAAAAGATTCTGTAACAAGCATTTCACTTTGAGCAATGTTGTGGGATTATATTTAGATAGAGCAAAATTCAGGAAGATACTTAAGAGATCCCTAAATTTAAACATAATCAACCATGTTTACTTCCCACCACACACCTGAATTAACATCCTCAAAATCAGACTTGGAGTTGGGTGTGTATTTCTAGATTCTTGCACAGTGAGGAATAAGTTTGACCACTTCATAAAAGTGAAGCTTCATAGTACAAAAAAAGTAGATAGAGCGTGGGATGACCATTAGCTAAACACCCATACTGTTGCTCACTCACCCATTATCACCTCTGTGGGAGGAGGGATAGAACAAGAAGAGCAGACATGGGGAGAGTTGGGAGTTGAGATAAAGACAGTTTAATAAGGGAAGGAAACTGAAAAAACACCCAAGTGTGGCACAGACAATCACTCACTACCACCCACACGCAGACTGATACCCAGCCAGTCTCTGAACAAGGGCCACGTGGGAAGTCAAAACCCCTGACCTCTTCTTCTTCTACCCATTTTTATTGCTGATCATGACATTATATGGTGTGGATTATCCCTTCATCCTTTGAAAACCAGCATCTGTGGCAAAGTATCTTTTTTGCTAGTTCTTCTGAAACCAAGATTTTCTAAAAATTCACTAATGTGATCTTCTTACAGAAAATCCACAATTTTTCTTGACTTATTTTTCTCAGAAATAGGATGACGTGGGTGGGATTTTTATTTTTAATGTAAAATTTAGTCTGTATTAGGCTAAGCAGTGGCTGAAAAAAAGTGTTGTCAACTAGGAAACATAAGAATGCAGAAGAAGATAAATTAAGAAATCCTCATCTAAACATGTCGTTCTTCCATGTCAGTTATATTTGGAGAGAATCACATATAAGACAGCACTGTCACTTCCAATGGCGTCAGAGGGTCTACGTTCCTGCAATGTCCAATATGTTAAGCATATACTGGTAGACATCGGAGAGCTTCTCTGCCCGTATGTGTGCATGTGAGCACATCTGGCAATTCCTTGTTAGTGTGGCATATAGGAGCTGGTTTCCATGGACAGTCAGGGGACAAAAACTCGATTAGTTTCCCCCAGCATGCTCTGTCAGATAAGTATAAAGCAGTGAAGAGAGGAATTTCTTACATACTACATTTTCCAAAAAAAGATAGAAGCCATTCCATTCCAAGTAAACACAGGAGAAATTGAACCTATCCTGTATAGTTGGAAAGTGAGAATACAAACTTGTAACAAGCCATTAGGACATAACTGATTCTATTAACAGAAATTTTACAAAGTCAAACAACTCATACATAAGCAACAAGGAATTCAACAAGGTCAGGACAGCGATAAAGTGTGGGGAAGAAAAAGGATATTGACACAGGAGAAAACTGGATGAAACATGGAAGAGAAAGTTACAAAAGTACCATCTGGTACTTTTTTACCATAAGAAGCACTTCAGGGTGCTCTCAACAGTTCCAACTCCTTCTCTGGGCACATTCATGTTCCCTATACTTGGGTGGCCTATTTGATGTGCCCATGAAACACATCTTCCAGTTTCATTTTCTTCAAAAGGGAGGACTGATGGCATGTACCAAGTATTTGCAGTGGCCAAAGCAGCATATAGTAAATTGGAATAATCTTGAGTGTCCACCCTAAGAGTGTGCTCATCTGGACAAACAAAACACAAATGTAGGCACTCTGGAAACCTCCCCTTCTTCACTTCATTTTTAAAAGTTTTGTGTTAACAAAATCAAGCTGGATAAATATCTATCCATTATGCCAGTTTTGCAAATACATATTTAAGGCCTGTTTCTGGGATGTACAAAATTTCTAATTAGCAGTCTGTGACTTCATAATAATACAATATAAAATGAAGCAAAACCTGTAACATCCCATCAGATTTAGAAAAGAAATATTAAAAGTAACATAACTTTTATGCATTTTTGTAATTGTGGTCTTTTACAGTTATGAAATGTAATATTAATCAGGCTAATTTAATCAAAACAAAGAAAATTATGAAATGCAAAAAGTAACTAACATTTATTTTTATATTTAGGCCTATATTTATGTATGTGAATACAGAAGATTGTTCTAGTCTTTGGAGGAAATACCGCAGTTAAGAATATATAATGCCTATCTTATTTTAGTATGAAAAAAAAAAGAAATAGAGGAAAATACTGAGAAAGTCTTCAGAAAATCTGAAGACAAAAGAAAGGGAAGAGAAATTATATAAAGGAATTGCTGGAAGGACTAAGGTGCATATCAAGAATTGACTGTATAAGAAACAGGCCACTTAAAGCAGAGGATACCAGTGCAAACTGAGGAATGAAATGAGGTGCTAAATTTACATGTGATAATGTCTCAAAGACTAAATAGTCCTATTGAAGACTACATGACTAACTCAAAAATAAAGTGCTATGCAGCATGATCACAGGTGGTAATAAATTACACATAAAAGACAGCACTGAAAAGTTTAGTGCATTTCAAAGGTCAGCTTTCAGCACTGTTCTCTGAAAAAACACTGCTAAATTATGGAAGCATTTGCAGAGCAAGTTGTGCGATTCCCAGCAGCCCTAGGAAGGAACGTACACTACTTTTGCATTTTCTTCACAAAATATTTAGGCACTAGGGGATCTCTGTAATCATGGGTATCTAACATGGTGTCTCAGGTACTCCAAATTAGTACACTACTGGATTTGAATCTCAAGTCCTTTTTCAAAGCATTTATGAAAATCATAAACTCTTCAGGTTAATCATGAATCTTTGAATCAATGGTATGTAGTTCCTTAGTAGATTTATCAAGTCTCATTAAAAAAAAAAAAATAAAAGTGAAATTTTAGCAGAAATTTTTTTGAAGTTTTTAATTGAAATAATATTACACAATTTATAAATTAGAATCCATTACCTTCTTCATTGGTGAGTTATAATGATGTCTCAGTCACATGGTGATCAAAACAATTTATTCTGTTCTTTCCAAACAAGTACCTGCATTAGAGCAGACATTTATATTATTATTTTACATGTAATAACTTATTTCTTATACCAGTACTATTTGTTTTCACTTTTTCCTATCTAATACTCTTACAGACTCTGTGATGCTAAAATACCACAGTTTTGCATAATCAACAGATTTCCTAATTTCATTCCTACTTCTAATACTAATATGACAATACTGGAAAGATTCAAATTGTTTTTAACATGCTTGGGCTTGTTCTCTGAAGATACAAAAATAATATCTGGAATGTGACACAGAACTTTTTACTATTATTTGTTTCTCATTACCACTCTTCATTCACCATTCAATTTAACTACACTTGCTCGAAGAAGACATACAAAAACTTCTAACCCTCCCCCATAATTCAGTAAAGTACATGTGGTTATGCCATGTTTAGTTCAATGATGCATTATTGTTGCCAGTTTAAATGATTTTTTAAGAAATTGTTACATTGTTTGTTGACCATCCATTTAACACTTGCAGACTCGAAGGTTTGAGTAATATTTTGCATCACTATAAAAGCTGAATAAGAGTGTTTAAATGCTTTGTATTAATCTTTAAATATTCTAATACATTTAAATTTTGTAATAAATTATTGTTAAAATATAAAATGAAGAAAAATTGTTATTGGAAATAGCTAAGGTGTCTTAAGTTCCTGATAAATTCAAAAGGAGCAAAACCCACTTCTAATTACTATTCAACTACTATTTAAGCAGAAAGCTGAATTATGGTACAGCTAGTCTCAAAGGAGCAGCCTAGTTTACCCACAGTATTGCAGATCTTTCAAAAAAACAAATGGAGCAGTCTTTGTTGTTGACCTAGACAGCTTCTTCCTCCAACCTATTTGAATACAAGTAATATGCATAAAGAGAAAGATAACTAAGATAAAACACCCTAAAGATAACAACACTAGCCAGCTGTTTAAAACTTTGTATTACCTTTGAAGCAAACAATATAATTGATTGGATCCTTTAGAACCTTTCAATGTAAAAGACTCACCAAATATACTGCATTTCCAATGACCTACTATAATATATATATTTGCTAGCATATAGTAGCAAAAGGATCTAATAAATATGATGCACAGTTAATCTTTAAGGTTGTGGGTTTTTTTCTTTTTAACGTGTTCTTATATTTTTATTTCTTACTTTTCAAATCAGTTGCAAACATGATCCAAAAACTACTGCAAAATTGAAGTACTGAATTTTTCATGGTAACAGCAGATAAAAGTGCTAAAATCAGAAATACACCACATTTTTCAGATGTCTAACATTCAGTGGCAGTGGGATTGTCAGTGTTTTGTCTGACTGAAGGAAAGGCAGCTCAGATCTCAGGTACGTTTCGTACTCCAAATATCCCATGTTGAGCATCAGTTCATTCGTGCAAGCACTTTTTCCTTGGAACAATACTGCTTCTCTTGCCTACTTATATTTTCAGTTTATACCTGTTGTTTCTTATCCTGTTACCATGCACCACTATGAAGAGCCTTTATCTGTTTTCTTGATAACCACCTGTGGGTTCTGAGGGGCTGCGCCTAGGTTCCCTTGAAGTTATCTCTTCTCCAAGCTGAATAAGCCCATCTTCCCTCAGCCTCTCTTCGGAAGGCATGTGTTCCACTCCTCATCAGCCTGGGAACCCTTCCCTGAACTTGCTGCAATTTATAAGCATCTTTCCTCTGTCAGGGGACCAAAAAGTGGATGCAGGACTGTAGATGGAATTTCACAAGTCCTGAGGGGGACAATAATTCTCCATTTGGCTTGTTTTGCTGCCAGAACACAATGCTTGCTTATACCCATCTTGCCATCAACCAGTACCCTAGGTCCTTCTCAGCAGAGATGCTCTCCTGCTAGTCAGGTCCAAGCCTCTGTCATTATTCCAGAGATATTTTAATGCTGGGACTACATACAGAGCTTTAGTTCTTCCTGTTTGTTTCCCAGGCTGCATGCATTTTTGTTCATACACTTGATGTGGGTGTCCTTTCACCTTGTTTTATCATTCTTGCGTTCTTATTCCCGCCAACATGCTTCTTGTGCTGTCCACCCCTGCCTACCACTTTCTCACTTAACTGTGGGGTTGCACTATCTCTCCCTTGGTGTTACTGGTTTAGAGCCACTTTGCTGCTGGCAAAGAGGCTTTTGTCCCACTTTGTCAACTGTATTCCCATCACTCCTCAGCAGCCTTCAATACTCAAAGATCTAGTGGTCACAAAAAGCAAATCCCTGCCAATCACATCAGTTGTGCAACCAGGTATTGATCTCTAGGATAGACTCACTCCTAGTTCAGCCGTTCTTCTTCAGCAGTAGAATGAAGGAGGCACCAAATAGGTTGTATGCCCTTCACCTTTATCCCCAAAGCTGAGTAGTCAGTCTTGATATCATCAGTGTCTTCCCTGGCAGTGCCGTTTGTGTTGACAGCACAGGGTAATTGTCCCAAAACCAGACAATCCTTGTCTGTCTCCCTACAACTTCTGAGTGCCTGGCAAGTGGCAAAATTTCCCTAGACATCTATCTCCCTGAGCAGGGAATCTCTGCCATCCCTTGCCACCTCTTCTTGGTGCTAATACAGCTCGTGATCAGCTGTAATGTCTCCCCAGACAGAATTTTCTCCTCCTCATCTGGTACCAGGGCACCAAACCTGTTCTGTGGTGGCAGATCTTTGAGGGAGAAGGAACCTGCTTCATGTTGCAGGAAGTCCTAAGACTCCAGCCTTCCCTGAGGCTCTCCATTTGCCAAGGTCAGGCTCTGCCTGTTCCTCTTTTTTTGGGCTTTTGCCTCTGCAGGGTCTCTGTGAACACCCCATTAATGCTATGAACATCTTTTTCCCTGATGCTGTGCAGCCTACTGACCTCTTCCCACAGCTCCTACAAATCTGCCACCAGTGGACAATCTCCTGCAGGCAAGGAGCTCATCTCCCCTGACACCAGGCTCAGTGAAAGACCCCAGGGGCTCTCTGCAGCCCCAGGCCTGGAAAGTTGCCTTCTCTCTCCACAGCTCTGTCTGAAATGTGGCTTCACCCTGCCCTGTCCCACATCATACCGTGGTTGAGCGCTTACACACTGCTGTCATTAGGCTTTCCAGCCCCCTTCCATGCACCTGTGCTCAAAGCCAGCACTTCTTTAACTTGCTCCCTCTGCCACCATCTGAATGGATGCTTCACACTCCCTGATCCTGTTCCAGCTGAAGGCAAAAGGTGCAAGTGCCTTTTTTTTCAGGAGCACCTGAAAGAGGTAATTCAAAACTACTAGAATTTTTGAGAAGTGAAAGCCTCTGCTAGATCCCTTTCTGCAGCAGCAGCAGGCACACCCTTGAGCTTCCTACAAGAGCAAGTCCCTATCTGCCTTGCCATTATACATGATATCTTGCTCTGATTTTTTTTTAGGTGAAATTTTTCTTTTACCTAGGTTTTAGTGTCTAAATACAGATTCTCTGATGTTTGCTTCTCTCTACTTGAAAGGAAACTACTGGGTGACAAAAACACCCACAATAAAATTTAGAGTACAGTCCATTTGTGGTTAACATAAGCCCAGCAGGATTTTCACCACTAGGTGTTTGTCCCACTGCATATTCTTTTGACTTGGCTTTCACTGCAAATTGATATTTCCTGAAAGCAGAAATGCCTTTTTAAAATTGAATTAAAATACAGTAAATGTGTACATTGAAAAAGACAATTATATCAATTTTGTAGAAAACTAACAGTTAATAGTGAAAAAAAGAAACAAATTTTTAAAGTTACGCAGCTGTGGCAGAGGTTTTCAGCAACAGTACAGCACTTGGAGAATTTTACCAAAGAATCCCTAAACCTGACCATTTTCATCTTTGTTTCAGTGTTTCAATATCATAACAAAACTTTGAAACATACTGCAAGGATGTGAAGTGGGAAGGAGGCAGCAGAAATTTATCCTAAATCGCAAATTCCTTTCTAAGTACAAAGAGCTAATTCCATAAAATAAGCACGTTTTTATGTACCATCAATGACACGAAAGCAAAAATGCCTCAACAACCAGGCAAACTAAGGGTCTCAGTGGAAAAACTGAACACTCCACCAGAATGGACATAAACCAGCATGCAAGCCCTGAGAACCTCATAGGACTATACAGAGTATGCAAAATAAATTCAAGTAAATTAAGGTACAATTTTCTATGACCCTATTTGGAAAAAAAGGTAAAAATAAATTAGCCATTGTTAGCAGACATAATGCCTGAAATACTGGAACAAGAACAAAACCACTAATTTATGTACTTCCAAAGAAAAGTGACTCTACTGTAGAGAGAATTAATCCAAGATTAATTAAGTATCTGTCACCTAGTGCACCTCAGAAAAATATTTTTATAAAGTCATGCATATTCTTTAAGAGGAATGAATTTGAGGCTTTCTGTGATTCTGTGATGCTGTGTCCCAGTAGGGTAAACTAACTAGTAATAAAACTGCAGCTGGGATGGCATTGTGATGATATGAAAGTGGTAATTAGATCTGAGAAAATCAAGAAAATCAAAGGAGTGTTTACATATCTTTCCAGCAATGATGTATAGGCCTGATTTGGGGAAAAAATAATATAATAATAATAATAATAATAAAATAATCGTATTTTTAAAAAAACATTAAATATATTAGGTAATATAATCCATACCTGAGGATAGCAATAAGCTCTGGAGCTTAAAAAAATTATTAGGATGAAATGAAAGGTAAATTAAAAGACAAGGAGGTGTATTTGTAACTAATTTGAGATCATGACTTAAAATGCTCTGTTAGGGATAAAAATATGTAAGGTTTTCATTAAGTAGCATTCAGAACCTCACGAATAAAGTAGTATAATGGTCATTAAGACATGTTTTGGCACAAAAAAAACTTAAAAAGTAAAACAGCATGGTATATTCTCTTTCAAGGGGATTCCTCATTAAATATTAGGGGATCATGTTGATAAACCACTTTTCAGAGCAAACATTTACTTCAAATACAGTGGAAAAAATACCTTTTATGCTTCACTGTCAGGATGTTTAGAAGTTGTTGATTACATACACGAAACATTTGAAAAATAATAATTTTGGTAAATACTTTTCTTACAAAACCTTAATGGAACTCATCTGAAGTAGTAAATCTGCTAAAATTGCCCTTTCCTTAAGTATTAAACCAAATACTTATTTTCACCCATTCTGTGGTATTTAAAAGACAAAATCAGAAATACTGAGCCATGCGTACCCAGCATGATTTTTATCTATTATTTCCTTTTTAATTTATGACCATTTAGAAATGATGTAGAAACTCATGCAGAAAAGTACATGATTTATTTATTGTATGAAATAATTTCATAGCAGAGGAAGAAGCAATGTCATAAAAAGAACAGATACAATAAGACCAGCAAGTCAAGAGAGGCTGAAACTTCCATTTTAATTTTCAGTATTCTCAACACAAATAAACAGGTTTTCAGATCAGTAGCTAGATAGTTTTAAATGGCTTGATTTTTCCAATGCCTTGAAGCAAGATTTGATGAGAAACCAAGCTTTCTAAACAACATATAACACTGAGAATATATTAATTTAGTAAGGTTGTGGAATCTTATAATATCAATTACCTTTTAAGAAGACTTTATGTAATTAAAATTACTATTGGGTAATAAGAGATTTTTCAAAATTGCACTGAAACATGTTTGCACTTGAGTTGAAGTAAAAAAGGTTCTCAGAGATTCATAAGT
Organism: Apus apus; assembly: GCF_020740795.1. Classification (NCBI taxonomy): domain Eukaryota; kingdom Metazoa; phylum Chordata; class Aves; order Apodiformes; family Apodidae; genus Apus; species Apus apus. The sequence continues at coordinate 92,733,554 of NC_067285.1, read as the reverse complement.
TTAAGAATCAAAATTTTTGAGAATCTGATGTATAAAAGGGTTTGATTTTAATTTAGACTAACCAGCAGAAAATCAGAGATAGGAGGCACAAAGGCTAAGGTCTGGGATAATTTGTACTCATTTTACAGTACCTTTTACAGTTAAAATCACTAAAACACAATAGTAATATATATCTTCAAAGACAACAGCTTTTTTTCTCATGAGGGACTCTCATTGCAAGATAATGTCTGAGACATTTTTTCATACAGCTATCCTTACATATTCAAACAGAAAGAGTTCCAGACCTAATGAAATTTATCTAGACTACTTATTATCTCTCAAAAAAATGCAAAAAAAGATTTTCAAATCACATAAATGAGGGAAAAGGTTCATATATTTAATCTTCTAAATTCAGTGTTTATCTAAATTTGGTATCTTCCCCCACCATTTGTTAAAATGCAAGACTAAAGCCTTTGGGATAGAAAAGGAAAAATGACAATACCTTTTTCATTTCAAATCTGGGTTATTCATAGCTAGACTTTATCAGACATGTAACTCAGGTTTTTTTAATAGGTTTTTTCCTCTCACTATAAGACAAAAAGTTTCTGTAGAAGGTGATACTAGCAAACTTCATTCCTTTAAAAACTAATTCCATTACTTGTCAGAGAATCAAAGGATGCAAATTAAAAAGTAATGAAAATGGTATTGTAAAAATAGAAATCAACTTCTCAAACTAGACAAAATGTAAAAAATAAATAAATCTGAAAATTACAGATAGAAATAAGACAAGGCAAACAAAATTACTTATCATCGTGAACCTAGCTGTACTTGTATCAGCGTGTCAGAATGGAGTACTAAAGAAACAAGGAAAAATAAAAAGGAAAAAAAAACATGTATATGAGGATTCTATTACTGCTTCATGGTTACTAAACAAAAATTTTTTTAAACCTTCTTGTTGGTAACAATTGGGAAATACCCTTTGGACTGCTGCATATATAACTATGTAGTATATGGAATTACAATATTTCCCAGCCACAGGTGTTCCAGAGTTCATATTCTATGTTGGAACACTCTGACTCAGGCATGATTTACCACTCTGTTTAATATTTATAGATCAGTACACATCAAATCTACTCTGTATTGCTACTCAGGTGTTTCCATAATTGATATGTGATGGAAAGTGAGGTATAGTCATTTATCAATTGCATGATTTACTCTAGAACATAAAATGACAGTGCTTTCTATGTTTTCTAAATAATAGCATGCATCAAGAGCCACTGCTGCATCAGTTTCTAAATCATTGTGCTGCCATGGCAACAACTTTCCTAAGTCTGTGACTTTTAAGATGCTTAGTGAACTCAGAACATAGGGAGAGAAGAGTTCAGAAGACACTCTCCATGGATGACTTCAAAAACTACATCATGTGTCATCCTCTCACCAAGACCCATCGATTCAGCTGATGATGAGAGCAGATGAAACAGAGAGTCCTACCACAACATGCTGTCACGTTGACTGGGTAAAGGCTAAAACACTGCTAGGTGGAAACCATCTCCTGTCATACATCAAACTGTGGTGTAAAGTGTTTGGTTACTTGATACTTCCGTAATTTCCTTTCTTGCTTATTCTCATGTGGCTGTTGCTATCTAGGAATACAGACTATATATATCAAGCTGCACAGGGTATTTTCTAATAACTGATTAGTAGGAACATAGAGATATACACTCTGGGCTCTTATTAATCCTATCTGGAGTCTATCCATATTTCTCAATACTTCATGGTCACAATTTTTTTAATAGAGTTACCCAAACAGTTCAGTGTTAATAGTTCTGGAGTATCTGGCCTTTAGGGGCTGACCTATTGTTAAATATATGAGACATTTATAAATATAGAAAAGATGTTATGAATTATATAATGTGCATTAATCCTTAATGTTTTCATATAGTGATTTTATTCCTAAGATTTTCCAATAACTTTGAAGAATTTAGTTTATGTGAAAGTACCTTAATCCCTCACAGGATACTGGCACATAATACCTTTGCTCAGCATATTCAGCAACTACTACAAGCATACGTGTGCTGAAAAGCTTTTTGATAATCTGCCATTACAGAATGCCTAGATATCACTTCCTTGTCTGGTACATAAACAGCAAAAGCTTCTCACTTGGTTAGGTGCACTGCTAACCTAATTAATATAAACAGCTGCATACACTCACATTTAAACAGGGACAGCAGTCAAGCTGTCTTCCTGTTTTCTTGAAACACAAAAGTGGAAAGATATAAAAAGTAATAAATATATATGCAGTGCTTTTTTGAAATTTATTTGACAACATATAATATTTAAGTTACAGTACCTAGTATATGTACTTCCCTTTTTCTCAGGCCCAAATTACTTTGTTCCTGATTTCTCTCCCTTCTTCTCCCGAGCAGCACAGGGGGACAGGCGATGGGGTTTAGTCAGGTCAGTTTGGTGGTCCCTGCTGTTCCTTCCTCCACAGGAGAAGGATTCCTTACAGTCCTCCCCTGCTTCCCCATGGGGTCCCTCCCATGGCAGAGAGTCCTCCACAAACCACTCCTTCATGAGTCCTTCCCACGAGGTCCAGAGCTGCTCCAGCCTGGGCTTCCAACAGATTAATGCGCTGCTTTGGGAACAGTCACCTCCCCTGGTGTCGAGGTCTTCCACAGCTGCATATTCTGAGTCCACTGGCAGCAAATTCAAGTCCACTGGCCAAGTTCATCCCTCCTGGCACCTTCAGGGAACATTCCAACACGTTCCTCCATAAATGCAGAGAGACAGCCTGCCATCTTGCCCTAGGTGGCAGGGAAACTTCTGCTTGGGCACCTCCTTCCCCGTCTTCCTCAGCAACCACAGGCACTGCTCTGCCTCTCCAGCTCAGCTCTTCTTTAAGTGCTCCTCTGTTCAGGTCTTATCTCAGTTCTTCCATATGTTAATTGCTGAGGCGCATTTGTTGTCTGCTGGCTTCTGCCAAGCCAGAACATCACAGGGGAGCATGGCCCAGAAGTGGGTAGACTCTCACCCAGGGCTGGCAACCAACTGCCCAGGTTCTCCTTGCAAATCCTGGCATTGCACAGGAAATGGCAGCCAGCTGGAGGAGGCATCACCCAGCCACAAGTAGTCCCCACTGACTGTTTCCACCACACTCCCCTCGCAGGAGGCCTCTGCAAGGTGCCAGGAGTGGGGACGTAATACACAGAGTCACGGACATGCATTGCAGGGAACCAATCTAGAGCAGCAGGGAAATGCATGTTGGCCACTCTCAGCAGCGCTACAGGCTTCAATGTGGAGGAGGAATCTGGCACACTGGAGGCTGCCCTCCGTGAGGGTCCTGGCTGTTCCCCATCTGCGCCTGTCACAGAATATCAGGAGCAGCCCTGGGAGGAGGACCGTGGCCCTGCAGCCAGCACTGGACCCAGCACCCCAGGGGAGAACACACCCAATTCCAGCCTGGCCTCCTCCATCAGCCCTGCAAGCTTTGATGTCAAGGAGGAACCTGGCACATTGGATGCCACCTTCTGTGGGGGTGCCAGATAGTCCTTCATCTGTGCCTCTCATAGCAGAGCAGAAGCAGCCCCAGGAGGAGCCAGGGAATGTGGTGGCAGCAGGTCCTTACATGCCCAGCCAGGGCAGGGACTACTTGCCCAGGGAACACTGCCATGCCCCAAAGAGCAGGCCTGACAGCCCCCTAGATAGTCCCCTGCCCTGCAAGAAGTTGTGTCTTGCAGCCAGCCCTAGCCCCGGCACCTCCCTGGGGATAACTTCTGCTGCCCACCCAGCCACCCCCAGCAGGCTCCCAGGTGGCAGCAGCCACAGGTTCCTTCTCTGCCCAGAGCAGGGAATGCTTGCCCGGGAAGCCCCAGCATCCCCCAAAGAGTGCTCCCAGCCTGCCAGACTGTCCCCTGCCCTGCATGGGGCTGTGCCTTGCCCCCCAGACCAGCTCACTCTCCCCCATCCTAGAAGGCACCACACTGCCTTTAGCACTGGCAGGGCTGCAGCAACACTTTCTTCAAGGAAAGGGAAATAAATTTTTAGTTCCCTGACACAGTCTCTGGATGCTCCTTTCTACCCATTCTCCTGGTGCCTTTCCTTGCCCTCCATGCCTCATGGTGGCTGGCACTGGCCTGCTGGGGGCATGGCCATGGACTTCCAGAGCCTCAGTGCCACGTTGGCAGCACCTCCTCCTGCAGGAAATCCTGCGGCAGCCGCACACCCTGCAGAACAGGAGATGCCAAGGGCAGAGTGGGCAGGAGGGGCAGCTGGTTCTGCCACAGGTCTGACAGGGACCCAACTGAGCCAATGCACCTGCTGGAGAAGGATGCTCTGAGGAGCTGCTAAATAGATGTGATTGGTCCAGTGGGGTCACTTCACCCACCCTCTCTTTTCCTGCCTGTTGCTCAAGCCAAGTTCAGCAAACCTGCCACCCGTGGCAGGGAAGGAAGAGGTGATGGCCATATTACTGCCTGGCTCCCCAAAACATGACTTTGGGATATGTTTTCACAACAAACTCCTGCCCTTTCCCCGCTCTGTGCCACACACAGGGCTGCCACTTGCACCAACAGGGTGGAAAGGACTGCCTCCTGACCCTGCACTCTGCCTATGTGTCTTCTGGGTGCAGGCACCAACCACCACCATCTGCACACGTGCAGCTGAACATTACTTGGCTGGATGCTGATCCCTAGGAAAGGGCTTTGTTCTGGCTGTGCTGAGTGCAAACAATGGCCATCGGCTGTGCTTCCCTGCAGGTGGGACACACTGGTAGGTAGGTTGCACCCCAGTACCCTGAGGAAGGTCATCCTCAGAGGTGAAACAGCCCCTCCTCTCTGCAGAGGCACAGAGAAGCAGGGAGCAGTAGCGAGAACCTGGATGGCAAGGCAGAAGGTGTATATTTAGCAGGAGACAGCAGCTGAGCAGTAAACAGCAGATCTAGGAGGTTTAAGTCACCCAAAATGGCAAACCCCTTAATGATGCTTGCATTAAAGATACTACAATTTCAACTACAACAAGCCAACCCTTTTGCTCTGTAGCTACAGAGTGCCTTGGCACATTCTTTAGAGACTGCTGAGATCAGCTGCTGGATTATGGGGTTTTTAAAGTGTCGTTAAAGAGGGTCACTTTAGCTGGATCATACCTTCACTCATTGAATGCAGGAATTTTTTTTGCGTGCACACATACTCCCCTCCATGCAGCCCACACTGCCCAAGCCACTGACTCCCATCCAATCCTGACATCAGCCTTCTTTTGAAGGTTAGACAGGATGTCCTCAGCTGATCTGGTGCTGCAAGGTCAACAGGCAGCAGTCTTTTTCCTGCCTTCAGCATCTCGCTGATCCCTGAACTCCAGACACTTGCAAGTATTTGCTAAGCTCTTGTGCTGCTCAGGAGCTATATATGTACATATTAGCAAAGAGAAAACAATTCAAATGATTGAAATGTGTGCTCTATGTTTCTGCATCATAACTGTCTAGTTTTCTTCTTTTTCAAAAAGCTGTAATTATAATGCATTTTTATGCTGAAAAATTCTTAGTATCTTAAGATATATTGTAATATTTAAAAATGGCTTGAAAGAAGTATTATTTAATCTTTTCTGATAGCTGCATACAATTAAAAATAAAATGTTTCTTCCTAATTATACTCTGAAAGTTATAACGTCCTGTTCAGTTCAAATGTATCTCTTACAAAAACATCAAAATGGACTTTTTGCATTCTCACTCTCCAAAGTTAGTGGAAGCTTTGGAAGCTGCCTCTAAGGAAAAAAAAAAAAATCCTTCTTTTTGGTATACTTTAATCCTATTAAAGAAATCTTCTGATGCTGACTTACTTTTATTCATGCTAGAATAAATCTAGTGCCACTGCAGTAAAGTTGATCAAAATTAGAGTAAAGCTGTGAAAGGATGAAAAATAGTATCTCACTTTTAACATATCTTAAATACTAGTAGAAGGTCTTTGTCTCCTATCAATTGAAGTTTGGTTTAAAACAGGTGTATCTCCCTCAGTTTTAGTGCAGTTGTCTGGAGAGAAGTGAAGCTAACTGACTTCATTCGGTGTGGGATTAAACATTAAGTGAAGGCTAAGGACATGAATATGTACTTTGTAGGATGAAATTTGAATGGGGAACTACTAAGTTCCCACATGGTTGCAAATTTATTTCTTAAAAATGAGTAGGAAGAGAAAGTGCCAGTAACCCCTTCAGTGCAGAATTATCTAAACAAACATGAAGCTTTGAATTCTGATATTACAGTAAGGTCACTTTTCATTTGACAAAAATACAGGTGCACAGAGCCAAAGCCATTTTTTCATCTTCAACATTCATGACGTTTTTCACAAGACTGTACCGAGGCATCACTATACTCCCAAAGATTAATTTATCCAACTTTTTTCTGACTACTTGGGGCACAAGGGTGACTGGTAGGTCCTAAAATCAGAAATACTTTAATTAAAAATATATTTAAACACTTCTAATCATTAAAAAGCCAAAACTATTATTTGTGGAAGAAATGGATTACATGAGTATTGTCATCATTTTTCATACAGCAGATAGTTAAGAAAGAAACTCCAACAATGGACAGTGGATATACTGTACATTGCTCCTCCTTTGCAATATGACAGAAGAACCTCAGAAATAAGATTCCTGAATATAACACAGAGCTTTGTCATTTTATGCATCAGAGGAGAATTAATTCCGTAGAGGAGTTTGCCAAGCTTCTTACCAAAAATATCCATGTAAATTATGCTTCAATCATGGCCAAATACTTTCAATTACACAAGGACTAACTGGAACCTCAGCAACCTATCCAGTGGACTATTTGAATTTCATTCCTATTATGCCAGTAGATGACAGGTTGTTGCTGAAATTGATCCCTTTTATGAGATTCATAATGTACTCTTTAAATTACTGTGGTAATTCAGATTTTCTTCTTTTCTCAAAGGTCTTAAGAAAGGTTAATAACCTAAACAATATACTCTTGGTTAAAGTAGTACTACTTAAATGAATAGCTTTCACTAAATTTGGTTTGGGTCTTAAATTAGCAGTTTGCAAGGCCAGATTCTGTCAGCCTTACTTTTCTGCTTTTCTTACATGGGCAGTGATTTCTCAGAAACAACTTGAAAAAAAGATGCTTCTCCACTGTCAATAAACCTGGCAGAATCTGACCTTTAGAACTCTGAACAACTGCATTTCTAAATGATCAGAACCTCTCAAGATCTAGCCATAAAAAAAGGATTGTATTCTATCCTGCTGCCTTGGTAAAACAGTCTGAAGAGATCAGTTCAGATTCAGTTTTGCACTGAATTTTTAAATGTTTTTCCACCTGGTTACCTTTTCATTTATTTAGACATTTTGAATGAAGATTAGTGTTATTTTCATTAAAGGACTCTCTTATAATCTGTAATAAGTTATTTGGTAAACTATGTGGTGCCATTTCTTGGACTACTGCTGGGCCTTCTGCTCATATACTTTAAATCTAGCTTGGATTTTTCTACGCTATAGCTACAGTTACTACAGATGTACTTAATGAGCTTTAAAATAATTTAAAAATATATAGACATATGTATGCTCACACTTTCAAATAAATATTGTTTGCTTTTAAAATCCTGCTTAATACCTTCACAGATAGAGTGATTGTAATTTTTTAAAACTGAAATAAAGCTTCTGAAAAGCAGAATCCTCATCAATACTAATTGGAAGCAAGCTAGTAGTCATACCTATTCAGAGCTCTCCTTTAAGCTGCTTCAAACATTGCCAACCTTAAACGCTTGTGTTGGATGTGTCAGTGGCTGGTGTTGGCTTAGGGTGTGTGTTTTGGGAAAGCTTCAGTGAAAATTGTTCAACTATCTTCGACATTTTAGTCAAGGAAAAATGTATCATTTGGCCAATGTAATAAAGTTGGCAACCCTTTCTTTGTATAACTGCAATGCCTCCAAGTTTTGGAGCAGAAAGTTGACACGTGGCATGGCAGCTTCTGTATTAGGTGTCTTCCTTCTTTCATTTTCATGAACTTGACCAATATATAGCCAAGTTATAAAAACACAAAATATTGAAAATTGCACACAGTAATGAGTTATTTAATTGATTTTATCTACTAATGTGCCTAAAAAATCATTTAGCATGTCCAAGCTTCTCACAGATCATGGCACTTACCAAAATGTCATTTACTAAACTGTGCCTCCACTTCCTCCAAAAACCAATTCAGTATGCTCCAGCCCTAAACTGAAGTGCTGAGAGTCTCATTTCTATTTAAGAGGTATTTAAGTGCCCTGGGTTAGAAAGGGGCATGAGAACAGAGTCTGTGACACCTAAATAGCCTCTCTTCTTAATGAAACAGAGGATATTTCCTAGTGATACAGAGTAACCAAACTACAAGTAGAAAACAAAATTTTGGATATGAATCAGGTAAGAGAGAATGTGAGAGTGAGAACCAAGATCTGTTAAATCAAGAAGATAGGATTAGGGAAAAAGGAGGGACAAGCTGGCCAAGAAAACAAACACAAGCTGCTGGGAGAAGGAGCACAAACTGGGAAAGGCACCAAGTCCAGCCATAGATCAGTGCAGGGCAGACTCTAAGAATGCCTGGGTGAGGTGAAAGGAATTATGAACACAGGCATGTACTCATGCTAGCATTTCAATTTTAATTGAGATGTGGAAAGTGACCATGTGTTAGTTCATAGAAGAAGTAGGGATCTGACCTACCTTTAAAGTAATTAATTACTATTCATCATTCTATTGCCTCTTTATTTTTCATTCTATTCTCATGATTGGATCTTCTGCTTTCCAGATCATGAAGATATCCTTTAGCTGCTTATAGAATCTCTTTGATGATTTGCACTTTCCTGTATTTGTTACCCAACAGATGTCCAGTTCACTGTAATCTCCCCTTCAGCAAATTATCTTGTTGTCTTGAGATCTGTAATACTTATCCCAGTATTTTTTTGGGTTTGTTTTCCTTTTGCTATCTTCAGTCCTCAGGGTCTGTAGCAGATGTTTATTATTGTTTCTCTTTTGTCTTTACTATTATTCTGTCTATACATGGAATATTTTGCTGACATTTCACTCTCCTGGAACTTTTGAAGAATGGTGGCTGAAAAGCATTAGGATGAGAGATCTGGAGAAAAGTACCCATTAGCATCTGCACAGTTAGTGGAGACTAGAAAAAACACACAAACTGTCCTGAAGAGAAAGAAAATACCATTTTTTTCAGCTTAGAAGTCATCACTGGCAAAATTTCCTCACCAGCCATTTTCTCTTTACTGCTCCAAAAGACTATTCTTTGTATTTTATTTTAAACCTGATTCTTCTGTATTTATTCTTATCAACTACTAAGCAACAGTACTATCCCCATAGCAACTATTAAGCTATGGGAATGGTATCTGTGAAACTGCACACCTGCTGCTCAGTAGAGGAAAATGTCATACAGGTAATTCACTCGAATATAATAAAAGTCACTTGCAGTTTGAATAACTATAATGGTAAGACAAGACTCCTGGGTCATCTCCAGTCCTTAGAAGCCACCTTTCCTTAATCTAGCCCACTAAAAAAAAAAAATTGTCTTATAACAATTGTATTGACTAACTTAACTGAGCAGTATGTTTCATTATTTTACTGCTCAACATACTAGATCTGCTCGGAGACACGTGAATTTGCAATGGATTTTGTAACAAAGAAGGAACCAAGTACAATAGTATCCTACATTGAAACACTTGTTCTAGCAACAAGAACACCCTTCCTCCCCTATTTTCTGGACACTTCCTATAAAAAGCTCATACAGTCTTACTGCAGACTCTCAGGTTTTGACTTAGGAAGCACAGTCAGATGGTCTCCATAATAGAGAGTATGAATACAACATTCTTGTGTGGATCTCCTGGAACAATTCAAGCCAAAACTCAATGTTTTTGAGCACATACATTGAACTAAACACTTTTGTTCTTATCTGAGTCCATAGAGCCCTTTTCATCAAAGGTATGAAGGCAATATTCTTAACCTAGCAATTAAGTGAGCATGCAGATTGACAACATTTTAACTTGCTTTCTTTCGTATGTTGCTCCTAAATCAAGTAACCTTAAGGTTAGCACAGGCAAAAGTTTGCATGTGCTACTGTCCTGGTTTTGGCTGGGATAAAGTTAATTTTCTTCATGGTAGCTGTTATGGGGCTATGCTTTGGATTTGTGCTGAAAACAGTGCTGGTAGCACATGGCTTGTTTTCCTTATTGATGAGCTGTGCTTACACTGTTTCAAGACGACTTCTGCTTCTCACATTGTCCTGCCAATGAGTGAGCTGGGGGGTGCACAAGAAGTTGTGAGGGTACACAACCAGGACAGCTGATCCCTAAGCTGACTGAAAGGCTATCCTGTAGCATATGACATTGTGCTCAGTATATAAAGCTGGGGGAAGACAAAGGAAGAGGGGGACATTTAGGGTGATGGCATTTGTCTTCCCAAGTGACTGTACAGCCACTTGGGAAGACATGCAGCCCAGCTTTCCTAGGGATGGCTGAACACCTTGCCTGCTGATGGGGAGTGGCAAATTGTAAGTGTAAGCACATGGCTTACACTTTATCTATTAAACTGTCTTTATCTCAACTCATGAGTTTTCTGACTTTTACCCTTCTGATTCTCTCTATTCCACTGTGGGAGTAGTGAGCAAATGGTTGTGTGGTGCTCAGTTGCCAGTGAGGGTGAAACCATGACACTTACAAATGCAAAACTTGTTGCACCTGCTCTATCAATGTTGATATAGTATAAAATGATCCAAATTCAAAATGTGACCTCATTTCAGGGGTCTAGTGATTGAAATGCTCCTAATTTCTATCTGGTTTAGTGGGAGATGTCCCTGGCCATGCAGGGGGGTTGAGAACTCAATGATCATTAAGGTCCCTTCCCACCCAAAGCATTCTATGATACTATGATTTCAGATTTCAGAACTGCTGTACTTCTTCAAAGGAGAAAGAGAAGCATGCCTGCTAAAATAATTGCTTCTTATTCTACTCTATATTTAGAGGGGAATAGGTCCAGTAGTGAAAACACAATCCTTAGCCCAACATGTTGACGTGAAGAAACTGACAGGCTATTTACACCATGACTAGCTCTTCAGTACTTTGCATTTTTGTAACTTTTAAAAAGAAAACCTACATGGCACCTTCAAGAATGATGCAAATATTTCAGCCAGTCCTCCATGGTGCAAAAGAATGTCCAGAGGTTCTCAAAATAGCATACACGTTGTGAGGCCACATTTGGAATACTGTGTCTAATTCTGGGCCCCTCAGTTCAAGAAGGACAGGGAACTGCTTGAAAGAGTCCAGTACAGAACCATGAAGATGATGAAGGGAGTGGAACATCTCCCTTATGAGGAAAGGCTGAGGGAGCTGGCTCTCTTTAGCTTGGGGAAGAGGAGACTGAGGGGCAACTTCATCAATGTTTATAAATACATTAAGGGTGTCAGGAGGACAGAGCCAGGCTCTTCTCAGTGATGTCCAATGATAGGACAAGGGGCAATGGTGCAAACTGGAGCCCAGGAGGTTCCACATAAACATGAGGAAAAGCTTCTTCACTGTGAGAGTGACAGAGCACTGGAACAGGCTGCCCAGAGAAGTTGTGGAGTCTCCTTCGCTGGAGACATTCAAACCTCACCTGGATGCATTCCTGTGTGATGTGCTCTAGGTGACCCTGCCTGGCAGGGGGGTTGGACTGGATGATCTTTCGAGGTCCCTTCCAACCCCTAAGATTCTGTGTGATTCTATGTGTGTGTCAATCGGCAAGATCACCTAGCAGTGTATGACCTTATTGGCCTGACCGCATAAGCAAGTTCATGCAACCATCTCTGTGTGATAATTACCAGCTCATACAGAGAAATACCAGTTTTCCCTGCACCCACAGTTCAATGCATGCTTTTAAAAAGCAGATGGCATTAAGTGACATCTAGGCTCTTCAGCATAGAGCACAGCTCTGAGAACACAGCTTTGGTTTCTGAATGAATCATGGGTGATTTATCTCATGTAATTTTAGCTATTTAAAAGTTAGGCCTTTCACTTACAGATACTTAAAGTCAGCAGAAGGCGGCAGATAGGCACCTCACAAGGGAAATTAATCCCATTTATCAATCTCTTTCAGGATGGGTGATTACGTAGCTGCCTATTTCATTTGACTTGTCACCAGATGACAATTAACTCTGCTCACCTTACTTCTAAATGGTTGGTTAGGTTAAATGCATCATCCCATCTATAAACCCTACTGAAAACCTGTAGTGTAGTGCACAGTTTCTGTACATACTGAGAAATGGTTAAGCGTGGTGATTTCTATCCTTATTTTTTCTAGACCACTCTTTTAAAAATGGAGTATCTTTTTACTCTCCTAGGAAAACCTATGCAAAGAAACTACAGTAAACACTGGTTTCGATGAACAAGCTTTTCCACTACAAAGACAAAAAGAAAGCAAGAGCATATTTCACTCCTTGAAAAGGTTAGCAAACTATTTTTTAAAGTGGTTTCCTTGGGGCTCTCCAAAACAACTGGGCCAGTTTTAGACAGAAACAATGTACAGAAGATATAAGGGGACTGGAATCTTTTGAACCAGCAGCTGTGCTACCTGCAGCTTTCCATAACAAGCAGACCAATTCCATGTGGAAACAGAATGAGCACAAGTTATAAAAAGATCAAAATTGTTTGAACCAGCAGCTGTTCTACCTGCAGCAGTTAATCTTTCCTGGCAATCTGTTAGAGACACACATTCCTCAGGCTAAGAGGACTAAGAGGCTTTTGCTGACTGCTGTTCCTCTGAGAGAAGCCAAGTCCAATTCACTCTTCATAATACTGGAATGCTTAAATTATGGACTCATATATAGTGTGGGGGGAAAATCACTTTCACTTGCTTTTTCTGGAAAGGGTACTTCTGATTAGTTGTTTTGAATAAGAGCATCTTAGCAGCTCATTTCTTGATGAAATTTTATCTTAACTAAATGCTGAAGGTCTTCTACTATGAGGAAGCTGACATAACGTAAGTTAAAATGTATTTAATAATACTATTACCAATACTAGGCATGGGTAAAAAAGCATATTCTCATATGGATCCAATGACTGCAGTGAAGACAAAATAGATTTTTATACTATTTTCAGTTAGAAATTAAGTTTATTTTCCTTTTAAATTATGTTGTTTTTTTCCCCTCTTTAACTGCTTATCTATTATTCTCATTGGAGAAGTATTTTAATAAATCAGTACTTCATTTTTTCAATACCTGCCCTCTTCCCTTCTAAGACTTGTATTTCTAAATATTTTCCCTCACAGATTAAGTGGCAGCTTGTACTTTATGGATAATTATACTATAGGTCTCAGAGTAGTTTTCTATCTCAAGTTTTGTTTTTTCACAGTTGCACTGCTTTAGAATTTATTTTTTTTTAATTTTGGACAGGAATATTCTGCATTTGATTTATGTTCCAGAAGTTATTTGTTTGGTGAAAGTACAAAGTAGCTGTTTGGTCAAACTTCTTTCAACAACTTTTGAAAAATGGAATAGGGAAAGAGACCACTTCCCACCATGTAAAAGAAATACAACAATTTTGTGTATATAATTATCCAAACAGACATAAAAATCCCAAGGTCTTTGGGACAAACATAGAATTCCTTAATCTTCTAATGAATAGCCAGGCTTTCAACCTTCAGTCAGCCCTCAGATGCTGCAGGAACCTCTGCTGCTTCTTGTCTTTCATGTTCCTCCCAACAGAAGTGGGGTAAATAAGGCAGGAAATGATACAACAGTGAGAAACATGCTTTTTTGAGCCAATGAAACACCCTGTCTGTGTTTTGTACCCAACGTATGCCTGATTCTGAACAAGTGTAAGAGTGTATGGATGTCTGCACGTATCAGGGAGATCAATATACTGTAAGATGCATATTACACTGCCTCTGCAGGTTTTCTGCAGTATGTGCAGCCAGGAAAGTAAAAAGAAAGGTAATTCTTTGTGTTTCAAAATAAAGTATCTGGAAGTTGTTTTGGAAAAGTAATGTTCAGAAAGACTGATAAGGAAGAACACATTCTGTGCCAATGATGGCATATTAATTTGCTTTCAAGTTCAGAAAAATTTCCTTAAGAAATACCACCCTGAACTTTGCACAAGGCTGCTGCCAAATAAGATAACGGCTCCTTCCATAGTTTCTAAATAATGGGTTTGAGTAGTCTATCAAGTTAAATGGAATAAAAGACTAATGAATTCCTTATTTCTGATTACCTCTGTATCCCATATTCTGTTTTTGTCACATACTAATCTCAGAGGGTTTCCCAGTGCTACAAGAACAAATAACTACTGACACAACAAAAAAATTCCCTTATTCTAAGTTTTCATCACTTTGTAAATGCACATCTTCCATAATATTTTAATTTTTAAAGTGTACACAGTTGTAGTCTGACCAACAGCTGTTAGAAAATCAATTTAAGATCTATGTGTATATAGTAGGGACTAATATCTGTTGTTTGGTATTTATAGATGAAGAAAACTCAGAAGTTGTAAGCTAGAAACCTTTCTAAGCTTTGTTAAAAGAAGGAACCTAATTAATGAAGAAATGACTTTCAAACCTTTCAAAATGATGAAATCTGTGTTTGGTCTTAACAGTGTTCTAAATTATTCTAGTCTAAATTAAGACTATTACACAGCCTGTATTTGCTGGAGCATGAGGCTCAGACATGCTCTATATACTGAAAAAAGCCAGAAGAAATGCTAAAGGTCTATGCCATATGGAAGTATAACAAAGGCTTTTTCAAGACATTTTAATCTCTTGTGCTGAAAAGAGAGGTTTATGTTTGGTATTTGGAAGTTAAGTTCTGTATGGATAATAAATTTATCATTGAAGGGCTTTGGAGATTCTGTCACTGAGGTGGATTAAGGGTAAAAATGGAAGAAAGTTATTTGTAGGTATTGAAGAAAACCCCATACATTTTCAGAACAGCATCCAAGTCTCGATAATTCTTGTTCCGATTAATTTTACTGAGTATCTCATTCTTGAACTTCTTTCAGAAGACTGCATCTCCCGTTTCTCAGTGTACACCAACACTCTCCACAAATACACAAAGTCCACAATAATTACCAATTAGGGAAACTGAAACCTTCTTAAAACTGCTTAAGGAACCGAGGAATCGCTAAGGAGGAGAAGCTGAGAGAGCTGGGATTGTTTAGTCTGGAGAAGGCTCAGGGCAATCTTATTCATGTGTATAAACACCTAGTGGGTGGGAGCAAAGATGACAGACCCAGATTAATCTTCAGTGGTGCCTGCTAACAGAACAAGAGAAAACGGGTAAAAACTGAAACACAGGAAATTTCATCTGCATGTAGGAGAGCACTGTTTTTACTGCGAGCATCATCAAACTTCAGAGAAATTGTGGAGTCTCAAACCCTGTGTATATTTAAAAGCAAACCAGAAACAATCTGAGCAGCTTTTTTTTTTTTTTTTAAGTGGGGGTGTGGGTGTGAGTAAACACACACACTAAACAATCTCCACAGGTGCCTTCCAATCTCAACCATTCTGTGAATTTGAGTCTACAATGCATAAGTACAAGCAAATCAGTGCTTAAGAAATTTCATTAAAACACACAGAGAAGATCCAAAGATCCAGACCAAAAATACTAGTAAATTATTGATCATCCCAGTAATGTCTGCCCTAATGGTAGGACAGGACGATATGCGTTCCTAGAGAACAGAAATAATGAATAAGGCCACTTCACACCAGGCTGATAGTAAATTTGGGAAGAAAGCAAACAACATGTGTGATCAACCTTTTCTTTTTTCCTAGGGAAAGGAAATTACACAAAATTTACCTGTGCAAACCAAAGAATAGTGAGAGAAATGAGAAAAATATATAGCTTTACTTTAAAGAAAATTATTTATCTACAGATCGTGAACGTGCAAGCCTGTTATATTTTGCATTTCTATAAAAGCACAATGTTCTGACAAAAAATATCAATTATTGCAATCTTTTATGTAAGTCAGATTTTAATGACAAATAAACATTCACAGATTTAATCAAGACTCTCATTTTTCATGCAGGATCAGACCTTAGTTCTGTCCACAGGCAGCAGAAGGACTTTACTCACTCTGACAGCTTTTTCCAATTGTATGTTCTCTGTTCTCCAAATGTCAAGAATGCTCGACATGCTCAGCATGTGATATTTTGTGAATTTAAAAAGTTCAAATTTTTGTGGTGTTGGATCATGCATCAAGCCAGCATGTAGATGAAAAAATAAACAAAAATTTTCTTAAGCAAGCATAAGCATTTGCTGTGTGTCCTCGCTATCCTAGGAATGCAGAGTGGCCTGTTTAGAGTCAATTTTTGTTTCCCATCATCAATAAACACATGTTATCAATATAGCTTTGCAAGCTTAGCATGCTAAAAAAAAAGTCATTATTTCTTTGCAACAAAGGAGGCAACAATTCCCCAGAGAAAGCCCAAACCAAGAGTGCTTACTGAACTCAGGGTTTTTTTTAAATTTAATTACAGAATCAGAACATTCTCAAGATAGGCAACTCTATAGGTCATCTAATTCAACTACCCTTCATCCCAGTTTGAGAGAAACAGGTTAAAAATTGCCTATGGCCATACAGACCTGAGACATGCCTGGTCCTCACCAGCTACTGCCAGCCTATTCCATTAGCAGTGGGGTTGTGGTTTGGGCAGCTGTGCTTATAGGTAGGAGAGGGTGGGTCAGGTGACCCAAATGGACCAATCACAGTGTTCCTTCCCATGTGCTCAATATAAAATGGCTCATAAGAGAGCCCACTTGTGATGTTTCTAGCTGTTGGGCTTGCTGGATTGGGGCTGGCTGGCTGGCTGGTCTGTTGGTCTGTCTGTCTGTCTGTCTTTACTTATTCTGCTGGTGGTCCTCAGTCCTGTTTTCTTGCTAGAGAAGGACAGCATTCATCAAGACCTCTCCTGTGTCCCTGACTATGGTGTAGCACACGCATCTGCTGCTGAGTCCAGTTTGGGACTTTTCTGGTCAGGAAGTGATTACCAACTGAGGAGCACTGGTTCTGTATTTATGTATTTGTAAATATTTGTTAATTCAACATCATTATTATTGCTACTTCATTAAACCTATTCTATGTTTTTTTTTCCCAACCTCAAAGCCTCTCTCTCTTATACTCATTTCATCTTGCCCTGGGAGAGTAGTGGGGTGATAACAGATAGCATCTGTCAAGTGGCCATTGGCTAATACTATGACACCCTGCATAAGCAGGGGCACATAGGGCCTGTTGCCCAAGACATCATCTAGATGTCTTTTGAATATCTACCAAGGTGGAGACTCCACAACCTACCTGTGGAACCTGTTATGGTGCTTGACCATTCTTGCAGTAAAAAGGTTTTTTTCTTATGTTTTATAGAAATTTCCTGTAATATACTGGAATTTCTTTACTACCTCTCACCAGGTGTTTATACACATTGATAAGATTCCTCTGAGTCTTCTCCAAGCTGAACAAGCCCAGCTCTCCCAGCCTCTTCCCATATGTCAAATGCATCGAGTCCTTAATAATCTTCCTATCTGGAAGTATGATAGATTTGGTTTGCATTTACCTCTACTCAACTAAAGATGAAACAATTTTTCTCAGGTTTTCCACATCCTAATGAAAGTGATTAATGTAGAAATTAATACAGCAATGTTATCACTACCATAATTGTCACTGCACACACTACAAAGGCAGAGGGAACATTCTCATTTCTTTATTGATGACCTGGATGTGGGGGATTGAGTCCACCCTCAGTAAATTTGCAGATGACACCAAGCTGAGGGGGAGTGTTGATCTGCTGGAGGGTGGGAAGAAGTCGCAGGAGGACCTGGACAGGCTGGGTCAATGGGCCAAGGCCAATGGCATGAAATTCAACAAGACCAAGTGCAGGGTCCTGCACTTTGGCCACAATAACCCCAGGCAGTGCTACAGACTGGGGAAGAGTGGCTGGAGAGCAGCCCGTCAGAGGGACCTGGGAGCACTGGTTGACAACCGGTTAAACATGAGCCAGCAGTGTGCCGAGGTGGCCCAGAAGGCTGATGGCATCCTGGCTTGTATCAGGAATAGTGTGGCCAGCATGAGTAGGGATGTAATTCTCCCCCTGTACTCAGCACTGGTGAGGCCTCACCTCCAGTACTGTGTACAGTTCTGGGCCCCTCACTTCAAGAAGGATATTGAGGTGCTGGAGCAGGTCCAGAGGAGAGCAACAAGGCTGGTGAAAGGACTAGAGGGAAAGTCTTATAGGGATAGGCTGAGGGAGCTGGGGTTGTTTAGCCTGGAGAAGAGGAGACATAGGGAAGAGGAGACATTATCACTCTCTTCAACTACCTGAAGGGAGGTTATAGTCAGGTGGGGGCTGGGCTCTTTTTCTGGGCAACTAGCAACAAGACAAGAGGGCATAGCCTCAAGCTGCTCCAGGGGAGGTTTAGCTTGGATATTAGGAAGTACTTCCTCACGGAGAGGGTGATTAGACACTGGAATGGACTTCCCAGGGAAGTGGTGGAGGCACCATCCCTGGAGGTGTTCAAGGAAAGGTTGGATGTGGCACTTAGTGCCATAGTCTAGCCAATGTGGTGGTGTCATAGACTGGACTTGATCATCTTAAAGGTCTTTTCCAGCCTTGGTAATTCTGTGTGATTCTGTATGTTTGATTCTTTGAAATAAGAGATAGAGCCATCTACTTCAAGAAGATAATTTCAGACCATTTATCTCAGCCTCACAAGTCAGGTAATTTAATCTAGACAGGATTTAGGTATCTAAATTCTAATGGAGCTTGAAATTTCAGACTTCTTTTTTCAGGGTTCCTCATATTTAGTTCTATGCAGTTCTCTGCTCTGCTAGCTAGAAGAGCTAAGCACCATTGCACTTGATGTGTTACTAACTCTCCTCGCACACTGTGCAGGGAATCCAATTTCTGCCATATGTATCTGAATTCCACTATAGCAATGAGATATCCGGAAGCTAAATCCTACGTTGGCCAACTACTGCGTAATGGACTCATTTTATTTGAGGCTGCTAACACCCTTAGAGTCTAAAATATCTGAAGAAAAACAATAATTACCATTTTACTGAAAAGAGAAAGAGTTCACTGGGATTTCCACTGAATTTGTGGACAACAAACTAATATATTTACAATTTGTAAATTGTAAATATAATTGCATGTTAGAAAAATAATTAAAAAAATAAAACAAACAAAAAATATGAAGAAACAGTTAAATGGCATGTTACCTTCTAGAAAATTTGACTAAGAAAATAAATTTGAATTTTAAGTGGAATGAATAAGGATGAATTTTATTTACAGTTCATATTCAGTATTTTCAGTGAAACAATGCATTTTTTATAGTTGTTTATCAAACAGTATCCCTTTACATTGAGAATGTATTTTATCAATCTGTTTGCAAAAGACAGTAATTTCAATGGGCAGAACACATTATGTTCAAAATAATAGTCTTTCTTTAGTATGAGAACAAAGCCTTCATCCTGACAGAGATACACTCTAGTGATACATGTATTTGCATCAGCATTTTGTTTGACAAAAGTATGCTTTCTCCTTTGCGGTAAATTTGCGTAAAACATTCAACATACAAAGTCCCTTTTGGCTACTTGTACATTTTCATTAGGCTTATGTGTTCTTTATGTGGGGTGGAGAATAGGAAGTGAAACACAGTTATAGGATGAGACCCAACAATCGGATAAACTGGGTCTTTCTTTCAGATAATCTATCTCTCACACACAGGAGCTACATGAGTCTCTGCTGCAGCTTTTACCTTGTGCTGAACAAGATGCTCAGAGTTTTCCATGTAAGGTTTTTTTACAGAAACTTTTCAAGGTATAGAATGAACAAATACTTTGAGGCACAACCAAACCACCAGCATATAAGCAAAGCTATTAAAAAAATCTTTGTTTCAGAAATTAATTCTAACTGTATTTTTCCCTTTTTTCCTACTTCTGCCTGGGGTAGGAGGTGAGAAGGCAGAATTTTAAACAACGGACAGGCAATACGATTTTTCCAATTTGTATAAAATAACAATATACTACAAATATTATGATACTAAATTTAACTTTATACATATTTAAGGTTGAATTCTGGAACACTTATATCTAAATATATTTTTTATAATCAGAAAGACTGTGTATGAAATAATGGCTAGAACTATACTTCATATCTGTACTGAAGATTCTCTGTCATTGCCGTGACTACAAACTGGCAAAAGGCAAAAAAAATTCCATACAGGAGAATATATGTTTGGTTATTGAAGGGCATTAACTTACCAGAAATTATGACATGACTGAGAGGGGGAAAAAATGCAAGGAAAGTCACAATGGGCATTGGGATCTTTTTTTATCCGCAGGATCATTGGGTGCTGGAATAAACTGTAAAGTCAGATGAAAACTGCAGGTCTTTCCAAAAGATTTGTCTGAGTCAAAGAATAAGTTACTGAGTTCAATAGAGGTAAATGGGAGCAAAATGCAATTATTTTATAAGTAAGGGGAAAAAAAGTGAGTATTTGTAGTTTATTTCTGTATTACTGCCCTATTAATTTAAACAGTTATTTTACTGTAGGATTGGGGAACAATATATATTTTAAAAAAAATAACATACTTGATAGAAAGACTTAAACATACTTAATAGAAACTTTCCAAAGGCATTCAAATTCTAATTTCTACTAATTTCAATAGCAGGATAAATAAAATCATAACTGATGCATACTCCAAGGAAAAGTTTTCTGGATGTCTAAAGTACCAATTTAGACAAAAATCTTCCTTCAGAGATGTATTATTGAGTAGGCAGAAAAAAAAATCCTTTATCTGTAGAACATAAAAATTGTGCCTTTGCTTTCATTAAACCAATCTGGTATTTTTTTGTTGGAAAAATTTAAAGACCACCAGCACAATAGTTGATATAATAGAATCGTAGAATCATAGAATGCTTTGGGTTGGAAGAGACCTGAAAGATCACCTAGTTCCATTCCCCCTGCATGGAGGGACACCTCCCACTAGACCAGGCTACTCAAAGCCCCATCCAACCTGGCCTTGAACATTTCCAGTGATGGGGCATCCACAGCCTCCCTGGGAAACCTCTGACTCACCATCCTTACACTAAAGAATTTCTTCCTAATGTCTAACCTAAATCTACCTTCTTCTAGCCTAAGACCATTACCCCTTGTCCTGTCACTACACGCTCTGGTAAAAAGTCCCTCCCCAGCTTTCCTGTAGCCCCTTCAGGTACTGGAAGGCTGCTTTAAGGTCTCTCTAGAGCCTTCGCTTCCCCAGGCTGAACACCCCCAACTCTCTCAGCCTGTCTTTGCAGGAGAGGTGCTCCAGCCCTCAGATCATCTTTGTGGCCCTCCTCTGGACTCACTTCAAGAGCTTTATGTCCTTCCTGTGTTGAGGACTCCAGAACATCTGTAGTGACAGAATATTCATATCCACGGCAATATTTTCTATTGAGGGAAGGAGGTCCTAGGATGGCCTCTCAGAAACAATGTATGCAAAAAGCCTGACAATGTTTGGGTGAGATCTGAACATGAAGACTTTTATGATAGTCTCAGTCAAGAGGCTTGCTACTTCTATGCTTTTATGAGGGATAAAATTAAGATCTACTTAATCTAGTATACAAACTATACAAAAATGAAAAAGAAAGAAGTTACAACAAAATATGCTTTTCAAAAGGAGAAGCTGTTATAAAAATATGATATACAACAATATATTGGCATACTTTCTCTAAGTAGTCCAAATCCACCAAATAAATAATATTCAATGATTCTATGATGCTATAAGAATATTCAAAGCTCTTTAATGTCTTGATTTTTTTTCTATCTTGCTTCCCCATCCCCAACAGCAGATGCGCTCTTGCCTATGATTTGGTAGCATAAAACTTTTGGAAAAATATTACCAATTTAGTAGAGGAGAGAAATAAAACTGAATGGAAATTAAACTCAGACTCCATGGAGAAGAAAAAGTCGGAGTGCATCAGAGAGTAAAAGGCTGAATTATTACTTTGAGTAATTTAATTTCTGAAAGGTACTGCTGTGTTTCAAGAATTCTTTTTTTTTTTTTAATTATTTCATAATTCCTCTATAATTTACAATTATTGATACTATTTATTTAATTACTACCATTATTATTGAACTAAGCCTGTATTAACATACTATACATTATTATAATAAAATCATAATACACACTATTTCAAGAAATTGAGGCATTTTAGTTCTGTCTCTCTAAACAATACTCATGTGGTTATGCTCATTCTGATTTTAAAAATTGATGCATTCAATTTACAAATAATTTCACACACAAGCACACAATAAGTAAAACACAGGCACTTTAAAAGTTGCTTTGTGCAAAGTCTTCACTATTCCACAGTTTTACAAGATGAAGTTGCACAATATGCCAGGGTCTTTCAAATTTTTCAGTATATATATGTGTGTATATATATATATACACATACACACACATACATATATAAAAATTAAATTTCTAAAATAAGAGATGTACATCTTTTTTGGTTTTGGAATTCATAATGCCTCATAATCTATTCCTCAGTTTTTACATCATTCTTATAATAAGCAAATATCCACAGAAACAAGTAGTTTTCTTTATGCAGTCTCAATTTTTGCCTCAATAACTGTGTGTATGGCCTGCAGCTGTTAGGCAAAGCAGAGGTAGTTACTGGGGGAAGCTATTTTAACACTGTAATTCAGTCACTTGTCTTAAATGAAAATATTCCCTACCGTTGTTTTATCAGTCAACCCAATGTAGGCATTCCAGTTTTTTCTACTAATATACTACTTTAATTAAAACTAACTTTTAACTTTGCAGAGTTTTGAAATTATATATGTGCTCAAAAATTGTTGTTATATATTTTAATTAAAAAATACAAGTGATTACTTAAATAGATTTTCAGTGTTATTTGACTGACTTCAAAATACAGCACTAACCATGCTTTATTTGGCATTAACCAAGTTTTTCTTGAAACACTGAAAATCAAACGCAATAGAAAGTGTAGGTTATAGTTGCAAATACATGTATAATAGATTAAGCAAATGATAAAAAAAAGTCTAAATAAAGCATAAAATTATCTTAGATATAAGGTATTACTCCTCTGCTTTGAGATATAGTTACCCAGATTAAGAGTTTAAGTTAAAAAAAAAAGGTGTAAAATGTGCATTCTTTCATTTGTTCCTGTTTTGCCTTTCTTTTGCTGAAAGTATGTATCAGTGGGACACATCTGCAGTGATAAAAGCCCATTGGCCACAAGACGAGACAGATGGAAGAGATACAATAGTTAATAATGAAATAAATGCCACCAAGCTTTTCTAAGCAGTCTTCACTGTTAAAATGAAAGTTTTGAACTAATCTCCAGTTTATAAAAATATTGAATTCTACTCTCAGATGCCAATGCATCCCTGACATTTCCAATTCATCATGCTAATGTGTGATCTCCTCCAGATTTCTATCTAAAAAGGAGGGGGGACAAAAGAGATCTGAGGTTTCCAAAAACAGTTAAAAGTTATGTGGCTGATGCTAATATAGCAGTATTCTTTTGTACTGCTGAATTATTTTTTTCTGAGCCATTTAATGTCAGTAAGAGATTTCTTAGGGTAGAATAAAACTAGTCTTATACTCACGTGAACAAATACACAAGTGCTGTCTCAGGTGTTATCCTTCCTTTTTTACAAGGTGACACACATGAAGGAGTTGAGAGGGTTATCAACTTTAGCAATGAGGCAAAGAATAAGCCAGAGGACAATTGTGGGAAAAATGTCCTGGGAAACAACAAAGGAAATTAAGGCATCTGTGAAAAGAGAATAACACATATCTAATGAATGAGAAGTTTATTTTTGAAGGTAATTGTCTAACATAAGGCACACAGTAGGATTTTAAACTGAGAGCATAAAGTATATGATACGAGATTGGCACTATCCATTATGTGGAATGGCAGAACACATGTAGCATTCAATATATGCTAAAGAAGCATCTATATGGTAAAACAATTTAAGCCTTTCTCCTCAGAAAAAAATTACAATTTTTTCATTGTCATTTTTGTCATCAATAATTTTTCTTGTGACTGAGGATAACGTGTTACACACGTTATTACAATTATCAGCCCAGAATACTCCAAAGAAAGATAGGTAAAACAATGACCTTGTTGCTATTGCACATGATGATGAACTCATAGGACTAACTCTTACTCCTGTTGAGGTAGTATCTGTTTAAAAATGAATCTGCAGCAGAAAAATTAGCTGCAGCAGAAGCAGAGAACAATAGCCAAAGTCTAGAAAAGTGGATGGCATGTGTAACTTTTGCTGTGCTAATAGGAAGTTTCAGAGAGACAGCAACAAGAAACTTTCATATGGCCAAATAAAGTGCTATCCGTGTTGTCCCTGGATCATGTGATTCCTTTCCTTTTGGGAACAATTCTCACATTTATCTAAATCACTATCATCCACTTTTCTGCAAGAACATTATTATATATAATATGGAAAATAATGGCGTATAATCAATTGATACTGTTTGGCTAGGTCAGAGAATCTAGCAGTTCAAAGATATACCCATACTTTGCAAACAGAAATAAATTAAGATAGTTTCCCTCTTATTTCATTCTTTTATGTCACATACCTTGGTATTTACCTACATTGTTTTTACCTCTGATATACCAAAATAATCCAAATATTGCAGGGCCAGCCTTGCAGCTGCTGCACAAAGATAATAAAAAGCAGCTTTTCTTCCACAGATTTCCAACACAGGAGAAAGCCATTCGAAGAGCTGAACACACATTAGGACAAAGAACATGGAGACATGACAACAGACAAAATGAGTGTAGGTTGTTTGATAAACATTTTTAGATTAAAAAGTGTTGATTCATTAAACCTGGAATTGTTATTAGAACAAGATAGTTTTAAATACCAAAACTTGATAATTTGGATTTGAAAATAACTGAACTGAGATTATGGTAATGAAACATTTTGATATACAAGACAGATGAAAAAATTTTTTCACCCAGCATTATTTAGTACCAATGTGTACACTGTGTGCTTGTAAGTTATTGGGTTGGATTTTCTACATGTACTAAGAAAGAGTTATGTCTTGAAAAGCTACCTGAAGCAGAAGAAGGGTGTCACAAGAGGATAACACATGAAAGGTAAGGAAATCTGGGGTAAGATTAAGGTCAGCATCATTTGGCAGAGTGGCTCTCAGAGATGTGCTTTCAATATGATCAGATGGAAAGGGTACAGATCAAATGTGTATGCCTCTGAAAGTAGATAGAAATAGCCAAGGAATGGATGTACTTAATGTCTATTGCCTATTTGCCTATTTGTCACTGTGTGAATAGACAGGCAGCAGTGAGACAATTCTAATACAGTATTTTAACAAAATCTTTCATACAGTGTAGACAGTTTCACATGAGACAAGGAAAAGACGTACTGCTGTCTGTTATTATTGCCATTGTGTTGTGAGCTCAGTGTGGTAGACTCTAACAGCAAGTGAAAATTAAAAAGTAAAGAAAAACTTGGTAAATTTTGACTTCCTTTTGCATTTTAAGTTTTTTTTTTAATTTCATTAGAAGAGCACATGACTGAAAGTTGTGTAATACTTTGAAAACCTTGTTGGGGTTTTACAGCTTTCAGAGGGCGTTAGGTGACTTAAATAATGGGCTATATCTAGCTCAGCATTGAAGTATCTCACACATTTTCAAAGAAAAATACTGAAGCAGAAAAATGAGATAAAAGACAAAATAAAACATTAGCAGACCGGTTGTCCACTATCCATAGAGGATATTAGCATACAGCAGAACATTTCTACCTATAAAGGCTTTTGCAAATTAATATCACACATATGTTAAGATAGACATGGAAGATGACTTAGATGTCAAACCAATACTGAATTGTCTTGAGAAAATGAATATGAATCGGACTTGATGTTTAAGGACTAAAGTTTTAAAATAAAGGACAAATTTAATATTAGAATTAATTACAATTAATTGTGTTTGTAATTAAAAGGTTTGTTTAATTACTGATACAGTACAGACTTGAAATCTTTAAATGGTGGAGCTCCAGAAGAAATTTATACAGAAAAATAGAATGAAGTCTGTGCTCCTGAAAATATAAAATCACTACCTCAAGCCCATTTGCTGAATATTCAGAAATCCCCTAGCTCTCATTGTTTCCTTTAATGGCATTTTCTAAACACAGGCAGAAACAAAAAGCAAGTGAGATGGAAAGGCAGCTACACTTATTGGGCAGATAAAGTTTTGTTGGTTTGTTTTTGGGTTTTGTTTTTAATCTTAGGAAGTTTCATGGTCTCAAAACAAAATAATCAGAGAAAAAAAACAATACATCACAATAGAAAAGAATGCTTAGAAAAGTTGAAGAGATTCAGGTTCCTCTTTCTATGGATTGATACTCCACAACCTCTCTGGGCACACTGCTGATTTATGTTCAGCTTGGTGCCACCAGGACCCCAAAGAAGGGTGCATTGCAGCCAGGAAAAAAAGCTGAATTGCGTTTGTCACAAAGTTGTAGATGTTTCATTCCCTTTTTATGATGCTTTTCTTACATGATTATGATGTATCCACATTCCTTCCTGGCAACCACAGACATAAAGCTTTCAAAGACAGAGTATCAGGAAGAGCAAGCAAAAAAAAAAATAAATCAAAAGAAACAAAAAAATAGTTAGTAAAGTCAAATTGTGCCTTACTTAAAAGTAGCTTGAATATCACTGTCTGACTCCTTAGTAACTGCAATATAGACGTATCACCCATGAAATCATAAATCTATACCAGCTCAAAAAGCAGAGAATAAGAAGGAAACTGTCTTAATTTCTTTCTGTTTGCAAAGTATGGGTATATCTTCAAACTGCTATATTCTCTGACCTAGCCAAACAGTATCAATTGAAATTAATTGTGCATGCCATGATCCAACACCCTTTCTGACACTTGAATAGTGAAAGTTCCAGAGGATCAAGAAAGGGGTCAATGTGTATTTAGGAAAGTCCTAGCAATTTATCACTATTTCCCAGCATTATAAATGAAATCAAGGTTCATAATAAAGCTTGTTGAAGGTCATAACAAGGAAAATATTGATTTCAGACATTTCAAGAATGTGGAATGGAGTCCAAATACTGACAGTGTCCAACTGGCAAAGGAGAGTGTGACAGGGTTAGAGCCATAATTGTCACACCGTCTGTTGCCCAATATGTCTTTCAACAATTCAGAATGTTTTTAACAGAGAATTTGTATCAGTCATGAAAAAATTCTAGTACTATGTTAGTGTCCCAAACAAGCAATTAATTACTAGCTTCATTAGTTTCCAGAAGTCATTCTAGTCCAGAAACCAAAAGTTATTTCTGATTATCATAAACAGGATGTGATCATTCTTAGATCTTCAGAAGACAAAGAAAATAATCCATTTGGAAACTTGAAGATTTTCTTGCAATTCAATGTCTGTAATAGTCTTAAGCTAGGATTAATTCTTATTTGTACCTGTCAAATTTTCAGTGCTTTTAGCCACCAAAAAACCCCAACCCAAACCTAGGACTTAGTAGAAACTAATAGAAATTCTTATGAAATTTTACTCTCTTCAACATTTAAGACTGAAAGAATATGGAGCAAGGCAACTGAAGGCAAAGTCTTGCTAGCAAAAATAGTAACATAATAGAATTTGGTTTATACATTCAACAAGTTTTACAGTAAGACAATTAAGCATCTTTTTACCTGTAGTATGACTGTTCCAGAATCTGACATCTCTGATTTGGGTTGAAATACTTTACCTGGATTATAAGAAATCTTCTTTTAATATTCAATCTTAGTATTCACAACCACCTTATATCCATTTCTTCATGTGTCGGCATTGCCCTTTGAATCATCTATATTAATGAAAACTGGAATGATATTGATACATGAATATTCTCTTTTTATTACTTCTGGGCATTTTGTAGCGGATTTGATCTGTCCTTATTCTAAATGCTAAAAACCCTCCCAAAAACTTGAATTCTGTGATCTGTCATACTACCAAACTAACCTTCCCTTACTGAAACATCTCTTTCCTGACTATGATCAAAAGGCCTTGAGGAGTGCCTGACATGCCATCTTCTTTTCAGAGACTTAAATGAAATGTAGAGTCCTGAGTTTCACCTGTGGTGTAATTTTTTCATAAATCATGTGACATAAATCATACTGGTTAGATTTTGCAATCAATCAATCCACCAATGAGCACAGTTGTAGCAAAACCTGTTTTAGCAAAGTCTCTTTGCAATTCAGATATATTTTATTCCTTTATAAATGTATATACATAATTAGTAGGATGAAGTAAAAAAATCCATGAAGTATTTTTTTGCTCAATGCCTTCATAGCAGATAGTATCAGATACTGGCAGTTAATCATCTGTGTTTCTATATGCAGACAAAAGGACTTCTGAGGGAAATACAGCATGTCAGAATAAGTAACAAAGCATCTTAAAAACCCTTTCTCCTCATTCATAAGATTTAAAATACTGGCAAATCTGAATGTAATGATCATAAAAATAAATATACAACATTTTCAGATTACAAAATGTGATAAAACATCCAATTGTCACTATTAAGTCAGAAATTCTCTAACATAGAAGAGCAGTTGGAATAATGCAAAATATATTTAAGCTAAGGATGCATATATTGGAAATTCAAAGTTCACCTAAAAGGGCATTAAATACAATCTTCCATTGACTTCAGTATATTTACCTCAGACCAATACATTCTGTGGAAAAGCTGAAGAATCGCTGAAGTTATTGATTTGTGACATGAATTCTAAAATTCTTTAGAAAGAAATAAAGAAAGTTCAGAGATCACCCTTGCTTTAAGGTGGTTGGCTTTATGTCAGCTTTGTTCTTTGCTAGACTCATGAACTTAATGAATAAAATTTAATTTACAACATAGAATACCTTCTTTATTAATGGCAGCAATTATTTACACAATATCATTTGTATTAATAAAATGAAAAGGTACTGAAATAATTCCAAGTTTACATTGTAGTAAAAATGTTAAAATTGCAATTCTCATCATTAGTACTATAATCTTTAGTGCTGTTTTGAGCCTCAAACATAAAATTTACTTACTACTTACTCATCAAAATCAAAGTAGACAAAAATATTCCTTTTTAGCATGCAATGATATTGATGAAGAATGCCATATTCTTGAAAACTAAAATGCTCAGAAAATACCATTTTCTAGTGAATGCATCGTTAACAAGTTAAATGTTTTCATAATATCAACATCTCTGTGTTTGACAATGGAACATACACAAAATTTCTTTTGTCTTTTAAAATAATTAACATATTGAAAATATTTGTTAAAATAGTTTGGTAACTCCTCATGAATGCTTCTGACTGGTGTGGTTTTTAAAATATTCTTTTACAGAAATAAACAAAGCAATTTGAATCTTAAACAACATGAAAACAGATTAACTTCCTCTAAAATGGAAATTCTGTTCTTAAAACTGATCTTTCAGCATAGGAAACTGCACTAGCCTTGGCTAGGATAAACTTAATTTTCTTCATGTCAGTTCGTATGGTGTTGTGATTTAGATTTTTGACCAAAGCAGTACTGATAGCACACATTTTAGCTTTTGCTGAACAGTATTTACACATCACGTCTTCTCTGTTTCTCACTGCTCCCACACTGAATAGATAGGGTGGAGTACACAGTAAGTTGGGAGGGAACACAATCAGGCAGTTGACTTAAATAACCAGAGTAATATTCCATACTGTATAATATCATGCTTGGCAAGAAAAGGGAAAACAGGGGGCTTTAGGAAGATTAGCCACTCCCCAAACCATGGAAATTGGTCAGTGACTACATGTGGTCACTTGTTTTGTTTTCTTTTCTTCTCTTCTTCCACTTATCCTTCACTTTTTAAACAATTTCTTTATCTTGACTCCAAAGTCTTCCTGCTTTTATTCTTTCATACCTCTTCCCTAATCCCACTGGCAGGAAGGGGAGTGAGCAAGTGCTGTGAGGTGCTTAAACACCCACTGGGGTTAACCCACAACAGAAGCAAAATTTGTCATGTTAAAGTTGCCTTAGAGGCAAAGGCAGAATATCTGTCAAACCTCCACACAATCCTAAATACCAAATATTCAAAAATTAAATGTGTGTTACTAAGGCCATAATAAAGTCATTGTGAGTTATTTGATTTAACTCTTAATAGAGTTAGATTCTGTAACAGTTTGTTACAGAGTTTCTCAGTATTAGCTTCTCTATCTGCCTTTATATTTCCCTGTTTTTCCCTATGCACTTGCTGTCTCCTTCAGTTCCCATCATTTCTTTTGACATTTAAAACTTAAATGGTGAATGTTAAAGAGCATAAAGACTAGAGAAACAGGTCTGAAACATAAACCATTGTTTCATGCTTTCAAAGATCCCCATAGGTGCAACTCTACAAACCCCCAATGGCAAAAATCTTCAGAAAACACCCCCATCTAGACTTTTTCTACCAACAGAAATTATCTGAAATGTTATTATTCCCTACTTAAGGTTACAGAGGAAAGTCAAACTTCTTCAAGGGAAGGAAAGAGAGAAAGAAGACCCACACAGGCCATTGTTAGGGAAAATAAATTATAAATAAGTAGTTGTCTTTCATCTAAAGAAGTGTTGTTAGAGAAAGATGTTTTTATGGATGTGAATGTTCAGAAGAATTATGTCTTTGTATGTGTTTTCCTTCTTTTGACAAATATTGTTGTTTTTTTTTTAAAAGCCATGCAAATAAATTAATATTCAAACATTTAGGGAAAATGTAAATCAAATGTAAATCAAAAATTTTTTTTTTCCAAGTGCAAGTAGATGAAAATATAGCTGAAAATTTGAGTGAAAATGTGATGGATGGAGAGCTGATGTGTAATTTTATGAGATATTTACCACGCAAGTTTTTTGAAGTAGTGTGTATAAAAACTGCAAGGAAGAATAAGCACAAGAAAAAAAGAGCAGTGTGAGATATACTGCTTCTCAAAAAAATCTTTAATGTTTGTTAAGTGACCAATGGACATCTTCTTTGCATCATCTTAGAACCTCCTATAATGGGCTAGATACACGATGGAGAAGGCACATATGCTAAAGTGTTGTATATAAACAAATCTAAAGAAAGCCACAATCTCAGGGACCTTACAAACAAATTAGAGTGATATATAATGGAGATCAAGTAATTACACTGGTGAGAATGACAAAGACCAGCCCAGGATGTCAGCTGACATTTTACCGCAGAACAAAGGACTGTACTAGATGACAACCTGAAGTCCCTTTCGTTGCTGTAAGATTGATCAAAGCCACGAGATGCCTTCCTGATACTGAATGAGTTTAAAGAGTTATAGAGGCAATATGCCCCTTAGCAACTTATGCACATGAGGACAGGGTGGGTATTTTGGACACTGCAATATATAGGGGTTATCTAAAATTTTTGGTGGGGGCTTTAATGATTATTGCAAAAATAAAACATTTTCATTCTAAGATACCTGGAGTTTACTGTATACTAGGAGCTAACAAATCCTGATAAGAGGATCCATAAATATTTGAACTCAAATACAGTGAGCAAGAGGGGGAGAACATACAAGTCTAGCAGCTAGGTGAGAACACACAGAGATAATGAAAAATGCAATAGTACTGGGATACAACTGAAAAAAAAAAAAAGATTAGACCATATAATATAGCTGGACATCTTTTCCAAATGGTATAGAAAAGGAGCTCCATGGCTAAGGCAGGAGGATGACTGATATATAAGGGTACTGAATGGTGGGAAGGTCTGGAAATATGAGGGGCAACACAGGACAAAGAGAGGAAAAGGAGATTGGATTTGATGTATTTGAAGATCAAGAAAAGTAATGATTCATATTTTGTATTGGTTGGAGAAGATGTTTATAATGCTACCAGTTCACTCTAGGACCACTCTGGGACCATCAGAAGGTTGCATGTGACAGCATCCATGCAAAGACCTAATGTTTTGAATTTACCTTTTACCTTAGTCACTCTAGCACTGGTCTTTTGAACTGAAGGCTTATTATTTCAGAAGCTTTGGATGCCCCTTCCCTGGAAGTGTTCAAGACCAGACTGAATGGGGCTTTGAGCAACCTTGTCTAGTGGAATGTGTCCTTGCCTGTGGACGGGAAATTTGAACTAGATGATCTTTAAGGTCCCTTCCAACCAAAACCATTTTGTTTCTATGATTCTCTACATAGAAGAAGAGATTAAGGAGGTACCAAAGACTCAGAGATCTATATTCCACAGAGCTTTTTGGTCTAAACATTTATTTCTTGGTTTTCTCAGAATGTCTGAAGTAAAATTGTTAAACCAGACAGTCCTTCATGATTCTCTGTTCCCAAGTGCTGCTTTCAATATAGTAATGACTTTATCTCTCTTACAACCCTTAGCCTTGTGAGGGATTTTTAATTACCACAATATATCAAACCCCTCTCTTTTAATATTTGTCCCATATATGGAACTAGGTATTCAAAATCATGTTCAGTCATTAAGAAACTGGAAAGATACAATGACAAAAATCAGTCCTTCCAGACTGCATTTGGAGTTCCACACTTTACACCAATGAAAACTCCAAACTGTTGAATTACATTTCTTTGTGTTAAATAGATAAACTGGTTGACTGAAATTCTCTGAAAAAATATTTGTCCTTAACACATATCAGGTTTCAAGCAGTTACACACTTTTTTCCTCATTTACAATCTTAGGCCTTTTGCTTTTTTAAGTCCCAAGACTAACTGCACAATGCTGGAACCCTAGGCCAGGCCTAAGGGTACAGTACTCTAGGGATTCATAATGCTGATCCAGTAAAACTGACTGGCTCTGGAGGTTTTGTTATTTGGTGAGTTTGTGACCAAATGAAACAACCTTATTAAAGTTGTTTTAACAATAAGAATAGCATACTAACAGCTACAAGTTTTAGAACTATAAAACAGTCCATGTATCTTTATCTTACCTCAAGGCTTACTATCTGCTGAAACTAATGGAGAAACAGCAGGCATCTCAGTCTGATTCTCTTCAACATTTATACTCTATTCCCTTTTGATACTGTTCTTTTGAAAGGTTCTTTTACCTCCTATGTTCAAGGAGCTTTTCATATATTTACTTTTAATAAGTTTCAGATACTTATTGAAGGGTGATTTATCCTAAACCATTTTTTTTGAGAGCTTCCTATCAAACTTAAGCATTTTACAACATCCCAGTCCTCAGAATAGCAGTACTAACAAATTACAGAACAGTTGCAAATCTACTACAGATTACTTAATATACCTGTTTTTTAAACATTTCAATTAAAATAAATGAAGAGTATAATGTGTCAAAGCTGCATTAGTACTAAGGGTTTCATACAGTCAATTCTACCACTCAAACAACAGATGCTCAGTTTTGAAATAAGGAAGACCAAGGACACACAACACAACACCAGTAGAACAGAGAAGCTCTGGGTTTCTGGTTTAGTCCTCTTTGCCCCATTGTTTGCCTTCTTACTTGGATATGATCTTACCTAAGCCACTACCTTTGTGGCTAGAGTATGGTTTTGTCTTGATAAATTCTGAACAGTAGCTCTTTTTCCTACCACTGTTTCTGGAATTATATTCCACAAGGGAAAAAGCTTCAGCTGAAGACATTGACTACAACCTCTTCAAATCATCCTCACTAAAACATACTTCAGTGCCAAGAACTTTTTACTGTCTTCCCTATTCACTGACAACTTCAGGGCTACATGTTTGAACTCATGTTGATAGAGCAGGGAACTGACATTCAGCATAGGGAGAGGTTATATATTGTTATAGCATCGGGTTATAGTATCAGAAAAGTTGAAAGACAATTTAATTTAATTTTATTTTTTAATGGCCTTTACTGAATTTTTTATAGAAAGAAATCTGGTACTTCTCAGCCAAGATGGTCTCCAAAGTACAAAAAGGGGGAAGAGATGGTGTCAGTAGTCCATAGTGCTGACTAAAGCACTTAGGTAGCCTGGAAATACAAAAATTAATATAAAACTCATTCTCAGTTTTTAGATATTTAGTCTAGCAAAATGAATACTAGTGGCACTGGTACATGATCAGCATCAAAATCGACTATATAAGTTTCACGTTTATGCCAAAGTTCACTATTCCCTTAGCTACAGGCACTACAAATGATACTGTAACTGTGAGAATTATTTTTATCCTTTCAATTGGATATGCTATTACATGTCTGTAAACCAGCTGATTAATATCTTTCTGTCATTGGGTCCCCCAAAACTGCTAATGGGTCTACAAATGTGACCTGCCAAGTTCAGTGGAAAGGGGAACAATCGCTCCCCTGGACATGCTCCTGTTAGTACAGCACTGGTTGCTCTTGGTCTTTGCTGCCAGGGCACACTGTTGGCTCATGCCCAGCTTCCCAACTACTAACACCTCCTAAGGTCCTTCTCAGCAGAGCTGCTTCCCAGACAATCAGGCCTCAGCCTGTATCATTGTAGGATGCATCTTCCTTCCCAGATGTAAGATTTGTTTTATATCCATGCTGAATTTAAAGTCTTTCCTGTTGTCCCATTCACCCAGCCTCCTGCACCTTTCTGAATGACAGAGCTTACTAAGTGGTCCTCCTACTTTGATGTCACCTGCAAACTTGAAGAGGATGCAAAACAATCTGCTTCAGCTCAGATTCCTGCAGTCTGAGATAAGGTGCCTTATTTTCTTTCCTGACCAAGCCATAGAGACATAGATGATATAACACAGATATTTACAGTGAATAAACATGTGTTTATTTGTTGCTTACAGCAGCTTTTGGAAGATGCTTCCTTGTTTTTTCTGTTCTTTAAAAACAACATAAAAGCAAGCAAACAAACAAAAAAATCAGAGAGTGACATTTCAATCAACTACATAAGCTCAGTTTCTTATTTTTCTTTTCCTAGTTTCCACTAGTAGCATCAATGCTCCTACTGTCATTTTAAATACCAAAGAGGCCATCTGCTCTCCTAATACACACAAGCAAAGTATCTGCTTTTTAAAAATACAAATGAAACAACAGAGATGACAATTGTTCTGCACGTTTATAATAGTAATGAGCATAATCCATTAGATTTTAGGACATCTTTCTTGGACAAGGCATTAAAAAAAAAAATGTTGTAGAGGGACTGTCCTTGTGTTACATCCCTGGTAATGTAAAATGGCATCCTAGGAGATTTTATTAATTTAGTAAATTCAAAGTTTCCACAGTATAAAATTATCCTGAAAACTCATGGCACCCTGGTCCTATTTAATCAAAGCAGGTACATTTAAAATATACTAATGTGTTAGTATCTAAAAAAATGTACTAAGCAGGACAGTAATTTGAGGATCCTTTTAATAAACTGTTTGGCAGTTTAGTCATGTCTCTGGCTTATCTTTTGAGAGCATGATAAACTCTCACATTTCCATCTGCAATTTAACATTCAACTTATAATTATTTCAACTCAGTTCCAATAGCAGTAGCTACTGTTTTCATGACATGCAAGCAACTACATGATCTTGCAGCTTTAATCCATGTTTGACATGGTGTCTTAACTCTTCTCAATTGTAATGACACTGTCTTTGCCAACCAGGCACCATAATTTACATAAAATCAGTTGCACTGCAGTGTCTTTAGGTGTAAGAGGTTGCTCAGTCCTCGGTTACGTGAGTCGGAATAAGATTCCTGTTCAACACATTCCTCGAGGTGTAGACCTACTATATCTAGCCCAGTTGCTTCACTGTTTCGGACCTGCGGTGCAAGTAACTAAACAAAGTATCTCCAGGAGCACAAGCAAAAATTGTATCTCAGTGTCACTGTTACAAACCATTGCTACGGTCAGATAGTTTTGAACTGGGAGTCACAGAAAATGAAGTGTGGTTAATTTCAGTCTGCATCATTAATTGTGATTTGGCAGTCTTGGTTCATGATACTTATAGTTAGTATGCCTGAACTAGTCCCACCAGGCTTTAAAACAAAACAAAAAACGCACACCAAACAAGCAAAAAATCCCCAACCAACCAAAACTTCTTGGAAAATTAGCAGAGTTTTACAAGATGTTAATTTACAGAAGGAAGAATACTCATTACACAAAATGGTTTAATGGAATTTGTTTAATGTTCTAAAAAGGTTTTAGAATCCTTAGTCTCTAGTTTTTAAGTTTTGACTTCAGCCATGCCCTTGGTCTATTTTTAAGTGGTTGTGATATTTTTGGAGTAGAGCTTGCTATGTCAATTTAGCGGAACAAATGGTCCTTCTGTTTCCTTGTGAGATTTCTATACCTCAAAGCAATTTGTCCTCCGACTTATTTTGAACTCTCATATTTTTCTACTAGGTTGTCACTGATTTGTGTTTCAAGTTTCATGAAAATCTATTTGCTTTCTCTTGTAGAAATTTAGGTTTTTTGTAGCTTTGTCCTCCTGCTGGGCATTTTTTTTTTCTTCTTCTCAAAGAAAAGTAGAAAAAAGTTTTAGTTTCCATTTGATAAATTTTGGTTTATCATCACCTAACTTTTACATTCCTTTTAGCTTCTAACTCTATACCAATGGCATTCTGCTAAGTCAGTATTTTACCTTCTCACTTACAACTTCCTGAAACACATGTATTTCAGAATTTTAATCCATGCTGTCTCTTTTGCTTTTCTCAAAGTGCATCTTAGATTCTTATCAGAACATGTTTTCAGAAATATTTTTATTTTTATACACCCAGAGTTCTGATAAGTACATTAATTGATGCACAAAGACAAATGACCATGCCCTTAACAAACTCAAACATGTTTCAGTTTCATAGTCTGAACTTTGCAAAAGCAGGGATTGTAATTTTCAGTAATGGATAGCAATAAAAAACTGTACTATTTGCTCTGCTTATCTAAGTATCTCAAAAAGACATTTCAAATCAATGGAAAAACAGGAAGTTTTCAACTGCTCCCACTGGATCTGCTATGTATCTTGCCTGACATTCTGTTTCCCTTAGTAAAAACACAAGTTTCGTGCAACCTGTGTGGCACTCACAAATACACCTTTTTTTCATGTACAACCAACCTGCTTTCTTTAGCTAAAATCAAGAAGATATTGTAATTCTGGCTGCTGACAGTGAAAGACCAATTGTAATAAATGAACAGGAAACCAATCAACCTTTGGGTCTCAGCCAGAGCACAAGGAACTGAGTGAAGCAGACAAGCAGCTGTGGGAATGAGAACAGAAAAGGAAGGGATTCTGGGCTGCCTTATTCACCAGCAAGCAGAAAACAGGATAGATCCTCATCCCATGTGCAGCTTAAAAATAGCATTCACCACACCACCCATTTCCAACCACTTTCAGGCCCTGCAAACCTGGTTGAAACAGAAAGAGATTGAAGATAGACACTGCTTTGACACCATCATAACCATAGTTCAAAACTTACAAAAGGAAGGAATCCCAAAAGCCCAAGTCCAGAGTCACAAATAAGCCAATATTATTTC
Source organism: Apus apus (assembly GCF_020740795.1). Lineage (NCBI taxonomy): Eukaryota > Metazoa > Chordata > Aves > Apodiformes > Apodidae > Apus > Apus apus. Next base: position 92,696,150 of record NC_067285.1, on the reverse strand, counting down.
AAGCTTGGAGGAAAAAAGTAATACCTTTCTAAAAATTACACCTTGCAAGTGTAATACACTACACAGGCAAAGTCAGTGATAATACTATCACAGTCCAGAGGAATTTTCAGTGAGATAAAGTGGTAGAACACATTAAATGAACTGTTGGCAAATGTGACACAGCTTAATTTTCAGTGACATTGGTGCACAAACTAGAGTAATGCTACATATAGCAATGTTACTACTGAACAATATAAAATAATACAAAGGCCAGGGTTTGGAAGATAAACAAGTAAAACAGATATGACTACAGTAAGTGAATCTATGTCCAAAGACAGAGCATGTCTGGATTCATTTAAGCTAGTGTTAGAAACTCGGCCAAGGCACTTAAGTTAGATATATAGCTGCCTAAAGCATTTTCAGTAGTTGCTGAAGGAGATGCAAATGTTTTTAGAGGGCATTTACAAACTCCTGAGATCTGATTTTCCTTTCAGAAAACTCATCTTTTTACAATGGAAATAGAAACAGCCTTGGGCAAGTTAGCTCCTTATTTTATCATGGTGACTATCTGCCTAAAATAAGGAGATCTAAAATCAGTCAAGGACTTTATTTGTTAAATATTTGTTAATGCAGCTGACAAAAGGGGCAGTTTATAACTGCACTGTGTTATGCACTGTCTTCTGACCTGAGTTGTCTTTTGAGCAAAAAGGAGTAACAGTAATCGGGAAGAGAACAAAACTGTTTTCTAAGGGATGAAGTAATTCTTATCAATATGATAACAATAGTTTCTATGTGGTGAAAGTGTGAACTAAATAATTTTATATCAAGTTGAGGAAACAGCAGGATGCATATATTAGTTGGTCCAAAAGAGGAAAGGAAAGACAGATTTTCTATTTGTATGAAAAATCCCCTGAATTAGCCAACTATCTCAATAAAAAGAGCTTTTTCTAGGTATTAAAAGGAGAACAGTTTAAAGAAGTGGTTGAAAGCCAAAAATTAAAAAAACCCACCACAACAAAAATATACCTCTATGTTTGATAAATTAGTAAATATTATCACTGTTAGAAAAAAAGAGCATATTCTCTGCACACTTGTATCATCAGACTGCCTATAATTTTGTTTTCACACTGTGGAGAACAAATTCTAAAACTTCACAAAAGGTAAATAACTCAGTCCTCAAAGTTCTTCGTCCATTAGACTCACTTTATGGAACTAGAGAGCGGGCCAATTTTACTCCCTACAATGGTTCCCCTCAAAACAGTTAGAACAACTGGAAAAGACAGTGCTAAGATCTACATAGAAGTGAATTTCCTCCATGGAGGAACAGCAGGACAGAATACATGCAATGAGTCATTAGCAGAATTGCACAGAATTATTGCAGTTGCAAGGTATTCCTGAAGATCATCTAGTTCACCCTGCTGCTCAAGCAGGGCCACCTAGAGATGGTTGCCCAGAACCATGTCCAGACAGCTTTTGAATATCTCCAAGGAGGCAGACTCCACAACCTCCTTGGGCAACCTGCACCAGTGTTTGTTCACACTTACAGTTAAAAAGTGTTTCCTGATATTCAGTACCTGTTGCCTCTTTTCCAGTCATCAGGCACCACTAAAAAGAGCCTGGCTCCAGCTTTTGGTTAGATTTCTTTGCTCCAAACACCAATCAAATTGCTGGCAGAGTGCGTTGAGTAGAAAAGCCAAAATAAAGCTTCTATTTCTCTTCACTTATGGGAGGCAAATGGAATCTGAAACTGACCATAAATCACTTCCTACCACTTAAAAAAAACTTCTACAATTTACTTCCTCCACTCAGAAATACAGAACCGAGTTTCCCCAAAGTATTTTCCAGTATTTGCAACTAGAATAAACACAACACTAGAGGAGGCAGATATAATCTCTTGAGCACAAGCAAAAATCAGCAAGGTGAAGTCCAGAACACAATGATGTATGTATTAATTAGTATTTCCAAAAGTCTACCCAGAGAGGAAATATAGGCTATGATTAGCAGAAGCACTTCTCAGGAAAAGGGAAATTAGTATTAGTACAACAAGGAAAAGGAAAATTTGTTGAAGCTGTCAGTGCAGTAACAGAACTATTTCCAAGCACTGTTTCTGACTTAATATGTATGTTGTTATCAAACTAAGTTTTGTTTAAATCAATGAGAGGGTGATAAAGACTTATATAAATCCACTTTGAAAGGAATATTTAATATATGGAATAGAAATACAAAGAACAGGTCAGAGATTTTAAATCCTCACCCAAAGTGAACAGTATCACTTTAGAATCTGCAACACAGTTTATTGCACGTCAGAAATGCAGATCAAATCAAGCATATAAAACACCAGTGGAAGAGAGAACATTGGACTTCAGAGAATAGACCTTATAGACAGAGAATTGTTCATCTTGACTGGGAAAAAAGTAATTGATTAAGCCTAGACTAGAATTCTCACATCTTTTTGAACTAGCCTTCCTATAAGAGAGGAAGATTTGCAAGTAATCAGAGCTGCCAAATGCCATCATGGTAGCATTTGACAGTGGAATATAATTCCTTGAACATTAATTGTAAGAGGTTGTATTTTTAAACACAACATAGTGACACACCACCAGTCATCTCCCTAATCAGTATGTGGATAAAAACAATGTTAAGAGAGAAGCAGATGTGAAAAGGATCAGAGGATAACTCTGAGGCATCTTTGACCTTACTCCACTCTGCTCTCAAGAGATTCTGCCTGGAGTACTGCATCCAGCTCCAGGGGCTCCCAACAAAAGAAATACATGGATGTGTTATAATGCAGCCAGAAAAGTGCTCAAAGGCCCGGAGCACTTCTATAAAAACAGGCTGAGAGAGTTTGGGTTATTCAGCCTGGAGAAGAGAAGGCTCCAGAGAAACTGTAAAGTGGCCTTCCAGTACCTGAAGGGTGCCTACAGGAAAGCTGAGGAGGGGCTTTTACAAGGGCATCTAATGTGAGGACCAGGGGTAATGGATTAAAACTTGAAGAAGGGAGATTTAGATTAGACATCAGGATGAAATTCTTCACTATGGGGGTGCTGAGACACTGGAACAAGTTGCCCGTGGAAGTTGTGGAAGCCCCATCCCTAGAAGCATTCAAGGCCAGTTTGGATGGGCTTTGAGCAACCTGCTTTAGTGGGAGGTGTCACTGCCCATGCAGGGGGGTTGGAACTAGATGATCCTTAAGGTCCCTTCCAACTCAAAACATTCTATGATTCTATGATCTCAGGATGCTGGTATTTTGTTATATCAATAATGAAATGGTTCTATGTAAATAAGCACAGTTTCAGGTGGCAGAACAGCTTCAAGAAAAAAGTTGAGAAGCTCAGTCAGATGTCAGTCAGCTAGAAATGGGTCATGATTCTGATCTGAAATCTTCTATCAGGGTCATAATTGCTATTATTTTTCTGACTGACAGAGAAAATATTGCCCAAAATTTTGTCTTCCACAAGTCTGTTTTTTCAGGATCTCTCAATTTTGGTTCTCTGAATCCAATCTTTGAAGATTGTAGGTTCGTCCTACAAGATGTTGTACACCAATAATAATGTATTTCAGATTTTTTTTGCAACTGTTAGCTGGTTTTAGAAGACTCTGATAGGCATAAAATTGCTGAATGTAGCAAATATTATGTATTTGGATATTTAATTTAGCTTGACTATATAACAGTCTTCAGAATACATTAGTAAAGCAAATGGGATCTAAATGTCACACAATCACATTCCATGAAAAGAAGGAAGTGGCAAAGTGCGTTATCACAGTCAAGCTGTTTCTTGGACTTCAGGAAACACAAGTTAGATCAAGTTCTTTTTGGTTACAAGGCAGTATTTTCAACATTGTTTCTCAGACAAAGAAAAGGTTAGGTAAGGGGGAGGGTACCTCACTGACAGATTTCAGCAGAGGCCAAGTCTGATCCTGGGATCAGTAAGGTGATTTTGGCATTCATGGCTAGGAAAAGTGGGAATGTTTGCCCAGCCTGAGAGATCTAGCTTTCCTATGTCTGTTTTCAATTTTGAAGATCCCTCATGAACTTTAGCTTTAAAAGCTATTTGTTCTTCTAGGTAAGAACAAATACTAACATTTCACTTATCTGTCCCCATGTAATAGAAACAGAGAAATACACCACGTCCTTTAAAAGAAATATAAATAAATAAATGGGCAGAGGTGGGGAGACAGATAGACAAACCTACCAGACTGGATGTTCCATTGTGAGATATTTTGAGAAAGGTGTATATATATTACTGGAGTTTTCCCATAGAAAACCACTTGATTCTTCTAAACATTGATCTGTGGTCTCTCATAATACAAGATGATTAGAAATCTCAAGGGCAGTCTGAACTCTTTCTTTTGTAATTATATTTCTAGCAAAGTGTGTTTATCTCCAATGCAGGCTTCTAAACATTACCATACCTTAATTTTTGAATACTTACAATATTGGCAGGTCAAAGACTGCAATGGATTTACTATGTCAATATGCTGGCTTCTTCTCAGAAGTCTGTGAATTAAAAAACAGTAGATCAGATTCCAAACAGGAAGGTAGCAAGAGTAATCTGCCATCAAGATTGATCAGAACTGTAATTTAATATCTGAAGTAGTGCCTTATTCCATGTTAATGTATTCTGAATTCGTAAAAGAATGCGAGTTTTAACTGAATGCAATTGTTTACCTTCAGGTGGATTAAGCTGATCTAGTGAATGGGACATTGGTGCTATTTAGATTATTCTCTTAGACTGTAGCAAAAGAGTAAAAAAACCCAAACGCTAAAAGACATCACATAAGCTAAAAACCCTTAACAATTTTACCAGATTTTAACAAAAGATGGATATGAAATTTTAAAATTATTTGGGATCCTTTTATTTGGGCTTTCCACAGGAAATGCAGTTAATAAAGACCCATATGGTTCTGACTGCAACATATAACAATTGAACTATGAAAACTTCAGAATCTTGAATGAACTCCTATCATGGAAATCATGACACTATCATTAGTAATTACAGGTCTTTAATATTCTATGTGTAGGAGTAGGTTCAGCACATTTAGCAACTGTGAGGTAGTGAAAAACAAGAATCAACACTTCCTTGGTACATTTTCCTCCTTTCTAATGCTCACACGACAGTGTCAAGATACACTGCCTGAAGCTAAGGAGCAGCTAAATGTTCTGGCAGCTGGGTTCTACCATAATTATCCGTTGCAATGACTCAAAAGCAAGGGTAGGATCCAACAGGTAGGACCCCTGAATTGCTTGTGGGCATCGGTTCAGGACTTTGTTAAGGTTTTTCCAACAGTGCCACAGAAAAATCTGAGGGTTTTGTTTAATATTTATGCTTGTTCTGCAACATTCATGCAAGAGTCAAAAATGAAAATTACATGCAAATAATGTGTAAATGAAAAGAGAAGGGCAGAGGTTATGTTTCTGTGCAAGTTATTCTAGGTTTATGTGTTTCTCTTATTTCTTCTTTTTGTTTTGTTTTATTTACTTTGGAAAGTGAAAAAATAAATCCCTAAGTTGTGTATAAGCATAGAGTTTATTTTCTGGGTATTATGCAGAATAGCCACTATTAATTACCATCCACAGTAAATCTGACTAATGCTATTTGTTCTCTGATTCAAGTTCTACTTAACAGTTTGTTTTATAAAAGTTTAAAATATCAGATCCTAAAATAGTTTAAATCGAAGCATGTAACTTTCATGGTTGAACTATCTTTTGAAAGCCTACAAACCATATGATTTTTTTTTAAAGGCCAAAATATGATTAGGATTTGCAGCAGCACTGTAAAAATATGTAATCTGCTATCACTGTTGCACTATGAATAGCAGATAGAAATGATGCATGCTGACAACATATTCCTGCAATTACCCTTGAATTCATATAAAAATTTATGTCCACATTTGTTGTATATAGAAGTGACAAAAGGAACTGAAATTTAACTTTATAGGTTTAGATTGAGTGTTTGACTATCTCTTTTCAACTGTCTTCTACAAGAAAATCACCTCATCAATACCAACATAGTGCTTTCCTTGCTTTGAAAAGATATTTCTAACTAGCAGTTGCACATGTTACAGAAGGTAAAACATTCCACAAAGCAGCAACTGACCTGACCTAGGCAATGTTAATCTTTGCTGAGAGGGCAGCTGAATTTCCCTAAAGAACAGGAAAATGTCTCATCCACAAGAAGAGGCTCCCTGAGGTTCTGGTTGTGGAACAGTTTAAACATTTTAACAAGACTTGTATGCCACTGCGTATTCCAAGGACATTAACTTTTCCTTCTTGCTATAAGGGATTCCCATACATAGCCTGTTGGATTTCAGGTTATACATTTAGATTTCTGAGAAGGGTCAAAGTAAATACCATAGAAAAATAATATAAAAATCATCTATACATATATAATTTTTTCAGTGATCTTTCAAAGAAAAAAACTCAACAAACCTAAAACCAAACCAAACACCTTTTGAAAATATGATCTTCCTGGATTCCTATCTTCCTTTGCTTTTCCTCTCAAACTCCTTCTCTTTTAACCTTGGCTGCTTTCTCCTTCAACCTTAGATAGCTGTAATAGCCCTTTTAATGTTCTCTACAATTTCTTTTTTCTACTAATTCCAGGCTGCTTCTTGGCTAATCTAACAATTCTTCTCATCATACATGTCTGTTATTTCAATTCTTCATTGATTTCAGGATGTTGCTTTCATTATACTCTTTCTGGTATGGTTGTTGAATTGAAGAACTAGGGTGTGTCTCCTGTGTGATGCATTTCTTGGCACAGCCCTGCTAAGTCTTGACACAGACTGGCTCCAGAATCTCTCAATTCAGTGGGAGGTAGGAAGGATGACTGCAGGAAAAACAGTTATTGAATGAGAACAAAAAGCTACTTCTCATTGCCACACAGTCTTGAGAAACTGGCTAAGATATTGATTTACTGGGACAGTGGTAGACTGAAGCAGATCAGAACTATTGGCAGCATTAAGAATTACTCTCTGCAATGAGAGACTGGGGACAGAAAGTGGGACAGGATTGTAATAATGTAACGTGAGTTATTTAAAACATGTTATAGACTTCGTAAGAGGACATCTATGCCCAGAATAATAAACTGTGGACACAAGAATATAAAAGGAAAAATGAGATTATATTTACTGTTAATAATCCACCCAGCAGGTGTCATCTCCCTTTGGTTTTATGGAGTTACACAGAAAATGACGTTTTTGCTTCTCTAGGCCTCAATTCAGGAAACATTTAAGCATATCCTTAACTCCAAAAGAATCCCAGTTGCACACAATGAGACTAACATATGTAATTCAGGTTGAGAATATAGTTAATTGTGTCTAGAATAGAGATGGAATTTGGTTTCAACTGATTTTTTCCTTTCGGTTCAATGCTTGCAAGGCAATTTATTTCTGTTCCTCTTTATGTTTCCAGTTCCATTTAAATTTACTTACATTTTGCTCTGTTATTTCAGAGCTGCCAACTGCCCCAAACCAGCCAGGACCAGTCTCCTCCAATCTAAAGAGGCCCAGCTCCCTCAGCCTTTCCTCATAAGGGAGATGTTCCTCTCCCTTCATCATCTTTGTGGCTCTGCGCTGGACTCTTTCAGTCACTTCCCTGTGCTTCTTGAACTGAGGGGCCCAGAACTAAATGCAATATTCCAGATGCGGCCTCACCAAGGCAGAATAGAGGGGGAGGAGAACCTCCCTTGACCTACTAAATACACCCTTTCTAATACACCCCAGGATGCCATTGGCCTTCTTAGCCACAAGGGCACATTGCTGGCTCATGGTCATCCTCCTGTCCACCAGGACCCCCAGGTCCCTTTCTCCTACACTGCTCTCCACCAGGTCAGCCCCCAACCTGTACTGGTACATGAGGTTGTTCTTCCCCAGATGCAAGACTCTACACTTGCCCTTGTTGAATTTCATCAAGTTTCTCCCTACCCAACTCTCCAGCCTTTCTACATCTTGCTGAATGGCAGCACAGCCTTCTGGTGTGTCAGCCACTCCTCCCAGTTTAGTGTCATCAGCAAACTTGCTGAGGGCACACTCTCTTCCCTGATCCAGGTTGTTGATGAAAATATTAAACAGCACCAGTCCCAATACTGACCCATGAGAGACTCCACTAGTCACAGACCTCCAACTAGATTTTGTCCCATTGACCACAACTGTCTGACTTCTTCCTTTCAACCAGTTCTTGATCCACCTCACTACCTGACCAACAAGAGCACACTTCCTCAGCTTATCTACAAGGATGCTGCAGGAGACAGTGTCAAATGCTTTACTGAAATCAAGATAAACCACATCTACTGTCCTACCATCATCTATCCACCTAGTTACTTCCTCATAGAAGGCTATAAGGTTGGTTAAACATGACTTCCCCTTGGTAAAACCATGTTGACTGCTCTTGATGACCCCCATGTCCTTGATATGCCTAGAGATAGTGCCAAGAACAAGTTGTTCCATCACCTTTCCAGGGATGGAGGTGAGGCTGACCAGTCTATAGTTACCCAGATCCACTTTCTTGCCCTTCTTGTAGACTGGAGTGACATTTGCTATCATCCAGTCCTCAGGCACCTCTCCTGTTGCCCACGACTTACCAAAGATGATGGGAGAATAGCCTAACAATGATCTCCACCAGTTCCCTCAGCACCTGTGGGTGCAATCCATCCGGACCCATCAATTTATGGATGTCCAGATTGCTTAACTGATCCCTAACCCAATCCTCAACTACCAAAGCAAACTCCTCCTTCATCCTGACATCTTCTGGGGCTTTAGGGATCTGGGGCTTCTGGGAAGGTCTGCAGCAGTAAAGACAGAGGCAAAGAAGGCATTCAGTACCTCTGCCTTCTTTATATCCTCTGTCACCAGGGCACCCACCTCATTCAGCAGTGGGCCAGTATTGCCTCTGGTATTAGTTTTGTTGGCTATGTATTTGAAAAAGCCCTTTCAATTGTCTTTGACCTCCCTAGCAAGGTTTAGTTCCAAGGAGGCCTTAGCTTTTCTTATTGCCTCCCTACATCCTCTGATAACAGTCCTATATTCCTGCCAAGTGGCCAGCCCCTCCTTCCATGATCCATAGATTGTCTTTTTCCACTTGAGTTTGCCCAGCGGTTCCTTGTATAAGCATGCAGGTCTCCTGGTTCCCTTGCTCAGTTTCCTATCCATTGGGATGCTCTGATCCTGAGCTTGCAAGAAATGGTCCTTGAATGTTGACCAACTATCATGAGCCCCTTTACCATCTAGTACCCTGCCCCATGGGACTTCTCTTAATAATTGATTGAAGAGGCCAAAGTTGGCCCTGTGAAGTCCAGGGTTCTGGTCCTGCTAGGTATTCTGTTCCTCCCACACAGGATCCTGCACTCCACCATCTCATGATCACTGCAGCCAAGGCTGCCATTAACCATCACCACTTCAACCAGACCCTCCTTGTTGGTGAGTACAAGATCCAGTAGCGCTCCTCTTCTAGTTGGTTTGTCCACCATTTGTATCAAGAAGTTGTCATCAATGCACTGGAGGAATCTCCTAGGCTGTGAGTGCCTGGCTGTGTAGGCCTTCCAGCAAATATCTGGGTAGTTAAAATTCCCCATGAGGACTAAGGCCTGTAGTTGTGAGGCTGCTTCAGCTGCCTGCAGAAAGCCTCATCAACTCCCTTGTCCTGATTGGGAGGTCTGTAATAGACCCCCACAACTATATCACCTGTGCCAGCCTGCCCCTTAATTCATACCCACAGGCTTTTCACTTGCTGCTCATCAGCCCCTGGACAGAACTCAATACATTCTAGTTGCTCTCTCACATAAAGAGCAACTCCACTGCCTTGCTTCACTGGCCTGTCTTTCCTAAAAAGGACAAAGCCATCCATGACCACATTCCAGTCATGTGAGCTGTCCCACCATTTCTCTGAATTGTCACCAGATCATAACCCTTAGACCACACACAGACTTCTAACTCCTCCTGTTTATTCCCCATGCTGCCTGCATTGGTGTACAGGCATTTCAGGGAGACAGCTGAGCATGCTGGTGGCACCCTTGGGAGGTGGGAGGCCTTCTGGTTTTCATTAATACTAGAACAATGCCCCACTAGTTAAAACCCAACCACAACCCCCTCCCACTTCAAATCTAGTTTAAAGCTCTGTGAATGAGCCCTGCTAACTCCTGCCCTAGGAGACTTTGTTCCCTGTGGGACAGGGTCTTCTCATCCAATGCCAGCAGGCCTGGTGTCCTGAAAATCAAACCATCCAGGAGTTTTGTCCCCTACCCCCCTCAAGTCTTAAAGCTCTCTCAATGAGCCCTGCTAGCTCCTGGCCAAGAATCCTTTTCCCCCTTGTTGATAGCTCTATGCCATTGACTGCTAGCATACCTGGTACCCTGTAAACATCTCCATGATCGAAAAACCCAAAGTTAATCTGACTGTACCAGCCTCTAAGCCATACATTAATAAGTTGTGTTTTCCTAGTCCTTTCAGCTTTTCCTGCCATTGAAGGAACTAAGGAAAGGGCCACCTGTGCTCCTGAATATTCTTTTAAGTTTTTAAGTAATCTTGGTCGTTGTCTACTGAGACACATATATGCTTCAAATAAATCTTACTGTAGCCCACTTCAGCAAATAAAACAAATTAAACAGATTTCCCCAAGGTAAAATTAAATTCTGGTACAGTATGTGAAAATTAAAACACTGCTAATGCTCGTTTAAAGATCGGTACATTATTTTAGGGAGATAATATTCAGGCAAAAAGGCTATACATATACCGATTTTCAAGGAAAACTATTAAAACTAACACTTGGATAATAGCCATAGTAAAATTATTTTAGCTGTGCTTAATTTTATAAACATGTTAATAAATACATTGTAAAAATATTATAAAAGCCTTTTATACATTATAAAAGGATTACATTCTGCATTGTGTGTGAATAATGTGGACATTCTAATAGTTAAAGACTTCCCAAAATAATAACAAGCTTTATTATGTATGACCAACATATAAAAATGTTGGTCCTTCATAAACTTCAGTTTTTTATCCAGGATACATAGGATCGTCGACATAGAATTAGCATCCAAGCCTCACATATACGAAAGATTAGAAGTATTTGGAGATGTAAGATGATATCCCTCATTGATGGCTTGTGGCCATGTGTTTTTCAACTATATTTTTTCTTCAAACCAAATACAATTTGTACTTTCACTAAAATATTCGTTGAAAGATAAAAAACAAATCCAGCTATATAACTACCTAAAAAAAAAATAATAGACATGGTCAAGGATTTTTTTAGTGTGTTTTTGTTTTTCTGGCTCAAATGAATAATAATCTGCCAGGTTTTTCTTAGTAATTGTCAGAAAAACAATTTTCACTGCCATTCTGGCACAGCCTAAAGCCAATGTACGTTTCAGCAAAAGCAAGAGGTGAATTATTTACACAGAAGGTAAACCTTAGTTTGCTGGATTATAAATTCTTCCACTTCATCTCAGATGAAGAGCAAATAAATATTGACAGCAATTAGCAGAGAAACTCTCTCATTTTAGAAGGCTTGTGTTAAAGAAATACTTTGAAAGCTCAGGCTTCAGTGCAAACATTTTCTCTTATATATGGGACATAAACAAAAGCGCACTGAAGTAGCTGTACATGGTTTAAAACTACCTTTGAAACTTCTGATGAGAAAACAAGTTACAAAATGTAATTAAGTGTTAGCAAGCATTAGGAATGAATGGATGACTTACAAGGGACCAGACAAAGAAGCTGTCATTAACTGGATGACCAAGATCCAGGAGAGGTCACAGGGAGTACACAAGTATTACCAAAACAGTGTTTGTAAACAGGAAAAGAGATATAATCATCCTTTCAGAAAAGCATCAGCAGTGAGACATTTCAATACTTTCTGGTAAGAGAGACTGAAGATGCAAACTTAGCCCTTTGGTGGACACCAAACAAATCAGTTGTGGAGAACCATTCTGGGACACTATCAGGAACAGGTTTACCCTAAGATGTTCCTGAGAGATCTGAATGGAGTGTAATGTAGATGCACCTTGCAGGTGGTGAAGTAAGAAGAATTAACCAATTTCTCCATAAGGATATAGCTGAATGAAAGAGGTGCTGGAAAACTTTAATTGGCCACAAAGAACAGTTCAACAATCCTTGCTCACAATGTAAAATGCCATCATTAATTTACTAAGCCCAGAAAAAGATAATATTTTAAAATTAATGAATGCTGTTTCACAAATCAAATTGAATTTACTGATAAATTTTTTTTAGGAGCACTTGGGAAAAAGAGGCATGTAATGACTGAATATGGAGTTACCCTCCATGGCACAAGGAGTACTGGAGGCATGCATTTATAAATACTAGTAACTCTTTAAATAGCAACTGTGAATCACCTTTTAAATTATCCATTTTTATGATAACTGCGATGGTTGGGATTTGATTTCTTTCATTGCATTTGCAAGACAATATCTGTAGTAAATATTCATTTGTGGGTTTAGTAAAGGGTATAGCAGATTCATTAAATACATTTTTTTCATACCTGATAATTGCAGCCTAAATACTATATTAATCCGTAAATATGGTTTGTCTTCACTGCCTCTTTTTCTCCTATTCCCTTAATCTGAACAATTATTTTTGTAAAACCTTGACCAGAATTAAATAAGGGTTGATGTCATGGTTTTTGCCAGGAATAATTTCCCTTTGCAATACTATACTATTCTATGTTCTATGCTGTTACAGTAATTAGAGCCAGCTGAAACATACATATTTTTGCATGGATTCTGCCTCAAACCATCTGCTGTATGTGTACTTTCATCTGCCCCATTCCAGGTCCACCTTAAAAATGTCCGGACATAAACTAACTGGAGCTCAATAATCTACAATTGAATTTAATGGGCATAGGATTGCTAAGAGGATGTTGGCTAGGAAATGAAAAGCTACTTAGAGATAACACTAACCATTAACTGTAAAAGTTCATTCAGGAAATCCATACGATTTTGTGGTCTATATTTTGGGGTATGATTACAATTTCCGATTGTGTACATTCTACAAATAGGCTTTTTATTTTGGCAGGAATGCTACCTGGTCCTGTCATTCAAGTGTCATTATATTGGAGCAAAGAATTCCAGAATAATCTCAATGATACAGACATTCCATTATTTGAAATTATATTTTTAGAGATGAAATAATGAAAAAGCAATACAACCAAATGACAGTTAAAGTCTCATTTATCTGTTTGTTTTGTCAATATTGTGTTACTTAAAAGCTTCTATGCCCAATTAATATTGCATGTACCATTTTCTGTCAATGTAGAGTGAGATTAAGACCAAAGACTTTTAATTTATGGGTAATTTTCAGATCTATGTTGTACACAAGAAATTTCATCACATTTATTAGCACTGATGAACATTTTCATATTACTTGGCAGTCAGTGTGTGAAAGATTATCCATATGACCTACCAGGCCTCAAATTCTGATTCACTCGTGCTTATATATATACACATACACGTATATAGGTAAGCTTGCATGTGTGTGTAAATATATTGGTTTATATTCATATTTTTTGTGCATTTCCAGTTACTTGATATCAAGAAACACCATTAAACCACTGGAATGTATGCACACACATATAAAGGTTTATATATATGAAATATTGTTTTTAAAATGTATATATAGGAGTTTCTTGTGAAGTTTTATGATAATTATTAACTTCAAAAGAATCCTCTGCTGACAGTCAAGCATCAAAGCTCCTGATCCAAAACTGCATGAAAGCTACTTTTGAATGTTGCACCAAACATCCTGAAACTTTTAGGTTCAGCCAAGCATTGATGAAGCACAAAAACAGAAGCCTTGTCACTCAAGACTCCCAATCATATGGAATAAATATGCTTTAATGCATTTCTGAAGCTACCAAAAAAGATCACACATTCCACAATTCTATTCCACTGTAGCAACTTTAAAAAAAAAACAACTTTCTTCTGCACCTAGGTAGTACAAGACTTCAGTCTTCTGCAAAAGGAAAATGACTGTGCACTCACAAAATACAGCATCTAGGCAAAACTACAAATTACTATTACAAAGAAACAGATGAAACATAGATCTGCCAGTGGATTTCCTTCACATTTTACTGAGGTTCCTATTTTGTTTTTCAATGTAAGTTACTTGTATGGTCTTTTTTCAAGTATTTCCATATGTACTGTCCCATCTGAGAGCAAAGGGATCTTTTTAAGACAGCATAATATTTGAAACTCACCATCCATCCATCCATCCATCCATCCATCCATCCATCCATCCATCCATCCATATATATATGGGCTTGACGGCAAGTTTGTTGCTTGTATCTAGGCCTGAGTACACATTTTCAGCTTATAAGTAAAAAATACAGAACTCATTTACTCTATCCTTCCCAACCAGATTAAGTAGTATTTTTCTCTTCTCAATAGCCCATGAAGTCCTGAGAATTCACACTGACTCAGTTCAGACTATAACTGGTTATAAGGAGCAACACCTCTGCTGTACTTCAGCTGCAGACAGCAACCAAACAACCTCACATAAACAACAACAAAAATATTTGAGAAAAACTGTTTCATTTTCTAATTAGTGCCTTTAATATGTCACAGCTGACAGAATAGACACATGAACAAATGGTGACCAAATTCCCACTCCACCTTAAGAAGCAGAAAGTAATAATGAAAGTTCACTTAGCAGTCTCATAGTCAGCAGCTTTACAATTTGATCATGACAACAGAGGCATGAGAAAAATCATGACATCCCTCCTTTCCTCAAACCTACTCCACTAATGCATCTTGTAGAGATAAAGGGTACTTGTCAGAACCCTTCTTTGGTATCAGAGTGACTGCTGACACCACAAGAGAAGCCTGTGCACAGCAAGAGAAATATTCTTAGCTCACTTTTATAAATCCAATACAACAGTGATACTAGAAATAAACAATGCTTAACAACCCTGCACTCTGCTGAAGTCAAGCTCATTCCTGGTGCTATACCATGACCCATTACCTTCCTATGTGTAATATACTGACCTACCTTCAATATATATTTCTTTGACCTTCCTTCAATATATAATTCCTCCCCTTACATGAAGAAAACTGCCTATTTCCTAACCACATTTCTCTATATTTCCTTAATATGCATATTTCTAAACTTCTCCTTCCCCTATTTTACTTCACTTTTTGTGAAGCTTTTTGTCCTTTTATAAGCCAGCTTCCACCCTATACTGTTTTAAACAACCTTTAAATCTAATATAAATGCGAAGATCCAAGTATTCTAGCCTGATATTTTAACACTGGGGACCTGGCCACTGTTGACCATAAACAATTTTTTTTCTGTATGGATTGTCATGGTTTAGGCCCAGCCAACAACAAAAAAAAATCACATGGCCACTCGCTCACTCCTTCCCCCACTCTGAGGTGGGGAGGGGAAAATATAATGAAAGAGCTCATGTGTTGAGACAAGGACAGGGAGGGTTTGCTCAACAATTATTGTAATGGGCAAAACAGATTCAATTTGGGGAAAAAATCAATTGAATTTATCACAAATCAAATCAGAGCAGGACAAAGAGAAAACAAAACCAGATCTTAAAAATACTTTGCCCCATCCTGCCCTTCTTTCTGGGCCCAAATTACTTCACTCCCAAGGTCTTTACTTCTTCCCACCTCCCCCCAGGTAGCACAGGGGACCAGGAATGGGGTTTACAGTCAGTCCATCATGTTTTCTGTCGCTCCTTTCTCCTCAGGGGGGAAGACTCCTCACATTCCTACCCTGCTCCAACATCGGGTTCCTCCCATGGAAGAGAGTACTTAATGAACCTCTGTGACATGAGTCCCTCCCACGATATGCAGGAAAGACTACTCCAGTGTGGACTTCCCACACAGCCTGCTTTGGGAACAGTCACCTCCCCTTGTGGTGGTGGTCCTCCACAGGTACAGGTGCACATCTGCTCCACTATGGTCCTTCACAGGCTGCTTTGCTGTGTTCCTCCGTAGGCTGCAGGGTACAGCTGCCATCTCACCATGGGCTGCATAGGAGCCTCTGCTCAGGCACCTTCTCTCCTGCCTTCCTCACTGACCTTGATATCTCTGCTCAGGTATTGCTCTTACCTCCCCCTCCTTTTCCCTGCAGGTATTTTACCAGTTTCCTTTCCCCTGTCTCAAATATGTTAATTGAAGAGGCATTATCACCTGTTTCTGGCCTTGGCCAGAGGCTGGTCCAGCTTTGGAGCCAGAAGAACTTCCAGCAGCTTCTTACAGGAACCACCCCTGTGCCCTCCCCTGCTACTAAAGCCCTGCCACACTGACTGGACACAATAGATATTCTGTAGATGTATCATCCAGCTACTGCAGATATTTGCAGGTGTGAAATCTGAATATCCTTGAAAGTGTCTGGCAAATATCTCCCCACCTTTCATCCACTTGTTCTAATGCTCAGTATATGTCTTCCCTTAACACAGAAAAGAAATTCAATACTGTTACATGGCCCTGACACAGTCAGACTGCTTGCATATTTAAAACAGCCTTTTAAGATCAGCCCCCCACAGAGATACAGCAGCCTTTCTCCCAGCTAGTTAAGCACCTGTTTATAGTTGCTCTCCAGTGCAAGCTGAACCATCCCCAAAATCACTGCATTGTAAAGACATGATACAAATCAAGCACCTTATTTTGGTCATGTCACAAATTGCTTGGAAGGGGAAAGAAAATAACTTTAATGGTACATATTGCCTATAAGCAAGCCAGCAAATTTTGCAAGAAAACCAGGAAAAAGCAAAACCTGCAAATCCCATGCCTTTTTTTTTTTCCCAGTCTATAAAACAGATAAAACTTAACTGTTTAAAGTTAAAGTTCTTTCAACCTGGTTGAACATTCATCCGGGTCATAAGCAGTATAACCTTTCCCCTTCATAACCACTTTTTTTATCCTTTAATTCTGTTTAACCCAGTTAAGCAGTCCTTCTCATGTTGTTTTAACCAATAAAGTCAACACTAGTTCCTACCCAAGTGTTTCTAATGAAGTTGGAGTAGCCAAAAGTCTTAGTCGTGGATTCTACAAGTCTCAAAAAAAACCCAGTTACATTACATAATGTCATGTGGTTATGCAGTGAAAACCTCACTCTGGGACTGCTTTCAGCAGTGGTGTTGCACCACCAAGTCAGTACCAGCACTGTGCAATAGAGACACCCTTGCTGTAGTCTACTACTTTAACTACATTCCATCACCTGTGCACACAACCTGCCTGTGCCCTTCTTTCTTTTCAGATACTGAATTTGTCAGACTCTGCAACTGAAGAATGCACTTAACTGACAAAGGCAAGCTTCCAGCACTGCATGTAGCTGAGCATCTCAACCAGTTCCTGTCCTCAGTTCTGTCAAGTTATTGTCCAAGACCAGTAAACCAAATGAAAATAGAATTATTTGCAACTTAGGTGGATCCTCACTTTGTTATTTCTTGGGAAAAAAAACACAATTTGCTTAATGCACCAGAACTGTCACATCTTTCTCTACTTGGGGTTTTAATTTAATGTAGCATTAAATAAACTAGATTATTTTCTACCTTGGGTGTTCCTGCCATGAAGAGTTTTATGATTGCCTCCAAATGAGTCAGACTCTCTTTAAACTTTTCACCCATACACTTATAATTCACTTTTCTATATATTACTCACATATTCTATTCATTTTTTTTTGCAGTCTATGCATACTTTATTACCAGATATGACTCAAGTGCATCAACTGCTCTCTGGATTTTTACAGTAACATGATCTCACATCCTGTCTCTCTCTACCACAACGTGCTCTCACTTTTTAGTGAAATTACTGATTTCATTTAGATAAAGGAAGAAAAAATTTTGACACCCCATTTGTTTGGTGAAGTCACAGTTCAGAAGAGGTGCAACATACAGCAAATGTCGCAGTAACCCTCACGGCTAAATCTGCATGTAAATGAGGCAGGCATTTGCAGAAATGGAACTCAGATTCAAGGGAGTGCTTTTATTCTGTCTGCCATGCTTAGGAACTGGTAAAGGATATAAGAGGTTACTGCTTTTAAGCCAAATCATTAAAGAGAGCCTAAGAGCCTCTTGCATCATTTCAGCTTTTGACCTTAGTCTCATTTAATGAGATCACTGCCAAAATTCAAGCAACATGAGCAGAAATGTTTGTTCCCAGCAGAAAGATGAATTTAGGTTTCTCTAGTTAAACAAAATACGATGAAAGAGCAAGAACTGAAAACTCATTGCTGTGGGACCCATTCACCTTCCATTAGTGTTATTTCTTTACAAACATTTACATTTGGGGGAAAAAAGAGAAAAATATCAAACTGCCTGGAAATAAATTATTGGCAAGGAATGAGAGAGTACTGCCTCTGGGGATTTAAATAAGAGGTGGTAAGGACATCAGTTGTTCCTATTCTGAGTTTCCCAAACATGTTTTTTTGGTGTTGTTGGGTTTTTTTTTAGTATTCCTAAATCCCTTCAAGCACATAATGCAATGAAGTCCAGTGAGTTGGACACTACTGTTTCACCATGTTTTTTTCTTGTCTGCTACCACAGGACCAGTATTTTCAAGCTTTGACAAAATATACAGTGTCTGCTCACTGTCCATGACAAAGGTAACATTTCCATTGCTTTGCTATTCTGCCAAAAAGCCACTGGTGAAAAAGAAAGTAGTGCATGTACAGGTGGAGCATTAGAGGAAAAAAAATAATTCAAGCAGTGTGCAGGTGTATGCTGAATGTTAATGAATGGATTTTTTTTGCGTGACAAGACTTCCGTACAACCACTGCTGTTATGCAAATTGTTAACTACAGGATAGAGAAAAGCCATTCCTGGCTTTGATTGTACAATTCTTCGTGTGGTCCACATGGAAGAAAAAGGTTATTTTTCCTCCACACAAGCATTTTCAAGGTTTAAGAGAGACTTTTAAAAGATACGTATTCCAAGTATATTCTACACAGTTCTCAACAGCATGTTTCTTGCTTCAAGAACCTATAAATGGAAACAGAACAGAATACAAGACACATCTGATATATGTATGATATATGTATTAGCTTCTGCTTTAGGCAAGACTAACTTGGATTTACTAACTCTCCCTTACCCCACAATAGGGTATTATTTTTCTAGCTCTCCATTTCCTTCCATGTATATGGCAGGAAATGATATTTTACTACTTACTGCAAGGATGCTTTATCATGAGAAGGAACATGGTCCTTGTAAAGCATGATCAGTCTGGGATTGCAACAAAGAAATACTAGGCACAATATTCAGTGTTACAGAGGAGCAGCTTTAGGAGGTACTGAGAGTCTGGGTTCCTATAAACTATCATTAAAGTTTAAATACAGCATATATTATAAGAATGTTTGGGGATCTAATCTTTAAGTGTAAAAAAAAAAGTACTATTCAGAGACTTACAAAAATTCCCAAGCCCAGGTTAATTTTCTGTTATAATAATGGGATTATGTTAGCCTTCTTTTAGTCAATTATGAGAATAGGCACATTTAAGGCATAAAGTATCTGGCGTGTATTAGTCAAACAAACTGTGCTTTAGAATGTCTATAGAAGTCTTCAGTATAAACAGAATCTCAAAAACAAAATCAAATATAGACAATCTACATTTAATCAGACAAAAAACATCAAATGAGATTAAGCCTAATGCAGTACCAGAGGAAGTAGATGTTGAAAAACAACTGTCTGGAAAGGAAACTAAGCAGCCTCAGATTCCCTGGTTTGCTAGTCGCAGCTGTCAGTATTTCAGCCTTACTGATACCATGCAATTCTGGCTACCTCCGCTCATGATGTGGAGCCAACTCTAGGGAGAGAGGGGAAGGAGAAGGGCCAGGGGAAGAGAAGTTGCAGGAGTAACCTGAAAATTGCTGTACTAAATCTCAGGTCAGTCCTGTGTTCCTCATTTTCTTCATTCAGCTCAGGATATTTAACTCTACTATTTGATGGTCACTATAGCAAATGCTACTGTTATTTATCACTGGTCAGTTCTTCCCTGTTTGTGAATAGCAGATCCATCTGGGCATCAAGCCTTACCCCACCCAGTATACGCATTAAGAAATTATTCCTGACATCCTACAGAAATCTTCTGGGTTCCTTATGTCTTGCTCTCTGAGAGCACAGCCCCCTCGTTAGAGACTTCTGAATTGTTTAAGAAAGGCTTAATCTGATTTTTTGTCCTGGTCAAGTGGTCTGAAACAAATTTCCATCACAA
Source organism: Apus apus (assembly GCF_020740795.1). Taxonomy (NCBI): domain Eukaryota; kingdom Metazoa; phylum Chordata; class Aves; order Apodiformes; family Apodidae; genus Apus; species Apus apus. The sequence continues at coordinate 92,675,997 of NC_067285.1, read as the reverse complement.
AATCAGCACCACATTTTGACCCAAAAGTCAAGTAGATTTTAATATTAAAAGGTCCAGCAGTAATAATTCCATAGTAATGTGCTCAGCTTTGGAAAAGGTTTACTGTGATTTATTAGATGATACACAAAATGGCATAGCAGGAAATCTGGACTCTGTGCCCAGTTCAGCAGTTCATTTGCTGTTTGACCTTGAAAAGTAATTTTGTATACCTGTCGTTAACATCATAATAAGAAAAAAATCCCCCCTCTTTGCTCTCAATTTAAAATAGCACTCAGTAAATTCACTTATTCTATTTGTTTGAATACATATTGGAGCAGCAGACTTACTGAAAATTTAAAGGACCTGTATTCAGTGGACTTTTTAAAAGCTGCATTTGTTAGAGTACATTTTATTCCTTCTAAGCTTAAATGACTACAAAATGTTTGCAAATTGGTGTTCCTGAAGTCTCTCTAGTAAAGATGTTTGCATCTTTTCAGATCCATAAAACTCCTTCTGCTTGCTAAATTAGCAGGATTCTAGAATAGTACAAGAGAAATACTTTCTCCTAAAGAGAATAAATTTTCTTGGAGACAATCAAATATAGGTTTTATTGCTCTGTAGGTGACAAATGCAATGAATGCCAGTTTATTAAAGGGTCCAATAATGTTTATGTAAAGCAGACATTTCTTTGTGATATTTTGTCATTAAAATCTGCCTTAGAATATGAATTCAGGTATTTTCTGTGTATTATCTTGTAAATACATAGAGACATTTGGATCTTCATCATGAGTCTGTGTAAACAAAGGCTATGAGATGCATTAATGAAAGGAGCTGCAGTCTCAGTTCAACTGTGCAGCAACAAGCAGCAGCAAAATCCTAGTTAGTACATGAAGACAGGTGGAAAAAAAAAAAAAATTAGCCAGTTTATAGCAAACAGTTAAATGAAATTACTTACTAAAATACAAAATAAAGTAATAAATTATTTTATGTGTATAGTATATAAAGAAATTGTCACCTCTATCTTTTTTGTTATTGCTCCTGTGTACTTTGCACTTACGTACATCCTCTTGGTTCTTCTTGCTTCTAATAGGTTTAAAGTGGATGCCTGATCACAAATGAAATATTATAATCTCTGAATATTACCTTTCTTTTTCAGTTTAAAATTCTGTCTGGGTGACTGAACTTAGTCAAATAACTAAAACCTGGCATCACATTTACTTCATGTACAGAATATGTGGGAAAAGTCTATAGAAGTTAGATGTTAAAGTATCATGTTAATTTCAGAAGATATTTTGAAGGATTCTTCTTTCACTTATCCAATAGTTTCTGTCATGGAGACATTATTAGTTTACTCTCAAAGAAAAATGCTCCTAAAACACTATCAGTTTTATAAAGGCTCATCTTTCTCCCTGAAGTAAATTAGGATAAAATTAAGTTTGAATCAAAATATTAGCAATATTCCTAACTAACCTCTCTGGAAAATCTTTAGGCAAGGACTTAAAGGACTTAAAGGACTGTCCTGTGATGACAGGCTGAGAGGGCTGGGACTGTTCAGCCTGCAGAAGAGAAGGCTCAGGGAGATCTTACCAATGTGTACAAAAATCTGATGGGAGAGAATGAGGAAGACTGAGTCAGATTCTTCTCAGTAGTGCCCACTGACAGCCCAAATTAAAAAAAATTAAAATCAATCTGAACACAAGAAGACACTTGTACTGTGAGGGTGGTCAAACACTGTAACAGGTTCCCAGAGAAGTTCTGAAGCCTCCATATGTGAAGATAGTCAAAAGCTGTCTGGACATGTTTCTGGGCAACCTGCTCCAGCTTGACAAGGGGGTTTAGACTAAATGATCTCAAGAGACCCCTTCCATCCTCAACCAGTCAGTGATTTTGTGAATATCTCTTTTACAAGGCAATATTTTTAAGGCAGTAGGTGTTACACCTGAGTCATTTGTAGCATAAAGATGATTAACACATATTAGACCTTTTAATGCTACTTCATAAGGATGTTTTTGTGCTCTTTTGTGTATCTCCCATGAACACTCTTAAATTGTATTTAAATACCAAAGATCATTTTAAATGGGCCAGTTGTATGACAGCAGAAATATCCAACATTGCATTTATTGTATAGGCAACCTGTGTTGGTGCCTTACTATGCTCATGGTGAAGAATTTCTTTCTAATGTCTAAACTGTATCCGCCCTCTTTCAATTTAAAACCCTTGCCCCTTGCCCTGTCACTTCCCTCTTTGGGGAAAAGCCCCTCCCCAGCTTTCCTGCAGGCTCCCTTCAGGTACTGGAAGGTTGCTATAAGGTCTTCCTGGAGCCTTCTCTTCTCCAGGCTGAATAGCCCCAACTCTCTCAGCCTGTCTTCATAGCAGAGGTGCTCCAGGCCTTTGATCATCTTGGTGGCCCTTCTCTGGACCCTCTCCAACAGCTCCATGTCTTTCCTGTGCTGAGGGCTCCAGAGCTGTACACAGTACTCCAGGTGCAGCCTCACCAGAGCAGAGTAGAGGGGCAGAATCACCTCCCTGACCCTGCTGGCCACACTTCTTCTGAGGCAGCTCAGGATCTGTTTGGCCCTCTGGGCTTCAGTGCACACTGGCAGCTCATGTTAAGCTTCTCATCTACTACCATCCCCAAGTCCTTTTCCTCAGGACTGCTCTCTAGCCATTCTCTCCCCAGTCTGTATTTGTGCCTGGGGTTGTGCTGACCCAGGTGTTCAGTTCAACCCAGGTTGAACTTTATGAAGTTGGCATTGGCCCACCTCTCCAGCTTGTCTCCCTTCCCTCTAGGGTGTCAAATACTCCACACAGCTTGGTATGATAAGCAAACTTGCTGAGGATACACTCCATCCCACTGTCCATGTCTCCAACAAAGATGTAAAACTGCACTGGTCCCAATATTGATCCCTGAGGAACACCACTTGTCACTTGCCTCTACTTGGACACTGAACCATTGACCACAACCTTCACCTCATTCATATAATATTGGCCATTGTCAAAGATGCAATATTCAAACTATCTTCCCCCTTGGTCTTTTCTGCTGTGGTTATAATGCCTTTGTGTTCTTACAAATTATAAAAAGAAACATGGTAATAACATGGCAGCACTTGCCATCTCTTCCCTAGGTCTGCAGTGATTTAATTCTAGATGGAAAGATGTATTCATCTGGCTAAATGATATAAAAATGCAACTTCATCTTCCTGTGATATTGAGAATTTGTATTTTCAGATTCCTTAACAGCATTATAATTTAATTTCCTGATGGCCTGAATTTCATTAAAGAGGTTTTTGGGATTTTTTTGATGCTGTATGAATAGTTGACTCTTAGTTGGAACTCAGCTGTATCCCTTAGATAATTAAGTTTGTTTATTCATGTTGCAAGGACTTTTTACTGTTCTGAAGCAAGAGTAGGTAAAATCAGGGGACACTCACTCAGCTGGCAAGCTGTCTGTCCATCACAACTTGAATATTGATTGGGGGGATTGGTGACATTCTCTAGATGTGTGTGTGTCAAGTTTGTTGACAGAGAGATCTGTACTTAATTGAATGTGATGTCTGTGTGTGAAGTGATGAAATATGTAAGTGATGTATATGCTCTTCCTCCCCTCCTCTCCAGCCCCTTCCAGTGTATTCAATGGGATGTTATGAAATTCCATACCATCTGAGAAAGCTTTCTTTAACTTCATAAATTGAGAAGCTGGGTTTGCTCTCAAGTAATTCCTTCACAGGTACATCTTAAATGGATTGTGAGACAACAAACAAGTTCTGCCTTTTAAACACTCATTCGGTTCTCCTGAATGTTTATGTGAAGGATGAAGGTAAACTAACAGGCAGAATTTGGCATTATAATTTAGGCAGCCTCAGTAAAATCTCTGCATTTTCTGCAGACCATTAAAATTCACCCACTGGTAAATTAATAGTCTTACGCCATTCTTACTCCACACATCAATCTAATGCTAACTAAACAAACAATTGGCAGAATCTCAGGTGGAATAAAGTTTATAAGAAATATGTGTTTTCCTCACTGTTCCTGAATCTCAGATAATATTCCTGCTATCCATGCCGTACCTTGCCTATTTTAAAGTATGAGAAATGAATCAGTCAGGGGATTTCCTACCTTCAGTTATCATCATATTTGATCCTACAGAGCAACCCATAGGAGTCTTTCTACAGTACTTTTTTCTGTCAATTATCTTGACCCCTGTTCATTGAAGTGGACTGTTGTTCTCAACTGTGAAAAGCAAAAAGAAAACAGTATCTTGTAATGCTGCTGGGAAAATCCTTCCTTGTAAGTAGTCCTTGCTTCAAATAACAAATAAATGCATAGGTTTATATAAAATCTGATTGTCAGTTTTCACTTTGTCTTCCTGTTTATCAGAGCTACCTCTCAGAGATTTCAGAGATTAGATTTTTTGCAAAAGGAATCCTTGATGTTAAATTTTTAAAAAGCACAAATGCACATTTGCAGATATGTGCAAGGGGAAAATAGTGATGTTGTAATATCCCATTAAATAGGAGATTATATGCTTTTGGAAAATATAATCTACCTGGAAATTCAGAGTAGGCTCAGCAAGCAGGTACAAGTCATTGGCTACGACAGCAATTCACCAGCCAGGAAAATAAATTCTTGTTCCAACAGAAAAGTGGCAGAACCAAGGACAAAGGGAACTGACTGACTGCCTAAGAGTAATGAAGGTAAGGAAAGGAAAAATATTCCCACCAGGCAGAGCAAGGCAATGACTGTGGTCTGCTTCCAGTAGAACAGGTATCAGCACAAGCCAGAAACACTGATGAACAGTTCATTGAGGGGGGGGATAGAAAATGGAAGAGAATAACATCTCTACACTAACAAAGGTAACGGAGGCACCAGCCTAGCAACATGAATTCCCATTTTAAAAGTTCATAGAGCTGTAACAACAATTCAATGTGTCCATCAGAGTCTTTCTTATTTCAGTTATTATCTCCAAATGGGGAAGGAATTTTCCCCAAAACAGGAAGAAGCAACAACATGGCTGTATCTAGCCAAAACATAGTACAGAAAGAAAATCAATAGCTCTTTGATTCTTTAATATTAATATGTTTTCTGAACCTACTGTTTGAACCCCTTCAAACATAAATACCATCCACTTGCTCAAAATGTGCATTAGAACTAAAGATTTTCAGCTAAGGAAATTTGAGTCAGACCTTTAATGTTACTATGTTTTCTTTTCTCTGTCTCTATCTACATGAAAACATCATTATCTACACTAACAAGATCCTCATAAACATGTGAATTTAACTTTTTTTTTTTTTAATGTTAAATATTTAACATAGTGAAAAGGAAAAGTATCAAGAATTCTTCATGTGATGTGAGCTTGGAAAACCTAAACTTACCTTATTATACCCATGCTAGCTGAAATTCTGTGAGATTACATCTGACAGGCAATAACGCTGGCTCAAAATTTCTGTGATGGAGGCTGCACTAACTCTCTGAAGAAGGAAAAAACTGTTTAAAAAGATAGGCAGTGATTGTACTTAGTTTTGTATCAGGAATCCAAATAGGCTTTTGAAGATCTTTCTGCTTTAAAGACAGTTTGACACTTAAAAATTGAAGTCCTTTACAAAGTCACATATTTTCAGATGTGTTTAAGTACTTTATGTGTTCAGTAAATGTCATATTGCCATTAATTCTCTTTGCAGAGACATACAATTTTATCCTGTTATAAAGGGGGATTGCACTGTAGTGCAACTAGTGAAGTGTTTCTCTGAACACTGGAAGTCTGGAGTGGATTTGTCTGTAAAAAATTCAAAACCAATTGCTTGAATTGTGGGGTCCTGTGAATGCTTGCAAGTATCTGAGCAAAGTAAAAACAAATTTTCAGGTTATTTAAATCTAGTTTTCACCTACTCAGTTATTGGAGAAGTATAATCTGCAAGAGAAAAGTACCCCTCCTGACTTTTAAAATAATTTTAATGTGAACTTTTTTGGGCATCCTAGTACTTTTATCACATGACTAAACCAAGGAGGTTGCTAAGCAACCTTCTGCATCCAGGAGAAAGCACAGGCAGTCTTTATAGAAGATTTATGTTTGTGACTGTAATACTTAGAAAAAAATTAACAGAATATCTAAAATGCTCTATTGTTTTTTAAAACTCTTTTAGGCAAACACCAGTAATTTACTCTTACTAAATTAAGAGTCATTTGAGAGACTTCTATAGACACACTTTTTCACATAAACCTTCTGGGAAAAAAAATGAGTAAATAATACTTTCATATTGCAGTACTGCAGCCTTGAAGTATTTCAACCTGCTGTGGGTTGTTAGGATATTTGAAGAAGCTTTTGAACATGACAGTCCTCCTTGACTAAACAAGAGAGTGGTTAGATGTTCCTTCTTGCAGTGGTAACTGAAAAAGGGCGAACATGCCAGGGGTCAGTGAGGACTGACCAGGAGCAGGCAGCACCATGCACACAGCCCTGCTGTAGTACCCATGCTCTTGGCCCTGCATGGTGCCATCTGAGCTGTTTGGACAAGAAGAGGTTGTCTGCAGGCAGCACAGCTCTGACCAGTTCCCAGAGAATGAGGTAACCTGGCACAAGGCTTCTTCTGCTGACAGTCTTTCTGCACACACTCAATTTTGTGCTGCAGCACTAACATCCAAGCAATGGGATTTATGACAGGATAAGGTTAGTCTAAATCCCCATTGAAGCAGCTGCCCAGGTACATTCTCAGGTCCAAATTCACCCATCATAAACACTATTAATGCACCACCACACACAGACACACATTCAGATATGTGTCACTCATGCTCTGGAGGATGCTGGAGTGGGACCACTGGTTCACGGAGGCTGAATGCATTAAACAAATACATGTGCCATCCCATCCCTTCCCTACCCTGAAAACAGGCTTTACCTGTCATCTTAGAATCATAGAATGATTTAAATAGGAAGTGACCTTAAAGATCATATTGTTCCAACCCTCCTGCATGGGCAAGGACACCTCCAACTAGACCAGGTTGCTCAAAGTCTCATCCATCCTGGCCTTGAACATTTTCAGGGATGGGGCTTCCACAACTTCCATGGGCAACCTGTTCCAATTTCTCACCACCTTCACACTAAAGAATTTCTTCCTAATGTCTAACCTCAATCTCCCCTCTTCCAGTTTTGATCCATTACCACTCACCCTCTCACTACAAGCCCTTGTATAAAGTCCCTCCCCAGCTTTCCTGTAGCCTGTACAGGCACTGGAAGGCCACTATGAGGTCTCCCCAGAGCCTTCTCTTCTCCAGGCTGAACGATCCCAACTCTCTTAGCCTGTCTTCATAAGGGAGGTGCTCCAGCCCTCAGCTTGTGCTTTGAATTAGAGCAACCTAAAACCAGTACATATGGAAAGCACATTTCATTAAGTCCAGATCCTTTCTTATGCTCTTCATATTGTAACATTCCAGCAGGCCACTGTGCAGACAACCAGTCTCCTCCGTTACCACTATCTTCAAGAACTGTCACTTTTCCTCCTATATAATTCAGTGTCTCAGCCAGAACATATTCTGTCACAGTTCTACCTGAGGTAATCTAAGAACCAGTAGTTCTCTTTCTAAAGCATTGTTCTCTTTCTGCACATTGGGGAAATTATCAAGGTGAAATTATTTGCCCGAGTTCACAAAGGAACTCAGTGACAGAAGAGGAAAAATAACCTTTTTCTCCTCTTCTGGGTCCAAATCCAATACCCCACTTTCTCAGCTGCAAAGCATAACTTGTTAGAATGGTATCAGCTCTGTTCCAGGAAAAATCACCTGGAGGCATACACAGAGGCTTGTTTATAATCATCAGGGACCAGGAGGCAGATCACTAAACCAGCTCTGTACACAGAAACCTGAAAGATAAGACAGTACACAGACAAACTTCATATCTGTTCTCAGGAGCACTTGGATCTTTTGTGGTTTAATATTGCAGATTACCAAGAGGGTGCCTTGCACCCTGGGGTCACTTTGGTTTAGCTCCCAGCAGTGTGGTAAATCAGATCCTGTCCATGTAACTGCAGTATAAGCTCTTGCTTGGAAGAAAAATCTACACTTAGGAATCTAACGTGGTGAAAAAAAACACTGCAAAAGGAAACACACACCATGGTGCCTGTGAGAGCTGACAGTTCAGCTGGCAATAAAAGTAGATCTAGGAGTGAAATACACAAGTCCTCCATTCATCTCCCTGAGTGATAATTCTAGAACCTATTTTGCCACCAATGAGTGTTATTTCACTACTGACCAGAGAATGAAAGAAAAAAGGATGATAACAATGTAATAATCAGCAACCAGTTTCTCCCACAAGAGGCTGAGACTGAGCTTCAGTTTTTAAAAATGCTTCTGTTTGCTATGTTAAATCCTGACTTCACTGAAATTTCTACTGCTGAATACAGTGGGGCCAAGATTTTGTCCATGATTTACTCAATTCAATCTGTACAACAAACACTAGTATGTGTATTTCCAAGAACTCTGTTCTCAGTGCTGGTTCTCCTTAAAATCTGGCACTTCATTACAATGCTTATGAAGAAATTAAGTCCTTTAGAAAGCCTAGTTAAATAGTCCACACGTTCAATTTGATTAAAAGCCTTTTGGCTTGCGATTTGTAATATTTTAGATTAGATTGTAAAATACTGGGATATGAAGCTAAAAATGTCAGGTTAATTCAGAGACAACATCTTGTACCCAGGCTTTTGATACCTAAATACATGTTAACAGCAATTAAGTATTAGAGTTTCTTAACAGAGTTGTATATCTACAGGCCGGTGTCAGAATTTTGAATTTGTCTGTGAAATTATCTGAAGGTAAGCTAATCTTCGCTGATCATAGTCAAGTGAAGTGAATAAGCATTGGGACTTCTGGTGTGCAAGTCAGGGGCTACAACAACAACAAAACCAAAACAAAACAGCAGCATCAACAAATAATCATAAGTAATGTTCATAAACCTTTTAGGAAAGTTCTGCTACAGAAAGAATAACTGGTGTTAGAAACAGACGCCTTATCTCTGGAAAACACATTTGTTAGGCTTATAAACAAGATATAAATTATGTATACCCTTGCTGCTGTGACAAAATACAACAAATATATTAAAAAACCATTTCATTAAATTTTAAATAAATTGCAGTTTTAACTCATGAGGAGATTGTTTATTTCAAGAGGGTTTTTTTCTAACTTTGTTGTATCTTTATATGGCAAAAGTTGTTGCCAGCTCTTTCAGAAAAAATAAATAAATCACCATTAATACTGTGAAAAGGAAAAAATAATGACTCACATAGCCACCAGAAAAAAAAAAAATAAAAAATTAAGTGCACAAGATTGATGGCCCTGTACCCTGGCCATTCTATGGTCTTAGAGCAGCCAATTACAACAGCAGTCACCAAAAATTTTGCCCACAAATTTGGAAAGAAAAAAAGTACTTCTCAGTAGTTCTTAAAGACATTTCAGTCTTCATGATTTCACCAGATGGTTGAAATTTTTTTTTCCCTCAGAACACTTGAACTTTCCTCATTGCTGCTGTGGCTTCTGCTAGCATAAACAACTGTTTATTTCTGTATTATTTCAAGCTTTTTTGACAGTGATATTTAGGTAGCAGAATGCTTTATGCTTGCTTTTTCTTTTGGTCGATCTTTCTGTGCTTTCCTTTTTCTCTTCATGTTTATCACTTCTTTTCATCCTCCACAATCTGTTCCATCCTCCCCCCACCCACCAGACAAAATACTTCTCTCTGCCCATACCCCATACCCTCTGGTTTTAGGTAAGCAAAGACTTAAGCAGAGCATTACAAAAAGTAACAGTTCCACATGTGCTCTCTAGTAACACAGGTTTTGCAACAAAACCTCAGATAGCATAACCACCTACTGACAATATTAGTATTAATACACCCTACCTACAAAATCTCTGTAATTTAGGAGAAAAGCAGGTGTTAAGCGGGTTTTGAATGTTGCATCAGTTAAATCATTCTACTAATCAATTAGGTGCATTTGTGAAAGAATTTGTTGTGGTAGCAGCTGAGTTTGTAGAAATCTATGTCTGTGGAAAAGTATGTTTGGCAGTATCAGCAAACTAAAGCTCTTTGAATCTTTTGTTCTGACAGATACTCAGGAAAAAATTCTACAGCAGCTGAAGCAAAGTAAGGTAACAGGTTTTGTTAGTAAAAGCATAGCAGGAAAAAAATGCAGGGCCATTCCATGAAGTAAAATGCTTTCTCTGCATCAAAGTATAATAATGTTTAGTGCTTCTCATTGCTTCAGTGGTCGTGTGTGCAACTGAAGAGGGCTAAATACAGCATTTGAAGCTGTTCCTTTGTCATAAAGCTGGATCAATCAGGTGGAATGAAATTCCCTTCAAAAGGGATTTTTCAGTACCACTGAGCATTGGTCTAATGCTACTTTAACAGAGACTAATAGACACTGCAGACAGAGCATAGGCATATGGTCTCTCAGATTGTTTAGGCTGGTGGGCCGAAGGGAAGCCCATGGGAGAAGGATTTCAGAAAAGTGTGGGATTTAGTCTCAAGAAAAATACTGAAGTAAGGTCCCAGTGATTATATTATAAATACTCATCTGAACAGAAGCATGTCTGAGTATTTGTTGATATAGTTCAAAAGCAAAATGTCTTGACCTAGATGGAGGGTGTTACTACATGTGAATAAATGAACTATGGGTAAAACAAGGTTTTCCCACATTAATTGCAGAAACTGCTGGTGATTACTCCAGGGTAGTGACTGGGAGGCATATATTAAGACAAGAGCATTTCCAATGTTCCAGAATTGAAGAAAAAAGTAGCTCGTTTTTATTTCTCCAATTTTGGTAAACTTTTAGCAATAAGGGTGCTTGTTTTTTTTTTTCTGGACTGCAAACACATATTGCTGACTCGTTTTTCATCCAACAGTGCAACCAAGTCCTTCTCCACAGGGCTGCTCTCAATCCCTTCATCCCCTAGCCTGTATCCATGTTTGGGATTGCCCCAACCCATGTGCAGGATCTTGCATAAGCTGAACTATGATTTGCATATGCCCAACTCTCAAGCCTATCAAGGTCCATCTGAACAGCATCCCTTCCCTCTAGAGCATCAACTACACCACCCAGCTTGGTGTCATCTGCTGACAGGCTGGTGGTTCAATCAGTCCCATTATCCGTGTCCTTGACAAAGATATTAAGTAATATTGATCCCAATACGTACACCTGAGAGACACCATTTGTCACCAGTCTTCACCTGGATACTGTGCCATAGACTGGAGCAGTTTGAGTGTAACCATCCAGCCAATTCCTTATCCACCAAGTGGACCACCCACCAAATTAATGTCAATCTATTTTAGTGTTAAGGATATCATGTGGGACAGTATCAAATGATCTGCATGACTCCATTATTTTTCTCTTTTAAAAAATGGGAGTTATGTTTTGCAGACTGCCTCAGCTTTTCAAATGTGATGGATAGTGGCTTAGCAACTTCATCTGCCATAAGAACAACAATGACAGGCTGTCATTAGTAGTTCATGGCCTGGATTAATCAATCCAATCCTTTGGTTTCTGTCCTGTCCCTACACAAGAATTACCATTGCAGCCCTTATGAACTTGTTGTCCTGACAGATGTCAGAAGAAGTTCCTTAAAAAATAATATTAAAAAATATTATATACAATCTAATATTCAATCATATAATCAAGATTTTTCTCTGATCTCATATGTTAAGACAGAGGATTGTTATTTTATACTTCATCCTAAATCTTCTGTATCTTCTAAAATTTCAACAACCAGTGAAAATGTTTGTGTTACCCTCACACATATAAATGTATATGAATTACCACAGGCCAAGAGCAAGCCCGTGATGCACAATAATTTGCTCAATAAAAGAATTTGATATTAAAGTTCAGATGTTATTTATTTATTTATTAAATATTGCCAGAAAGTTAGCTATCTGGTAATTTTAGAACTGGTAATTTTTCTCAAATCTATAGTGCGTAAAATCTAATTTTTGTCTTCAGCCAAGAAATGTCACATAACTGAGTAAAAATTATTAATTACTACATTCTACAGGAAAAAAAATGTATATGTTTATGTATATGTATATATATTATGTGTATATATTTTATGTATATATAATGTATAATGTATATATATTTTTTACTTTGTTGATACTGCACAACGTATAACTACAAGATAAAATTACATCTTAATGGCTATGTTATCCATTATTCCATTAAGTTTTTTATTTTCTGAAAATATGTACTGTCATGTATATTACCCTCATCACTCAAGTACCTTGTTAATTTTGCAGCTGAAAACAATGAATTATACTGAAGTTTAGAACTGCTGCAGTTCTCTCAAGAAAGTTGTGGCAGAGGACTATAAAATAGTATCTTCAGTACGGAACAACATTTATAAAAGAAATTTCCTGTTTAAAGAGTTGATGAACACAGGTTTCTGAGATAGGTCCTTTAGCATTCTTAAAGTATTCAACAGTTATTTCATAAAAATCAGTCCTCTCTTCACATGTGCTTTTAGTATCTTTCTGATCTGATCAAGCTAGCAGATAACTAGGTGCAAAACCTGTAAGGATATAATTTGCTTGAATTGTTCCTAGATGTCCTAGATGTTGAATACTTACTAGCATTGGTTTATTGACCTTCTGAACATGCATCATTTTTCTGCTTGCCATGAATTCTGGACTCATCTAGAAATGATTGTGTTATGCCTTGGTGAAGATTTTAAATTGAAAGCTCTAAATAAAGTGAATGCCACTGACTATTCAGTTGTTTACTGAAAGTTTTATGAATTTATTACATTTGAATTTTATACCAGAACCTTGAAAATCAACTTTCCAATTCACAGGAATATAAAAATCATTAACATTTTGAGTTATTTCAGTTACAGAAAACTAAGTTGGAGAAAAAGATGATAGTTGCAACAAGGACAATTTCCCATAAATCAAAGGATGAAAAAACATCAAAGGTAAAAATAGAAAGTATATTTGACCTCTTCCACTGAAGTAACTTCATAGTATTCATTCTGCTGTTTCTTTTGTTTTCAGTTTTGCTAGGGAACAACTATAAATAATTACTTATTCTGTTAAAACATCTAGGCAAAAAGGCACACTATGTTTCTACATTCTTACATAGAACTTTACATATTTAATGTTATTTCAGGTATGAGCAACTTCGCTGTTCTCAGTTTCCTCTACCTTTTGTATGCCACACTCCAAACAGCAGCAGAAAATATCTGTTAAAATTAGGGCATGTGTTTGCAATACCACAAATCTTAGCAATGTTATCATAGGGTATAATACATAAAAATCTCTTTCCTTTTTAGCTTTGACTCTACTAGTTTTGAAATTCAGCACATCATTATCCATGCAACATCTACACAAAATGCCTAGTAACCCCAGTTTTAAACTCAGTTCCAGTTTTCCATTCTTGTGTATTTCTTTGGTGAGGTTGACACCAAAGGTGAGGATGAGAAAGAGTTTTTACCAGAGAAGGAGAAAAAAAAAAAAAAGACAGAAATAAAAAAAAGTCCTTTTCCATAATCAGACACTCTTCTTCTCTGTAGGGATGTTCAAACAGTTAAAAGAGCACCTGCTGTTCATGGGACTAGAAACATTTGTACTGCCAAAGAAAGTGTTTTTTACCAAACTGCACGGATCAACAGTGACACCGAGTGGCCAATGCTTTTGCCACAGCGATGCGTTTACTGAATCTGCATTTCCCTTCTCTGCATTTCTTTTGTTTAGTGTGCTTTCTGCATGAAGGGAATAACTCTTCAGCAAGACTGGTTTAATATTATTAAGACAATTTTTTTTTTCTCGTGTATTTTCATATTATGAACAGTATGCAGTCCATGATGTTTGCAAATGTCAGTTTTATATCATTTTAAGATAGGCATTTACCAGTTAATACTAAAAGTAACACACAGACAATGTGAAATAAAAATGAAGGCAATTAGTAAAGACAAAATGGCATTTTGGTGTGATACTGTGAAAGCTTTTTAGTTTGAGGAGTGCTTACATGTAACACAATATTTTACTAACTTTAATTAATATTATATTAATATTATAATATTAATATTTTAGTAAGAGTCCATTATCTAAAAATAAGCACACGCATTACTTCTAGTAAGCAATTATCTATATGGTTGCACTCACATTTCTTCTTCTTAAGCCCTGATCTTGTCAGTGAATCAACACAAAAGGACTGCAAATTTTTCCAGGCACAAACTGTGCCTTAAGGTTTGTAGGCAGAATTAAGTGAAATAGAAGGAAAAGAAAAAGGATCTATATTTAAACTTTATACTTTTTTTTTTGAAGTGGTAGGGTATGGTGTGTTCCCTTATGCTGTATGAAGGAAGGAATAATATCTAAATTACTCTACTCTACTCTACTCTACTGTAGTTCTCATGCTAATAATTACTAGGATTTTTTCCTGCCCGGTGCTGCGGAGAGGAGTTTCACTTGCTATATGACAACACAGTCTATTTATTTCACTGGAGATTCAGTTAATCACTTCTTCACCACAGGACTAATGATATATATACCAATTCCTATATAAGTATATGTATAAACATGTCTTACTCTCCTTGGAGCGTATATTATCGAAAGAATGTAAACACTATCCTGCTCAGACTGATCAACAGTATTTGCTGAATCACTGCCTCCATATGCAATTAGGTAGCACAGCACTGATGGTAATGAATAAAATCTAACTGAACATCCAGGGTGTTGAAAACCAGGAACCAAACTTTGATCTGAAAGTGAAGAAACACATAAATCTGCAATTGGAAGAATCAAAACTGCAGAGCAGGTGATCTAATCCACAGATAAATTAGGTTTAATAAAAAATATAGACACATTTGAAAACTGAGAAAAACGTTATTTTCTTCTAACTGAAGCTTTGTTAATAAGCTGATGCTAAAGAAAGCTTTCCAATAGGTTTTATAACATTTTCCTACAAATATTCTCTACACGGTGTGATTTTCAAGTTCAGTCATGCAGACTTGTTTTTAGAAAAAGGTATGGTACCCTTGCATAATTGAAATAATAACTACTTAAAAAAAGACAGTTTTGAAACATTAAAAAAAAAAAAAAGAAAAAAAGAAAGAAGGCAAAAGCTGAAAGAAGAAAAGCCCTTTCCTCTCTACATCAGTTGAGATACTGCTGCTTTCCATGAAGCAGATTCTAGTGTTTTGGCTGCGATCCCTAAAAAGTAGGGTTACCTGCCTATTTTGTATTACTTCTTTTCAGAAGTGGGAAGATCAGTACAAGGCAGGTTAAGAAAATACCCAGATTCTTCCGATCAAAAAATGAATTACAAGAGCTCAGAATCTATTACTACTTGACAGATAGTAAGAACAGAATTCTATGGCATGGATAGAAGATTAAATTCTATATGGTTACTTAATAAAAACATCTAACAGTCTACAAATCTCTATTAAAATATACATATTTCAAAGTATATTCTACAAAAAGGCTAGTAGCTTTCATACTGAAGACTTTAAAAACAAAAGGATTTATGATGTTACCATTCCAAGGAGACATTCTCCTCCAAGCATTCTCTCTTCTGCCCTTCTACCTGCCAGGGATAGCCTGATTAAAACTTCCCTCTGGGAAGCACTTCTGCTAGACCAACACTCTGCTTTATCAGCTTCTTTGTAGCTTAGTGAAACAGCATTCATAACCTTTCAAAACCTCCTTGACCTCATATTATAGTTTTCCATGCTTTAGAAATGTGATCACTTCTTCCAAAAGGATTTTTGACAGCTACAGTCAGTCACCTCAGAAACATGTCCCAGTTACTACTGGCAAATAAAAATCTAGCAGCTAGCTGGTATTTGATATAAACATTTACATGGCAAATTTCCACTGCAGACCAGAAAGGAGACATTTACATTTCAGTCCATAACCACTTACACTAGAAAAATTACACTTCATATGAATGGGAAGCAATGAATGGGGCTATTGCTACTACATATATAAAACTAGAAAGAGTTCATTTGTACATGTTATTCCTGTGCTTTAGACAAGTTTTCATTAACTAACAAGCTTACTGCGATTAATATTGTTCCATACCAGCTATATGGGAAGAACATGCTGTGTGATTTGCTGGAAGAAAGAGCTGAAATTCAGTCTTATTTGACAACAAATAGGACTTAATGCAATCCTCAGGGTAGTATTCTTATATACTCACATAGCTTGCTTTTTTCATCACACACATGACAAGCCTTTTTACCCAGAAGAGACAATATTTTATCACTGATAACTAGCATAAGTTAACTATGTCATTTTGATAAAACAGAGCAAATTATATACTGGAATTCATCTCAGAGTGACGTAGATTAAGTAAAATATGCAGATTTTCATTGAACAAAATATTTAATTTTCAGAAACTCAATACAACTTACTTAAGTGATCTATATTGAAGTCATTTTCTGGCCATAAAACCCACAATCAACCAAAATTTGAGTTACAGCTTTTCAACAAAATCTACTTTTTGTAGCCATTTACTTATGCCAGTAGGAAGAAAACAGTCAGGTTTTTTGCTCAGGATAACTTTCTTCTTTCTCAGATACTATCGAAGATGTTTGAGGAGGGTGGATCTATGAGTGGGGAATAGGAAGTGACTGCTCTCATTGCATAGCCTTGCAGTGCTATCTCCTCCATTGTCCTGTGGAGAGAAAATTTTAGAAAATACCATTGTAGTAATCATGTTCTTAATACTTCTTTTCAAAAGTTTTTAAATTCTGCTCCTAGATCTTTTCTCTCACCTTATTCTCAACCTCAGAGTCTTTATTAACCTTCAAATTATGCACATAGGTTCCTTGTCCATCACATTTGCATATGGTAAGATAAAGAACATCTAGTCCTCACCAAGAAGTCACAGATCCAGCTGATCTTTTGCCAGATGACTGCGTCTTTTCTAAAACACAATGCATGTCTCTTCCTTTCAGGTGGCATCTCTGGGAGCAGACACACTGGTGTTGTCCAATGGGGCATACCTTTCACTGTGATCATTTCTGCCTTGCCTGTCAGTCATTTGGTGGAACCTTTAGTTCTGGTAGTTGTACCACTATGAAATACAGTGTTGTAAACTAAACGCTGTTTCTGCAACAAAGAAAGCAGGAGTCAAAAATGTAGCTACAGAGAATACTTCACAACTTCAGCAATAACTGCGTATTCATTAGAGGAAGAACTTCCTCTCTCGGCCTCTTGATAGTCATAGCCTTTCTCCAGCCCTCCAGCCCAGGTAATCCATGTTCCATGGATTAATCTATTTTAAAAAGTGGCTCTGTGGCTGGAAACAAAGACTTAAATATTGCTATGACATGTACTTTTTTGAGGAAGTATTAAGTGCTTGGAAAGTGCTACAACTAAATGACTGACAAGATAGAAAACAGTAATTCTGCACACAGAATAACGAACTGCTTTTCAAATACAATAGTCCTCATGCTCTGGTTACAAGACATATAAACTCAGAAGACTGAGTGACCCCCTGGCAAATCAGGGAAGAACGCCAGAAGTTCATAATAGCATTCTTTTATTCTTATCCCCCTAAAAAACCCCAGTAGGTTCAGTATTTTCTAGTTTTCATTAAATTTCAGAATAAATTGGAATAGGGAAATATTATCTTTTTCATGGAACAATAACTTATTCAAGCATTCCAGAATTTTGTTTCTACATAGGGCAAACTTTCCACAATTGCTTCAGCTCTGAATTTTTTATTTATATTTTTAATTTAGTTTTTTTGTAGGCTGCTTTGCATTGACACATTGTGATTCAGCTGAGCTCAAGTTCACAATGTTGAATAAGCCTACCAAGCAAGTTAAAGAATTTTTGTGTCTTAGATCCAGTTGAAAAGGTTGCTGCATTAAAACCATTGATGTGTGTGAACTAAACCTTCATTTACTGTTGGTGTTGGAATAAAATATTCAAGACCATAAAAGCCAGCCTAAAAAACTCTGGAACCTGCTTTAGCATGAAAAGTAGTATCATTACCATAAGATCAAAAATGCTTTTCTAGTTTGATTATTAATATATATATAAATATACATATATATTTAATATAAATTCATTTTAAAAATTACTCTGGCTGTCAGTATCAGCAATATAAAGGTAGAATATTCTTGAAAGTTT
This sequence comes from Apus apus, assembly GCF_020740795.1. Classification (NCBI taxonomy): domain Eukaryota; kingdom Metazoa; phylum Chordata; class Aves; order Apodiformes; family Apodidae; genus Apus; species Apus apus. The sequence goes on along the minus strand of NC_067285.1, from coordinate 92,657,906 downwards.
TTGTTACTTATCATGTGAAAAAAGAAACCCTGCATATTATAGAAGGAGAAGGAATTTCAATATACAAAAAGAAGGGTTATCTGACAGTACAGAAGAAAGAACGAGGAAACCTCTTTATTTTAATATCACTCCAGATGAATATTTTACCTGGTACACTGGTATTAAGAAAAAGCACTTATAGAACAATTAGATTATATATGAAATATCCAGAGTACACCACAGGTGCTACAGTGTCATACTGTTTACTTACGCTCCAACAGAAACAATAATAGCATATAGGAATTACCAGTAGCAAAGCATTTGCTACAATTAAAGGACAGTATTCAGAAAGAAGAAAACAAAAGAAAAACATTTGAGCTCCCATAAGAACACCTCAGAAAACTCTTTAGAAGATACTTTGTATGCTCCTTATTTGCACTTACAGATTCCAATTTGTTTAATTTCTGAAAATAATGAACCCATCCAAACTAATGCTTAACAAGATAAGTGCCCTGGAACTCCAAAATCAAAGCAGAGAGGATTTTTGTACATAACTTCCTTCAATTTTTTGAGATTAGTGAAGTCAAAGAAAGTATTTTCTGTTTTCATTGACCGGGATGAAGTCTGACCTAGACTACTCTCAGAAGCAGAACACCTGTCAATTTCAGCAGGTACAGAATTTCATTAATCCCTTAGTATTCAGATTGCAAGGAGCTTTTTTTCTGCATATTTACATGAAATATAAATAAGTATTTTGCTTTGGACTTTCAAAGTAAGCCATGACTTACAGAGGACACCATTGCAGCCACAGGACTGTTAAAAAGTTAAAATCAAGAAGTCTGTGAGAGGTTAATAATTTTTGCAACAGCACAGACCTTGTTGGGCTATGTTACCACAAAGGTTTGAGAACACTGATTTAAGGAAGTTCAGTATGCTACTGAGAGCACCTCTTTCCATATGAACATGCAGTTTAATCAGCCCAGGTTCATATTTAAATTCTCAGTTATATCATGTTTGTTCATTCTAGTGTTATAAATTGGAGCAGTCAAAAAACACCACACTTAAAAAAAAAAAAAAGCAGAAAAAAAAGCGCTATAATTATTCGCATGATTACTTTGCTTGCTGTAAGCATCAGGCTTCCTCTGGAACCATAAGGGAAGTGTTAGAGTCTTTTTCTTTCTGACATGATGAATTTAAGATGCAAAATGAATTTTAATCTTGATTCTCAGGTATTCTGAACCTTATTCAGTACTTGTCCCAGAGGGATGGAAAGGCGTACATTTGAAGTGTATGCTTCCCAGTTCCCATCTCAGCTTCATCCCTCTCCTACTACATATCAGAGATCACCTGTATTCTGATGTCACTTATGGTAGTCATTACCTCAAGGATCATTTTAGAAGATGACTAAAATGTCCAAGCAGGGAATGATTTTCTAGCTTGTTCTCTTTCCTTCAGAAAGCCAAGGGGCAAACTTTGGGAGAGACAGCTAGGTTTGGCTTTTTAAGTATTTCCTTTAATAGGTTTCAGCCTGCTGGGCCTGCTGATATAGTAGCTTTTTTTAATGGCACGACAGCCACTGAAAGGAACAGAAAATTGTTGATATAGTGTTTTTCCACCAAGGCATAAACAGCTGAGCCAAACTGAAATTCTATTATTTGCAGATAAAGTGAAATTTCTAGCATGACCAGGCATATGCACCTTTAATATGCCTGCTTTTTTATTTTCCAATATACTTTTAGTTAAAGATTAATTTGGGTGAAAGGTAACATGCACCATGAAAGAGAGCTTACAAAAAAAAGAGAAAAAAAGCAGTCATCAACTGTGACTGAGCAAAACTAAAGATTGTGCAATGCAGTGGTCACAGAAGCCTGGTGTTTAAAAATTTATTTCTAGTTTGAAGCTGTTACTGGCAGTGCCAAGAGTATACAAAATACATTTGTTCATCACCAGAGCTAGTTTCAGAGTAGAAAAATTCAAGAGGAAGACAATGAGATCTGTCCAGTTGCTAAAATAGATCTGGCAAATATTTAAAATCTCCAGGCAGTGAAAAATAGATTTCCACAAAATCAGAGCTAAAGGGCAAATTAGAGAAATATCTCATCCCCACATTTTACAAGGCTATAAAGCTGTCTACTTCACAAAGAATGGCCTTCTATTAATTTGATAAAAAGCTAACTGGATGCAATTGAGGTTTCCCTAAAATAGATATTTACGGAACATCTTCTGCTCTCCCTGTTCTCACTTGGAAGGAAAACTATGTTTATCAGGTCACTGACTTCTTAAAAGAGAAACAAATATTACAGCACTTTTCATGCCATAAATGGAAAGAGAAGCAGATTTGCAAATTCAGTCACTGAGCTGTAAACATATTCCTGCAGCAACTCACAAGCATAGCAGGAAGACTTTATCGTACCCATCAAAGATGTCACCATGTGCACCGATATCAAATAGTTTGTACTTTCATCTGTGAACTGAATATTCCTGAGCAAGTCTGAGCAATGCTGGCCAGCAGTCCTAATATTTTAACAGAGGTATTGAGCATGTGTTTCATTTCTCCAAGCACTATTACCTGCTCTGCTTCCAGCACCTCAGTGAATGAAAGCGATGACCTGAAGAGATAAGATTGCACACTGCAGGAGCACGGAAAGCAAGCAAGCACCAGAATTTGAAAGCCAAGACTGTTCTAAAGACCAGCTTTGGATTGTTAGTAGCATTCCTACCGTATCAGAAGTAGATAAAAATATTTGTCTTTTGGCACAATTGAGGAAACTATTCATAGTAAACAAGTCCTATATTGAGCTCAGTTCAATAAACAAAGATTTATTTGTGTGAAAATGCTTGTTATGCAGACCTACTTGACAGACAGCCAAAAAATCCTGAAACATTTTGTGGATTCAGTTGTTAGCCACTCTCTACTCAGGGCATGCCAATGGTCATCTAATAGTTTGCTTCTGTTCCCTGATTGGTTAGTTTAAGTGCTTTAAAATGGAAAAATCAAGGACTGAATAATCTTTTTATTGTAGAAATACTTATTTACATGCAAATACGTATCTCTATATGTAGAATAGCTATTCCTCAAAAATCCTTGGGAACCGTAATACATTTACATGAGTATTTGTAAATAGCAAATAAAAAGGGGCGGGAATATGGTCAAAGATAATAGCTGTATAGAACTGAAACTCATGCTTTCCAGCATCTACACAAACAAACAAAATATATAAAAATTCAGTGGACCTGATTTTCCACTGCATGTACTTCACTAGTCGTTTACATTTGTATGAAGCATGAACAACATACCAGCAGACCAGACTTACCCATTCTCATTCTAGTTGTACTTTTTGCTCATCCAGTTTGTTGGGAGTCATGCTCCAAATGACTGGTTGCAGTGAGTACTGTTTCACAGGACTTTACAGGATACTTAGAATTGCCAGTTAAGAGCTTAACTGTGAAGCAGTAGCTAAAGATCAATTAAATTGATAATGGTATTGATAATGGACTTTCAGCCTAGCAGCTGGCAGCATAAAAAGATCCTATGGCAGGCACCTGAAGTTAGACAAACTCAGTCTTTTAATCAGGAACACATTTTTAACTGTGAGGGGAAGTAATTAGAAGAAGCTACATGGGTTTCTGCTGGCAATTTAAAAATCAAGACTGACTATTTTCTAAAATGTATGTTTCATTGCAGGTGAAAAGCAGAGGATGACCTATGGCCTGAGAAACTAAATTATCACAGTGCGAATGTATTTGATCACTTATTCAGAAACTCCTTCAAATTAACTGCTGCTGGTTTTGCCATGGCTGTTGAGGTTGTGATGCTGCTAGAGTTCTGACAGCTAAGACCCAAGAGAAAGCAAGGCTTAAAAGGAGATGAGATTTTACTGAAAAGGTTAAATGAAAAGGGGAAACAGGAATAAGGAGACAAGATTAGGGTCACATAAGTGATTCTACAGGTTGGAACAGAAGCAACAAATTCTGAGATTGAAGGTAGGAATAGGTATTCTGAATTTAACTTATTATGATATTAATTTATAGAGTTTGAAAGGAAAAAGGAGGTCAACACCTGTAGAACAGACAAGATTTTACCAACTATCAGAGAAGAGAAAAAAAAAAAATTAGGCCCAAGGTTATATTTCACCTGCAGACTATTAGATGAACATTACAAAACACAAAAATTATTCCTTATGGGTCTTGTGTTAAGTATGCAATAATGTCCCAAATAAATAGAATAAGCATATTTGCTGTTCATTAGTTAGAAAATAGCATCTTTATGTCAATTTTAGCTGTACAACTTCAGCAGAAAGGACAAAGCAAAGAAGTGCCAATTTTATTCTACACTGACTGCAGCAAGGTTTAGTACACGTGCTGAGGAGAGTGCAGATACTTATTAAAGATGCTGACGCTGGCATAAAAAGTAATTACAGTATTGTGCCTCCCTTTATAACAAACAACTCCACTTCCCTATATTAGAGGTGACACAAAGCCTTAAATTAGAATTCTCGGGGTTTCCCGCACAGGCAAATACTACAGGATTTGAACGAGTGGATATGCTTCCTGCTCATATCGCCTACTGCTAACTGTAATGATAGTATTTATGAGTTTAAACCTTAATGACAACAATTGCAGTAGCTCCACTGCTTTTGTACTAGAGATGTCACTTTTTCTTTTCCCATAAGCACTGTATCAAAAATAGGAGAACATTCAGAGGGTATTAAAGAGAATTATTTTTTCCACTTCCCTCCATCCATCATTTTTTACCCTTTCACCTCAGATGTAGGGGTGTTTGGAGAAGCTTCCATATTGCACATGGAAACACTGATGTAAACCCTTAAATATTTGTTAAAACTTTCCCAAAAATATAAATAAATTAATGAAAAAGAATGGTTAAGAACAATTTTTCCTGTCTCAAGATCTGGATGGGGTTTCTAGAAACCATAAACTGGTGACTCTAACTGCCATCTCTGTTAAAAGTGAAGAATTAACAATAAGTAGGAGCTCTAGAGTCAGTATGGATTTTGTGAAGGACAACACCATCTCACCTCCCAGCATTTTCTAAGTGTGTAAATACACACATGAATAAAGAGGATTCAGTGGACAAATGTATCTGGGGTTTTGAGAGGTTTCCACACTAAAGGTTTTGACAGGAACAAAGCTGCCATGCTCATAGTCTTTGAACATAGGAAAGGTCATTTTATGAGTTTAAAGTTGGATACAAATAGGAAACACAGGGTTAAGACTTCATAATTTCTCTCGGGGACATAGAGGAGCCATTGTCTTTGTTCTCTAAATAACATCACTTTATCTTCTTATAGCTAATTATATATTTTTTTTCCCAATACTTTGGTTTAATGCCTTTCTTGAAGATTAACAAAAAATAAATATCCAGGGTAAAATTTAAAATGCAACTGTATAAAATGTTGAAACAAATTAAGGACAGATATGAATCAGCAAAAAGACTCCTGTCCTGGTGTGAGCATATATAGCTCATGCAGCCTGACAAAGAGCATCCCAGTCTACCTTATTTAGGATATCTCTAAATAGTTTACTGCAAAGTTCATAACCTCTGCTAGTTTAAGTTAGTTTAGCTTTTGCTTTACTCCTAATATTGTGGCTATTAGAGAGGAATATCCATTTTCTGTTTGCTTTATTTTGTTCTAGTTTTTAAGCATCATCTCTTATCCACCAGTAGCGATTTAGTAAGGGCTGTTATACTTTGACAGCTTGAAACACAAAGCTGTGAAACTAAGGTGCTGCTATAGTGAAAAGGGCCACTTCTAGCAATGGAACAGCAATCTGAATAGTGAAAGGGGAAATATAGTACCATTCATTTTCCTCCTTAGGTTTTCTTTCTGTGATTGTTATCTCTTTTTGCATGAATTTCTCCCTTTTTTCTCTTTCCATATTTTTCACACTGTTGTAGGTATCATTAAGCAAAGTAGCTTCAGCATACACCCTCACCCGGATAGAAGCCTCCCACAGCACCAATGTCAACGTGGGATGATTTTATGGGATGCAGCACTATCTGAGGTAGTCCACACAGAGGCAGACCCAGTGTTGGGAGTTGCAGATTCAGGATGCTTTAGATAGCTTTATAAAAATATTGAAATAATTACTCAACCAGATAAATTTCCAAGTTGTCTGAGATTATTACTCCAAGGACTGTACAAGTTCACACATTTAACAGTATTCATGAAGGTTCTCAGGTCTCTTTATCTTGTAAAATTCCCTCATCTCTCATGCTGCAGTGTTATTTAGGTTTTGTTGCGAAAGAGAGGTTGCTTCATTGTTGTGGGTTTTTTGTTGTTGTTTGTTTTTTAATTCCCAAATAAGTATCTAATAGTATTATCAGTAAGTGGAATTTTAAAAGTTCTGCAAATATTTTCATGGTTTCTTCTGGAGAATTTATTTACCTTTTTTTTTCTCCTTTTGCTACCAAGATCAGTGAATCCAGGATTGCAACCATGGCCTGAAGCCTACAATGAATGTGAAGCACCTCCATGCTGTAGAGGTTATCTGCTCAGTGATGTTACCACTCTTACATGAAAAACATCCAGGAGCTTGTTAATACCTGCATGGATTTGGCAGTAACACCTCATCTGGAATATTTTCCAGTTGGAATTTTCTTTTTTAGTCAAAAGAAAATCTTTCCTGGAGATCTGACATTGTCATTCTATAGCACTAAATAGGAGCATCTTCTGCTCCCAGAAATAAAAAGTTATACACAGCACATGAAAAATAAATAGAAAACCACATTATTTTAGAATGTTTCAATAGAGCTTAAAAGCAAAAAAGTCTATGATTTATAAAGATAATTTTAGTCCAGTTCCTCCGGAGTGTTAGAATTCCTTGTCTTTATTTTGCACTTCAATGGATTACTTTGCTTTGTCATGATTGTCAATGCATCAAAACTTTCTCATCCAACTTTAGCAAAAGTATTTTAATTAAAATGGGAGTATTTACAGTTGTTATATCACATTAATATTCCAGTAGGTATAAAATTTTCACTAAATAATATTGAATAATTAAGAAGAAATACATTATTGATCAGCTAGGAACAGTTTCATACAATATAAAATGCTATTGTGCTTTGTTTGTGTTTTTAATATCTGTTATTGAAACCTCAAGTTGATATTGGTAAATTACTTTCTACCATACATGCTAAATAAACTTTAAATGGGCTTCACCTTGTGTTGTAGAGGCACAGAGGACATAATCTAGTGTTGTAAATATGAAAAGAAACATCCGTCTTCTTTATTTTTCCTCTAAAGTAGGGTTTTAAAATATCTGAAGTTAGCAAAATTAAATTTTTCTACAATTTACTAAGTTGGCTACTTATCATCTCAAAATTCCCTTGGGTCACTACCCCAAAGGGATATCTTGTTAGGTAATTTATCATGTATAAATGTTATTCTTGGTTATGTGATTTGTGATATTCTTCAGGAAATGCATGAAATAGGCATTGGGGAGGACCTGGTAGTGATTATTAAAAGGAGATCATATCCTGAAATGAGAGTTCACTAAGACATGCTAATGTAGAATTTCACAATTTGAATTTTCTGTGCAGTCTCTTAGTTTCTGTTCATGGATGTTTAAGGTATAGCATCTGAAAGTGCTCTCAAACAGACTCTTTCCAGACTTTTTTTCATTTTGACCAGTTTCTTGAGAAGAAATCTTATACAACATCAAGTAAATCTAATACAAAGGTTAGGTGTGGTCAATGTTTTAACCTTCTTTCCTCAGGTAATTAAGTTATTGTGGTATCACTCTTTCTTTCCCTTCCCTCTCCTCTTCACACATTTTTTATCTTGTTTTTCAGATCTGTTTGACAGAGAAGTCTTGAAGCCTTTATCCAAACTGGAGGACATACATATCTGAGCACATCCCAGCTGCCCACTCATTGGCCACATGAAATGCATCTGCACGCTATCCTCTTCCCCAACGGTGAAGAAAAGCTCCTGTCCTTGGCGTTGTAAGGAGCATCAAGTAACTGTTGATTCAGTCAGATGGGCCAAAGAACATGAGCAGGATCCAGAAATATTACTAGAGGAAATGAGGAAGATGAAATATACTGTGGACCTGGAGAGAGCTGACAATATCATGACAGAACGTGGAAAGCACAGAAGACACAAATTGCTAAGAAGCTGGAGACAGGAACCATCTTGCTTACAGTCCTCAGTTAAGCATTATAAGACCTAGAAGCCCTTTCTGAACTGTATCAACTGTTCCACTTCCACAGGCTTACTGAAAGACTACAAGAACAGGGAAAGGAAATTATGTCTGGCGATATTTATATTCCTACTGACAGATCCATGCCTTATTACCCAATTACCATAAGCCATAGGCCATGCTCTGGAATGTGATCCTCTCCTAAATCACCCTTTCCAAGCACAACTAACAAAAAAAAAATCTTCAGTTACGACTGCAAATCTACCAAGATTGAGCGTGTAGAAAAAAGAAGGATGATAGTTCATCAAGCAGAAGCACCCAGAGAACACGCAATACAAAATATTCTCAAAGGGTAAGAAGTCCTTAGCATGTAAAGCTTGCAAAAATCCCTTATATCTATATTTTCCTTTTACTATTTGCAGTGCTCACCAAACCTTTTCTATTTACAGCTTATTGTACAGTGAACAATTTGTATTTTATATTATTCACCTGAGAACTTACAGTTCTCCAAGTCCTGGACATATAAGCACACTACTTCTAAAATGTAACCATCTCTTGTGTATTTACAAACTATTCAGATAAATTCTTTATATTAGTCAGAATCAGAAAGATTGAAGGAATTTTTTTCACTTGACAGAGCAACAAGAACAAAAATGGAGCTATATGCTTCTAAGACTAAGGCCCATAACACTTCATCCTGCTAGTTCTCATAAATAAAGAAGTGGTTTTGCCTTCACTTCCTCCTGTGCCACTTGAAAGCACACGTTAGTCCAGTCAGTTAAGGTTTTGTAGAAAACAAACCTGTCTGACAGATACTCAGTGTCATTACTGCAAAAGTTAAAGAGCTGAACCGAAAATGTTAATGTTCTGTTGTTTTCATTTGTTACCTTTTCCTCTAATCCAAAAAGAGCAGTACAGCTTTGAAAGCTTTGTCAGGTGTTGTGCACTCAGTTCAGCTACAGATCAGATGAGTATTTATAGCACCTGATTATACTCACTAATGATCTTCTCAAAGCTGCAGAAACTATAATGTTTGGGGCTTATTTAAAGCACCGTACGAAAGCAGCACAAATACAAAAGCACCTCAATTTAGGTCCAGAAGAGTGTTGATACAAACAATTTTATTCACCAGTCATTTTTACCTAAAAAGAGGAAAATCCAAATTACTCTTCAGCCTAGAGGGAATCAAAACTTCTACCCCAAAATAAACATCATCAATGACAATAACAAGTGTATAAAGGTAACTATAATTCAATATAGAAATAATAATATACTAGAATAAAGCTTTTAAAAGTAGTTTGACTTCCTAGGTTTTGAATCACACAAGTACTGAAACACTTACTCTCTTTCCACTAAAAAAAACCCAACAAACCAATTTTCATCAAGTAAGATCTCAGGTATCGTATTTTAGGGCAAGTAGGGTTCTCTGCTATGTTAATGATAGAATTCCATTTAAAATTCTAATACTTCCAGTAAAGTATTTGATTTGGCAGATACAAAGAAAACTTTTTCTACTATCTAAAAACAACATATTTTGATCTCTACCTCACACAGGATTTCTTGTCTTTCATTCCAAGCTAACTAGTCTGAAATTCTGTCTTGAGACAGGCTCCTTGTTTATACCATGAGCCTTGTCTTACCAAGAATTATATACCTACACTAGGATTTATATCACAGAATTTTAGCACCTAGAATGATGGCATATGTCTGTAGGGGAAAAAAATTACATATATGAATATGTTTGGGTTTGGTGTTGGTTTTTTTGTGTGTGTGTGTGGTTTTTGTTTGTTTTGTTTTCATTTCTGTTTGCTGCTTTATCTGGTAAAAGCCAATACACTTTTTTTTTTTTTCCTTGTATTTGATAAACATATGAGTCAAATTTCTCAAGATGGCATCAAACATATAAAAAATACATCCAGGATCATGAAAATACTTGGACTTATTTGGACTATGATGGAAATAAATACAATATAAGCTATAATAAAATGTTAAACTTGATTAACAGTATCAATTAAATGTATAGAAGTAACAATTATGATTCTTTTTCTATTAATCTGAATCCTTATATTGGTGTAGTACCATTATATTAAATATGCTCAACCTTTTCAAAGTACAAAAGTAGGTGCAAATATAGCACCAATGAAAATAAACACATTCACTCCTATTGAAAGAAATTCTGCCATTTCTTAAGTACACTTATTTCCCATCATACCAATAACATAATTTTATTTTAATAGCTATTTAATAGCTATAATTAATTTTATAGCTATTTAAAAACTTTCAGAATGTCCAAGGTATATTATTACACAAATGGGAATATTCTAGATAGACTGGGTTACAGAGTGTAAAATTGACTGCAGAGAAAATCCTGAAGATTTTTGCAGCCAGTGAGTCTTGATGCAGGGGTGCTGAGGAACCATGAAACTGTTCCTAATAAAGCATGTGCAGGTGCTGAAATGTTATTACTAAGCTAGCAACTGCTTTGAGGAGTCAGATGTGAAAAATTCATTTCTGGTATCAGAGGAGCCACCACTGAAACAAGGTAAGAAAGGATTTATATGTGAGCAGCTTCAGTTTCTGCAGAAATCTTTTGCACATCACAGAACCTGACAGGCTCCTTATTAGAATTCATTTGTGGATAAATGAACATGCTTTGCATGAAATCCAAACAGAAACTCAGTGAAAAACCTGCATTTCAAGAGCTTGAAAGTGATTTCAGAGACATTGCAGTGCAGCACCTTCAAATAATTTATTTAAATCTCCGACTGTAGTTCATATTCTCCTCTAATTATGAATTGGAAATACCACTTTTCAGCATGTCCTGGCAATACTGTGCTGAACCTGTAGGCTATTTAGTATAAAATTATAATGAAACAATAGAATACAAAGTATAATCCAAATTCAATGGGAATAGACTAACCTCAGGTGTTGGGAAAGGGTTGCATATCCTCTCATTTCTCAAGAGACACTCTATACTCAGCCAGGCTGGTAGCAAGATGTTTTTGCATATAGTTAAGGACCAGGGAACAAACTAGTAGTCTTCAAGTGCAGAAGAAATCACACTTGTGAGAAAGTATGGCAGCCCTCTCACCTCTCCATGGCATCATACACTAGTGAAAAACAGACACAAAAATGATGGTATCTCTGAAATAGTAAACATATTTTAACATTAAATTTTTAAGCAGTCCCAAAGAAAACAGGGAATTGCACAAGGTTAAACTTGACTAAAAAATCTCATTGTTTACCTACCCTCCATACAGACCTCAAAGGCAATTTAGGATTTGTCATTTCAGAGCTTAAGGTTAATGGGATTGGGATGCACACTTCCTTCTTAGGAAGGATATTCTTGTACAGAGTGGCATTTCAGCCTAGACCACAGATGTTAGGTAGCCTTTGTGAATTCGGGTGTGCTTACCAGGTGTAGGTGCCCAGGCACTGGCAGAGGGGGGCTGCTGTCAGGAAAGGCCAGAGATGCCCTGTGCCACACTCAGCTGATTCCAGATGGTTCTAACACACCCTCCATGCGGCACAGCCAAGCTCCTCAGACAAAGACCGCAGCACCCCTGTGAAAACATAGTGAAGAAAGAGCAAAAAACACTGCATGGTAGCTGTGAGAGTGAGAAAAATGAGAAACAAGTATACAGACACCCAGGGGAAGCCTGCAAGGGAGGAGGGGGAGGATGTGCTCCTGGCACAGGAAAAGAGATTCCCCTGAAGTGCGTGGAGAAGACCATGGTGAGGCAGATCGTCCCCCTGCAGCCCATGGAGGACCAGAGCTGAGCAGATACCAACCTGCAGCCTGTGGAGAACCCCATGCCGGAGCAGGTGGGCTGTACCATATAGAAAGGACCCAGGCTGGAGCAGTTACTGAAGAACTGCAGCCCATGGGAAAGACTGACATTGGGGCAGTTTGTGAAGGAATGCCTCCCATGGGAGGGATCCCATGTGGAGCAGAGGAACAACATGAAGAGGAAAGAAGGGCAAAGTCAGTTTCTTTTCCTTGAGTTTGTCAGTATAAACCTATGCTTAGCTTGCCATTTTCTCTTCTGTTTTGCCATTTTTGCAGTAAAACATGAAACATGAAAATAAACCTGTCTAGCTGGTAATAATAAAACTAAAGTAGGTTAGTGCATTCCGAATTGTTGAATTAATTTTGTTTCAAATCATCATACTTTCCAGCAGTTTTGAAGTAATATATGAGAAAATCATGGCCAGAAATTAGTATTTGTTCAAAAGGATGGTCTGTGTAAATGGGTCAATAGTTCTACATAATGGGAGAAAGAGAAATTAGTTATACTCTATCCATTCCTCTGGTTGTTCCATGATCCTTACTACTGATCTGCCTTGTGGGTTTTGGGTGGGTTTTTTTTTTTTTGGTGGTGTTTGTTTTTTTTTTTTTAATTTTTATTTAATCAGTAGCATCACTGATCTCCTCTCTATACAAAAGGTATCTCATCTATCATTTCTGATGTTTGGTGCTTGGCAGATCTATTTGCAAGCACTCAGTGAATGAGATGATAAATGTGGTATAAATGTTTAGAAAAGCAGATGTAAATATAGCTCTGTTTAAATTTATTACTTTCAAAAGAATACTAAGCCCTACAAAATTATGTGGATGGTGTTTTATGAATAGCATTAACACATTTTTTATTCTACAGACCAAAAAAACAAATTAAAATGAGAACTCCCTCAAAGCAATCAAGTTATTTTCTTCTGACTACTGAAATACAAGTTCAGTTGTTTCAAGTGAAGCAAAGTTTAGCAAAAAAACCCCCACCATCAAAAAAAAAAAAAATTTAAAAATGGCTTTTTTAAGCACCTAAAGGCATTTTGAAAAGTATTCATAAGAATTTTTCTGAAATAATATAAAATTTCCCTTATTGGTAGCCTTGGCCCATAGGCTCAAGTTCACTGCAGCCATTAAGGAGAGGTAGGTTTACACTTAAAAGAAAAACACATTGACAAGAACAAATCTCAGCTTTGGCATGAATACTATGCTGAAAATTGCATGAAAAATGCTGTAAATGGCATGAAAATTATGCTGATTCTTCAACTATCTAATTAAAAAAATAAATAAAGAAAATACATGACCTTTGTACCCCACCAAAGCAAGCCAGAAGTTCTGGAGTTTTGAATACTAGAAAAATGCTCACAAAAATGTTACCTCATGAATTCTGGGTAATACTTATTAAAATAATTATTTTAAATAAAGGAGAAAATAATACACTACTTATTGTCAAATTACAAAACATTGATTTTATAAATTTATTTTATTTTGCATCTATTGTTGCTGGTTTTCTATAACTAAAGTTAAATGTTTCCTTTGGCAATTCTCTTTACCTCATATTTTGCAGTGTTAAAAATAATACAGAAATGAGGTAAATGTACACATAAATAGTCATTTTTAATATTGCTGCATGATATAGTTATGCTCTCTTTTGGATTTGAGCACCAGTTAAGCCCTCTGTTCATCTTTGGACCACAATATAGAATAGCAACATTATATCTGTACATTGCACCAGAATGGAGCTGGAAAGATAACTTAGTGCATCTCTGGTGCACGATCACCCTCAGCTATTTTATTCCTGACAGAATTTGTTACACATGTACTAAGAGACTCCATAAACTCCTCAGGCAACATGTTGTGGTACCTCACAAATGCCTGTTAAATTTTCTGACCTCTGACCTGCATCACAGGTGCTTCAGTGTAGCCCAATTTATATATGCGTGTGCATATACTTTATATATATATATGAAGTCCCTGTAAATGTACAATTGTGTTTAATGAACTTTAATTTTGATTCATTTTTCTCACTATCAACATTCAATACTGCTGGCCAATGCGCCATTCACTTCATGTGGATACTGAAGAGGCTTCAGTAAAGCCCTACAAAAACACTTCCTTTGTTGTAAGGTATTTCCCTATGACATAGCTGAAGGTGCAATTGAAAGTGTCTTTCTTCATACCACACATTCATGTAAATTATATTATCATATTGCACTGTGATGACACATGCTGCATTCATTAACTTATCCTACTGCTTAATCCTTTCACACTTTCTCTTTGTGGTTTATTCCAGCTGCAGAAAAAACAGTACACTTCGTGATGGCACAGATTGGACTGAAATGACTTCTTTACTCTTCACTTTACCCCTCCTGGACACATACAAAGTAGAAATCAAAATCAGGTCCCTGGCTAGGTCAATGCATAAACTTCAGCTACCTTCTGTGGAAGCAGGGTTTTATCCCAAAAGACCACATTCAGACTTCAGTTGCCTTTCATCTCTGAAAATTGGCAGATACACACAGCAAACTATGCTTTAACTATTTATTAGAGAAATACTCCTAGTTTGCATCACATCACCAGTACTTAACCTTTCCTCCCTCCCACAAACAGTAATGCACTTGCACACCAGAATAGGTATAAATTCCTTTAAAGTTTAAGTGTGAACTCCCAATTCCCACTGCACACCAATAACAAGAAGACAGGAAAGACAGGGCTCAAAAGCTATGATTTTGGAAACATAAGGAAATACATCCAGTAAAGCTTATAATTTCACTCACTGGTCAGTATAAAGAAACTAAACCAGCCAGCAAAGAACAAGACATACAAAGGATACGACTATGTTTGAAATACTGCCTTTCTTGATGCTGATGATTTACGGCTCGGGGGATACCTTTTTCCACAACTTAAAACTGTCCTAGAGTAGGATACCCCCACTGTTCTTCACACAGGAGCAAACAGATGTCAAATATCGCTTTTAAGATGATGTAGAGACTGGCAGTATGTAGAGACAGTGACGGCAGAGACAGAATTTTAGGTTTATGTTCAAAGGGAGGCAGTAAGGAGCCAAAAAAATAGAGGAAATTTAAAGGAAAAGTGTATAAATAGGCATGGATATATTTAATAAGTGAGATTAAAATAGTAGCAATAAATACCAATTTTTAAAAAAAGTATTAAAGGAAATAAAAAACGCAGGAGAAAAACACTGTCAGAGAAAAATAACATTTTAAGGAAAAGTAATAGGGTCATAACTCTCTAAATATCTCAGGAGACCTCCAGAGGTACTTCCACCATGTTGTGCTTTTCAGGCTGTTAGTCAGCACCACAAGACGTACACAACCAAGGCTGTGATGCTTGCATATTTTTACCAAGCACAGTAATTTAGGGACCCAGCTGTGCAATTATTGCATATTGTTGGGAGATCAAATGCATTGGAGTAAGAGAGAGAAATGTTGCTATTTGATGAAAATATACTATAGATAAAAGTGCAAACATGTCAGAGAACTTGAAACAGGAGTCAGTTATATTGCTGAAGCTAATTGACCTTTATGGGTTTTCTTGTTAATTTTTTATTATTATTATTTTTTAAAGCAACAGCAAAAGTATAATTTCTTGAATCTCTGAACTTATTTTAATATAGTGTACCATTTTTGGACTGGCATGCTGTCTTAATGTCTAAATGTGTGGGCTTTTGCAGGTAGACTCAGCAGGTTAAAACTTCAGTTTCTCATTTAATTGCTCTGACACATCTGACGATCTTTGGAAAGCACAAGCAGATACTCCACATTTATAAGCGTATTTGAAAACTGTCAGTTTTACTTGTCATTTTGTTTCAGTGATGACTTCATACTTCTGAAATACTTTCCTTCTTTGTCTTCAGATCTTGTGTTCTGTAATTCACATTTCATTTGTTATGTTGATCTTTACATGTTATCTGAGTGTTTAGGAAATGATCCATCAAATAGTCGTTACCACTGAGCTTCTGTGCCAGCTAATTTTGTGTAAGTGTGATGCCACAGAAAATCCAGACAACAAACTAGTCAATGCATATTACATGAAAAGCAATACTTAAAATAGCAAATGAATCACTTTGAGGCTCTTTAGTGTACTTTGTAAAGTGCTTACATCATATCCCCCTATATAATTTTAAAAACATGGAAACTTGAGGAATCTAACACTGATCACAACATCAACCCTTCCACCACTAAATGTGTCAAAGCATAACAAGAAAAAAAAGAAATATTGGTGAGGGTATTGTACTCAACAGCACAGTAGAGTTCCTGTGCTCCAGCAAAGCAGTGTGGCCATACATCTTACAAATTCTTCTCTCTTCCATGAGTTTAGTAAATAACAGAAGGAACTTTCTTTGGGTTTACCTGTCAGATATATGATACATATTTCAGTGAATGGAATTTTTCTACCTCATTCTACAATGGTGGCTTTAGAACAAATTATTATTTATAATTCATGAGTCTTGTGAAGACAAGTCAGAAGCAGCAAAATGTAAATCTCTTTATAACTAAATTAATCCAATTCTTTTTCATTTGCCATCACAGTGACAAAGCTCTACTGTCAGCTGAACAGATGTACTAAATGCTTGTCACTTGCATTTGTTAAAGCAACAACAACTAAAAAGATACAATTTCTCATTACTAATATGTGCCAAAGCAGAAGAATAGGATTTTTTTAGTAACCTGCTTGGCTGTTTTGTTTGCTTTATACCAGGTATGAACTTCTAGTACCACTGCTATATGGAGGAAGAATGATGAATGAATTACACCTTTTCAAATTCCAGGAACCCATAGCTCTTTTATGCCTTTGTTCTATCTTTATATCAAAATGCACAGTTTTTATGACCTCATAATGAAAGAACACTTGCTAAAATATTTCAGTGAAAATGCAAATGTTGACCTTCCACCAAGCCTTAATTTAGAACTCCTTTCCCTTTTGATTTTTCTGGAACAGACATAGTTTGCAGAAGGAGAACAATTTACTTGGTAGACTATGCTTCTTTTATTTTTCTAATGATTTAATATCCTTTAGAGGTTGTGTTGTTGTTGCTTTTTTTTAGAAAAGTAAAATATAAAACTTTATTTGAAACTGAAAAGAAATCATTACACTTTATCATTAGAAAATAAAAGATTAATGATTAAGTCATTGTTATCAGAAGAAAAAAACACATTCTTTTCTTATGCAAAAAATAACATAAATTACAAAGATAATGTGATTAAATTAATGTGTCCTTGATTTTTGTATTCTATTCATTCATATTCTCAATTCATTTGCAGGCTATTCCAGTTCTGGGAGATGCATCACAAAGTTCTCATTGCTGACTTAGCTTTGTTCTCATTGAAGCAGAGTAAGAATGAAAATTACATCATCCAAGATGCCTAAAATATGTGAAGATATTTTAGTCTTAGAAATAATACCAATATTTGCACTTGAGCAATAGAACAACATTGTGCATTCTGCAAACACTCTTCAGAGTTTTGTTAGAAAGAAAGAGAACTTATCTGTCCAGAGCTGTTGCATCTAAATTGCAGCTTAGGTTCAGAGGTCCTTTAAGAATTCCTAATAAGGCACTACATAGTGAAGAGTTCAGTAAGTCAAGAAGAATTAGTGGGTATTAGGTCTAAATAACTGATATTTTCAAATGTTCTCTCTAAGGGACTAAAGTCAATCTCATGTCCTGTTCCCTCAAGAAAAAAATTGAGCACTAGTAACACATTTCCAGGATCTTAAACAGCTACCTTCCTTACCTGTTACAGGCTGGTAATCCCTGCTCACTTCTGGAACAATAACAAATAAAGGCACTTGTGCATTCATCAAGATCTGCCTGAAAGAACAAAGGAAAAACTAATAATGTGGAGAAAAAAAAAGTAGCATGTGGGGCTCTAAATGAAACTAGCATTTTCATTCCCAGATGGGGCAATCAGAAACAGAAACAAAAAAAAAATTATGGCAATCCTAGTTGCCATATACATAAAAATATGAAAAAGACACTGAACAAGAAATTAAAACAAATCTCTGGACAAATACTGTTCTGTATTTTTTTTTTAATTTTTTAATATTCCACAAATAAAATACAGTTTCTGTATTTTGCATAATGATTTCTATCAGATCTAGGAAAATAAAACCAAAGCTGTGCAAGCTGTACTTGCAGTTTGACAGTGAACCTCTGCTACCACACTAAGCTGCACAAAGATGTAAAGCCCTGTACATGCACATTTGAAAGAATGGGGAAGGCTGAAATCAGCTGAAGAAAGTTGTGCTGACTCATTTGTTTTTGCAGCATGAAGATTAACGGCTTTTCCATGTAATACCAGAAGATAACTGCCTGCCTTACAGGAAAGATTCCCCTCCTCTTCTTTCTCTCCTCCAGGAGAAAAACTTCTTATGAACTTCTGGGTTTTTTTTCAGGAATAATTTTAGGAGACTGGACATAGTCATTCAGGAGGTCCTTTCCAGTTCTAGCCATGTCGGAGGTATTTAAAAATCAATAGGAGTTAACAGTCTTAATATCAGGGAAGTGACTGCATTTGATTTGACTAGTTTTCCCTCTATTAGAGAGCAACTTCAGCATTTCTGCAGTATGGAATTGTCCTGGTTTGAGCCAGGATGAAGCCAATTTTCCTTTTACTGATTTTTTTTTTTTTTCCTTCAGTAAGCTGTCTTTTAAGTAGCAGCAAGTTTTCCAGCTAGTGGACTGGTAACGCTGGAATCTTTATGTTACTGCTGAGACTCTGAGGTCACTTCGCTCTGCCACCTCAGGGACAATACCAAGAGCAGATGAGTCGTATCTGTAACCCCCACAGGAAGGGGTGGACTAGACAGACAGCAAAATTGACCAAAGTATTCCATTCCATACAGCTACGCACGCTTGGTCAAAGATCACAGAAGACAACTTCCTTCCTGCTTCTTCTTCCCTTCTCTTCCATCCATGGCCAGTGTCCAGGGAGGACTCCATCTATCCATCACCATTGATCCCCAGGCCTGTGCATCCCTGACCCTCATCACTCTCCCCTCAGCTCCTGTCTGCTCTGCTGCTCTTTCTGGCAGCTCTGGGACATTTCAGAACTGCTCCCAGCTCAGGAGATGCTCTGGGAGTTGCTGTGGATGGCGGGGAGTTAATAGGGTTTTGCACATTCCTGAACATATTTGTACATAATTCTTTTGCCATTAGTGTTTAATTAAAGCTGTCTAGTTTAGTTTTCAATCCAGAAAGTCACCCACCCTCCTTATTCTCTCTCTTTTTCCCTATCTGGGTGGGATGGGAGGATATAGAGAGCATTGCTGTAGCTGGTTTAATTGCCGATCCTAAGTTGAACTGTGACAGGAATTCACCTTTCAATATGCATTACTGCTGATTTTTCCACTACCACTATCATCATCACCCTCCACCCCCACACCATGTATGTATGCATATTCTAAGAGCACTAAGACTGATATTTCTGGGTAAAGCCACAATGTAACTAATAATAAAAATAAATTCTACACCTAAATAGAAAGACTACCCATAGATAAATTAAAAAAATTAAACACTGGCTGTCAAAGACCAAAAAATATGCATGTTTTCAGTCTTATGTGGTCACTTTGAGTAGACATGAAAAAGAAAAGACAAATCAATTTTATTTATAATCAAATAAGTCAGCAAGACATTGAAATACCTAATGCTTACTCCTTTTACCACCAAAGTGGTAGTACCCAACTTGGATACAGTTTTAAACTTATTTTCATTGGACTTAACAGAAGAAAAAGAAAAGGAACAGAATTAAATGTTGCTGGCAGACCATCCATAAAGTACACTAAGCTCATTGCTTCTTGGAAAAAAGACTGGGAAATGGCCAAGTTATTTAACTTTGCAAAACAGCTGCTTAGCATTCACAATACTCAGCACCACTAATGCTATGAATGCCTCACAAAAGCTCAAAATACTTTTATTTGTGTTTAAAGAATGTAATTTGCAAAAAGCAGTTCAGAAAAGAATGCTGTCAAAAAGACTTTGAGAAGCCTCAAACCCAGCTCTGACAAATACAGCCTTCAGTTTAATCTAATCCTAACTATAAGAAATGCATCTTTGAACTAGCAGATAATTTTCAGGGCAACTTCATGAAGTTAGTGTAATGCTGGGTGTGCTCCATCATTAATATCAGGTTTGTTTTGTTTTATTTTCCATTATTTTAGTATTGAACAAGGTTCCAAGTAAACTCAGCAGCATAGCAAAAGCATGGGCTTCAGCAGAAGCATAGACCAAAATACCTATGGACTGGGTCAGTGCAGGGAATTGGGAAATGGTTGTTGCAGGGTGCTGATAACCCAGCTCTCAAACACAGCAAAAGTGACTCCAGGGTTCCATGTGTTTTGTGAGAGGCACAAATGGAGCTATTTTGCTTGCAATTCTGTCACTTTGATCAAGAATAGCAGAAGAGGTGGGTAGAGCAGTGCAAAATTAAACACAACCATGTGGCAGGAGCAGGGAGGAATTATTACAGCAGATTACCTTGGATCTTTTTGAGCAAACTTAGGAGGAAGGAATGGATGTAGAGTGTGCGTAAGATGGTCATCAGTGGTAAGAAGGGCATTTAGCTGAAAATCCAAGCCTGGGAAACTTGCCTGATCTCACACCTGTGACTGATTTTCATCATTGGCCTTGCAATTTTGTGACATTTCTTAATCCCGCCACTAGAATCTACAATATCCAGTAAAGACATAGGGAATACATAAAGCTATTGCTCTCCAAAGTAGCTCAGTTCTCTCTGTTGAAAACAAACGGATTGTTTCATCGTTCATAAAAGCATCTATTCCTCCTAAAATCTTTATCTGAGCCATTCCTTTTGGCAGAGCTGTCATGTTGTTAAGAACCAGATACAACTTTTTTTTATAGAAATAATTTCAAAATTTACTGTGTTGTATTTCCATTGAGAGATCTATTTTTCATTCCATGAGAATGAAGTATACCTTTCTTCTCCTGTGCTGACAGACCTGCAAAGCCACAACAAAGGCAAAAAAGCAAAGACTGCCAGAGGAACTGGCTATAATTTGTACAGAAAACTGTCACTAACACCTGGAGCTGTCGGTCTGCTGTGAAAACATTACTAATATCTAACAAATAAACATATGAAATATAAATCTTCATATATCAACTCTATGGAAATTCTCATGTGGTTCCTTTACAAACACTTTCCTTCACTTCCCTTTTAACATAGCCCAAAACTTCTCAATGTTTTTTTCATGCTTGTAAAATGCCTCTACTCTTCCCTTGGCTCTATTAGCTGATCCTAAAGAGTTCTGCAGTGATTACTTTTTATAAACTAAGTCAAGACAACACTTATATGTATTATTTCTTTACTCAACAACACTAAGCAGAATAAACATGGGCCATATTCATGTGAGCTTGCTGTGGGTTTACTTTGTCTGGATACCAAGTGCCCACCCAGCTGTTCTATCACTCCCCTCCTCAGCAGGACAAGGAGGGGTGAAAATAAGATGGAAAAAACCCATGGGTCAAGATAAAGGCAGTTAATAAAGAAAAATGGTTTGCTACATGTGAAAGGAAATGAAGATATTGATTCTCTGCTTTCCATCAGCAGGCAATATCCGGTCACTTCCTGAGAAGTAGGACTTCACTGTGTGTAGTGGTTGCTCCAGGAAACAAACATCATCATAACCAATGTCCCCACCCTCCTCCTCCATTCTCTTTGCTTTTATTGCTGACCAGAAGTCATATGGCATGTGTCCTGGTTTAAACAGTAAGGGTCAACCACAAACTGGAGGGCAGAATTGCTCCCTGTTACTCCCTCTCCACCCTCCCAAGGGAAGATAAAAGGAGAATATGGAAGAGAGGGTTGGAAATTGAAACTGGAATAAATTTACTATAACACAGAAAAGGGAATAACATGTGGTGGAAAGAACAGATCTATATACAAATATATAGGTGGGTAACAGTCCCTTCCAGCAAGGCTGCTCCAGGAGAGGGATCCATGGCTCCTTGAAGCATCCAATGGAGTTGGATTCTGGAGAGCACGTGGCAAACTGAAGAATCTCCCAGCAGGAACGTGAGGAAGGGAGTGTTGGAGAGACAGACAACCTTGATGCTGTGTGAGCACTGCTCCACAGTAGCAAAAACTGGTTTTGCTACTGTTTCAAGTGTGTTATCCACACCTTTCTAGCTACCAACTGAAAGCACAGCACTTTAAGGGTTGCTACGGGGAAAAATAACTCCACTCAGCCAGACCCAATGCAGGATTGTACACTGCATGGAAATACTAGACTTCAACTGAAATGTCAACATAATTTCTTCAAATATTATTAATTAGCAGGAAGTTGCTGCATGCAAACTGTTTTTTGCATCCAGGAAATTTATCTGTTTTTCTGTTCCGTAAAACTTTTCCCAAAAAGAGTCTTTTAATTGCTAGTAAACTTTTTAAAAAATGTAAAAATCATAAGGTATTGGAGGTTGCCCTAAAAAATAAGTGAACATGATGTCAGATTCTTGTGCTAGTCTCAAGGAAGAGCATTCAGCAGAGCCAGTCAATATGACTAAAATGTGCATTTACAAAACAACAACAACAAAAAATCCTTCCATTCCAGTGACAGGAAATGATCAACTATCTGGCTGGCAGTAAAGGTTGTTTACCAGGTTCTGGATTCCTAATTGGGTGCCTAGCTTGCTAAGTAGCAGCTGGTCTTTAATTAGTTGAAAAATTATTATCACTAAAAGTTGCCATAAAAAGAAAGAGAACAATATAATTAAAGCATTAGAATCCATATGGTGGGATACCTATCTTCACTTGTCAATAGCTGTTTTTCTTCTTTCTCACTCAGCATTAATCAGGTAAAACTGTTAATTTGCCAAAGACTCCTTTTCTAATTTGCATTGGATGTAATATTAAAATGGAAGTGTGCTAAAAGACTGTACTTGGTGTAATGTTTCTCTTTGATTGCAAAATTATCCAAGATGCTAATTGCTACAGGGCTGACTTAGGATTGATGTGTCACCCTTGCAAGTACAGCTAATCATGGTAGGACATAATTTTCTCACCTTTGTTCATTATTTATAAAGTAAAGTTAGACTCAAACCTCTTTGCATATAGAACTTAGAAAAAGACAAATCTTATGCCTGTGATGTATTAAATATGACCTGGGCCTGAATGCACACTGCAACCTGTAAGTGGAAATCTGAAAGCAGGTGTGCTACAATTATCTGATGATATTTTATGCACCATTATTTCTAGAGGTTTACAGACCTTCTCTGCATTTAAGTAATATTAGCTAGTGTATGTGAAATGATTCCATGAGAAAACATGTGAAGCAATACAGTGTTAAAATAAAAGACATATCAATGTTAATATTACAGAATATTACACTATTTTTATACTTACTGACTTACTGCACTTACTAATTTGGTCAAGGGGAAGGGGAAAGTGTAGTAATACTTAGTTTTGTAACAGCTGAATCCCTGAGGTTCAAAACCTGACACAACCATCTCATGCATTAACCCCTTTTGTAACAGAAATTCAGTTGGGAAGGCATTTACTTATAACAGTGGTGTAGTATTAAAGAAAAAAACAGAGAAAGCAAATACTAGTTTAGTGTCCAGATTACCTGCGGATAAAGGTTAAACTGTACATTGCTCATATTAGCATTTACCTGCATTTGTTATTGTTTACATTGCAGCAGAAAAATCTAGGAAATTATCTTCTGCTCTGCAAGAGCAGATTGCCTGTGTTCTAAGTCTAGAAAATCATTTTTTTGCTAGAGTTAAAACCAGGACATGCAGTAAAAAGGAAAGGAACTGTTCAAAAGCCTGAATTTTCAAGTATCTCAAGTATCCTGAAGTCTACTTCTAAAGCACAAAGTTAAGAAAGTTAATTTTAAATCAATTGATTCTTGGCAGCAACTGCATACACTGGAAACAGGTCTTCATAATTTTACATAAACCTTCCTTTAAGTTTAGGAAGTTGCAGACAAAGAGAAAAATATTAATCAGATAAGCAGCATATAGCAATATTCATTAGTCCCCAGTCCTTCATTACAATACCTTCCAAAGGCTAAGCTATTATTTTTTCCCCCGCTGAAATGTTTCCTGTCTAGATTCTACAGTCAGAACTCATTCATATCAGGCCACCACAAGAGAAGGACGTGCTCTAGGGCAACTATATTACAGTAGAAGAAAAAAAGGTAACAACTTTCCAGCTTAAAATACATTATCACCAGGTCTTCATCAGTGGGACGGAGTGAAAAGGTTTATCTAGGAATTCCATTTCATTTTTCTCTTGAACTGATTTTAATAGGATGCTAGAGTAATTTTCTATAATTTAAGATGCATGGGGGTTTTTTGTGTGGTTTTTTTTGTGTGCATTTTTTTTGTTTTTGGTTGGTTGGTTGTTTGTTTTTTGGTGGACATGAAATTATTTAACACTTTCATGTCTTTAACGAAGACATTATTTCATTCCGGTAAATAAAAATAATAGTGGACTTCCATTTAGATTTAAGGTCTGATCTGTGCTGACCTACCCATTTGAAGAAACACCTTGAAAATGCACATTTTCAGCAAACCACTTAAATATTTCTTTCATTCAACTATAATTATGAAATTATAATTCAGAAAATATTGAAATAATTCTGTGCTTAACTAAGTGATTAATGATTCTTCTATAACAATTTAAGACAGGACCTAACAGTCTTGAGACCAAATTTCTGTAGAACAAAACTTCATTTGAAGTGTTTTACAAACATCCACTGCTTTTTGCAGGCAAGGGAATTTGAGAAGAGGGGGGGAGGGATGTGATTTAATGTTAAGTTCTTCTCCTGTCCTTAGTAACAAAATAATCAGTTGATGATGCTTAACACTTTTTCTATCTCACTGTCACCCACAGGTCAACAAAAATCTCTATGGGACTCAAAACATGAGTTATATCCTTGACTAATATGTTGAAGAAATTCAACATGCTAGGAAAATACAGTGAAGGCACTTGTAACTCATCCCTGCATTACTGTTTTAAAAATACAACTGCTAATGCATGTCCCTCATAATTTTCTCACTAATGTTTTGGTAAATTAGCCATGTGACAACTTCACAGTCTAAGAAAAGAGAGGTCCTAATTTATTCTGACAGTAGAAATAGCTCAGTGGGGCTGGAGGGACCTCTCTCCCTGTAGTCAGTCCTACAAAGCACAGAAAGTTGAAGCCTGAAGAAAGGGGAAAACGGAGCTAGTACTGAAGACCAGTTTGGCATTCCATGAGAATGCAGTCCACTTGCCTTGGACAGCAAATCTGCCATCTGGTTAACCACGAGGTCATGACAGTACCTCTGAAATTTATTTAATGCACACATACACTCCAAGTAACAGCAGCAGAAGAGGCACTAGCATTAGAGAGTTACTTGATGAACTACAAAGGGAAGTGCAGTGACTAAATATTTTTACTCACAAACATGCATGTACAAGCACAAAAGCATGTCATCAGTCTGGTAGGCAACCATTTTCTTCAATTTTATAATACATGTAACAGTAGACTGCCATTTATTTACACTTACAGACAGCTTTGTTGTAGTCAAGACTCCCTGAGTTTTCCTTTGATTAAGCTGAATCCATATTTACTTATTTGAGTTTTTCTCTATTTAAAAAATAATTTTTGTTTGAATCAGTCTGGAAAAATTTATCAAAATAAGCCATCCTAGCTGCCAGATTGTTGCATAGACCTAGATTTGACCTTAATGTAATTTCCAGTGGCAGGTGATAAATGAAGAGATGGAAAAAGAAAACCGTTACAGAATTCTGATGAGCAAGCCCTGTAAAGAAAATATGAAGACACTATCATCAGATAGTGAAACATAGACCTCATGAAACAGGCTGTATATTACAAGCAGCAGCTGGAAAAGAGCTTATTAAAAATGTGACTGTTAAAAGACAACACTTACAGTATCTGTTTTCTGTGAGGGCTGAGACACTCTGACCTGTGTCATTGAAAGTTCTTTAAACTCACTAAAGCTTACAAGGAGACAAGGATTAAACACAAAATAATAGCAACAAAATAAAAAAGTAATAAAATCTTCATTTATTTTATCACAGTAATTTTAAGCCAGCATTCTGCACTGCAGTGTAAAGACTTGCAGAAAAGGTGAAAGAAGAAATTTTTTATTCACTAATGCACAGCAAATGTCTTGTTAGTGACTTGATATTTCATTTTTTGGAAACTCGGCCCATACTTAATAGTGAAGAGTGTTTCCTCTTGCTAGAGTCCCTCAATGTAATTTCAACAAGCTAGAAAACTTGTCATTATTTTTAATCTTATAATTATCTAATTTAATAATTTTAACATCCTATACTTCATAATTTCATTAGATATCAAGTACAAGTGCAGACAAGTTTTGCCTTGGTAAGTAGCCGTAAAGGCCATCTGCAAGACAGGTTAAAAAAATCATTTATAGAGGTATACTTGTAAAACAGTCTAATATATATCAATTTAAAATTCTGCAATCTATCAATTACTAGACTGCTTTGGATGGGGGGGGGAAAGCCTAGTTCATCTTTTTGTCTCTTTAGAAAGTTGTCATTGTTTCTGGTTATATGCTTCAACAAGTGTGCTGCCTGGCACAGTTCTCCCTCACAGCTCCATGTTAATGAAAAGTTTGTAGATCAAGAAATAACAAGGGGCAAACGTAAGCAACTTATAATAGCTTGCTTACATTATTCAGCATGTGGTGTATGAGCACAAAATATTTACAAGGTTCATTTTACATGCACATTAATTATGTAAAATTAGAGATACTAGGAGAGAGCCATTAAGTGTCGATTAGACAACAAGATCAAGAATGCTGACAGTGCTGGTACTAAGAAACCTAGAGTTTACTTCCAAAGGGAAGACAGTTCATTAACATTTTAATTTGTTTCTCAACAGTTCAATTATAACATACCTAATGTACTGGACATTAACCTTTGGGGGCCTGAATCAAACTGTAGATCAGTATAAAATTACTTTACTCCTTCCATCACCTTACTCTGAAATCTTTCAAAAGGCATATCTCCTTCACCTGTAAATGTTTAGGGCAACACCCAATAAATTGATGAGAATTTTTTCTTTTTCAATGTAATGTGGAGTTCTTCAACTGAAACTAAAGTGCACATAAGTGTCAGGGAACACAAGCAAATATTTGGTTTTAAAAAGGAACATAAAAAGTGGCAATATGAAACTTTTTTCAATAGCACAATATGTATGGCACTCTGAGTGTTTTAGGTATCTTAAGACTGCATGGTAAACCTTTCTCATGCTTCACTCAGTTGTCAATTAACTTGAGTAAACTGATTGCAAAAGAACTTATGTTAACAATAAATTTTAAAACATAAATCTATATGTCAAAGTTTGTTCCAAAAAATCTAATGCAAAGAGTCCAGATTCTGGCAAAGAAAACAGTTTCTGGTGTACATAATATTTCAGAAGCTGTTATTAAAAGCAGATAGCAATGTGGACTCTAGTCTCTTAATAAAATTAAACTTACCGTCTGAAAATGGAGTATATAATACCATAAAAATGTTAAAAGATTTTTTGGTTTTTTCTCAGGGTAAATCCTATATAATTTTGCTTGCATTCAGAGTTTTTCCTCCTGTTGGCCTAGCAGACATTTTACTTTGATAATCAAATAGAAAAAATAGGAGAAAGTAGTTATTTTTGCAATCCAAGTAGCATATAAATTGGCAATACATGCTATTTACATGCTGCTTAGTCACCTTTTTTAAGATCCAATCATAAGTATAGTTGCATAGGTGGCATCCTTCTACTGTGCAATTTCTTTTCACAATTTATTAATTGTGAAGAGAGGACTTGAAAGTAAAAGGTTCAGCTTGTCTGTTTATGATAGTGTCCTGTATGGCCCTAGGGTTGGGATACACTTCCATGTGTTCATCTTACTAACGATACATCAAGCAACAGAAAAGTGGACATCAGTAGTTAAGGAGCTGAAAACATTTATAAAATGGTGAACATACTGTACTTTTGGAGGCAAGTAGCTGTCTGGCCTGCCTTTAGTTTTGACTACTAATTTATGAGGTCTAAATTGCTGACAACAGGCACCAGTAAAGATTCTCATCATGGGTATTAAGCAAAAACAAGGGTATCCAAGTGCATCAAAACACAATTTGAGCACTCTTTGTTTAATAAATAGCAAAATATACCTTCAAATGTAGTGAGGAAGCAGGTACTGGAAAAGACAAAATAAGGTATATATATGACAATAATAGTACATGACTATCCATTGCTTTTGCTTGGGGCAATCAAGAAAAAAAAAAAAAAGTCCTGCACCTGTCTATTACAAAGCCTACTTAAAAGGCTAAAACAAAAGCTTGAAAGGAAAACATGAATAAAATAATGTTAGTTTATTTGTAAAACAACTTTGAGTTACTTTTTTATTTGTAATGAGAGATTTACTATGAAAAGCAAAGTGGTTTAAGTGCATTACCAAAAAAGGTTATCGTTCAGTGACAAATGTGCATGTTTTAACCACTTTTTTGTTACATACCTTCAAATGTTCCAGGTTATATTCTACCAAAGACTGAATACTTGGCTGCTTGACTTCCAAGGTTTAATTAGCAAAAAAACCCCCAAAATCACATTAAACTTCCAGTACCTGTGAAGAGGAAGATGCTATTTAAGGTAAACATCCAAAAAGAGTATTCACCCTTATACCTAAGTATACTTAAAATCTGACTATGTATTTTGTCCATTTAAAGTGTGGCCACTCATTTAAGAACACAGCAAAGAAAAAAATTAGGTTAGTTCCACAAAAAACCTTATTTGGCAGTAGATTTAATTAATCTTCATTAAAAAGCCCAGTGTGATGACAAACTCTAACAAAGACCATATTCAAATAACATATGCTTTTTGATACCTCTCAGAAGCACACATCTCAGGTAGAGATGAGAGCATATCCTCAAAGGTGGAAAAATATTTTGTTTCTTACAGAGCAGCGGTTTTCATCTTTCTTGTTCTATACTCCTGGCATGACACACACACTGTAGAACTCTGAAGATCAGTTTAGTCCTAAAAATGAAGTTTCCATAACCTACAGCAGAGAAGTTATTATCATAGAATTATAGAATGGTTAAGGTTGGAAGGGACCTTAATAAAGTTCCAATCTCCCTGCTATGAGCCGAGACACCTCACACTAGACCAGGCTGCACAAAGCCTAATCCAACCTGGCCTTAAACACCTCCAGGGAGGGGGCATCAACAACCTCCCTATGCAACCTATTCCAGTATCTTAGTAACACTCAGTAAATAATAAATGACCAGATGCATACCAGCAAGGCCTAATTCTGGACTACAGTGTCCAGAGCTTGGAAGGGAATCAGAGAAACCCTAAATTCCACTTCCTTGAGCTACATTTGAAGTCTTTCTATAACAATTGGAATTAAAAAAAAATGGTGAAATCACAGGGAGAACATTAATCTTTGAAGTCCTTAGAAAGAGAGAGGTGCAATTTCTTGCCATCACCTGATGTTGCTTTAAGCCATTTGAAATATTTGCTTGATCACTCTAATCTAGCAGTTGGAAATAGACCTATTCTAAGACAAACAGCACTCACCTATTGCAGAACTGATTAGTATTTCAGCATGAACACCATTCCTCTGGGTTTTTTTTATATGCCTCTCAAGAATAATTTAATATAGAAAGCTATGCAAACACATTAAGCAAGAGAGTTATTTTCTGTGGGTTGATTTTTTTAAAATAGAATTTTCAAGATTAATCTCAGGCTGTACATTTGTAATTCTAAACTAATGCCTTTTTTTGAAACCCAAGGAGTTTGAAGAAAGAGGAGACGGCCACAAGAGACTCAACTGGATAGAAATTAAATGCTAACTGCAGAAATGTCAGATTCCTGAAAATACTTCCTTATCATTGGCTATAACAAATCAAGGTTGTATTATTCAAGTAAACAACATATTCATGGCTGTTGAATTTCAATAGCAATATTTAGCCTAATGCTGTCAGCTTGTTTTAACAAATTTGAATAGTAAATAGTAAATAACCAAAATTTGCATTTTCTATTAGTTAAGTGGTATATGGGGAACTTTTTTTTCCATGAGTAATCATGGAAATCATCCATGATGATTACTCATCACAGGATATGTATTTATCCCAGAACAACTATTTAGAGAATTAAACAAGGTAATGCTGTTATGTTGTAGCTAGTTTGAAGGAAAGCAAACCTTTATAAAAGGTCTTTAAAAAATATTTTAAATTTAGTAACTTTAGCAAGATTTTAATCTTGAAACACAAACTTACTAAATTTGAAAATTCTTAGCAAGCTCAATTTAGTGAGAACTTTTCTTTGAAAGTTGGGAGGAATAAAACAATAAATCTGAATTTACTTCTATTTTACTATATAATGAGAAAAAAGGAAAATTTCTTCAGCTACTGGTGAGACTTCTTGCGGGTTTACAGGTATTTCATATTTCTTTGTCTGCACACTAGTTCTTAGAACAGATCCTATGCCAGCATTTTCAAAACTCATCAACCTGTCTAAGCTGTGCTATACGAGATCAAAAAGTGACAGGGAAGACCTTAGGACTGTTATATGCATTTTATGATATTAATCATCTAATGAGTTGGAACAGTTCCAGTGTATAAGATGAGTGAGTAAAAAGTGAAAAAAAGCCACTTTGAAAACAAACTTAAGTACTGGGCACCAATCCCAATTGTAAACTACTAAGACACAATATACTAAAGGGTAATGGCTAAAGCCTATTTGAAGAAACTGTATTTCAGTCACGCTGTAATTTAAATAGACATATAGAGCAAAACTAGTCAAATACAAACACATTATTATCTTTTAAATGAAACATAGGGGAAAAAATGACAAGTGACAAAATCCATATGTACAGCAAAGCTTAATTTACTCAGGCCAATTAGTTCGTAAGCAGTCTGCAGCACTGGACAAACCAATGCTAATGAAGTTTTGAAAGAAAAAGCTTTAATGTTTATGCAACCAAAGGTATACTTGAAAGAAATTGCAGTCTGTATTTCAAGGCACCATACATAGCGTAGGGGGTTGGACTAGATGATCTTTCGAGGTCCCTTCCAATCCCTAAGATTCCGTGATTCTGTGATTGAGGTGCTGAACTAGAATAATTAAAGAAGGAAAACAGAGTACATTTGCTTTACTTTGCCTTCTGATCTCCTGAAGAGTACAAATGTAAATATGCAGAAGACCTTCAGGGGCATTTCTAGAAATGTGCTATGTAACTTTGTAACACCTATTTGTCAACATCTAAACCTCTGTTTCTTCTTGGCCAGTTCAGTGAATTCCCTTACCTACAGGCAAACACTGAGATCTCTACCAGGATTTAAGATAAATGTTAAGGCAAGATTGATACAATGGGCTTGACTGTAATGCACATACCATCTGCAAACCAAGACAAAGTCAGTAGTTAGATATTGTAGGATCCAAACAAAATGTACAGCTGAAGTTTGAGTCACAAACTAGAAAAGCAGAGTGAAAAGACATCAAGCCAATGACCAGAATAGGAATGCATATGGGATAACAACCCAAAGACTAGGATCTTCCAGACTCTACAACACAGAACAGTGCCTAGAACAAAAAGCAGGAAGGGCTGAAGTAAGGTCAGGCAGGCTAAGCCAAGCACTAAAGTGCCCCAGAAACCTGAACTGCAGTGCAAGTGTCAGTACATAGCAAGATACAACTGCTTACTCCAGCTGTGGCATTAACATCCACATCCTTCTTCCTCTTCAATATCACGGAATGCTGTTATTTTCTAGTAAATATGAGCAGCAAAGCAAACAGGTTTATTCTCAAAGAAATTACAGCAAAGACAGTAACTACGCAGTTAAGCTATAACAGTGGTAAGACCTAAAATAGCCGGACTGTTTTTCCCCACAACTGAGCTGCAGATGGATCCCATTTGCAGTGGAGTTGCAAGTAAAGTGGTGCAACATCCAGTCCTAGTGTGAATCATGATTAAAACTTTGAAAGGTGTCCTACCTTTTTTATGGACAACAATCTAGGTTCAAAACCCAACAAGTTTGATAAATACTTCCTTTGTTCATTGTGCAGAGAATATTTCTAGTGGGTCAGCAGCAGGAATACTGTACATGCCATATATAAGCATTCTGAATCTGAAACTTGGAATACATTCCATCCATTCATCAAGGTAAACTGTTTCTACCCCAGACATACATAGTTCAGGTTCATAAAACAGTAAGTTCCTGAAACTGCAGATTTGCTTTAAGTAGCCCAAATTGAACGTGTTTTTTTTTTTTTTATAGCATGCTGTGCTCACAAGGACTCATCAGTACTTTTCACTTTTATATTGTTTCCATTTAGACTGAGACACAATTGAAGTTGGGTCTAATTCGGATGCCAGCAACAGTCTGATAACTTATTCTCTCCTGCTGAAACAGCTTGCACTGGAAAACAGGATTTAAAAATCAGAAAGGTGAATGACAGGGTAGGCTCATAACAAAGTGTCTCAGCCAGTAAGACACATACCCCTTACCTCCAGACTCCTACAAGCAACACAATCATCCGCAGCAGAGCGTGTATGTGCTTTTCCCAGACCTGGAACTTGAGATGTGGAGCTGGTGGTAACTTGGAAGCACTCACAGAAACACACTGTGCCAGCACCGGAACAGGGAAAGAAGAATTATAGCAGTGAGATAAAATTCCTGTAACCTTACTCTCCAATAAGCCTGCATCTGCAAAGCAGTCCAAAACTACACCCATACAACTAACTTGAGGCACAACAGCCCAGAGCTCTCCACAACAAAGAAACAAAAATCAACAATGTGGCCAAGCCTTCCCTGTTAAACGAAGAAATCTTTGGGGATATCCTCCCCCCACTGGACAGATTCTTGAATAACATTTGCAAAGCATTATGATGCAGAAATTTTGTCTCCACCCAAAGCACACAGTAAAGGTGAACTCTGCATGAACACACTCATCAGACCTCAGCTGGTCAAGCTGACCTCACACTAAAGCAGTCTCTGCTGAGGCACAAAACCTATTAGTCAAACTGCTCTTTTGAGCTGGTAGCCAAAAATAGTATCTGGAAAAAAGATCTGTTTAAAAGAGAAATTCCAAAATAGTAGCCAATATTCAGTGCAAACAAAGGAAAATGGCAGGTTGTATTTTTCTTTGGGCTTCGGGTTGTTTCCCTCCTCCATCCCAGTAAATGTGAAAAAAACACAATCAGAAAACAGGCATTATTTTAAAATAATGCTTATAACATGCCAACGTGTCAGATTACACCTAAAATGATTGTAGCAGTTCAACAAGGTAATGACGAACCTCAGATTTACTGAGATTTTAATCCTAGTCTTCCCACGGTTATAAACTCACAAATGAAATAGCTGTGTCTCATTTAACCTCATTTTACAGGTCAGAAAGTAAACACTTACCAGGCTATTCAATAGCTTTCATACAGAAAGACACACAGAAGTATTTATTTTTTAAAAAACATTTTATTTTTTTTTTCTGAAAATAATTCATTGCCTATTTTAGAGAAACAGCATTTATTAAAATAATTACCACTTACTCTCTGAAGATTACACTTCCTTTACCATTCCACAACATGGCACAGGAACAATAAAAGATCAGCAGCCATTAAGGTTTTGTGACAAAACACATTTATTCTGCAGGTGTTAAATCAGTCTGAAATGTGTAGTGCAACAATGATATGTCAGATAATTGGTCCAAAACTTTGATAACTATTTGAAATAATTAATTTCAAATTTAATTTCTACTTTCCTCAAAACATTTTCCTTGGGTTAACATTGTCACCATTCAGTGTTCCTCTGTGGATGTGCACATAACTGTATGCACACATACACAGAAACAGTGTATTTGTGTACATGCACATATGAAACAAAATTTAAACGTTTTAATAAGCATACTTTCTTCTTCAATTTTAGGGCCCTTTAACAGCAGCCATACAGATGTTTTATCCGCAATATGCTTTTGAAATAGAACAAATGTTTCTGTAGTCCTTAGATCCAATTAAAATACACAAAACATTTTCTTCATGGACATACTCACTTCAATGCACAAACCCCTCTCTTTGCTCCACTTATTCTATTAGTATAGGTACTTAAACGATGCATAAGGCTTTCAGCAGAGGTAAATGCCATTTTTAAGAACCCAATAAAAAGATAAACAATACAGCAACCATAACTCAATACTGAAAAATATTTGCAAAAAAAAGTACAACTGTAAACAGTATATTCAGGTCCAGCCTCAGACAGAAAGTAATTTCTCCTGATGGCATTAGGCCCCTGTTCAAATCAGCATTTAAGAATGTGCTTATTAACATTAAGCACCAGCTTTAGTCAATACAATTTAAGTTCAGGCTTAGAAGCTTTTTGAGTCAGGGCCTCAATGATTAGAAGAGGCTCAATTACAAATTAAAGGTAGCAAAACAGTCAATAGTGCACTGGGAAAATTAAAATCTACAAACTTTTTTGAGATTTAACAACTGGTCAAATATGGTAAGTGCAAAGTCTGAAAGACTAAACTTGCTTTGTCAGTGCTACATTCCAGAAGAATAAATACAAAATATTATAAAATATTTGAGTTTTATCTCATTTTCCCTGTACTTCCTGGCAGAGTTGCCACATATATTATTTGAGTAATGTATCTAATTTCTTCAATCAAATAAATAAATTACTCTTCCAATTAAGCTGCTCATTTCAGTCAAGAACAGAAGTGATATAAGGAATGTTACGGCACCTGTGACTACCAAAAATAGAAGAGGAGAAAAGTGAGCATACTGCTTCTATATGGGAAAAAAATCAGTAGCAACATAAAGCATCCTTCAAACTATCTGTTAATAAAAACCAAATGTCATTGTGCTTATTAAACTGAATTTTTAATCAGAAACTTTAAGGAATTAAGAGACTATTTAAAACATTTTCCAGTTAACAAGAAACAGTTTAAAATTCTCTCCTTTACCCTAAAATGTCTGGGCTATTCTAATATAATTTGAGGAACAGAAAAGGCCTCAGTAAGGTCTTAAAAGGCTGCTGAAAACGTGCAGCAGAGTGGCTAATCAGAGCACAAAAGGGCCAACAGCAAAATAAAGCAGATGTTACTAATGCTTTCCCTGAAGCAAAGGTGTAGTGTGAACTCATTAGCTCTCTGCTCTGTTGGTCCTGGTGTTTAACCAGACAGCACCTGCCACAACTGGAAACAGCCTCAGCACAGAGGTGACTTTTCCCCATCCAGCTGTTATGGGACTAAATAGAGCCTGGAATATGCCCTGAAAGAGGAAGGAGGCAATTCCATGGGTAAGGTGACACCCACAAGATAACTGAGGAAAACCAAATTATTTCATTGTTCATAGGTTTCATTTGGAAGCCAGATTCTGAATTTTAAATTTAAGGAACTTGGGGCTTAAAACCAGACATAGCTGCAGGATAGTACATCATGTGTCTTCAGGAACTGCTACCTAGGTGCTCAGAATGCAGCAAATGAGGTAACTAAGGGTCTGTCTCAACTTTGAGACAGACTTCTCACACTAAGAAGAGCAGCTGTGCTACAGTTGTAGCATAAGCATTTCCTAGTCCCTCCAAATAGCACACTTTTCACGTGTCCTCATGGTACAGGCAGTGATTCATCTTCTCAGCCATTAAGTAACTGGCACTTCTTAATTGAGTGTGTTGGTACCCTTCTAATAGATATATTTGTATGGCGACCATTTTTCCTTAAGGAAATTAATTTATCATGTGAATACTAAATAATTATGAGATGCCAGCAACTTTGTCAGCACCAGGCAAGCTCTATCCAAACAGCACTAGAAAAGCCTGCCATTGTCACCCTGAGCTCACTGTCTGTTTATAGAATTACTTTAACCAGTTGAGTAAAAAGAGATTATGCTCTTTCAATTCATACACCCTTTTAAATTAGATGTTGCTTTGAAGACTTCTTTTTGTCAACCTCAGCATTCTCTCTCACTGCTTCAATGTCACCATACAGACACAGTTTTGAGACATACTAATACATTCCTCTCCCTTTTGATTCTTTCACATGACGCTCTGTCAGGGGACAAATCTATGGAAGCATATACTGATTTAATTCTTAAATTAAAAAAAAAAGCAAAAATCACTTTTCAAAGCAGATGTTACTCATTTTTATAGTGTTAGAAAAATACAAGTACAAATTTCAGTATATGTATTGCCTTCCTTCCAAATATATCTCTTTCGTACTTATAATCTAGATAGTTCAGAATATAAACACAGCTCTAGTTTTTCATACTGTGTAGCATTATTACATTTAAAAAATCTGCAACTAAAAAGAACAGACAAAACCCTGGTGTCATTGTACTGAACAGGAAAACTCACAAATTTCAGGAGTTTTACAGAATCAGTTCTCTACGTTCAATCTTAAATTATAACATGCTGCTTATGCAAATACAAAATAAACAGCCACATCTAAACAAATTACATTTTCTCTGCACTGTACAAACTACACACATCAAAAAAGACTACTTTTGCCCAGAAAATACACACTCTTGTGTATAACTTCAGGCTCAGGAAATCAGCTAGAGGTTTCATCATTAAACACTCTGTTCTTCTTCAGCACTGTATTCAGTTCCTCAATCACGTTTGATGGCAATCTGTTATCTAATTCCAAAGTAGTTTTGTTTGGTTTGTTCTTATTTTTCTTCAATGCCTTATGTGGTCTTTGGTGTAGGTCAATCATCCCTGCACCTACATCCTCAACAGAGATCAACCTCCGATGTGTTTTTCCATGATTTCGCACTTCCTCCTCCTTCCGTTCCAAACATTGTGCCACAATACAGGCTTTTTCTTTCAAGTTTTGTCTTTCTTCTAGAAAGAAATTTTCTTGATGCTCACCAAATTTTTGTTTCCCTGATTGCAGTTCTATATTCTGAACAAAGAGAAATAAGATCATTAACACAATATTCAATAATATTTAAATTGCAGGTTTTGCTCATTAGTTTCACATAACAGCTTAAAAGAAAAATCAATTTTACTCAAGAGCTGAGACAGCACAATTAATAGTTTTGAATTCCCACTGTTTGTGCTATTATCCTTTAGTAAGCATTTTTAGTTAGTGTATCTTCTGATTTAGTGATACTTCTAAAAATCACATAAATATTTCCATTAAATGCACCATGAAAATGAAGACATTAATTCTCATACATTCACAATTTGATTTTTCATTCTCCCAGGGCAGGCTCTCTTTTAGAGACTTACAGCAGATCCATATACTCTTTAAAAGCTCAGAATTCTCTAAATCAAACAAATACAACTGAGAATGTTGCAATTTTGATCACTTAATGACTAAGCTACATGAATATACAAAAGATAATTTTACACGATCAGATTAACATTTTCAGCAGCTGTTCTGTAATGCTTGATAAATTATGAAGACTGTGTGCTTTTTCAAATTTAGGCTGGCAATTTTAAGTAACGTACTGGGCACTCAGATAAAACAACAGACTGATGGCAAGGCAACTGTTCCATATGGGTAAACTGTTTTCAGGTTCTTAAGCGGTAGGAAATGAAAAGTTAATCAAATGATGCATACAAATTTGCAAGTATTGTGGCCCACTGGAAGAAGCACATCTGTACAGTAAAAGAAAACTGATGAGAAGCCAACATCCACACTAACATTGTATCAGGGATGTTGCCTTTTTAAAAAAACCCAAACATTTTGGACTAGCTGTAGCTTTCTCCTACTGACATAAGGCCAATTTCTGGCTGCAGTGCATTATATATGCTCCTGCACAGAGTATCTTCAACTTCAGTTCCATCTGAAAGCAATCCAAGTTCACACGCTTCAGAAACACTCCACAATGCAAAGCAAAACACTGAAGATTTGCTCGTAAACTACGTGCCTGATACTAACTAGAATGCTCATGTAACTATATCTAATTCAGTTCCTCTATTGTGTTTGAGTATTTTTTTATGTTTGCTTTAACATATATGAGGTATCAAGATTCAAAGACACAACCTGCTCATATGCTCTGGATGAATAATTATACAAATCAAGCCAAAATGAAGTGCCACAAAAGAAAGAAAGAACCAAAGTGTCCCTCAGCTTTAAGTATCATCTAGTAGTCAGTAAAGATGTCATGTATGAAAGAAGTATTCCGAGACCTCATTTTCTTTGAGAACTGTAAGGTTCTTCCACAAAACGAATGATCTGCCTACTGCCACACCAACTGAGCAGACAGAATACAATGAATTCCTCTATCATCCTCATTTGCCTTCTGTGTTTTAAAGTGATATTTCATTCTTCATGAGGACAACAAACGTAAGCCCATTACAAAAAAATAAGTGTTGATGCGGCAGATTAGCTGCTGCGTAGTAAGAAAAATGGTAAATATTACCTGAATCTACATTGAAAAGATCTAAAGTATAAAACAGGGCCTAAATTTGTGTACTCTCTTGAAATTTCACCTGAACTAGTATCCGTTCAATAAGAAAAGAAAAACATTTGGATTACATAAATCACAATTTTTAGAAGAACAGGTAAAGGGGTTATTTTATTGGTACCACTTTTAAGAAGGCTGGTATTTCTACATGCTTTCACCAAGAATGAAACTTACCCATTGAGAATGGAGAATCAGTGGCCATGCTTAGTGCAAAATAAATAAATAAATGAAGCCAGACCCAGAACAATGCACATAAGAGCTCATACTGCTACATGGATTACCCCTGGTGCATACTATAGAGCAGATTTTAGCTTGCCTGAAGACTTTTAAATTCTACCGCCACCAGTAACAACTGCTGTCAGTTTTGAATTTCCTGCTATCACCTAATCCAGCAAGAAGCATGCTAATATTTAATGTGTACAGCTATATTCAGTTAAAAAAGCTCAAGGCAACTGAGGAACCTTCCTGATGACACGAGTGCGTGGAGTTCTGATAATATTTCAAAAAGCTATAGTTTTCCTTCTAAAATAACTTATTTTCATTTAAAAAAATACTACATGAAAGAAGACAGTGATATTACCACCAGTGGTTCACGCTCAATTAATAGAATGACAACAAAAGGACTAACTGTGATAATACATACACAGTAGGTGAAATGTAAATTGTCATACAGTACCTTTCAGAAAACACAGTAACACAATCCAAGCTATTAACTGGTACTCAGCAAACCAATATATATGAATTAGTAGTAAAATTCAGTCAGGAGTAACAATCTTCTATTTACATAACTTTTTACATCATGTTACATCTTCTGAAAAGAAAAATACTGACTGCGCTTCTGCAATCAGTATAGTTCTCCCTGCTAAACTGGGTATGGGGGGAGCCCTTTATATAATGGAAGTAGGAACAGATCAAATACAGCACTCAAATTTAAAAGTTGTCTACTTCTCTGAAACAGTCTTGGATATTGGCATGTAGCCCCTTAACACAGATTACTACTCAACATTTTGAACTTTTAAAGAAGATTTGGTATGTACAGGAATTCTAACTCCCAGAAAGTGCACTGTGAGAATATTCAACTGATGGAGCCAAATTCTGTTGTTCAAATTAGAGAACTAACAGTTACAGTTAGAAGCATTTTCCCTTATCACAGATCAAAATGCTGTGTGAACAAAACTGCCACATAAATTTCTTAATAATATTATTTCTCCATAATCTCTGCACATTGCCAGCAAAACATATGGAGCAACTCTAGCTATTTGCACCCTTCATTATCCCTGCGACACACTGTTCTTTAAAAAAATTTTTACAGATATAACCCATTTTAAGTGAGTATGGTATTTGACCATGGCTTGAAAGACAGAGAAAGTTTTTCCTCATTCCTCAGTCTTCCTGTATTTTGATATAAATGTACAGACACACTGCATACTTGTTTTACTATTTCGATTTCAGTTAAATTATTCTAGATGATAAATATGCATATTATAAATGCACTATCCATGTATGCAACAAATGCAGAAATAATGGAAATTTTGGATTCTCTTTGTTATTAGAAGGAGTTTTACTTATACAGTATTTTCAAACTTTCTGTATTATATATTTATCTTGTTAGCACACAATAAAATTATTGCTTCGAATAATGGGATAAAATATGACATTCAATATAGACTTCTCGGCCTAGAACATTAATCTGTTGCATTCAGATTAAGTACCACTATTTTTCCCAAGCAGAACAGTGCGTCCATTACCACTGCTTCTTCACAGCTGGGAAGTTCTTCCCAGAAGCATCAGTATCTCTATGTGGATACCAGAAACCCATCTCAATCTCGTATGACAAAATTGAGATATATGTCCTGGTTTGAGCCAGGATGAAGCCAATTTTCCTTTTACTGATTTTTTTTTTTTCCTTCAGTAAGCTTTCTTTTAACTAGCACCAGAACATTCCAACTAAGACTGGTAAGAACGAAATGTTTTTCTAACTGCTAGGTCTTCAAGGTCGCACCTTCACTCTGCCAGCTCAGACACTACAGGGAGATCTATGACCCCCCCGTAGGAGGCTGAGTTAGACAGACAGCAAAATTGGCCAAAGATATTCCATTCAATATATCTACGTAAGCTCAGAGGAAGGTCAGAGATCACAGAAGACAACTTCCTTCCTGCTTCTTCTTCCCTTCTCTTTCATCCATGGCCGGTGTCTGGGGAGGACTCTGTCCATCCACCACCATCGACCCTTAGGCTCGAACTCTCCTGACCCTCATCACTCTGTGCTTTCTCCAGCAGCTCCAGGATTTTTCGGGACTGTTCACAGCTCAGGAGATGCTGTGGGAGTTGCTGGGGGTGGGGGGAGATAAGAGGCTTTTGCACATATCTGAACATACATGTATATAGTTGTGTATATATTTTCTTTTATCATTACTGTTTAATTAAAGCTGTGTAGCTTCGTTTTCAATCCAGCCAAGTCTCTCTCTTCTCTCTCTCCTTCCCTAGCTGGGTGGGAGTGGAAGGAGATCGAGAGCATTGTTGTCCAACCTGAGTGAAACAGTGACAATGTATCACGAGTGCATGTAAAATACTGACACAGCACAGTCTCTGCTAAAGGCTGTAACTAAACTCTCTTGTTCTTCATTGAGATTAATAATATTACAAATTAAAATTATCAGAGTTAGTTCCATCTGAGCTTTTCCACTACATGCACAGAGCAGGTATTTTAAAAAGGTACATTTACAGGTACAAGTCCTATTTACTTTTAATCATTGCTCAAAAAACCCAAACACAAATAAAAATCCTCTATTGATTTGCTGAACAGCCAAAGAGGTGACATGAGTTTAGGTCTCAATGTTTTTTCATATTAAATTGTCCTAGCTGTTCCTTGTTTGACAAAACAATGAAAAGGACATGGATTATAAGAGCTTTTATTTTTTATTTACCCATCTCTAGAGAGTTCATCATTACGGGACTATTTAGAAATACAGCATTGTAGTTAGAAGTTCTACACCAAATTTAAACTCCACTTACTTCTGTACTCCCTCTGATTTTACAAGTGTTCTTCTCCTGTTGAATAGGAATTAGAGGTAAGCCTCCGATCTTTGGACTTTTAGTTACAGACTGTTTTCTTGCTTTTCCAGCAGGTGGCCATATA
This sequence comes from Apus apus, assembly GCF_020740795.1. Taxonomy (NCBI): domain Eukaryota; kingdom Metazoa; phylum Chordata; class Aves; order Apodiformes; family Apodidae; genus Apus; species Apus apus. Next base: position 92,616,428 of record NC_067285.1, on the reverse strand, counting down.
TCTGCATGCTGAGGAACAAAATAATCCTTACTTTTGGTGTGCAATGTCATAAATACACCACATTCTTTTGTATGTAAGATTCTCTTGCATAAAGCTATCTATTGCACAACAACATGCCCTCCTCTTGTGGGAGAAGGGGGAAAAATACTATGATGCTTGAAATTACGTTAATATTTTGTAACTGCTGCACAATACTGAGTGAACAGAACCAAAATGTCCCTATGTAATTATAATGTATCAGACATCTTCCCTCCATATTATATAATATGGAAGAAGATAATACAATTATAGAAAATATCATGAAAATGTCATGAAACAAGACACACACATTGACATTTGAACAATTTCAAAATTCCACATTAGCATGCTTTCAGGAGTCCCAATGAAAGTTTCTGAAATGAAATAACTTCAATTTGCAAACAGGTGTTTAAAAATTTATATCAATAATTTAGAAGAAAAACAATTGCTTAACCTACAACAATAACATGCGTTATCAAAAAGGAAATGCCTTGACATTCTGAATGATCCAAAACCACAATCTACAAGTAAATCAGGCTTCTATAACAGTCTTTGCTTTAGCTCTACTCAAACAGGCCAGTTTTGGGGAGAACTCCAAAGTGTGCTGCTTCATTCTGAGCGAAAAAAAAAATACTGGGAAGAGAAGGGAAGAAAAAAAAATCATTAATTACTTAAGGATATATGCAAAAATGTGTATTGCAAATAAATTGTTAAAAAATGTAAGAGGTCTGTAATAAACTTTGATTAGCAGATCATATAGAAATTTCACATGTAGAAATCTGAGCACGTGAATCAAAGTCATATGAGCTCCACAGAAGCAAAGTTTCTGAAGCTTGGAGATGAGTACATGAAACTCAACTAGCCCAAGTGAAAAAGGAAACTGGCAAGCCAGAACTGCAAAGGAACCCTGATGAAAGCTAAGAATACTTCATGTAAATAGTGGCACAATACTAATCCAAGGCATTAAGCATAACAAACAGGAAAAAAGGAAGTCTGTCTGAATATAAGAAAAAAATGCCTTTTATTGTGAGAGTGGTTGAACACTGGAAGAAACTGCCCTGAGATGTTGTGGAGTCTCGAGTTACTCAAACCTGACTGGACACCGCCCTGAGCAACCTGTTCTAGCTGACCCTGCTTTGAACAAGTGGTGTAGACTAGATGATCCCCAGAGGTGCCTTCCAACCCAAACAGTTTTGTGACACTGTCCAAATCTGTAATGCATCTCTTTTCACAGGTGTGTGGATCTTCAGTGTCCTTTATTTTTTAACATGGTATCCAGTCTTCCAAATCCATGAAGTAAGAAGTCTCTTCAAAATTCCAGTTTTGGTGCTGTGATCATACTCGCAGATAGTCTTCAAGTAAGAACAGCATTACTATTATTAAGCCAATAGAATCAGTAATTGTTGACTTAGAACAGCAGTCCAGAAATCAGAACCCCCAGTTCAAAATTTGGAACAAGTATTTTATACATGTACATCTTTATGGAGTAAAAAAATCTCGTATGTGTTGCTGTGAGGGTGATGTATAAGTCTGTTATAAGAGTTCTCCCCAGTTAACATTAAGAACAATTTCTTCGTATGAAACACTGGGAAGATATTATCTGAAAGAACAAGTCTTGACAACCAGAATCAGTTTATTGCAGACAAAGATACAAGAAAGAGACGTAATTCAAAAAGTGACTGAGAAACTTAAGCCATCCTCTGAAGGAAACTGCCTCCCTTAATTCTCAGCAAGCTTAATGAAACTATCCCTGTCAGTTAAGCAGCCTGATTTCCCTTTTGTGTCTCTAATATTTCTTAAAATAAAACTCTGAGAAAATACATCAGAAATACCAGCAACATATTAGGCCACATAATAAATGTATTTATTCATAGTTTTGCCCTATCTGCTAAACTGCACCTCATGGTAATATAATGTGCCTCTTTCTGGTTGATCAAAAGGCAATGGAACTTGAAGAATATTATTATGTCCATCTTTATATCAATTAATTACTTCCAACTGTATGATACGTATGCTATTAAGTGAATTTGTACAAAACTACCTTAGAATTAAAAACTCAAGTTTCAGCCATACTTCTCAGGATGATTTTGCATAGAACTGAAATGAACAATGGTCTTCCTTCAAATTCTCTTAGTATTTACCAGCCTGAAGTTCAAGATTAATAACCTCTGGGCTAACTTGACTTTCTGTATCAAAAGTATTCTTCTTACTATATTACCGTGGTACCTACCACTTTGTTATTTATATTCTCTGCACTATTTATACTACAGGAATAGGTATTATCAGAAAATGGGGAAAAAAAGATAACAGTAGTACTACTATCTTACTGATATGAATTATCAATTAAGTCTTACACTGCAGCACTGCGGGGCACAGCATCATAGATTTATTTCCCTCCTTATTGCACTGGATCATTAGATGTCAGTCTCAAAACTTAAAAACCTACTTTATAGTATTTTTCCATTTGTACTCTAAACTATTCCACTGACAAATAAAATGTGCTGCCTGCTGATTTCCTAACATAAAGGTGTTCAAATACTGTGATAACAGATTAGGAAAAATACAAGCTATCTTCCGTAAAGAATTTGAAAAGTCTAACTAGAAATAACCTCATTTGACATTTACAGTTTTCTGGTTTAGAAATGGGATAATGCGATAATAATTGTCTGCTGCTGCATGCTACAAATCATTTGGAGATCTTATCACAAGCCTTAGCAACATGAGCCATTGCATTCTCAAGGAGATTTTCACTGAGAATTATATTTAAAGCAACAGACTGCAATAAGAACAATACATCAAATCTACATTGTTAGCATTTGATTTCTCATGCAATTGAAAGACTGATTTTACTAATTTATAGAATGCTGATTAAAAAACCCAAACCCCACCAAAAAAACTCAACCCGAAACAAAACCAAAAACCACTTCCTGTGTAGCTCATTAGTACTGATAATTTACTGTGCTGTTCATTCATTGGAATAAAGTTTAAAAAAACTATCAGTAGCATTAATTCATAAAAAACTGCACTTGAAATTATTTTTCTTGTTATTTTTTTGTTAGAAAAAATATCCTGCACATCGAGCAGTGTCTCTCTGCTTTTTATCTGTACTGTCAGAGGAACTTTCTACATAGCACGCTACCTGAGCAGAATCCTAATAGGCTGCCCTTCTTGTGATTTTATGTCAAAAGGACTTCAACAGTTACCAAGCTTGTAAGAGTTATTCCTAAGTAGCCTTTATCAATAACCTCTGAGCCTATTTGTTGTGACACCACTCTTGTTATGCCCATGAGATGTATGCCAGGACTGGTGTCTGTTTCCATAGAAACTACAATAGTTACTTTAGTAAAGAGAGCTGAACAAGACAAAAAAAAATTTGGAAGACTTACTTATCAGGCATGTATTTTAATCCTAGCACTACTGTCTCTGAAGATCAGATTTTGTTTCAGAAAGCCTCTAAGTTTGTATTGCAATAGTGTTGTGTCTTGTCCGCTTTTATTTAATACTTAAAGCTCACAGGTAATCCTAAATCTAGTGATATTTATTCACAGTGATATTCCCCAAATTTTGTTCAATGTCATGGGAAAGGCAAGAAAAATCTAACATAAATGCAACAAAAATTTAAAACTCTGAACTATCTTCCAGTCTCCTGCCAGGTTGAACTCTTCCCATCTTTCTTAGTCCTACTTTCTCCTATGTAAACATTAAAGTCCATTTGCAAGGATGTGTTATATGGCACTCAAACATACACACAATCAAATAATGGTCTTCATAGACTAAGACCATATTTTTTTTTCAGTTTTATTACATGGAGCGTTCCAGAAACTTTAATGGCACAGCAAGTCTATCTGTTCTAGTCCCTGCTATGCAAAAAAGGTGCTGACAGGCTGGAGAGAGTCCAAAAAGGGGCCACAAAGCTGATCAAAGGACTGGGAAGGCTGCCATATGAGGAAAAGCTGACAGAACTGGGTTTGTTCAGCCTGGAGAAAAGAAGACTTAGGGGAGACCTTATTGTCATGTTCGAGCACTTAAGGGTGGCTACCAGGAAGACAGAAACTGCCTTTTTACAAGGATTCACATTGTCCTGGTTTAAGGCAGGATGAGGCCAACTTTCTTTTTACTGATTTTTTTTTTCCTTCAGTGAATTCTCTTTTAAACAGCACACTTGCTGAAAGTAGCAGCAAGTTTTCCAGCAAGGTCCAAATGTTTATAGTTACTGCTAAGAGATCAAGGATGCTTTGACCCACTTGTTGAATCCACTGTTTCGGACACTAGAAGAGCAGAGGAGTCCAATCTACAATCCTCCCATAGGGAGGAGCAGACTAGACAGATGGCAAAATTGGTGAAACAAATTATTCCATCTATATATTTATGTGGCACTCGGTATAAATTCAGGGTCATGGAAGTCAGGACCCTTCTTCTCTTCTTTTTTCTTCTGTCGATGGTCGGCATATGGAGAGGACTCTGTCTATCCATCTCCTGACTGATACCCAGGCCCATGCACCCCTGACACTCGTAACTCTGCCCTCAGCTCCTGACTCTCTGGTGATCTCTCCAGCAGCAGTTTGGGACTCTTCAGAACTGCTCACAGCTAAGGGGAGTGCTGTGGGAGTTGCTGGGGGTGGGGGGAGGGAATAAGGTTTTGCACATTCCTGTACATACTTGTATATATTTGTACATATTTTCTTTTATCATTAGTATGTAATTAAAGCTGTCTAGTCTGGTTTTCAATCTGGAAAGTCTCTCTCCTTATTCTCTTTCTCCTTTCCCTACCAGGGTGGGAAAGGGAGGAGATTGAAAGCATTGTGGTCATTGGTATAATTGCCGATCCTGAGTTAAACTGTGACACACATGGAAAAGATGAAGGGTAATGGGTGCAAGTTACTTCTGGGGAGATCCCAATTGGACACCAGAAGAAAATTTTTCGCTAAGAGAATAGCTGGATATGGGAATAAGAATAGCTGAATATGGGAATAATCTCCTCAGAGAAGTGGTGGATTCCCCAACACTGGACACTTGAGACTCAGCTTGACATGGTGATAAACTTTCAACTAAAGTGATTTCAACTAAACCATGTTCTTACCTAGAAAGGTTAGCCTAGAGGCTTCTTGAGGTCCCTTCCAGCCTGGCATTCTATGATTCTACAACATATCCATAACACATATATATGATTGTTCAATGGGATTTTCATAACAGCAGTAAAAATTACATTCCTACAATTAGTACCTGTGCAGAAAAAATGCTGATCATCCAGTCCATCTGCGCATCTTGTCCATCACAACATATATACCTAGAATGTAACATATAATTAACAAGAAAAACAACAAAACCTCCTGTTGCAGTTAAATACATTAAATAAGAGGATTCTAAACAACTTCAAGCAGTGCTTACATTCATTTATGTGTGCTGCCTATATTTATTATTAACACTCCACTAAAAAGATTGGGAAATAGGAATACTTCAAATTATCATTTTACCCTTTTTCTCAAGACAATGCATGTGCTACATTTTAAAGCACATAGATACTTAAAAAACCTATTATTCTAAATTTATGAAAATAGTTTGCTTTCTGGCAACAGAAGGGAATAAGACACTGTCCCCAGTACCGGCTTGCGACAGACACCTAACCCCAAAAGATTACCAAACCATATTATTATGACTGTTTAGTTATTGAAGAAAAACATAGCAAAAAGACAACATGGAAGCAAAATAACACCCACTAGTTTTCAAACTTTCTTATCTTTAAACTGAACATTTCAACAAATATTAAACATTAAAGTTAAATCAATCAGATGTTTTGCGTTTACCTACCAGTGGTGCTTTTCAGAAAATACGGCAAGTCCCCAGCTGAAACAAAAAAAAAGTTCAAAAATTACTTTCGGAAACTCACGACATAGACACACTCCTCAAACTGCAGAAATCTATTGCCTTTATACAATGTTATTAAGTGGAGAAAAAAAATAATTACAAAGCTTAAATGTGTACTGAAGATCTAGAATGAAATTGTGGGTTTGATGATGGACTTTGCTCACTTGTTCACAGTTGATTCAAAGGTAATGAACATTCTGTTCTGGACAAAGTGTTAATGCCAAGCCCTGCAGATGACAGCTAACTAGTTGCCTCATTTTGCCTGTGCCTGAACTTTCTGAAACTGCTGAAGTAAAACTGCTAAAATGGTGCCCACCAAAGAGTCCACCACTGTGTGGAAGTCACAGAGGGAAGAGAAGGATGCTTGCACTATAAACAGAAAGAATTACACAAGCCTACAGACAGGTACTCCCGGAGATCCAGAAGTGACTTTGCAATTTGCTTTTAAAAGTAGACTGAAAATAAACCTCATGGAAATAACCTATCTGCAAAGACTCATTTATGTAATATTTTTATTCCTGTTTTGGACTAATCACCTAGTCATTCTGCTCTTAACACAAAAAAATGCAAACCAAACCAATCAAACAAACAAAACCAAAACTAAACCAAAACAACAACAACAAAAACAAGTCAAAAAACCCCAAACTAAATAAAAAACAAGACTCCCACCAACTTTTTCTTTAACAGAACTAAGCTTTGAAATTTAGAAACCTTTTTGGGGCATTTTGATGTGCCCACTGTAAAGAAAAAGTTCAAGTAGATCTTTTTAAAGGCTACAGTCAACTTAGAATCCCTTTGGGATAGGATCCTATAGACATTGTCTCAGCATTGTGGAAACATCTGAGAAAAACAGGTGTAATTTTTCAATGCTCTCTTCCAGAAATATAGTCACTGATGTTTGTAAAGGGCATTGTAGTCTTCAGCTAGAAGAAGAAACATTAAAATAACAAGGATTCTGAAAAAGTAAAATCCCCTATTGAACAACAGGGACTATTAATAAAAGGCCATGACTAGCCGGTTTTCTCTTCTCTCTTTTTTCTTGGTGTGAAGAAGTTGTGTCCACCAATCAAGTGCAGGACACATACGACAAAACTAAGTGAGCTAGCAGCAAACATATCCACAAGAGACAATACACATGTGATTAAGAAAAGCCAATCAATAAAGTAATTTCCTAGCACAGAAGAGTTAACATGTAACACAAAAAACCAGAGACAAAACCAAAATAAATAATATTACAGGGGGTAATTTAATTTAGCATACTTCAATTGACTCCTCGACATTTCCTTGTTCCACAATGCTTTATGTTCCCCTTTCTTGATGATACTATGAGTACCTTGCTACACAGTGTTTAACTTATCTTCTTTTCTATTCTTACTTTGTTGGTGGCTTCATTTTCTTTTTCACTCCAATATAAAGCTTCAGGGAATTGACAGGCAACACTTTTTCAGCTTTGCTAGCCTGCAAATAAAATAAGATTTTAATTATTGTATCAGCAACGTGCAAAAGAGAAAATGCCACATGACTGTCTTTGCAGTTAGGCTTGTTTCATGGACAGCACCCTGTTCTCCAACTGATCATTACATTTTTTCCTTATTTCTTTCCCATATACAAAATGTGCCAATCACTATTACAGGAAGTAGACTAATTAAGAACTTGAGGTACACCTGAAGCCATAGAACTGTAATGCAATTGCAGTAATGAAGATGTGGTGGTACGATTCACAAAACTGGACTGCTGGAATATATGGACACCAGCTCTTCCTCAAGGAAGATAAAGAGTGGGGTTACTCTCTGCTAAAGGAGCTTTTCTATGGGATTGACAATATCATGGTGAGTACTTGCTTCAGATCACCCAAATCAGGATGAAAAAAAGTGGATGAAGTCTTCAAACAACCCAGAGAAGTCTCTGGGTAACAGATCCTGATTCTTATGGAGCAGGGAATGGAAAAGGCAGGGCTTTGCTCTTCCTGGTATCTTCTGGAAGGGCAAGACAGTGAGACACAAGCAATCCAGCTGATTTCTGGATGGTGCCAGGGATAACTTCTTGACACCAGTACTGGATGGACCAACAAGGGCTGACGCAGAGCTGGGTCTGCTATTCAAAGACAAGGAAGAACTGGTCCGGATGTGATAATCAATAGTAGCATTGACCACGGTTTCCATCTAATAGCTGGGCTCAAGATCCTGAGGGTAAAAAAAAAGTATTATGATTTAGAAGAGGACAGACCCCAAAGATTAGAAGAGCAATGTTTGGCTTATTCAAGGAACTGATAGGTGGGTGTCCATGGGAGGAGGTAACTCTGAAGAGTCAAGAAACTCAGGAAAGCTGCCAGATCTTTAAAGAGAGCATTCTCCAAGAACAAGAATGGTTCATCACAATTCACAGGAAAACAAGCACATTTATCATGAGACAAGCCCAGGTAAATAAGTAGCTCATGGTGGAGCTCCAACGCAGACCAAAGATACTATGCGGGAGGTGGAAGGAGGGACAGACCATGAAGGAAGAAATTTAGAAATACTGCTCAAAACATATAGATATGATGTTAGTAAAGGCAAAGCTCATTTGGAAGTGAGACCTGCTATGACATTAAGGGCAACATAAAGAGCTTCTACACTGGTACCTTAGTGTAAAGGCTGAACAAAGAAAATGTAGATCCAGTGCTCAACAGGGACAGTGAATTAGCAACAGCAGACACAGGCAACTAGCATTAAGGTATATTCAATATTTTTCCTGAACCAATCTTCACACCATCAAAGTCTCCTCAGCCTCTACACTTACACACAGGGTTCAAGGAGAAGAACAACAACTGCAACAGAGGGGCATTGAATTGAGTCAGGAAAGGCATGACTTAAAATTCTCTCCACTGCATCAGATAGGCTGCATCCAAGGGTTCCAAGTGTGCTGGCTGACAACCTTGAAAGGCTGCTCTGTGTCATCGTGGATATGTCAGACATCAGGAGCTGCTGCTGGTAAAAGAAAATATTGCATCCACACTCAAAAAAAGGTTGAAAAGATGACTTCAAGAAGTAGTTGCCTGCCAGCCTCATTTCAGTCCCTGGGGAAATCCTGGAATGAGTTTTCATGCAGCACATTTCTGAGCATGTGGAAGAGAAGGTACTACTGGTAGCATGCAGCATGACCAAAGTGATTAGTTTCTACAATAAAATTACTAAGTTTGAGGTTGAGGGGGGAGTAGTGCATGTAATTTTTCTCAGCTTTATCCAGGCTTTTCACACTGCCTCACACAATACCCAAGCTGGGATGTTATGCTCTGGATGGGTAGATATTTGTATCAGTAAAAAGCTAGCTTCATGATCAGACTGAGTGTGACAGGTAATCAGACATACTCTAACTGCAGCCTGATGACAAGGGGAGTGCTGCAGGGGTCTATTCTGGGACCTGTCCTTTTTAACACCTTCAGCAATACCCTGCAACAATCAATGATCAAGTCTGCACAATGACCCAGAGGACCTGTTAATGTGCTTGGGGTCAGGACTGACTGCCAGAGGGACCAATGCAGGACCAAGAAATCAGCCAGCAGGAACCTTACAAAATTCAACAAGAATAAATACCAAGTCCTGCACCACAGAAAGAAAAAATACCTGCAATGACACAGACTGGGAGCAGGTCTGCTAAGGACCCAAAGATGCTGGTAGAGGGCAAGCTGGGCATAAGCCAGCAATGTGTCCTGGAATCAAATGTGGTTTCATAGGCAACATTAGCAGAAGCACAGCTGGTAGGTTGAGGAGAGTGATTTTCCCCCTCTCCTCAGCCCTTCTGAGACTGCATCTGCAGTCCTGCATCCAGTTTTGAGCACCCCACTAGAAAAAAAAACCTAAAAAAATCAATAATCTGGAGTGAGTTCAGCAGAGGCCCACTGAATTGGCTGGGGACTGGAGCACTTGCCCTGGGAGGAGAGAGGCTGACCTAACTGCAGCCCTAAAATACCTACACGGAAGTTATCAAGACGGTCAACTGAGGCTCTTCATATCGTGAAAAGATGCCTAGACATAAGGAGAAACTTTTTCTCCTGAGAACAGTCAGGTACCACAACAGGCTCTCCAGAGAGACTCTGCAATCTCCATCCTCTTGGGGTTTCAAGACTTCATTGCATCAAACCCTGAGACACCTGTTCTGACCTCAGTTGCTAGCTCTGCTGTGAACAGGAAGTAGGAACTAGAGATCTCCTGAGGTTCCTTTTTCCCTTGTTCCTTCTTGAACAAACTACCTTCAGCCATCCTACAACAGACATAAACCCACACTAGGCATGAGAATTGAACATGCTTGGAGGATGAAATGCTGAAAGGAAAAACCAAAATTTTTATGTATACTATTCTGCTATAAAACACAACTAAAATCTAACACAACACACTACCTCTAGGTCAAGTGTTTTAGCTTTATATTTAGAAAAAACCCCTACAAATTTAACAAGTCTTGTAACTCTGGTACATAAAGCTACTCCATAGTGTCTGCTGTCCTGGATTCTCAATTTCTCCGTCTACAGCTTTGAATTAACACTCCAGTGTCAGGAAAGAGAGATCGAATCTTGAGATGACAAGCATTTAAGAAAATTAAAAAAGCACACAACAGTTTTATGGTTGGTATTCTTGTGTAACTTCCCGCTCAAAGCACAGGTACTTCCAGGATGAAAAAAACAAGCCTACAAAACATAGTATTTCGTTAAACAAGAGTTTTGTTGTTTTTTTTTCCCCACAAAAATGCACCTTAAGGAAGCTATTTGTCTGCATGTGAGCTTATCTCTTAAGAACAGTACATCAAAGTGGTACACAATTTCAGTCAATTAGCACAATACTGTAATTTAACATACAGTAACATGGAAACTTTTCACTTGTTTGATATTGCTCTTCAACAAGAGAAACACTTAACAGAATATATCTCCATTTGCATATACAAACTTAGTTTACTGTTAATGAGAATTCATACATTAATTAGTACATGCAGTATTATTAAATACAACTTTCCATCTGCAATGTCAAGCTTTTCTACGATTGATTTCTAAATATGACTAAAATTAAAGCAAGATTATTAGTGGTAGTTGAATATGTCTCAAAAGAAAATGAACAAAATTATATAGACTATTTTCTCAGAATGGTATTTAATTTGTTGTTGGTTTTTTTTTTTTTTTTTTAAAAAACACATTTAAAAGTAGAACTGCTCAAAACTCCACCTGAGTTAGGCAAATCAATGTTTTAGAAATCAGAATGGCTTACAAAAGGAGATTATAAAGTAGTACAACAATTCTACCGTAAACTCTTTCCAAGATACTAATTAAGTTTTTATGGACATATTCATTTATTCCCACATATGTGCCAATTTGAGATTTAACACTGAATTATAAGATACTATTTTTTACATTCTGGGGCCATTCTAATTAAATCACATCCACAGTATCACAAAAAGACACAGTAGTTCTTTTGTCTTAGCTTACTTAAGCAACGGATCTGTCTTTAAAAGAAGTACTTTATGAAGGTCAGCAATTATATATCTATATTAGCTGGATGGGCAAAACAAGCATTCAGAAAAAAAAAGTACTTTAAACTGGAAGAGATTTTTTTAAACTGAAAATTATCAAAACTAAAATTAAAATATAGTTCATAATGCACATTACTTGGTTTTGTACTTCAATGCAAGCTGCATACACTCAAACTCTTTAAAAAAAACACCTCCTGAAATATTTAAAATTGAACCCACCGTGCTATTAAGTATGCTTAAATTTGTTTCTGTGAGATTCTGAGGTATATCTAATTCTCAATACTAGTTTCTGGAGGACTGAAAGTACATTTGAACACTGTTGCTGGGAAGAACGGGAAGATTTTCCTAGTGAATTAAGAATTATTGCTTCCTGTAATACCCTCTATCTATGATACTTGTAGGTGTAAGAACTCTGTTGCTTGTAATTTCTAAAGGCTTTGTGTGAGATACCAAGAAACGACAGCATGCAGCTTGCTTACATTCCATATTACTTCTGCTTCTGCTCTCTACAGAAGGTTTTATGAAAACCTAACCACAGCACAAACTTCAAGCATTCCCAAACTGAATTAATTTTTATTTTTTAAAGCTTATAGAAATGCATAATTACAGTAGCTAAATGAGTAACTGACACAAACTCCTTTTACTAAAGCATCTGTGAAATAGCAAGATAAAATTCTCCTACTTCAACCCCCCACTGTAGAAGTTGTCATTTAATATCAGAAATGTTGATCTGTTTGCCTTTCTTTTCTTTTTCATAATAAACCGATAGCTTGGGGGGGGGGGGGGGGGGGGGGTGTGTTTAAGAGTTTGGTGAAGCTTGTCTGTTGTACCTTCGTATCCTTATAGAGAAGCAAGCTTCCTTCCCGTAACACAAAATAACGCTCTTGAAATTTGTTTCCAGACAGTAGTTTGGATGGTTCTTCCTTGTACTTCAGACTGCCTGCTTTCACACTGGCTTTTTCATTTCTCTCTATTGAGAAATTAAAAAAGCATTTTGTTAGAAGATCTTGCAACAGTGGAAGCTGCTAGTTTTCAGATGCCCCTAGTATTACTTTTTATCAGAAGAATACAATTACAATTCTATTGATTAGTTATTATGGTTGCTATATATAAATAATAAAAATTAATTCTATGCAACATACAACTACACAATTATTTTAAATATATATCTAAATATTTTAAATATATAACATATATCTAAATATATTAAATATTAATAAAATATTATTAAATATTGACACAACAATAATTTTAAGTTATTCAGTGGGAAAAAAGCATTCTCTTTTTCACTTCTAAGGTAACACGGATACTTTTAATTTCAGTGCTTCAGAGAGGCAAACATTTTCCATAGACATTTGATTTTGTGATGAGTGTCTACATTTTTGCTTTGAGTCAAAATATACAAGGAAACAGACATATAACTGGTAAAAATAAGAATAAAGAAAATCAGTCCTACACCGGAAACCACAAGTCTGCAGTCAATTTTATAACACATAGAACTTTGTTTTGAAAATGCTTCTATTAAAAGAAAAAAAATAATCAGAACCACTACAGGTTTTATATGTTAGAGCCTAGATTTTTCAGTACTAGTATATATAAACTACTGTGCTACCACTTGCAGATGTTTTTTGTTTTCCTATTCTCCCCAATATATGTTGTTTTTTTAAAAAAGTAGTTTATCAGCTTTCCCCAGCAAGTCCACTTTCAAAAAGTAAAATCTTCCGACCATTAATTATATTAAGTACCATGCTGATATGATACATGCATATAAACTCAATCCAAACCAACACTGTAACAAAATAAGGAACAATACAAGAAGAATCCTACTTGCATCTTATGAATTCTTTATAAAAGAGAACAGAATTCAGCAGAATTCTGAAATGTTCTTTTCTCCTTGTGGTAACCAGCACTGAAAGCAAACTGCCAGCAAGAAGAGAGAGCAGCTAAGCAGGAGATAAACTTCTCCATTCAACACCATTTCACATTGAAGAGGGAGCCATACTAACTGGACTAATAATTCCTTTATCTCAAAACACAAGCCTACTGCTTATGCCATATTTTGCCTTCAACCATCTATTTTCTTTAGCTAAATACAGATATTTCCCGTAAGTCATTCACTTATTTAGGAAATGCTGAACTAACTTGTCCCAGAATTATACCACTAGTTTTTATACTGTATTTGTTTAAAGATAGTAAGTAAAACTGTGTTATAACAGGAGTACGTGTATGGAGAATAGCATCTGTACCCAGCTACTCAAGTGGCATTTTTCAGTACAATTTCACTTTGGATTTGAGTATCTGATATCAAAATTCTATTATTAAGAAGCAGCACAATACAGTCTTAAAAAATATTAATGTTTTAGATAAATAAACTAAAAAACCCTCCAAAATTACATTTTCATTCGGTCAGGAAAGACACTAATACAGAAAAAAATTATTTTCATTGTTTGCATACTTTTTTTTTATTTCTTGAGAACAGTATCACACAGCCACAGCTAACTACACAAATAGCCACAGTTTGGAAGAGACACTTGTTATAACATATTCTAATCAAAATTATGTATTTTTTTCATCTTCATACATTCTGCTAAATGAGCAGTCAGTATCTTCAAGTACTGAACAACATGCACAAAGCAAGTATGAAAGGCGACAAGGGAGAATTAGGACTTTGCATGAGGCATCACTAATGACGATTAAATGCAGGATCTAATACAAATATATTGAATGGTACTGTTTGCAGCTACCTGTATTTCAGTATTTATGGGGTTTTGTCCTTCTTTTAAATAACAAATGACTATTTAGGAAGAGCCCTAACATTTTAATAGCGAAAAATGTATTAATGCATTAAGGCCATGTTTGCCAATGCATAAAAAGTACGAGTGATATTCAGTTTCAAATGTCCAAATATACAAACACACTTTAAAATGCATACAAAAAACCCCAGGTTATTCTTCAAAAATCCTCTAAATTGATGATATTCTGTATCTTTTTGAAGCCAGTGTTTCATAAAGTACATCTAAAATAACTGGGATGTGTCCTAATCGGAATGATTTTTCAGATACAAACTTTAAGAAACATGCAGAACTTTCTAGACTTATGCAATGACAAGAAACTAGATGCCCTCAATTCATTTAGGATTGATCCATATATGGTTTAGAAGTTTGCGTTTCAAATAATATCTCTGAATAATAGCATCTGTTCTCAGAAATCAATACTTCCCACTCAAAAAATAACTCTTTAGTGGTAAAATTTCAAGGACCTATATACACACACTTTATAGTAAGCCTATTCTCTCGTATTCTCCTAACAAATAAAACTTTAATGTGGGAAATTCTGAGGTAAGTAGAAGAAAAAGCGTCTTGAAATACAACTAAGTTGTACTGTGTATCTCTTATACCAAAATAAAATGCAAACCTTGTCCTTCTGAATAGCAGTTGAAAAGCTATGGGATCCAAGCATGAAAAGCTATGGAATAAATTGTCAAGAGAGAATAGCTAAAGGTCTGGAGGAAATCTTACAATGAATGTACTGAAATGCATCAATACAAATAAACTAACTTTTTTTCCTGTAAAAGGAAAGTTGATTTCTAGACAAAAGAAAATAAGTATCTAGACCTCAATACAACGTTTAAAAGTGCAAACATGAGAAACTAGTTCAAAATTGAAATAACGAGAATAATAATTATGAAAAAGGAGAATGTACTATGTATAAGGAACATGGGAGAAGTTGTGTTGATAGGGAAAACAATGGTAAGTTGCCAAGATGAAACAGAGTTGTTCCTTTAGGCTCACTATTGAACCAATGTTATTTCAAACACCTTTAGAGTCTCTAGGAGAAAAAGGAGAAAAGTGCTGATGACAAAAAGTTCTAAGTTAACACTAACAGAACAAAAGGTCAGGTATATCATAATCTAGTCTGCAGGATTCTAACAAAAGAGAGAAATAAGAGAACTTCATGCAATTCAACTAGAATCATAATATGAACACAGACCTATTAATTTTACCGCAAAATAGGAGGACATCCATTCACCCAGTACTCCATTTGTATGGGCTGAATCCACTGTTAAAAAGCATATTTCAAATAGTTTGGGTATCTGGCCTCAGTCCTACCACTCAGTGAGGAGGAATTCTCCACAGAGCCGAAAAGATTCCCTGGACATGTTCAAGGCCAGGTTGGATGGGGCTCTAAGCAACCTTGGTCTAATGGGAGGTGACCCTGCCCATGCAGGGGGGTTGGATCTAGGTGATCTTTAAGGTCCCTTCCAACCCTAGCAACTCTATGAAATTATTATTATTATCATTATTAAACACACTCATATATAAATTACATGCTTTAGTATTGAAAATGTAATAATCACAGTTAGAAGATGAATGTATATATAGTCCGCAGAAAGTATGTTGTTGTATATATGTGATGCACTGTGCAGAACTGCACTACAGTTAAAGGAGCAGCCTCAAGCCTTGAACTGTATATACAATTTCTGTAAAACACTTATATTCAAATAAGAGAACTTATAGTTTGTAGAAACAAAAGCGTACATAACTTCTTTGTTTTAAATGGAAGTCAGTACAATCCTCAATAAACCAGTAACTTTTATCAAGTTGCAGTAATTCAGATCTTCTTGGACACTTTGCCCCAAAGAAACAGCTATAAAGGAACTGCAGTCTTTATGATCCCACAAGAAAAATCCAAGTTTTACACATGATACATACCAGCATAGAGTTTTATCATGTCTGCTGTTAGAAATCTCTTTATTATCAGATATGCAGTGCCAGGCTCTGGTAGTGAACTCCAGTGAAGAACTTGTTCTAGTACATTCTCAGTATAATGCAGAGGACGTTCTGAAAAATGTCACACAAAAAGCAAATGTTGAAACAAAATAACCACAAAAAAGATTAGAGGTCCAAAGAAGTTACACATGCTTACACACAGTACTGTCTCACTCACTTTGAACTATAGAAGAAAAATACTGCTTTCAAAATCCAAAATTTAAAAAAATATTTTCAAAAGACAATTAAGTACTTCACTGACTTTCTGCAGTAACACATTTGCTGGCAGGGTCTGCAGAGGTAAAAAATACCTAATTAAACAAGAACTAGTCAAATGATCAGTGACTCTTGTGTATTTAGTTATGAATATTTCTTATCTAAAGACACTAAAACACTGCTATCACAGGGCATGCCTAAATATGATCAAACAGAACTGAGACCTGCAGTTAGACTGGGTCTCATCGGCCTAGGCTCAATACAAAACTGAATCATCATGGCTACCATTTCTCTGCAATCAAAACCTAAGGAATTTGGAGCAGCTACAGTGGAAAAAAAAAAATAAAAACACTGGCATAGATGATGTTGTCTGTTAATGATCAAAGCAGATTGAGACAGACTCTTGGTTTCATTACATTCCTTTCAATAGAAGGGAAAAGATTGTTGTCTTACTAGGTCTTCTCCGTATTGCCACGGTCAGGGCATTTCCGGTCATGCACATTTTATATTCCAACCTCATACAAAAGGTACAACAAGATTAAAACACCAATAGATGAAGACATGACTAGACTATATGTGTGCACTTCCAAATCTTCAGTTGCTCAAACATACATTTGATAGATAGGTACCTTCCATCCTAAAATAGAAACTCTGAGACCTTTTCACAAGATTGAGAAACTGCAGTGATAAGGAAGTCCAGCCAGTACTCCACAAAAAGCCCAGTTCAGATACCAAATGAAGGCAGGGAAAATCTTGCAAATAGACCCTAAATCTGCATTACCAGATCCAGCAGAAATCCGAGTGTGACAACAAAGCAGACTAATCAAAATACCATTCTGTAAGCAGCAGCTCAAATCCTACTTTGTAAGACCATTTCTTCTGGCCCTTTTGTTTTAAATGGTCAACGTTTTTAAAATTCATTTTGACTTTTGAGAAATGTGGACTCTGATGTGATAAAACAACTTGTTGCTTTTTGTACAAAAGAGAAAAATCCATTTTTAGGAAAAGACTTTTCAAATCAAAGGCAGGGAACATTGGCAAATCACATCTTCCTAGGACACCAGCACTCTCAGACCTACTGTTTTATTTATAGTTACATTTAAGACCATCTGTCATCATGGATTATACGGTACATAAATCATCACGCTGAAATGCATTAGCTATTTTACAGGCAACACACCTCATTTACAAACTATCCATCAAGCACAAATTACCAAAAAAAAATATACACCCTATTTTGTAAAAGCATATGGTACTAAATGTTCTGCATTAAGTTAGATAAAATTATAAATTATTTCAACTTTTCTATATGCAAATAATTTGATTTTCCATATTACAGTTTTAGTATTTTGCACAGCAAGCCGTCAGCACATAAGTTCAATTACCCTTTTACTTAGGTCATCACATGCTGGTAAATATCCAAAACCAGACATTTTCACTTTAAACAACATTAACTATCAGAAAAAAAAGTACTTTTTAGAAAATATACGATTCTCATTTTCTTGACTTCTCAGGGTTTTTTTTTCAGGGCAGTATATATCAAAACGTAAAATAACTTGCAAAACTTCAGGATTGACTGTAACAAATTCAATACCAGCATGCACTGGAAAGCCACAGACCATGGCAGGAACACCTGCAGAAAATGCATTTCTGTCAGAAAGACACTGTGAACATTAACATGTGTTTGAAACAAATAAACAAAGTTTGTTTCTGTCATTACATGTCAGAATCTCAACTTACTTGTCAGTACCTTAGATTAGGTAATGTTTGATGGTGTTTGTTAAATCATGCTAGTAAGATCAACTTGCAGCAGCAAAGACTCAAACATTACTTATTCATTTCACCTGTTCTGGTGCACAGATTCTTCCAGGAAGGAGTCTATGAAGCAGAAATTTCATCAACACAGTCTCCAATTACTGAAGCCAGGTGCTGAATTAGGTCTTCTTTAGTTTGATTTTTGCTTGTTTGTTTCAGTTTTAGAACAGTGATATACCATTTCTACTTTGCATTGTAAATTCTTGTTTCAATAGGATACACTCTAATCCCTTGCCAATATTTATCTACCTATACAGGGCCTGTAGTGTCTCACTTTAAGCTTAACTTTGCTGAATTTAGCTGTTAGTTTAGGCAACATTTCTAGTCCACACTAAAATACAAGCTGTTGTGCCCAAATACTTCAAGAAGCTGCTGTGTTTTATGTTGTCTTGGCCTTACCTTGTCTAGTTTTCATTTGCCTGTAAGTGTTATGTATTAAGTTTAAGAAAATAAAATCCCGTCTTCAAATTTTTCCATTACTCATTCAAAAGAAACAGGATTTCTAGAGTACTTGTAGGAGTTATTAGGACTCTTCTAAAGATTATAGCTGCTAGCACTCTTTGTCAGTTGACACCATATCTATGAATCTGGAAATGAACTCTTATGTTTCAACTCTACACAGCACCACCACAAGACTGCAAGAAGCAAAGAGGGATCAGGATTATTTAAGTCAAATGGGACAACACACTTCCATTCTCATTATTGAGACTGCCAAGGTCAAGACTAAGTATATCAGGAACACTAGTAAATCTGAAGAGATCTTGTAAGCACATCAGAAAATAAAGTACAGCAAACAATTCACACAAGCTTGAAAAATTTTAGTTTTCTAAATTTTTAATAATTTTATTGTTGTTTTGTTTTTTTCCCCTACAATACAATAATTTAATTTTTAAAAATCTCTATTACTTTGTTATTAAGCATATCTAATAAATAAGTGCAAGCCCCAACATGTATATAAAGCACTCCTATGTTAAAATCTCTTTATAATCCATGACTCCTGTCACTATTATGACGGTGTGATACTTGCTCCTGTTTGCAGCAGAACCATATTTAAAACAAACGTTTCAAGATTCTGCTAGATACACCATAATGCCACTTCCAATAATCACAGGATTACTCAACTTTATGCCTCCTTTTTCATCTACATACATAAAATAATGTACTAAATAATAAAAAAAAGATCAATTCCTCAAAGTATCACTTGTATTTTCTCATTTTGTTTTCTGAAAAACATTATTCTTTATAAAATTGACTGTTGGCATTCTACGGAAAGTATGTTTCTTCTTTGAGACTTCTTGGTAAGACCTACTTTTCTATAGTTGATGGCTAATGAGCTGCAAGGCTGAATAATATGAAGAACATGTTTTCAGCTCACAATTTGTAAGCATTTTGAAACAATTCATCGCATTATTTCTGGTGAAGGCTAGAAATAAATCATTCAGATGTCTCAGTAACCAAATGTAAAACAACAGCAGGAAGGCTTTGTTTTGCTTCTATAAGCTTTTCAAGAATTCCTTAACTGAGCTTTTGAGTCGGTTATGTATTGAAAAATAAAAATGCTAAAATTTGAACATGCAAAATTTAAGCTTACTAACCTAGTTCTCCATTTTCAAGCACTTCAAAAGTAGCCCACATATCATCTTTGTTGGGAATAATGTTTTTGATTCCTAAAACATCATTAGTTAATTCTTCTGCTTCTGTCAATGGTGACACCTGTAACACAAATTCAGTCAGTTTACAACATATTACAACTACTGTTTTATGATTTATTTTTTTTAAATCTTCCTCCCTGCAACTGACTGAAAAAGAAAAAAGTAAAAAGGAAGCAGATATACTGAGATGGAAATCCATACATTATTTTTCAGACTCCAGAATGCATTCCTTATTTTGCTCCATGAAACTGAAGTTATAATTTTTAGCTGACTGATTACTTGATAACTTGAAATTCCTTTTCTCTACCCTTGGAAAAATAGGAAAAAAAAGCACCTTGATATGTTTTCTTGGGTATTGGAAAGTAAATATTACAGAAGTACCATTTTTTAATATTAGCAATGCATATTCCCACTTTTATTACTATTTAAAGAAGCATGTCTTATTTGTATGCATGTGCTTATGTGTGTATCTATGTATATCATATATGTACAAAAACAAGTGTTTTGAGAGTCACGCTGAACAGAAAAAAATTGGAGAGGTGTAACATTAAAAAAAATTGCATTGCACTCCCTTTTCAACAATATCTGTCTTTTGTGTTACAAAAATGATTTTTTTTTTTCTTCAGCTTCCAAAAGCACTACTACATGGAGAAGAATGTGTTTAAAATACACCATCAGATACAAGACTGAAAAATCTCAACTATACTAACTAAGGAGCTTTGGTTTCTTAGCACTCAAAGCAGATAGCCACTGGCAAAAAGAAAAATTAGAAAATAACTTAAAGGGCCTTGAATTATTGAACGAAACCAACATTTAGTGTACTTTTTAACATTATTGTGTGTTACAACTATACCATTGTACACTGCAGTAAAACTAAAGGAGGGTATCTCCCCTTTAAAGTGATATCAGTCTTCAGGCTGTAGGCAATGCAGCTAGTAGGAAAAATACTGTTCAGAAGAATAGTGATCGATATATATTCATACTTTTCTTCTGTGTACACACTAACCCTGATTATAATACTGCAGTCTGGCTCCTTTCTTTCCACATAAACTTCGATAAGCAAATCTCCAGCCTGGGAAACCTAAAACAAAACAATTAAAAAATATAATTAGATTGTCTTAAAAATAGTTTAAATATCCTTTTAAATAAAGTAAAACTATTATCTAGCAGATGTACTAGAACCTGCTACATTAAAAATTTTTATTCCACCAAATTTTCTACAAAAATAGTCCAAATGCTGACTTTAGTGAGAAATCCACTACATTCTCTTATATTTGACCAGTGTAAGGAAAAAAAACCATATTCACAGATTTGGGGAAAAATCCATACCTGACTAAATCTAACACCATCCTACCAAACAAAATGATCACATTACAAATACACGATCAAAACCAGAAAAACCAGGGGAAACATGAGATAAGTTGAAATTTTAAATTAACATTTAAGTCTGCAAAGTTTAAGACATGAGTATATATTAGTATCTTAAACTGTCAGAACCGTAACTCTGATTTAGAGGTTAATCAGGCTAACTTCAGAGCCAAAACAGATGAACAGAATTTATAACCATGTAAAAGGACAGGACAGAAGCCCCAAACTAAAAGGAGTTTAATTACAAAGAATGGAATATTTCATTTAAATAGCTACATGTGCACATCCAGGTAATAAAAATGCATTACTACATAGACTACCTTTATGATTATTAATCACAGTAAAAACTTAGATATTTAAAAAAAAGAAATAAATAGTCTTGACATCAACTTCTGTTAAACATAGCTCTTCAAATTTGTTGGATATCTAAAATTTATGTACAATACTAACATGTGGAATATTTAGATGATAAAGCATATGTATGATAGAATATACTAAAAACAAACAAACAATTTAAGAATATCTAATAATATGAAACTTTAAAAGAAACTAGAAAAATTAGTAAATGAAATATTTTATGATCAAGGAGAAAAATCTGATTCATTAGAAGGAATTTAGTATTTTGTCTTATTAGGTTTGCTCCTCTATGGCAATAAAAATTCTTGTAGTGGGTGAAAAATTACTTACTATTCTACATTAAAAATGCCCCATGTTTTCCCTCCTCTGATTTCTTTGCAGCATAGTCATAAGCATCACCAAAAAACTCTAATTCTTCCCAGTATCAAAAATATTTTCTAAAATGAAATACATGGTCATGGTGACAAGCATAGGAAAAAAAAATATGGCAGAGAACTGGTCTTTTTAGTAATTTATTAATAAGCCAACATAAAGAATTAATAATTAACATTAAGACTAAAAATTTGCATCTGAATTTTGAGAACAGTACTGATAGTGATGCTATTTATTTATTACTACAAACAGAGGAAGAGTTTAAGAAAAGTAAAAACCCTATATTTAGACTAAGATACTGAGAAAATTATAGAAACAGGCAGGCCTTCGGATACATTTTGACTAATTTACAGAAGCTAACACTACACTTCTATAAAAAAATAATGGCAGCACTTAAAGAACATTAACAGTCTTAAAAACGGTGACTTTAAAGTTAGTTTAGCCTCTGAGAATAGAAAACTAATGGAAAAATTTATGAGAAAAAAACATTACAAAGCTACATTGAAGAAAGCTGCTTAATTATAGTGGCACAGACTCAAAAAAAGCTCATTTATTTGTAAAATTTGCTTTTCAGAGGAAAACATAAAAAGGCTGGAAATAAGAATCAAGCTGACATTTTAATTCCAATGGGTTCATGTAAATAACTGTATGGGGAGAAAATGTGATGTAAATTACAGCAGCAGTCAGAAACAGCTGGCCTAAGTATATGGTGGACAGAAAATGAAGAGCAGCTAATGAAGTGCCACCTGGAATGGAACTTCGGTGACATTTCAGGCATGAAAACTTCCAGGCCTTCAGCAGAAATTTGGTTCAGTTGCTCTTCTCTGAACACTCTGCATCATCAACATTGAGACAATACTACTATAGCTCAAATGTATTAAGTATCTGTATCACTGATTTTCTCAAAAATATGCACTGTTTTGATCCAATAATGTCAGACTATCAGTTATTAAATGGAAATTATTCTCACACACAATTCTTAATTGTAGCTTCTTGAGGCCTAAGTCATCAATGTTGTTACATCACTCGGTCTGCATCGTGTTATCAGTTCTAACAGTAACTGGAAGCCCATCTAATAAAGTTTCCAAAACGCTATTTCTTGGGCATGAGCCTGAAGTTCAATCTCCATGCTACATGGCTTGCACATGTGAAAGTCTTGCACACATGTGGTCTTGCAAACTGCTTATAAGCTGAATGATGGTAGCTACTGACAGAAGCAGCAGAGCAGCTCAAATAGAATGTTTCACCATACCTCTTTCTTTCACTGAAATAATGAAAGATATCAGCTTAAAGCTAAACCATTTCAACTAACCACTGCTTCTATTCAGAAAATGTTTACCCTGTTTCAGGTCTATACTGGCAAATACAGATCATGACAATTGGCTGGGGTCTAATAATTCTATATTTAGTGTTAATGAAAGCATCAAACGCTAATTTTGACTTAAAAACATCAGTTTAGAAGAAGTTTATATGGCCAAACCTGGAAAAATATAAAGCGTAGGCTTCCATACAATCTCATCTTCCAAAGTTATGAGTAACGTGCATTTTATACAAATGACAGAAATTATAAAATATAACAAAGAGGAAGGTCAGCCTTTGTCAAAAACACTTAGTGTTACTCTAGGTGGCTCAAATGTATTCCCCCAGCACAACCTACTGACAATACCGTGCATAATTAGGGAAATGTTGTGTTCTTCTAGGTAAAAAAAACTCATAACATCAATCTCAAGTCATTCTTGCAATGACCTAGAAGTGTCTCTAATCAGTGGGCTTCAGGAAGTAAATACTTTGAAATAATAGCAAGTGCACCATCTTTGAGCAGAATTACTCACTTCAACATTGAAGTGGTCCCAGGCAGTAGGCAACCACATATTTCATGAGTTATGTACACATGGAGTTTCAGAAAAACGTATTTTTAAATTAAACACTAGTTACATTAATTATGTCTGCTACAGAAAAATTGGCAACTGACATAAAATGTTCCACAGCTCAATTCAGAGGGGAAAAATGTTCATCGTCACAATCAAATTGCCACAAATGACAGTCAGGCTCTTGAGGACTTCACTCCTAAGTTGTTATATTCAAGCAGTAATAGGCTGACATAACAAACAGAACACTATCCTTAAAAGCAGTTCAAACTTCAATTTATCACCCACTAAAAGGCAGAAGGTTTGTTCCAGTGTCCATTGCTTGATTAAAAAGCTGAAAAGAAAAAGGCTGTCATCTCTGGGGCAAGTGCTCCCAAACAACTAAGGTCTCCTGAGTTCGTATTTCTTAGGTGGACTTTTGGTGGTTCTTTTTTCCAGGAAATGCCATACACAGTAAAGATACCAATGATTTCACAATATCCAAAAAACATTTTCTAACTCAAACTCAGCATTTTGTGATGTCTTCAGGTACAATATTGACAGAGATTAATTAACAAAATCTACCAGCTCAGTTACTATTTTCCTTACAACAGGTTGTGGAAAGTTGTACGCAGTACTAAGAATTCATGCTTTCCAAGTAGGAATCTGGAATAACTTTTGATAAGCAATTTTAAAGTGCCTCAGTGACCAAGTTCGTTCTAAGAACTTTGAATTACTTATTTTCTTTACAGGGAGAAGAACATCAACCACAGCTTTATCTTGTCCTGTTTGGAAAATAGGGAAGTTGATAATTCTGTATACTATTTTCCATTTTATGCCATTCAAGGCTATATTAAAGAATAAAACCATAACACAAAGTACACAATTGATAGTGTACATCGATTTTACCCACACAATACAAATAATACTGCATAAAATATCTTCATAGGTCTTAATAGTAAAAAATTTCCAGAAGAGTGAAAAAGGTGGTACTTTAATGAAAAGTTCTTGTAGTAATCATAATTTTTTGTTTCCTTTCCACATTAAGATCTTCTAGCATATGGATGTTTGACGCATTTTTCTTTTGTTTAAGTAACAGTTCGTATGGAAATCCAAAGTGTTTGGTCACATAAGATTTTAAGTGATGCAAAAAGAGAGTAAACAGGTATTTCTGGGTCTAATTTCACAATAGCAATCCTCAAAACAATCACTTATGTTCACAGGTACCCAACAAACTAACCTTTTTTGTTAATACATTATTGGTACCTGAAGTTTCTTTTCTTAATTAGGACTGTTGTCATCTTGGGAGAGCCAAGGAACTCAGTCCCTCTCACCATTAAATGCAACCAGGACACACTCTGAATGAGCCCACTGCCAAACTCCATTACTTTGTTTCACATTTCCAAAACAATCGTGTAGCAGATAGGCTCTAAGTTATTCCAGGTGACTGTAAGCTTGTGGAAGGATTGTGTAGGGCTGGAATCAGATACAAAGGAAATATTACACTCCACTGCATCCAATGAAACTGCACCACACTGTAACTACAGATTTTCAAGAGACGGAAAAATGCATTCAAGGTCAGCCTTCACCTTGCTTAAGGAAGTATTAAGCCTTCACATTCCTCATCTGCATATTGAAATGGAAGAAAATGTTCAAGTTCTCTTTTAGAAAGTAACTTAAGAGGATGGTATCTGGCACACACCTGTTCAGTAATTAAAGCAAGGGAAAGTTTTGAGAGGCTCCTTCCTTCAGCATCCCAGCTAGTGACTAGGTCAGAAGGCTTCCTGTGCAGCATGCTGACTGTCAAGACTCCCAGTCTCTCTACCCATTTCACAAGTAGTTTAAGTGCGTAATCTGGGACAGAATAGCACATCTGGGGTCCAGAAGCCTTGCACTGAATAATTGATAAATACTGCTTCTCACATGACACAACACCTGAACTCATGCCATCAGCAACACAGCATATGCCTGGAAAGAACCAGGACACCATCTGGTCAGGCTTCTGCCCAGATCAACTGGAGTCCTAATATTACAGGGTGAGCCAGGGAGTACTTTTGCACCTCAGGTAAGGTTAGCCCTTGTGCACCTAAGGCCTTTGCACTTTCACAACTCTGTGTGGTATGCAAACACAAGACCTCTTGCCAGGAAATAAATAAATAAATATTTTTTAAAAATATGGAAATCATAGCTGTGGTATAATAACTCACTCTAGAAATTATCTGAGAAAGCACCTAACGAATACAATTAAAATTTACAGATAAACCCAGGTGACAACACAATTCAGTGAAATTTAATACCAGTGACATGTTGTATCTAGGAGACTCAGTAGGCAGACTCCATAGTACAGTTGCCACTCTCATACATTATATCTAAGATTATAGCACTAATTTACCCCATTCTTTGGAGAATTTATTTTCCCATAGGATGAAAAAAAAAAAAAAGTTCAAATATATACATTTAAATACAATTCCTAATGCATTTGTTTTTAGCCCTTTCTCTCCCTTAAAGTTGGAAGCATCATGGTGATCCTGCCCTGTCAGGTGGGTTGGACTAGATGATCTTTCGAGGTCACTTCCACCCCCTAAGATTCTGTGATTCTCTCTGAAACTAAAAGTCATTTCTAGCAATGTGTTAAGAAAGCATGAGAACAAATTTAACAGTTGCATACCACCTAATAAAATAAGAAGTCCTTTCCCTGCTGCCTTCCAAATTTAAAGAGCTACAAAGCACTGACAATCATCCCTTTCTATTTATGAAGCATGGATGGATGAGCAAAGAGCTCCTGACTGAACTCAGATGCACAAATGAAGCACAGAAGAGATGGAAGAAGGGGCAGGTGACTCTAGAAAAAGCACAGTTACTCTTCCATTGTGCAAGGCTTAGGTTAGAAAAAACAAAGCCAGCCCCAGGTTGAAGCTTGCAAAGGATGTGAAGCGCAACAGGAAAGGATTCTACAAGTATATGAACAGTGACAAGAAGAATAGGGAAAACATGGGCCTGCTGCTGAATAGGGCAGGGGACCAGCAGACAAATCACAAAGAAGCCAATGTACTCAATGACTTCTTTGTCTCAGTCTTTACTGATAAGACTGACCT
Source organism: Apus apus (assembly GCF_020740795.1). Taxonomy (NCBI): domain Eukaryota; kingdom Metazoa; phylum Chordata; class Aves; order Apodiformes; family Apodidae; genus Apus; species Apus apus. The sequence goes on along the minus strand of NC_067285.1, from coordinate 92,589,561 downwards.
CAGGAATTCCAGGTCCCTGAAACCAGAGGGAAGATCTAGTGCAAGGAATACTGCCCTCAGTGGAGAAGGATCAGGTTAAAGAGCAGCTAAGGAAACTAGATATACATAAATCCATGGGGCCTGACAACTAGGACCCATGAGTGCTGAGGAATTACTCTGGTTTCACTGTAAAGTCACTTTCAATTATCTTTGAAAGCCATGACAACTGGGAGAGGTTCCCAAAGAGCACAAGTATCGAACCCATCTTCAAGAAGGGCAAAAAAGGTATATTTAGGGAGCTACAGGCTAGTCAATATCACCACAGTTCCTAAAAAGGTGATAGAGAAATTCCTCCTGGGAAGTGTTTTCAATGACATGAATGAGAACAAACCAAGCAGGATTAGTCAGCATGGATTTAGAAAGGGGAAATAATGCTTAACCAAACTGATAGTCCTCTACAATAAAGACAGTAGTGGATGAAAGAAGAGCAGCAGGTGTTGTTAACATCAGTTTTAGTAAAGTCTTTGACAGTGTCTCCCATAACATCATAATTGACAAGATGACAAAGTACAGGTTACATAAGTAGACAGTAATGTGAATTGAAAACTGGCTAAACAGCCAGGAGACCATTAATCTTCATCAATGACCTGGATAATAGACAGAGCACACCCTTAAGAAGTTTGCAGATGGTGCTAAACTGGGAGGAGTGCCTGATATACTCAAAAGGACCTTGACAGGCTGGAGAACTGGGCAGAGAGGAATCTCAGAGTTCAACAAGGGAAAATCCAAGCCTTGCACGCTTTGGGAGGACTAATTTCAGGTATCAGTACACACTTGGTGACAAACAGTTAGAAAGCAGCTTTGCTGAGAAGAACTTTGATGTCCTAGTATAGAACAAGTTGATCATGAGCGAACAGTGGGCCCTCACATAAAAGAATGCCAATGGTGTCCTGGGCTACATTAGGCAAAGCACTGCCAGCAGGTTCAGAAAGGTGATTCCTCTCTTCTGTCTAGCACTGGTGAGGCCATACCTGGGGTACTGTGTCCAGTGCTGGGCTCCTTAGTACAAGCAAGAAATGGAGCTATGGGAGACAGTCCAGTGAAGAATCATCAAGATGATGAAGGGACTGTAGCATCTTTCATTTAAGAAGCAGCTGAAAGAGTTGAGACTGCTCAGCCTGGAAAAGAGAAGGCTTGGGGGGAATCTTACAAACATGTACAAACATCTGATGGGAAGGAATGAAAAAAACAGAGATACTTTTTCTCAGTGACATCCAGTGACAGGACAAAAGGCAACAGGTACAAATTAAAAACACATAAAATTCAATCTGAGCACAAGAAAACGATTCTGTGAGGGTGGGCAAACACTGGAAGAGGTTGCCCAGAGAGGATCCAATCTGACAGGACACAGTCCTAGACAATCTGCTCTAAGAGGCCATGCTTCAGCAACAGTATAATTAGACTATACAATATCAACAGGTTCCTACCAATGTAGACAACTGGAATAGAGTGGTATCAGAGGAATTTCTGATTAAACATTAGGAAAAGGTTCTTCACTGAGAGGGTGGTTGGTCACTTAAACAGTTTGCTCAGGGAAGTGATCACAGCACAATCACCAATGTTCTTAGTCACATGGTTTAGTTTTAGGTAGTCCTGTGAGGAGCAGTGAGCTGGGACTTCTGTGGGTCCCTTTCAACTTGAGATACTCCATGATTCTATTATAATTCTGTGATGAGGTAGCAGATTTTGCTTCATTTTTAATGTTAAAGTGATATCACTATTTTTTGAAAAGAATGTAAAGCTTAGCCATGTGTGTTACGGGAATCAAGCCAGAGTCTATTAAGATAATAGGTGTAACCATCAGTTCAGAAAGCTGATTATTAATGCTAAAGACTTTGCTGAGAACAAAATAAGAACAGTTAAAATCCCGGTTCAATCTTTCTGTAACTCCGCCTCCCAGCAATCAGGAAAATTCCAGAGAAACCAATCCAAACAGGACCAATTATTCATGAAGGTTCCAATTTCATTATAAAGTTTAAAAATGGGAAGACCAGGTTTTCAGGTGCTGGAAGCTTTCATATAAACACTGTATCAATTATACTTATTTTTAAAAAATAAAGAGCAAGTCTTTCTTTTTTCTTCAACAGGCAGCTTTCTACGTACAATACACCTCATAAAGGTTATTTTGCACTGGTACCTGGAGTAGAAAATAAACAAGACAAACCCACTTTATCTGGGTCTTCTCTACAGTCCCCTCAGCTTCAATTTTAAATACACCCACCTAGCCAGCAGTTGCTACTATATTATTCAATCCATCAACAGCCTTTCAGTTGCCTTTCTACTTTTTTTTCTCCCTATTAATCAAAAGGTCTCCACTATCTCTTTCTCTACTCACACAATTCCTCTGAGATCTCCTTAATCCTTCCAGAAGGTAGTGCAAACACTTAACCATTACAGCTTCCCAGAGTTGCTTGGAAAATGTTAACATTTTGTGTAAACAAACTATAACAAGCATTGTTTTTATTCTAAAAGAAGAAAAAAAAAAAGATAATGTATGGAAAAGTCTGCACATTTTAATTGTCTTAGGCTTCAAAATTTAATTATGTAATCTCATTAAGGTCCTTTGCATGGACCCCAGAATTAAAAAGTTCCACTAAAGATACTTCAACCCCTGCCTTGTAGAATGCATATCAAATTTGGGGTTTTTTGTTATTACCAGGGCAGACGTTTCCTTTCTGCAAGACAAACATTAGAAATAAATTTTAAACAGCAGCTTGGTCACTCCTCACAAGGAACCAAAAAATGCCTTCCATGTGCACATTCACAGTCAGGCATTATGGTCAGAAAGCTTCATACCCTTCTGACCCAGACAGTAAAGAAATATGAGATAAAAATAAGACTCCAGATAGCAATTCACAGAACATGGAATTTCAACGTGTACTTGAAAGACCCTGTGTTCTTAATGACAGCTTACAAGGCACCACAAAACTGTTGCTGGAAGGGGGAAGGCGGTCAACAGACAAAGCATATTAGATTTTTCTTCTGCTAGCTTTCTATTTGTTTCTAAAGCCCTGTAAGAGTGAAAGCTTCCCCTCCACTATTTTATGTTTCTGAAAAACCTTTTAAGCTCCCTACGTTTCCTTTTATCTCTCTTAATTCAACCACATTGGTACTATCATGAAAGTTAACAATTTTTGCTTTAATTAGGACTATACACAAAGACCATACAGTGAAACATGCTATCACTTTGCTGTTTCTTACCACTCTGAGGTTATTGAAAAGCTGTTACAGGTAAGACTGGAATTGAATATGATAGTAAGTTGTATACAATCTCCCATTTGCTTATATTGAATTCCAAAGTTTAGTATGACTTTTAGTGTGTGTCTGAAGCTTTGCCAAATAATATCTGCACTTTGGGGTTGTAGAAATGGTCACAAAACAGGATGCAGCTAAAGAATCAGTTGCTTTAGACTGAAAGGGACGATGGAACTCTATGTATACCCAAAGCTAATTAAATAATGTAAGTATTAATATACACTTGAAAGTATTTAATATGAATGTTTAAAAATAATTTAAAAAACAAGACAGGTCATAACTTTCACTTGCAAATATCGACCATTTCCTTCTCATGAAATTTATGAAGCATAGTAAAAGTATGTAACAACCTATAAGTTATCCTGGGACTAAGGTCAGAATGAAATTCCACCATATGCTTTGCAGAGAACTAGCCTGCTTTATCAGTTTATGCCTCCTCTTTTATTTAATTTTAATTACCCCAGCTCTGTAGTTAACAACACCAGTCACTAAACAAACTTCAAATTCAGAAATCAGAGAATCATTGAATGGTTTGGGTTGGAAAGGACCTTAAAGATCAAGGACAGGCTTTATGGGGCTCTGAGCAATCTGTTTTAGTGACATCCCTGCTTATTGTAAGGGGGTTGGACTAGATGACTTTCAGAGGTCCCTTCCAACCCAAGACATTCTATGACTCTATGATCATCTAGCCCCAACCCCCCTGCCATGGGCTGAGACACCTTCCACTAGACTTCCACTAGACACCTTCCACTAAGTTGCTCAAAGCCCCATCCAAGCTCGTCTTGAACACTCCCAGGGATGGGGCTTCCACAACTTCCCTGGGCAACCTGGTCCAGTGCCTCACCACCCTCACAGGAAATAATTTCTTACTAATACCTAATCTAAATCTATCCTCTTTCAGTTTGAAACTGTCACCCCTCATCCATCACTACATGCCCTTGTAAAAAGCCCCTCCCCAACTATTTTGTAGCTCCCCTTCAGGTACTGGAAGGACACTATAAGGTCTCTTCAGAGCCTTCTCTTCTCCAGGCTGAAGAGCCCCAACTCTCAGCCTGTCTTAATAGAAGAGGTGCTCCAGCCATCGGATCATCTTTGTGGCCCTCCCCTGTACTTGTTCCAGGAGCTCCATGTTGTTCTATTGCAGGCTGCAGAACTGGACACAATACTCCAGGTGGGGCCTCACGAGAGGACTCTTCAACCTGCTGGTAATGTTTCTTTTGATGCAGCCCAGGATACAATTGGCTTTCTGGGCTGGAAGCACACATTGCTGAGCCACATTAAGATTTTAATCAAGCAATACCCCAAGTTCATTTCCTCAGGGCTGTTCTTAATCCATTCTCTGCCCACCTAATATTTGGGCTTGGGATTGCCCTGACCCATGGCAGGATCTTGCACTTGGCCTTATTGAACTTCACACAGTTTGCATGAGACCACCTCTCAAGCCTGTCAAGGTTCCTATGGATGGCATCTCTTCCCTCTAGAGTATCAACTACATTGCTCAGCTTGGTGTCATCGGCAAACATCCCACTGTCCATGTCACCAACAAAGACATTAAACAGCACTGGTCTCAATACCAAATAATGAAGAAAGTTACTTGTTAAAGATCTCCACTTGAATACTGAGGTGTGTGGGAAACTGTTCTTTTCTTCCCCACATAAGTCTAAACAAAACCACAACTTTCTGCAACTGTCCAGCCAATTTCTCTTCCACCAAGTGGTTCATCCTTCACATCAATGTCTCTCCAATTTAGACACATGGATGTCATGCAGCACTGTGTCAAATGTTTTGGACAAGTCCAGGCAGATAACATCAGCTGCTCTTCCCTAATCCACCAACACTGTAACCCTGCCATAGAAAGCCACCAAATTTGTCAGGCACGGTTTGCCCTTAGAGATGCCATGCTGGCTGTCCCCAATCACCTCCTTATTTTCTATGTGCCTTAGCATACTTTACAGTAGGATCTACTCCATGATCTTGCCCAGCACAGATGTTCCCTGGGTCTTTCTTTTTTCCCTTTTAAAAAATTGAGGTTATGTTTCCTTTTTCTTTTCAATCAGTGGGAACTTCACAGGTCCGCCATGACCTCTCAAACAAAATGGACAGTGGCTTAGCAACTTCATCAGCCCATTCCCTCAGATGTATCTTATCACATCCCATGGACATGTGCACCTTCAAGCTCCTTAGACGACCTCAAACCTGATCTACCCCTATGGTGGGTGGTTCTTCATTCTCCCAGTCCTTGTCTTTGCCTTTTGTGACTTGGGCAGTGCAGCTTGAGCACTCGCTTGTGAAGATTGAGGCAAAAAAGTCATTGAGTACCTCAGCCTCCTTCTGAGAGGGCCCACATTTTCCCTAATCTTCCGCTTACCACCAAAATACCTATAGAAGCTTTTCTTCCTGTCCTTGATGTCCCTAGCCAGACTTAATTCCATCATGGCTTTAGCTTTCCCAACCTGATCCCTGACTGCTCAGTCCTCCTTTCCTTCCTTCCTTTCCTTCCTTCCTTTCCTTCCCTTCTTTCCCTTCCTTCCCTCCTTCCTTCCTTCCTGTCCAGGAACTCCTTGTTCACCTACGTAGGCCTCCTGGCTTTTCTGTCCAACTTCTCTTTGTCGGGATGCATCGCTCCTGAGCTTGGAGGAGGTGATCCTTGAATACTGACCAGTTCTCTTGAGCTCCTCTTCCCACCAGGGCATTATCCCATTGTATCCTACCAAATAGGTCCTTGAAGAGGCCACAGTCTGCTCTCCTGAAGTAAAGGGCAGTGAGCTTGCTGTGTGCCCTCCTCACTGCCCTAAGGGTCTTGAACTCCACTCATTTCACAGTCACTGAAGCCAAAGCTTCCTTTGAGCTTCACAGTCCCTACCACTCCCTCCATGTGAGAACAAGATCCAGCATAGAGCTTCTCCTCATTGGTTCCTCTATCACTTGGAGAAGGAAGTTATCATCAACACATTACAGGAACCTCCTGGATTACTTATTCCCTGCCCTGTTGTCCCTCCAACAGGTATCAGGGTGACTTAAGTCCCTCATGAGGACCAGGGTTTTTGAACATGAGGCTACTCCTATCTGTCTATAAAGGGCCTCATCCACTTGGTGTCCCTGGTCAGATGGCCTTTAGCAGATCCCCACTATAATGTCCCCTGTCCCTGCCCTTCCTTTAATCCTGGACATCACATTATCAAAAAAAACAGAATTTCTGGTGGTGTCACCAGTCATGGAGTTATGTATTAATAGAGTAGATGCATCTGTTTCTTCAACTGTCACTGCCTGCAACTGGAACGTGAAAGGAAAAAACAAGCTTTGCCCCAGCTTCCCCCATCAACTGTCCCAAGGCCCTGAAGTCCCTTTTGATGACTCTTGGATTACGTACTGTGGCTTCCTTGAAGCTCACACAGAAGACCAGTAATGCGTAATGCAAGGGCCACAACAGGCTAAGAAGATTCCTAGTGATGTTCTTAACTCAGGCCCAAGGGAGGCAGCAGATTTCCCCATGAGGAGGGTCTGTCCAGCATATTGGACCCTCTGTTCCCCTGAGAAGGGAGATGCCTACAACTATAATCCGTTTTTTCTTCCTGGTGGAGGTGGTCACGATACAAAGGGTAGCAGGCCTTTCTGATCTTGGCAATGTCTCTGGTGTAGATGACCCATCATCCACCAACTGGCCTTCCAGATCCAGAGCCTCATACCTGTTGTACAGAGGCACCTGGGAAGGTAAGATGGGCAAGGAGGGGGTTCACCTGCAGCCTCAAGTATGAACTTGCCTCCATTCACTCCTTTTGTTTAAGCTATATCTCGTTATAAAAAACCTGTAAACAACAAAATAGTATTATTTAAAATTGTTTTCATACCAGTTGATACTTGCTACTTACCTGAGTATCTTTCCACCTGGTAATAAAGCTGTTCTCTATATCCATTTGTTTGACCTGGTCTTCATTTATCTGTTTTAAAATGGATCATTTTTGTTCAATTAGTAAATATAAAGGAGCTAGCATAAAAATTATAGCAAAGACTAACAAACACTAATTTAATATAACAAATTTAGATAAATACAGATATAGAGGAATGTTTACATCTAACAAAAGTAAATAATTAATGACAATGATAAATATTGTTACAATTAACAACACCTTTAGCCACACTCTTATAGAAGCGGCTACGCAAAATATGTTATCAGTCAGAAACAGCATCTAATAGATGGGATCTGTTACTATAAACTTTACAAAATACATAATAGAAGAGATGACTCCATGAAAAACTGCTAAACAATGTTACAGTAGCACAGTAAGCTCTAAACCAAAATGGCTAACACAAATTGCTGCTAGTAGTATCTGTTCTATCCAGCTGGATTTAATGTTCTTTCTAGGCCTAAGGAACCAAACTTTCTCCAGTCTTTCTTGTACCCACAGCTCATGGACTAAGAACAAAGAATTCTTCCATGCCTCAGTTCTGATCTGGACCATAAAATTTGAACAGAAGTATTATTTTTAATAGTCATTATCTTAAAATTGGTATGATAGTGTCAGCAAGAAGAATGTACATAATTTTGGAAAACAGTAGCTCGCAGCAATCCTATAAATGTAATATTTCCTACATGGGCTAAGCTAGCTGGCAAATAAAATTTAAAGCAGACAAAAAACAACATCCACTGAATTACAGCTCAAAAGCCCTACAAATCCTCAGACAGTAAAACTATTAGCAAGATCATCTTTAGGACGATTTCTACATTTTAGCATGTCTAACAGCTGAGCAACCAGGACATATTTATATAAGATACCCACATCAAAAAGTTGCACATAATTTTTAATTAGATCTTCAATTACATTGACTTCTTCACTAGTCTGGCCTTTAGTTTGAAATAAGCATGAGGAAAACACCATGGCTAGATTGTGAGGGTTCATATGATTGATTTCAGAACACTTCTGCACCCTGTTGAAGGAAAAATAAACATATTTAGAAGGTTTTGTTGTCCCTTTAACTGTCTGAAGCTTCTCTACAGAATATGGAGTGCATTTCAAAAAGAGTAACTACATTAAATCAAAGAATCTATTATTTTTTTTAATTTATTCATTTATATTCTTTATCTCACATCTCCTTACAGAAATAAAAGCTTATACTTTCTATCTTTATCTCCAGTAGCATCAAAATTACTTAAAATAAAAATAGAGTAGAAAAGGTCAGTTAGAAGGGACCTACAATGATCCTCTAGCCCAAATATGACCACTTAAGGGCTGACCAAAAATCAAAGTATGTTACTAAGGGCATTGTCCGAATGCCTCTTAAACACTGACAGGCTTTCGGCTTCAACCACTCCTCTAGGAAGCCTGTTCCAGTGTTTGACCAACCCCTCAGTAAGCAAATGTTTCCTAGTATCAATTTGAACCTTCCTGGATGCAAATTTGAGTTATTCCCACATGTCCTATCACAGGATACAAGGGAGAAGGGATAGGCATCTCACTCTTTGCTTCCCCTCCCCAGGACATTATGGAGAACAATGAGGTAACCCCTCAGGTAACCTCTTCTCTAAACTAGACAAGCCCAAAGTCCTTACCCACCTCTTACAGGACATACATTCCAGCCCTTTCACCAGCTTTGCTGCCCACCTCTGGACACATTCAAGGACCCTCACACCCTTTTTAAATTGTGGGGCCCAGAACTGCACACAGTACTCAAGGTGAGGCCACAACAGTGCAAAATCAGCTTCACTTTATTCATAGAATCATAGAACGGCTTGGGTTGGAAGGGACTTTAAAGATCACCTAGTTCCAACACCCCTGCATAGGCAGGGACACCTCCCACTAGGTCAGGTTGCTCAGAGTCCCATCCAACCAGGCCTTGAACACCTCCAGGGAGGGGGCATCCACAACCTCCCTGGGCAACCTGTTCCAGCGTCTCACCGCCCTCACGGGAAAGAACTTTTTCCTAATGTCCAACCTGAATCGCCCCTCTCTAAGCTTCAAACCGTTGCCCCTTGTCCTCTCACTATACACCTACGTAAAAAGCCATACCCCATTTCTTGTAGGCCCCCTTCAGATATTGGAAAGTTGCTATAAGGTCACCATGGAGCCTCCTCTTCTCTAGGCTGAACAACCCCAAATACCTCAGCCTATCTCCAGATCAGAATAGATATTACAGCATATTAATATATCTAAACTGGATATGCTTAGAAACATTGCTAATCTCAGTACAATCTTTAACCCAATAAAGGCACCATAAATAATCATACAAAGTTTTTAAGGGACATTTGCTATGTACCTGGTTATGTAATGTAATTTTTGAACATAATCTTGTGTAAAGAGAAGGTTCTACACATTTTATACCTACCACAATTTGCCAGGAACATTATTTAACTTGTTCAATAGATAATAAATTATAGAGCATTACTATTTAACCACAACACTGCTGAGTCATCCAAATCACATATTTTTTACACATCTGCTGCTGCCTACTTCATCTAAGAATAAGATATGACCTTTGCTGCTTAAACAAATTTATATTTTGGATATTTTCTCCTGCTACTTCTGCTGCAAAATGAAGCATTGATGAAAAATAGAAAGGGCAGCTAATTCTCAAAACTATTATGTGAAATATAGAGTGTAGAGAAGGACATTTCCCCTGAAAAAAATGTTTTGATTTCAAGAACTATTTGCAAGAATCCTCTGGAAGACTAGCAGACTGCAGTAAAATGTGTCGGTATAAAGAAGCTATATAAAAAATTACCCTACTTAAGTAGCACTCTCTTGCTGTAAGGCTTATTCCATCCCATTCATATTTATAGATACCTACTGCTAAAAATAAAACTGAAGAAAAAAAACACATTATAAATTAAAGGGAATCAAATATAATTGTCACAACTAGGTAATTTTTTGATGCTTACTGGTTAATAAAACAAGCCACATTTAACTTATGGTATAGTTATACTGAGAACACATTACAAGAATTTCTCTTCTAAATAGCATAATTTGCAATGACCTGTAAAGATGTTCAATTAAAGCAGCCAAAGTTGCCCTATTGACTGGTGGGAGCGTCTGAATAAAAGCTCCATACTTCCTCACACGTTCTTTTTCATTCTGTGTATCTGCCAGAAAACAATAATTTCATATAAATAACAATGAACAAGAAACCAACAACAGCTCTCATTAACTATATTGGCATCATCTAAACATTTAAAATTACAATTTACCCAACCAGCCTCTTCTTCATAAAGGCAATACTGACAAGCTACTATTAAGCAAGTCTATTATTATACACTAGTTCAGGAAAACAATATCAGCAATAAAGAGCGACAGTTCTATATTCAAGCAGCAGTTGCTACAGTTTAAGACTAAATCCCAGGACAGCAAATGCTTTTTCTCTCACAGGACATTTAATCTGTCATTTGTGTGTGTACATGTGCAAGAGCATGTGTATGCACCAGCGCAAATGTACTTCTAAGTGTTGCCAGAGATGAGAAAGGAAAAGACCTTAACATATTTTTTTCTTCAATGTTATTGGAGAAGTGTCTCAAGGACCAAAGTATTTTAAATATCCAAAGATATAAGATTGGTAAGAGGAAAGCAAAGAGGTGGTGAATAAGCTGTGCAAAGTCGTATGGTTGAACAGTGGCAGAGTCAATGATAGGAATTCCCATCTTGGGAATTGCAGTATCTGTGTCATAGCCACATCTGTCTACCATCAAGTCATGTCGGCTTCCCTGTGCTGCACAGATACTACAGAGCATAATCCTGCTTGGGGAATGAGCAAAGTTAATGTAATTTTTTTTTTATTTTTTAACTAACTTCTTCTTTTTAGTCCCTTGCTTCTCTCAAGTTTCTGAAAAGAAATGCATGGAAGACCTGTCATCTCTTCCAGCTGATGGCTAGCACTCTCCACTAACCACTGCACTATGGTCTGGTAACTTCCATAATTGGAAGAAAAAACAAACAGTTTAAAGGTTTTCTACTCTATCTTCCTAGGTCTTTTAGTCCTTCTACAAGTACTTCCAATATCACTTAACTGTAATATAACAGAATTCTCTGCTGTCAAGCTGAAGCAAAATTTTAGCCTAATGCACAAATTAGAAAGTTAAATCACTGTAACATAATTACGCACTTTGACAAAAAAGGTAACTTAAACTGATACACATACAACTTCTTCTGATTTCTGATGAGAGCAATCTTGTCAGAAGTTCTTAATATTCTTTCCTCTAGCTTGTTCAAGTTTAAAGGCAAAAATGTTTTATATTCATACTTGAATTTCCCAAACTTATCTAGTGGTTTCTATTAAGGCAACTTCCATGTTTTACCTTAAGCAAATCAGAGAGGAATATGCTTTTAGTATCTTTTTAAAACAAAACTCACCACACAGCAAATGGGCCTATATTATTTCAATACACAAATGCAGAAATTAATGTTCAGTCCTAGCTTTTCCCATGCACCTCTTATTGTTACACATTATCTGCAACTTTATAGTGGTTTGGGAAGGAAAGGTTTTATTTCTCGGAGTCTGTAAATACTACAATATAGAAACAGAAATATAGCTGTTTTCTAAGAATACTATATAAAAAAAAAAATCACAACTTATGTAATGAGTGACTAATGAATGTACTAGTAATCTCGTGGTTTTGTTTTCAACCATACAGAGAAACGCTCCTCATGTTTTAAATACATCAAAAGTTACAGGCTGGGTTCAAATTACTGAAATTTTCTTTCACATTAATATTTCTAAGGGAACAAAAACAAAATAACTGTTAACAAGTTACAGTGTTAATACACATACATTTGTGCAAACGTTCATAAAAGATACTCAAATCACTTAAGCAGCAAGACTGTCACCTAACTATCATGCAGAAAATAGCATCAACATTTTGCCACTTTTGAACTAAGTGTCTACATACCTTCAAAAGACAGAGTACACACATTTTACCTACTCTGATTTTGTCTATTCCTTGAATTCTCCATCAAATATTAATAATCACTTCTTACTTTGGCTGATCCAACTACAGCACAGTGCAATATTGGCCTACTGTTCACAAATACATCGTTAAGAAAATATTGCTATTTGTTATCATTATTCTGGTTCACTTAAAGGTAATAGAATGTCTCTGATAAACATCAGTCTATTGCAGCCAAGCTCTAAGCATTTTTTTTTTCTAACAATTGTTTTGTCAATTATCTAATAACACAGGTCAACACAGCGCAATTCACAACCCCTCAAATTTGTATATATAGCCTTTCTTGGAGTGTTACTGAATACATTACCTAATGCAGAGATCCAGAATGGATAAAGTTCTTTACTGAGAAGTGCATCATCTATTTGAGAAAGAAAAAGTTTCAATACATCTGTCACATCTTCAAGCTGATGTTTTCCTGCTCTTAGTTTAACACTCCTTGCATCTTTTTTGAAGCTTTCCAGCAGCTCAGCCACATTGGAAGAATCACCATTCTTCAGGTAGATCTGCTTGCTACCTAAACCTGGGTTACAGAAATACAGGACAGAAAAAAAGTAAAATTCAGTACTCTCTTAAAAATTCTTAACATCTTTATATGAAAAGTGTATCTGGCTGTCAAACATCATATTTCCTACTAAAATCTCTCTGGCCTTTTACACATACTCACTTTGTTAGTAAAACGTTGCTTAGTCTGTTTACACCCAATCAGATCTTTCTGCAAAAAATACACATCACAATACTACGCAAGTCTGGGATCACGGTTTCAGGAATACTTCACAGACAATTCAAATCCCCAAATCTCTTCAGGACTTCCTCAAACAATAGTTTAAAAAGGCACACTACAGGAAATACATTTTGATGACTCGTATTGTATTACACATAAAACACAGCTGCTTTCATTTACAAAACTCCCACTATTTTACTACCCTACTGATCAACTCAATTTAGGATTCAGCAAAGTATTCATCCAACCTAAAATATTTTGCTCTTAAAACCTCAAGATTAGTAGAAAGTATTTCTTTTTTTCTGAGTTTTCTCAGGTTCAAGATGACATCAGGCAGCCACTATTCTTGAATTTGACAACTAATACCACTAAAGCACAAAGCCAACTTAAAAGAAAATTTTCAGTCTACAACACAGCCAAGATTACCTTAAATTACTGGATACAAGAGTAGCCAAACCCACTATTTTTTTAAGCTTGTGGAAGTTTGGCATAGAAGTCCAATACCGTTGCTTCTCTTTGTAGAGATTTTATACAAAACCTTGCTTTTCTTATTCACCTGTCAAATCAAGTATTCTGTCAAAACCTAAGAAATCTTGACTTATGTTCCTGAAATTCACTTTTCCTGTAATGCCCACAAGCACTACTATTTGATACTGCCTTTGTGTTGTTACTGTCATGAAGAGCTGTGGGACCCAATAGTGTCTGTGCTCTCTAGACCACAACTAAAGACAGAACCTGTACTATGATGACAAAACAACATGTATGCATACAAGTAATGCACACAAATAATTCCTTCAATTTTCAAATGAGTATTTCAACACTCAATAATGCTGCTCCTGAAAAAAACAGAATTTTCATTACAGATCTAACTTACTTAGACATTAGGACATTGAATTTTAATTTAGAAAACACACAAGCAATTGTTCCAAGTGCAGGACATGATTACACTGCTTTAACAACATCTAGTGCATGAAACAGCGTAAACTGTACTTAGAATAATTCCTATTGCTAAGGATTAAAAAATAATGTAGCAAAAAAAATTCCGCCCCTTGGTTTTAGGCAATAGTTGTAACCCAGACACAACTACTTACCACATTCCTGTATGGCCAAATTTGAAAGTTCAATCACTGAAACATAAATTAGGCTTTCTCATACTGACAAGAGGTTACAGCCACATTTATCCTGAAGACATACTTGTACAGGTCTGATATGTATTTAGCATTTCACAAGAAAACTGATGAATTTGCAGCAGTAAAGAGGACACAAGACATAATCTGACAGTGATCAAATGCTATGGAAAGTTAGGCTGGCAAAATGTATTTAAACAAATGGAAACTAATTATACATCCTTAGGCTATTATGCGGAAAAAATCAGCAGCCTTAAGGTTGAACTTGGCTCCACAGTTAGTATCAGTTTCCCCAAAAGATGTGCTGACCAGTCCTGGTTATGGTCTATCCCGGTACACATAGCATATTTTCAGGGCTGAGGTGTTCTGCACTGAGGCAGTGGTCCCCATGGCTGAGCAACACCAAGCAAACAAGACAATTTTTAAAATAGAAAGGTGTCTCTAAAGGGCATCTACCAAGCTCATTCCCCAAACTACTCATTCTCAGATCTGTGGCAATGTACTTCACCATCACATAAAAAGGGTGGCAAGGCTAATGAGTGTTCTGGTTTTAATTTGGGTAATATATAAACTCATCCAATAATATCTGATCGTGTGGGGACTTAGGTATTATACAAATAATCTTAGGTTGAATAAAATCCACTTATACTTACCATACTGTGTAACAAATGCTATACAGCTGTTCACTATAATAGGAACATCATTTTTGCTGAGCTGCTGATCTTGTAACGCATTACCATCTGTACCTGCTGCTTTTTCAATTGCAGTATACCAGACCATGAAATCCAGCTTTGTATGGCCATGGATGTACAGAGTTCTGAAAAGTACAAAAATATTTTGATAGCAGAAAAGAAATAGAACTGATTTTATTGTGCTACAGGAACATAGCAGATGTCCGTGAAAAATAAGAAACACTTGGAGTGAGACATCAAGGTACCACCTTCCACCCCAAAAAGCTGTGGTGGTTGCCTATTGTTACAGCATCTTTTATTTTCCCTAACTACATTTGTACTAGTAGTGTCACAATAAATGAAAGAAGATCCACAAACACTGTCAGAGGCCTTTGAAAGGACCTGACCAACATTTTATTACTGTTCTTCCATCTTGCTCCTACACTGGGCATTCATAAGTCCAAGTAAAAATTAAGCAGGAAAGCAAGATTTAGAGACAACTTTCAATACTGGAAAAGACTTTCCTTCCTTTCCGCTCGCCACCCCCCAACACTTCTTTAGAGAAGCTGTGACCTACTGAACTTCCCTTTATCACACGTATCACAATTACCACCCTCAGAAAATCACAGAGCCGAGGAACATGTATTGAAAAACTAAGAATTGAGGTGGAATAAGTTAATGCAGCTCTTTAATTACTTGTCACTCTCAAAGCATGGCTCTGTTGTGATTTTGTTATTTAAATGTGCTAAATAATCTGTTTACCCCTGACAGACTAGCTTGTAAGGGACAACTCCAAGATTTAAAAGTTTAAGGGTATATGTCCACTCGTATGTATTTACGTAATAAACAACTGTTTTAAGTGTTGAAATAGCAAGCAAACTTTTCTGCATACACACTCTTTGTCTCCCGCTAAAGAAACGTAAGGGATTGATTTCCTTTTATGGCAATTTATTTGCTAATTAGGAAAAGGTAAAGTGTTTCACTGAATTTCTGTGAAAATACTTTCATTGATATAAACAAGCATTCATTTTCATTATGAGATAAAACCAAAATATTTTATATAATGATGGAATACATAGTTTCTTTCATTAGTGTTTTTCAGTTTTGCTTTTCTAAATGTCTCCATTCTAGCACTGCTGTCTTGATAGGAAGTGAAGATGCAGTCGATGTACACAAAGCCCCAGGATCTGAAGTGTTCTCATGATCCTCCATACAGACTTGGACATTCAGCAGCAGAGCAGGAGATAACTAAAATACTCCATCTTACTGAAACATCTTTCTCAAAAGTCTCTATTTCATGACTTTGAATGTCATATTAATGACCAGGCATGCCTGGCTAGTAGAAACACTCAGCTTCCCTCTTCCATTAAGAAAAAACAGTATTTTGCACAAAGCTCTCACATTTTTACATCAAAATGAGTGTGCCTAAATCAACAGTTTCAAACGTTTCCTGGCAACCTGTCAAAGCCAATATCCTACATGGGTGGTTCTCAAGCAATGGCTTCCAAACTGTACATCACCCTAACGTCCTATTGTAATGTATTAGAGGCAATGAAAATGCAATGAAAAAGGTTGAACTGAGTGAAAATAGTCTGACAGATTATGTTACACCATTCCTTTAGCACCATTATTCACAGATCAGCAGAGGTTAGGACTGTGATTTATAAAAGATTTATATTGCTTCCCAACATAAGAGATGCACATACATATGCATATTGCTGTCTCTATTTTCCCTGCAGACCAGCAGGATTCACATTGTGGTATTGCATAGAAGGATAAATGGAAGAATTACAGTAGGAGCAGGAAGAAGGACACTGTAAAGTGAAAATATGATTACTTCTGAACAAGAAAAGGACAGATCTGCTGTGTATCGATGAATGTGTTCCAGAGGAGGCCAGAAGAACTCACCAGGGCAGAGTAAGAGGGGCAGAATCACTTCTCTTGGTCTCCTGGCCATACTTCTCTTGATGCAGCCCAGGATGGGGTCGGCCTTCTGGGCTGCAATCGCACATTGGTGGATCATGTCCAGCTTTTGATCCACTAGTACCCCCAGATCTTTTCCACAGGGCTGCTCTCTAGCATGTCTTCCCCTAGCCTGCATTCATATCTCTGGATGCCCCGGCCCAGGTGCAGGACCCCGCACTTGGCCTCCTTGAACCTCATGAGGTTCACCTGGGCTCACTTCTCCAGCTTGTCCAGGTCCCTCTGGATGGCATCCTGTCCCTCTGGTATATCAACTGCACCACGCAGCTTGGTGTCATCAACAAACTTACTGAAGGTGCTCTCAGTGCCACTGTCAATATCACTAATAAAGATATTAAACAACACTGGTCCCAGTACAGACACCTGAGAGACATAAATTGTCACCATTTTCAATCTGAACATCGAGCCATTGACCACTACCCTCTGGATGCAGCCATCTGACCAATTCACTGAACATTTCACCCATCAAACCCATATATCTCTAACTTAAGAGAGAAGGATGTTGTGGGGGACCATGTCAAAGGCCTTGCAGAAGTCTAAATAGACGACATCCATAAGCCTTCCCTTGTTCACTGATGTAGTCGCTCCACTGTAGAAAGCCACTAGGTTGGTCAGGCAGGATGTGCCCCTGGTATAGCCATGCTGGCTGTCCTGAATCACCTCCCTGTCCTTGATGTGCCTTAGCATGTCTTCTAGGAGGATCTGTTCCATGACCTTTCCAGGCACAGAGGTGAGGCTGACAGGTCAGTAGTTGTCACGGTTCCTTTCTACCGTTTTAAAAAATGGGTGTAGTGTTTCCGCTCTTCCAGTCACCTGGGACTTCACCTGACTGCTTTGCAGAGTGCAGAGACTGAACTGAAATGCAAGCTACTTCTTTCAGTTCAAAAAATTGATAAAGAACACACACCTCATAACAAATAGTTGGCAATAGTGACTACATGGTGAATAAAGGCAGTGGTTTTGCTCTGTTAAGTGTGAAGCACATACAGTCCATACCCAAGAAATCAGTTAATTTAAGCACTCAAACAAGTATGGAAGCCCAAAAATGTAGATTTCTGCCTTAGTGAATGGAGGCAATTGAATTGTCACAGATGACTGCAGCAGTCCAAGATCACCTAGTATCAACATGAAGGAAGCTACTCTTAGCTTTTCAATTTTATTGTGGACTACCATCTTGTCTCCTGCACCCATAGTCAGATAAAATATACATGCGCACACTTCATACACAACAGTGGAAATGCTTATCTTTAACCCATTTAGCAGAGGCCACTAGCTTCAGCTACATCTGTATGCTTTGGTGCACAATTCTGCATCAGAAAAGCAGTGATACTAAGTGATTGTGGGTAAAGGTTATGGGGAGGAAGGGTGAGAAATAGACATCAGCACAGCTCCATGCTCTCCAGCAATTTTCAAGTGATTCTAATCATCTACATGCATGTCTGGAAGCAGAGGTACTAAGAAGGTAAACATTGCTATGAAATTATCTAGGAATAATCAAATTGCAACAGAAGCATGGAAATTCCACTAATAATTACAGATGCATAACAAAAATCAGCAATATTTCTTCAAAGGATATTAAGTGTCTTATATCCAGCACATCATACTGGAAGCAAAAGTAATTTTACTCATCTGAGCCTTAACCAGATTAGTTCTGGATTCTAGAATTTTTTGTTCATAACTGCATTTTACAAGAAATCTTACTATCACCATAGGGTTAAGAAAAAAAACATTGTGATTAATGAACCATCAGCACAAAGAAATCGTTCCAGTATGCAAGGAAGGTTTACTATCTATAATAAGAAAGAGCTAACTACAAGAGAAGTGTAACAGGGATAAAAAAAAAAAAAAAAACCACCATCTGGATTACATTATGGTCTGAAAACATTCATTGACACCTAAGAGAGCTTAAATGATCACAGAAAAAAAAAACAAAAACATTTGAAACAGAATTGTCTGCACAACTATTTCCTTGAAGTATGGCTTTAGAGATTTTGCATTACATTCCACATATTGAAGATATATTTTAAAATTATTGAATCCAGTTCTTTTCAGACACCTTTCCTCTCTTCAGTGTACGGATTCCTCTGTTGACCTCTACCGAACTACACAAGAGTACCTTCTTCACCTATCTACTGTGCAACTTCTGTTTGGATGGTAACAAGGGATCAAATATCACCAGTCACTTAAAGAATTTTACAAATAAATACAAGAGCTCAAGGGGAAAAAAAAAATCCAAACTGAATATGAAGCAAACCAGAAGACATCTCTATGTGACACAAATCTGGAAAACTTGGCCATTTTTACTAACAAAAAGTCAAGAAGCATTTTAATTATAAAAACGGAATATAAGAGGAGGTGAATGACCATCTAATTGTGGCATAAGAAAGCAGCATTGTGAGAAGTCACGATTTCCAGTGGGGTCATTGGAGAGAGTATTGACAGGTTGGAAAATACATTCCAACAAAGATCAGAGTGCAACTAAATTTCAATAGGTGCTGCCAAAAGGAGTGTGTTGCTCTCTAATTTACTTTAGCAAAAATACCCAAAGACAAACATGAATCATCTTTGAGATCTGAAAAAGACAATCTAGACTTAGAAAAAGTCTAGGATTATTGTGAAAATTTAGAAAGCACAATGAGCTTCCAAACCAACACAAATCTCTAAAAAGATATAGCCTGTTGGCTTTGAAAATGTTTCAGCCTGGTTCAGCATCTCATGACACACTATTACTCTGCAATGTATAATATGATCACCCCTTACTTCTGAGCTGATAGTCTTCTTTCACTGAATATGTCAGATAGAGAATAAATGAACAGCAAGGTGCTAAAGAGAAAACAAGGTAGAGGAAAAGGTGGAGGAGGGGAGGGAAGGCAAAGCAGGAGTGGATTCTATTCATACATTCGACACTCCAGAAAAATCTCACAAGCCTCTTGGCAGCATTCTCTCCAAATTCCTGTATTTTACACAAGCTGGAAAACATTATGCACCTTGCAGGGTAAAATCAATTGTAAATTCTTCCTCTCCATAATTATGGATCAGATGTACATTCAGTTTATGTACCCCATGAATCTAACACACACATACATTTAATAAGCATTTTTACAAGTCCAAAATTCATAGATTTCTTACATTATAATTATTTCAGCAGTAAGACAAAGTTTTTATCATTCTGAAACTGTCTACTTGTGTATGCAATCAATCTTAAGTGATAAGTCTGTTGGTAACAAGACATTTTGACTACAGCAGCGAATGGAAAAAGTGTCAAGAGAAAAGCTGTATGATATGTGTAATGTATGATTTCCTAATTTGATTTGATTGTATTTAATTCCCTTTGAAGAAGGTGTAAGTACTTGTAAGTAATCGGGAGTTAGTTTGAAGTCAGCAACAAAAACAACAGAAGAACAGTATAAGCTTTAATAGGAAAATATTCAAGACATTTCATAATCTCTTTTAATAAAATTTAGCAAGATCATAGAACAGTTTGGGTGGGAAGGGATATTAAAGATCATATAGTTGCAAGAACCCTGCATAGGCAGGGACACCTCCCACCAGACCAGGTTGCTTACAGCCCCAATCAACCTGGCCTTGAACACTTCCAGGGACTGGGCATCTGCAATTTCCCTGAGCAACCTGTTCCAGTGTCTCACTGAGATGTTGTAAGAAATCAACAACATGTATTTGTTTCTGCAAAAAACAGTACAGACTTTTCATTGTGTTTTGGGTTTTTGTTTGTTTGTTCGTTTTCCCAAATTTTCTTAATTCTGGAAAAGCTTACTTGTTTAATTCTTGTAGTTCTCTTTTTGGGGATTTTAGCATTTATCCTGACAAATTAACACAAAAGTTGTCAATAGATCAGCATACAGCGTCTTTTCCAGGTGATCAGTCTGTGCCAAAGTTGGCACCAGACAAGCACTGCTATAAAAATAACAACGCAGGAAAACCTCAAAATGATGGTACGTAATTTAGTTGATGTTGACAACATCGCAAAGTTGTTAATTAATTTATCTAATGTTTGGAAGGGCAGAAGGAGGCTTGTTGGTTTTGTTGCCATTTATAATAATTGAGTCTGAGGATAAAGGTGGATTTATACTTAGTAATTTTCCACAGGCACATGAAATTTCTTACTGCTGCAAGATGCATTATCATGCAACTGTGCTGAACACCTGGATATCTTTGGAGTAATATCCTGAGCAAGAATCACTATGACAAAGTTTATATAGCCACATGGCTTTTAATGGTTACGATTATGTGAATGCTATTAATTTAAATTCTTTATGGCAGACTTCAGTGAAGAAAAATTAAAATATATTTATGACCACCATAAATCAGCCAGCGTCGCTGTTGAAATTATTTTCAAATAGTTCAAAAGTTCCACTAAACTAGTAAAGCAGTTCAGGGAAAACCTGCCTTCACTCAACAGAAATATAATGAAAGAAATAGTAAAAGCTGATTTGGAGAGACAACTTTTGCTCAGCACTAATATGAAACTAGATGCACAGCTTGTATTCACATGCAGGACTGCACCTTGAATAGGATGCCTTTGGTTCCCTGGTTGGTCTACGTAGCTTATTAAATTTTTCATTACGCTTCTTAAAAAAAAAAAAAAAAAAAAAAAAGACCAGTTAAAAAGTGATCGTTTCTGATCTGCATCCCCTTACTGAATTCTGGAATTTACACAGTATCTTAAGAAAAGTTAAAATTCAGAACACATAATTTACAATGAGCTTCTCCTACTTCAAACTGATGTCTAAGTATCTGTGGGTTGGTTTTTTTTTTGTTTCCTCAATAGAGAGAAAAACAATCTTCCTATATAAATCTATTACTGTCTGTTCAGAAGACTGTTTAAACCCTGCACCACTTCTCATATAGACATTTACCCCACAATCTATCACTGAAATAAAAAAATAATAAAAAACAAACAAACAAAACAACCTATTATAAAATCATAATTATTTTCACTAATTTTACTTTTGTATTTAAATTTGTACCTATATATGAATCAGAAATACCCTACCTCACTTCAAGTTTCAACCTCACTTATCACTATATTTGACAGAGTCATCTCAACAGAGTATTGCCTACTCGGAATCAGACATGGATCATGTTTGCTTTACAATTATGGGGTTCTTTTTTGCTAGTATGTTGCTAACTGAGATCAGACATTACAGTAAAACTAACCAGGGGACTCATATACAGCCTCTCAATCCCAGTCTACACAAATTGAGACAAAGAATTCTGGGACATAAGAGTGATTAAAAAATTGAGAAGTGGTAATTGCTCCAAAGAGGTATTATTTCTTTACAGGGTAAAAGAAGTTAGGGCCTTTTGAAAAAACTGTTGTTGGCAGACAAATCTGACTGGGAATAATTTTCTCAGTGGGAAAACTGCTTTGAGTTAAGCAATACTTGTTGGCATTTCCTGACACAGACATAAAACATAATTAATACATAAAGACTTTCCCTCCTTTAAAACGTCTGCAGATTTATTCTCTCTCTAGTAACCACAAGTGAAAAAGCGCCATGAGTGATGGCTAGAATTTCTAAGACATCAATATAAAAAGCAGATCAAAGCTTTATTCAGATGGGAACCTTACCTTCCTTTTTCAACAAGCAGCAGGACATCTACTTTCTCTCCATTTTGCATCACACTACTGATTGCTGAAAACAACATACACATTCATATGATCTACACAGACACTTACATATGGACAAAAACATGCATGTATGTATGTTTTTTTTCAAAATTATCTTGAGTGACAAAAGGAGACTGGAATTCTTAAAACATTTCAAATATGGAATGCTGCTAATATTAGAAACAAAACTCCACAAAATGGCACAATACACTCAAATGTACAGGAAAAATTAATATAGAAAATTATGAAGAATTATAAACGGGTACTTTTTAGAATAATAGAATTGTTAAGGTTGGAAGGGACTTCAAAGATCATCAGGTTCCAACCTCCCTGCTATGAGCAGGGACACCTCACACTAGACCAGGCTGCACAAAGCCTCATCCAACTTGGCCTTGAACACCTCCAGGGAGGGAGCTTCCACAACATCCCTGGGCAACCTATTCCAGCACCTTACTACCCTCATGGTGAAGAATTTATTCCTGATGTCCATCCTAAATCTCCCCTCTTTCAGTTTAAAACCCTTACCCTTTGTCCTATCACTGTCCTACCTGGTGAAAAGCCCCCTCCCAGCTGTCCTGTAGTCCCTTCAGGTACTGGAAGGCCACTATAAGGACTCCCTGGAGACCGCTCCAGCCCTTTGATCATCTTCGTGGCCCTTATCTGGACCCTTTCCAACAGCTCCATGTCTTTCCTGTGCAGAGGGCTCCAGAGCTGTGTGCAGTACTCCAGGTGCAAAATGCAATGTGAAAATGTGAAAACATGCTACAGTGTTTTGTTATTCTAAAAATAAGCTTGTAAATACAAGTTTTAGAATTAAGCTGGATTTTTTAATCCATTAATTTACTGTCACCCTAATGGCTGCAGATATTTACAATAAACTATGTGAGTTACAAGTTATACTGTGAAGATCACTGCCAGCCTTCTTTACGTTGCCTTATGGTATCCTTGCTAAAAAAAACAGCACCTGCATTATACGTGATACAGAAAATATATCTGGACCAAAAACAGTCTGGAAGTGGATTGAAAACAATCTGGAACAGTCCGCAAGAAATGGAATTAGGGGTGATGGTGGATAAGAAACTCAACATGAGCTGGCAACGTGCAGTTGCAGCCCAGAAAGCCAATTATGTCCTGGGCTGCATCAAAAGAAGCGTGGCTAACAGGTTAAGGGAGGCGATTCTCCCCCTTTACTCGGCTCTCGTAAGACCAAACCTGGAGTACTGCATCCAGTTCTGGAGCCATGGAGAAAGTCCAGGGCAGGGCCACAAAGATGATCTGAGGGCTGGAGCACTTCTCCTATGAAGACAGGCTGAGAGAGTTGAGGCTGTTCAGTCTGGAGGAGAGAAGGCTCCAGGGGGATCTCACAGCAGCCTTCCAATATCTGAAGGGGCCTACAGGAAAGCTGGGGAGGGGCTTTTTACAAGTGCTTGTAGTGAGAAGACAAGGGGTAATGGATAAAAACTGGAAGAGGGGAGACTTAGGTTAGACAGGAGGAAATTCTTCACCATGAAGGTGGTGAGACACTGGAACAGGTTGCCCAGGAAAGCTGTAGAAGCCCCATTCCTGGAAGTGTTCAAGGCCAGGTTGGATGGGACTCTAGTGGGAGGTGTCCCTGCCCAAGCAGCATTGTTGGAACTAGATCATATTTAAGGTCCCTTCCAATTCTAGCCACTCTGATTCTATGACAGTTTCCAGTAACTTGAGAAATACAGATTTTGCTCATGATTAGGGTAGGGAGCAATTACAGTTGCATTATCAAAATTACTATCAGAAACAGTTCTCCTACTGCCTAACATTTTAATTCTGAGTCCAGGCCAAAACATATTCACAAGTTAAAGATAGCTAGAGGCATAAAAATATTCCTGATTAAAAACCACCTTCAGTGTTATTCACAGCAAATGTAAGGTGGCAGTAAATAAACAGTAGAAAGCCCAGCAGCATTTAGTTAAGCTCCTGCAAAACAGTCTACAGTCTGACAGCATTTACAAAGAATATCATCAACAAAACAATAAATTACCTTATCTATATTAGCTTACTATAAAATCTCAAATTATTTTTTACTTTTCGACATAACGTATTTCCTTGTTCAATATAAATACAAGTAGGGAAGAAATGCTTAAAGAGGATTCAGATTATAATTACAGACAGTGGCATAAAATTGATTGTGGAAGACCATTTATATAAATATTCCTATCTTTCCAAGTTATGATATTGAGCAAGGAATATTTTTAGCATTAGTAAAAAAGGAAGTCTAATAGTCTGCGAAGTAATTTTCCAAGATAATTACAGTTTTTCCAGTGCATTTGAGTATTTTTAAGCTAGGCCTGTCAATCACCTCAAAAACATGTTCAGCAGTATTTCTATCCTGTCAAAATATGAGACAATAATTCCAAAAGGTCAAATATTATTATTTAATTCTGAACTCTTGTAAGAAAGATACTGCTACAACTAGAAGAAAAATTGTCTTTGTTCATTATAAAGCCGTGAAAAATCTCTCTAGCATGTGCCACTAAGCGGGGGGGGGTGTGGAAATCAAGACAGAATTTACTTTAGCAATTCCATATTTTTATAAGAGTTGGAAGAGCATCTGGCTCATGCAGAGGAATAGTTACTAAGCTCCCTAATGTTTATGACTTTAAAATGTAATAGACATGTCCTTAAAAGTGAATTAATTCTGTAGAGTATCCCCTGAATTCTAGATGTTAAACAAAATTCTTACTTAGTTCTTGCAGCCTCCTTAGATATATTGCATCTTCTTCAGCATTCTCCATTTCAAGACAAAAATAAAGGCTCGACTCCTCTATAGCAAACCAGCCTTTTCTCCACTGATCCAGGTTATGGCAATCTTTGTAGTACAGCTGGCCAATCAGGTCACAGTCTCTCTCTAATAAGCATTCAGCCACAGGGGGAACAAAATGCTACCAAAGAAAAAAGGGTGAGTCAGATGAATGGAAAAAAATACAACCCGCTTCCCCTAAAAAAACACAAACCAAGATACTAAAAATCTGTAAGATTCAGGGATGAAAGTGACAGTAAAAAAATAAGACTTTCAGATTTATCAATCATAAATCCATACATACATCAAATTTAAATGAGAAAGTCAAGTATAGCAATTTTTCCAGTCTTGCTGTACACAATTGAAACATTCTTGCTTTTTATACTACAATTGATTTAATTAATGTGATTATTAGCATTTAGTACTGTAGAAAATACAGTACTGCTCTATGAATTCTGTTTCAGCAAGTGAAAGAACAGAACTGCAACTATAAACAATTTAGCTGAAATAAATTCATATATGAGATGTGTGTTTATATGAGAGCACCTTTAATATAATCTTAAAGTCAGCATAAAAATGTTGCTTTGATCCCTTTTCCATCGTGTTTTATTATCTTGTTTCAGGCACTGAATCAAAGAAGTTATTTCTTCTTGCTGCACAAGAAACCTTTACACATGAGATAGATCAGCATTCATCAAGAATGGCGTCTCAGAGGATCGTAAGCTAATAACGACACTTTACTCTTTGTGCAAAGATTCCTGGCCTAACTGGAAAAGATAATTGTTAGAATTACCTTAGCTATTGCCCAAGTCCATTTTCTTTGTGAATACGCAGTTTCAGCTCCAAATAGAATAACACGTTCTGACATTAAGTAGATTTCAAAGGTAAATATGTCCCTAAAGGAAGCAAGAGGAAAAAAGACAGCTGTATTTAGTCTTCCTAACAGTAGACATACAAGAGTCCTATTTCACTCTGTTTTTTCATTACTTCATACCTATGGAATGCAATCCATCTGTGTTACTCTTCCAATTTTGCATGTACAACCCAGCTAATAACAGAGTATTTTATAACACAACATAACCATATGCTTTTCAGTTCAATAATATGTGTTTAGAGGCTACTGCCTAGTAAGTTTTTTCTAATTCTGAAATTAACAAAAATGTTTACGTATAGTCTGTGGGAAAACGCAGCCCGTGGAAACAATGTAGCCAGGGACCAGCGGTCGGAAGATTTCGCGTTGTACGGAAAGACAGGGCCCCCCATCCCTAGATAGCCAATGGGGTTTAGTATATGAAGTAAGCAGACGGAAGTTACACTAATCTAAGATATAATTTGGGGTATAAAGAGCTGTGTTGCGCACTAATAAAACGCCATTTGCTGTCCACCACATTGGTGTCTGCGTGCTGATGGACCGAGCGGCCTGGGAGTGGCCGCCGTGCCGTTCTTGAACCAGGTCGTCACGCCTTTCACGAAAGGCAACAAGTGGTGCCGAAACCCGGGAACACGCCTGGGATCGGGAAATTCACTTGGAGTCAGGAAAGCGGCGGCCGGAGCGGCAGGACCAGCCCGGCGGGGAGGGGCGGACCGACAAGGAGGATGGAAGCCCTTGTTAAGGTCGTATTGCAATTACATAAGCAGTGGGGGATAGATTGTAAGTCTAAAGATTTTACTCTCGCCGTTGCGAGGCTTTTGGAAATCGGGGTCATTGATCAGCCGGTGGATATTCTCCACCCTGAGGTGTGGGACAAATGCACTAAAGCGCTGGCTAAGGAGACGATGCTCTCGAGTTGTGGGAAGCACCTTAAGGCGTGGGGGAAAGTCGTGCAGGCGTTGCAGAAGGCGATACAAGAGCAGGAGACCTGGAGGGCGGCAAAGAACTGCTTGCAGGACACCCCGAAGTTGGGAGTCGGGGCAGCCACGCAGACTTTGCACCCCCCGGGTGATGATGGTTTTGCTGAGTCTGTGGAGGGTTTAAGGGTGGTGGAGCTGAGGGAGGGTGATGCATCCCCTCGGTCCCCGGACCCCGAGCCGTTTACGGAGGGACAAAAACAAGCTCGGTCATTCTGGGGCGGGTTGGCGGAGGAGGCTCGGGGCGCCGCGGAGAAAGCAGAGTCCGAGGAGGCTCGGGCTGAACCGCCGCCCTATGCGCCCTATAATGGCGCCGAGCAAAAAAGGGGGGGGCAAAGTAAAAATGCCTGTGGTGATAAAAGGGAGGAAAAGTTAGTATCAGCAACTGCACACAGAAGGAGGGGGGAGGTGAAAGAATGTGAGGGGAGTGTGAGCGAGGCGGAGGAGGACGGGAGCAGGAGCGAGACGGAGGAGGACGGGAGCAGGAACGAAGGGCAGAAAGCCAACCGGAGTCGTTATCTGAAAAAATGCCCCCGTAGGGTAAATCCCCCGCCAAGCCGGGCGGGGAGCAAGCCCGGAGGGGGGGATGAGCCACGGGGTTCAGAGTGGGACGTCCACAAGGGTAGTGGACGAAACCGGGGTTCAGAGTGGGCCGTCCACGAGGGCAGTGGACGAAACCGGGGTTCAGAGTGGGCCGTCCACGAGGGCAGTGGACGAAACCGGGGTTCAGAGTGGGCCGTCCACGAGGGCAGTGGACGAAACCGGGGTTCAGAGTGGGCCGTCCACGAGGGCAGTGGACGAAACCGGGGTTCAGAGTGGGACGTCCACAAGGGCAGTGGGCGAAACCGGAGCTCGGAGAGGGCCGCCCATAAGGGAAATGGGCGAAACCGGAGCTCGGAGGGGGCCGTCCACAAGGGCAGTGGGCGAAACCGGAGCTCGGAGCGGCCCGCCCGCAAAGGAAGTGGGCGGGGCTGGAGCTCAACAAAAAGAGACTGGAAACCGGAAGTAGCCGGTCAGTCGAGCTCTGACTTGGGATCGGACACCAGTCAGAATGAGTGGCCGGTTACCGATTCAAACTCGGAGGAGGAGGAAGTGGGAATATACACAGTCAAAAGCAAAAACATTCCCATCCCAAATAAAAAGGGACTGCAAGGGAAAAACATCCCTTTCACCGATTGGAAAAAAATAAAGATTGCATGTGCCGATTGGGTTCCATCACCCACGCTAGCATTACTAATGAAAACTGTGAGTTTTTGTTTACAGGACTGGATCATCGGACGTCCTCGTAATCCATACATCCCGCTGCCAAAAGAGGATGACAAGCCGACAAGCATCCGGTCTGCACCTGAGAGCTCTACACTAGCAGAATCCAATCAGCAGCGACACAGCCCCCGTGGGGGAGGGCTGCGAAGCCTTTGTGTGATCTTGATTTTAGGGCTAATCACCAAAACACAGGCAAAGTCAGGATACCACCCTCATCGGCCATTCAAGTGGGTCCTACAAAGCCGAGACCAAGTGATAAGAGAAAACACAACAGCAGGTGCTCCAATATTTACAGTAAAGGTGCTTGACTTGTTTCCCATGCTTGGAACACCCGATGAAGACATGTTATGGGGAACATATTGGTGTCCAAGCTCAAATCCAGGCAACACCCGTTGCCACTATCCAGGGTATTATTTCTGTGGGTACTGGGGATGTGAGACCATTGTACCGTAGGTTTCTACTACCCCAAGCACCCCAATCAATCGGACCTAACCGGGTTTTCAACCCAATGGTACCCCCACAGTACGATGTAAAAGTTGTCACGGCTAGCTTTACAGCTATCGCACCTGTAATGCCCACTAGCAATCCTTTTAGTGACAACTCTCTCTGGAAAATGATGCAGGCTAGCTATCAGGTACTAAACAAAACTAACCCAAATTTTACAGAGCATTGTTGGCTGTGCTACGGCGTAAAGCCACCCTTTTATGAGGCTGTGGGAATCAGCGACACACCCACACTTGAGAACAGTGCAAATCCGGCTCAGTGTAATTGGGACACAGAGAGGCACGGGATTACGTTAGAGCAGGTGGTGGGAAGAGGCATGTGTGTAGGTAAAGTCCCAAAAGACAAAGAACAACTGTGTGATAAGTTGATCCAAATTAAGACCCCTGCCAAGTGGTTAGTGCCAGCTAACAATACCAAGTGGGTTTGTTCTCTCGCAGGAATTACACCATGTGTGCCATTGGACAGGATCAGTGAGTCCTCCGAATATTGTGTCCAGGTAACCATAGTCCCTAAGATCTTTTAGGTACTTTAATGATCTTAGGAGGAGTGGGAACAGGTACAGGAGTGGCATCTTTAGCTCGACAGAACAAAGAATTTAGCGCCTTGAGGTCGGCAGTAGATGAGGATCTTGCTAGAATTGAGCAGTCAATCAGTGCCCTAGAACAATCACTTAGGTCACTGTCGGAAGTAGTCTTGCAAAATAGAAGAGGGCTAGACTTAGTGTTTTTACAGCGGGGAGGAGTATGTGCAGCATTGGGAGAAGAATGTTGTGTTTATGCGGACCACACCGGGATAGTGAGGGACACAATGGCCAAATTAAGGGAGGGACTGGAAAACCGGAGAAGGGAACGAGAGGCACAAGAAAACTGGTTTTTATCATGGTTCAACCACTCACCATGGCTAACCGCCCTGATATCTACCCTGGCAGGGCCGATCGTAACGATTGTGGCATTTTTGATTTTTGGACCCTGTGTATTTAACAAGCTTGTGTCATGTGTCAAAAGCCGGCTGGAAAAGGTGAACATTTTGGTGGTGAGACGCCAACAATTGCTTTAAGAAAGTTTTTGCTCAGGTTTTTCATTAACTATCCTCAGCCCTATCCTGTTACCCTCTAACTACCTCGTATTTAACATGTCTTATGTTTTCTATTTAGTTTAAAGAGATACACTAACGCTGTTATAAAAACATAAAATAAGGTAAAGATATCTCCAGTAAGTGATGCTGCTATAAAAACATAGAGTAAGGTTAAGAAGTTTTAAGTCTTAAGATTTTGATACATGAATTTTTTAAGGTAGTTATATTTTAGGCAATTTAGTTAGGCATAGGGAGGGGGGAATTGTGGGAAAACGCAGCCCGTGGAAACAATGTAGCCAGGGACCAGCGGTCGGAAGATTTCGCGTTGTACGGAAAGACAGGGCCCCCCATCCCTAGATAGCCAATGGGGTTTAGTATATGAAGTAAGCAGACGGAAGTTACACTAATCTAAGATATAATTTGGGGTATAAAGAGCTGTGTTGCGCACTAATAAAACGCCATTTGCTGTCCACCACATTGGTGTCTGCGTGCTGATGGACCGAGCGGCCTGGGAGTGGCCGCCGTGCCGTTCTTGAACCAGGTCGTCACGCCTTTCACGAAAGGCAACAATAGTCATTAAAAATTGCAGGGAATTTTTTTTTCCTTCTGCAAGTTAACGTGATTTCAGCAAGCATATTTTTGTGATGCATTCAAAGCATTTGATTTAGGTTTACTGTAAGCATACCAATTCATTGGATAGGAAGCTGTAAACAAGTTAACGCAGCATCACAGAAAGAGATGTTGGTTCAAAGGGACTTTTACATGTCACTTGGTCTAATCTCCTGCTCAGAGCGGGACTATCAATCACCATCAATCAGAACAGCAATGAAAAGCCTTGAAAACCTTCAAGGATGGAGACTGCTACTTCTCTCAGCAACCTGTTCTCCACCATGCTTCTAAGGAAGAGGCTTTTCCTGTCATCCAGCCTGAACCTCCTAGGGTGAAAAACGTGGTCGCCACCACTACTTGCATCACCTGCCACCACCAAGAACAATTTGGTTCTGTTGTGTTTATGACTACCCTTTGAAATTGCTGTATCTCAGGAAGTTCTTTTTTTTTTTTTTGAGGGGAGTTCTTGGGTTTGTTTTCTTCTTTTAAAATGTATACAATCATTTTAACATGGACCCTATTTTTCCATTTTAACAGAAAAATAATGGTAAATAAAATTGCAGTTGAAATTGCAGTGGAATTTGCTAAGTAAATATCTTGTTGAACTTGGGGTCTGCCTGTAACTTACAAATTATGGTTCACCAATTTATAGTACGATTTTGTCTGTTACTTTCCCTAGAACCCAAACTCATGGAGTATTCTTTTTCCTTTCGATGCTGGAGACTGAGATTTGCCTAAATCTGAAAAAGTGAACATGAGTCAGTCCTCTTGTTTTCAATAACTACTTTGAAAATTAAATGTAAATACTTAATTCTGACTATATGAAATACCAAATTTAGAAGTTTCCCGTAACACCACCCAAATGCAGGTAAGACAGTTGCAGGTTAGTAATTCCCTAAAAGTGAAGTACTCAGCTAAGACATTTTTAATTTACGTATTATCCTGAAGTGGAACCATTTGAAGATGCAGCAAGCAATAGGTTAGATTCGATGACAAAAGAAGAAAGTGATTTTTTTTCTTTTTTTCCTGGATATTGCAAAGTTATGCTACTACAGAACAGTGAAGGTCATCTCCACCATATTTTGTAGCATGTTGAAGCATGACCATGTTTCAGGACTTCTCCTCTCTGCACAACCTTTGTCTCTGTAGTAGCTAAAGTCCTTTTGTCCTGTTATCTTTTCCAGAAGCTCACTGAATAGAATCTGTTCTTTCTGTAGGCACCTTTGATTTGCAACTACAAGCATTACAGGATTATCTACTGTAGACAGATCTTTTTATTTTACATAAATACACCTAAAGAAATTGAAACGTGTTACTGAGTTTGTTAGACATATCCAAAGTATAGTTTGAACAAAAAAGTTGCCCTAAAGAAATCAAGCATCACTGGCATGCAACTCAGATTTTAGATGAATCTCCACATGATGTTTTTAATGGACAAATGGGATATGAGATAGTTATAAAACAAAAAAGTTATCTTCAAACTAACAAAATGTTCAACAGCTACTGTGTTGTCCTCAACTGCAGAACAAAGAATGGGTTTTAAAGACTGACAGATCAAAACAGAAAACATTGCAGAAAACGCTAATCTCCTGCGCTATTATCAGAAAGCAAGCAAGAGTTTTGGCTTGAGACAGATGTCAATCCCAGAAAGAAAAATGGCTATTAGTTGTTCAGTTTACCATCATGTAACCTTTTAAGCACTGATAACATATATTACAATTTTAATAAGAAACAAATGTATCTAATTTATGCTGTTCTTTTAAATTACCCTAACATTTTCATAACATCACTATAAAAATAAGCTAAAAGAAACAACACACTCGAATACTTCACACTTATTTCTTGAAGTCAACATAAAAACTCAGGAACAAATAAACAGCTCTGAAAACCCAGAATAACATCTTTAAAATACTTGAGTTCGTTTATGGAAATACTAGTTTGGGAACCTACCCTCGATTTGAAAAGAAGTCTGACTTGTGCACTACAAGACAGATAACTTCATTGATGTCAATCATACCATTAGGAGTGGTAGTTTTATCATTTTCATAGTAGCTCAAAAAGCCACTTTCCAAAGTGCACCATCTTTTGTTGCAATCTGTAATTAAAGAAATAACAAAAAAGTCAGCTGGCATGATAATAAACAATATGTTTTCCTACAGAAGTTGCCTCACAGGATTCCTAGCTCTGTTGTAACAGCAACACATTTACGATGAAATCTCAGTCCCATTGACTTCAGTGGGCCAGGAATTCAACGCCTGTGTTGATACTACTCGACCTACAGAAACTGTAGTACATGGTCATTTAAGAAAAGAATATTTCAAATATAACACACTTATTTTTGCTTAATATGTGAAATTATTTTGTAAGTTAACTTTATCATTGTATAGGGCTTTTACTTCACTTGCTGTGGAACTTGATGGGGGAAGAGCTAGTACACAATACCATGTTAGACGTTTAGCAGAATAGAGTTAAGGAAGCAAAAAAACCCCAAACAAACATGCTACAAAGTTAGGAACATTGAAACCTAGAAGAACAATCTATTACAACAATAATAAGTAAATAAATAAAGCTGATAGTACAATGAGTGAATCATGGTATGTAGTAGCAAAAAACGGCTACTCTTTCTTTCATGTTACTGGAACTAGAGACCAAAACCAAGTCAATTTGCTTTCCTTTGATCATGCTTGGGTGCCCACTCAATGTCACAAGATTGAGAAAAAGTATTTAAGCTTTGCAAATAGTCTAGAAAAAACAATGTCATACATGCCAGAGCTGGTATCCATTGTACTTTATCAGAAAACAGAAGGAAAACTACACCAGGAGTTGTGTTATTTTACATTATTAAATTTTTAAAACCCCAAAACCTACCAAAATATTAGAAGATAATGAACTGAAGAACCAAAAAAATAAACCCTCTCTATGTACTTAAGTGTTTGAGCTCAGCTCTCTCCTACTGCAGGCCCAAGTGTCAGATAGTAATGAAATTGTGCAGAATTCACTCCTGTACACTGGAAGAGATAAACAGATACATTGTAGACAGGCAATAGCTGCAGCCATTTCAGGATGGCATGTTCACAGTAGAATGATTTGGAGATCTCTCTTGTTGCTATATACATATATACCTGGAATGGGTAAATTCATTTAGCAACACTGTAATTTCTAGAATGCTAACACTTGTAGGGTGCTTTCAATGTGTTACAATTTGCAGTTGCTGAGTATGGTTAAATAAATTTGAATTAGATGTATTGGAGAATCTAGTAATTGCCATCTATACTTTTTCAAAAACCCAAACAAACCAAAACAAGGTGGAGGAAAAAAAAACACAGAATGATTTAGAAGTATTATCTGACATATTTAAGACCAAACATATACTCCCTCTTATGAACCTAAAATATGAATACAGCACAACATAGCATATTAATGACTATTTGCTACTCAAAATATTAATAAATTCATTCTAGCCTTATAGTTAGTTCTTAGGCTAGAACTTGAGATATATCTATTCCCACCATTGCAGAGAAACAGGTCTAAGAGAAAATACTCTGTTTCTTTCTACAGCCTTAATATTCCTATACAGCTGCAAATATTCTGGTGAAGTATTTGTGAGAATTTAATAAAGCATCCCTGGAAAAAACCTACAAAAGTCAAACAGAAAACCTAACTGCAGTTCTAGTTAACTGATACTTACTTAGTGTGTTATCTGACATTTAATGCAATCATTATTTTCTGTTATTTGCAATATTATTTATACATATTTTATAAATATCTTGGTACTATTTTATTAGTATTTGTATCATGCTACTTACTATCTAGTTCTATCTATATTCTGTCTAAATATTAAAATAAACATAAGACAAAGGGTTTGAAAACATATAGGTTTACAGGCATGGAGCACCAAACTTAGAGGTTTTGACTGTTTAGGATTTTGTCCCCAGCTTCCCCCCCTTCCAACCCCCAAAATCTGTTCTACAAAATAGCTCACTACTTCAATATTCATTAAACAGTTACAGCTCTCAAGGATGATTTTGGAATATCAAGGCTTTTATCAGGGTTCCATTAAAAAAACCCTTTACACTAAAAACAGAAGGAAAAATCAAATCAAACCTGAGCCACTAAATCTCTAACCTTTTTGATCCATCGCATCAGAATAGCACCAATGTTTGAGCTCTCTTCCTGCTGATCATCAACAGCTGTTAATTAACAACTTTCCTCAAAAGTTATGCTGCCCTGCTGAAACCACTGACACTGCTATAATGAGAAGTACATGCAAAGTTGGCTCAGTCCCTCCTGCACTAGCTGGAACCTACCAAAACGAAAAACTGGACTGTATTTCCAGGTGTTCCATCTGGTTGCTATAAAACCTGCATTCAGTTTACAGCACTGAATGACTTCTTGAGTGTTCTTTCACCATGAGGGCTCAGTGATAATGGTTGTCTGTAACAACAACCATGGCACTTAAACTTTCAGCCCTCAGCACAAAAGACCAGGCTGACAACTGCCTCAGACATTTGTAACACTGAGGAGGAACTTAACTCTGGTTTAATGTCTAGAGAACTTAATGGGATTCTGACTTACAGTCCTTTCCACAAACAGAATTAAACAAAAAAAAACAATAAACCAGTAGATCAGAAGCTCAATACACTTTGGGACAGGGACCAAAATTTAGACAAGTGCTGTAATCTCCAGCTTGAGAATGGTGCTCCTTCTCTGGCCCAGTGAGAAGTCAATTAGTTCACAGCAAGTCAGAACTGCTTCAACAGGAGAACTTAACTTCTTTTCTCTAGAACTAGATGGTCAGGTCACTTTTTTGCATAAAGTGATCTTCTGATGTGAATCTCTACCGGCAGAAGGAACCGAAACTATCTCCCTCACATTAGTACTGTAACCATCAAACTATTTTCAGAAGTCAGATAAAAAGTATCACCAAAAATTCCCCAAAATCTGCGAGATGCACATCATGTACTACTTCACGTTAATGAGAATTTATAAAGCTAGAAACAGTTCTTGAGGTAGGGAAAAAAAAAAATCAACACAGGCAGACAAAAAGAAGACTACGTGTTTTATGCATGAAATAGTAGAAAAACCGTTTGTCATAATACTTCTTACACATGGCTGAGATATATTAGAGCCCTCAGGCAAGAGCAATTTCTACTTCAAATTTGCAGGGGTTCTTTTTGTTATTAAAAGGAATTATTACATCATCTTGCCTTGTCCTGTCTGTCAGCTGTCTTCTTAAACTGCAAATAGTCAGGGAAACCTATCTTCTTATGCATCTGTAAAGCACCCATCCCAGAAACATCAGTCCTGACAAACACACAGATAATTCAAGACGAATGCAAAACCAAAGAAAACACCCCCCCAGCCCCCAAGCAAACAGCAGAACATCTACCATCTACAAAATACTATCACAATTTCAGAGGCCAAAACTTGAGCTGAGGGAAATCTAGTTCCTTTCCATTTACTGTATGCTCCTCCAAGTAGTAAGTGTAATGCTAAGCAAAATACTACAAGCTTTTCAAAGCACCTAAATTTCTCTCCACCAGAAACGTATGATTGAAGACAGTCAAAATTAAGTTGTTTCCTGCTTGAAGGCTTTCTTTAGAAACACTTTTAAGGCTTCCTACTAATCACAGAATCATAGAATCATCTTGGTTGGAAAGGACCTTGAAGATCATCAAGTCCAACCATAACCTAAATCCACCTACCATAACCTAATCTACCTGTTCAGTGCTTAAATCATGTTGCTAAGCACTGCTTCTACATTTCTTTTAAATGCTTCCAAGGATGGTGATTCTACCACCTCCCTGAAAAAAAAAGATGCATACTCGCACAGCGGCTCCCCAAAAAAAGCATCACAGAAGACATTCTATGAGCATTTACAAACAAATGTTCACTCTGTAGAGGTATTTACAAACATATACTACACTGTGTTAATAGAGTTGAATACTATGCCCTTGTATCTGCCTTCTATTTCTGTCAGTGGGTTGGTTTTTTGGTGGGGTTTTTTTTGTCTTTTTTTTTTTTTAACCTGTTTTTGTTGTTGTTGTTGGTTTGGCTTTGGTTGTTTTTCTTTGGTTGTTTTGTTGTTGTTTTTTTTTTAATGAATATAGATACAGATACTCACAGCACAGAAGACAAGGTCTGCACTTAGAGCAAGTAGTGAAGTTTACAATTATGCCTTTGTTTCCTAACTAAGCTCAGTGCAGTTTCAGAACAAAC
Organism: Apus apus; assembly: GCF_020740795.1. Taxonomy (NCBI): domain Eukaryota; kingdom Metazoa; phylum Chordata; class Aves; order Apodiformes; family Apodidae; genus Apus; species Apus apus. The sequence continues at coordinate 92,552,911 of NC_067285.1, read as the reverse complement.
CCTTGAGAAAGTCCTGTCCAGCAACAGTCCTCTGCCACAGCAGGTGTCTTTGTTAACAAGTGCAATGTTGCAGGGAAAAGCATTAGTTAGCTCTGTTGCTCAAATAATACTTTCAAGTATTTGGACTCACACTAACATACAGGTTCTACAAAAACATATTTAAATAGGTGTTATGTGCTCTAACATGCTTCAACCTCCACTAGGGATCTTACAGACATATATTACAAGAATATGGGCTTAATCATACAAAAATATGTATATATTGACAGAGGACGCCATGTCAATATTTAGGAGGAATAAAAAATCTTTCAAGCAGCTCAGACTTTAAAAATCTATTGTCATTCACTTGTTTAGAAGGAAGAAAAACATACAAACACAACTGGAAAAAGGAAAAGAAAAAGCTAAGAAAATTATCAGATAACATCTCTCTCTCAAAAAAAAAACCAACACACCACAAAACAATCACAGAAGACTGATACACAAAGAAGACCAGGAGCATCTACTGTGAGACATATGCATTTTCGCTCCACAAAGATGAATTCAGTGGCAAATTGTTGGAAGTGCCCATTTAAACATTTAAAGTTTGTGAGTTTGAGAAATATCCCATGTGTTAGCCTTTTGGACTCTTACTGAGAAGTCAGTAATACTTTTAAATTATTATTTCAGATGGGAACTACTTTTCGACAGTCAGTAGCATCTATCTAAATATAATTAAAGTAAGAAGTGCTTCTAAGTGGCTTTTATTTATCAATAACAATTAACTGAATAATTTTTCATTAGTTTTTTTCTTCTGTCAATCACTGAATAAAGAGATCAAGACAGACAACATATATTTATCTGAAAGAGATTTACCAGATCAAAAAGGATGTCATGTCAAAGACATTTTATCTTTTAAAAAGTAATGCAAGAAGTTAAAAAGAACCAAATCAACCCAAATCGTGCATGTTAACATATTATTCAAATGCACAAAGAAAAAGTGAAATACCTTCTTTTAATTTCTTCTCTGTAAGAAGCTTAGCAGCATTAGAAGAAACTTTGTATAGGAATTCACAAAGAAAGGTGGAATGTGAAGAATCTTCAGAGAAGCCACTTTCAAAACAAGTATTGTAGTTTGGAAAATCTATTAATAAAGACAATGGAGACAGAACTTCAGTTATATTAGTTAAAACCGTTTCTCTATAGGTCCTTCCAACTGCCTATCAGCAGATACATAGTTGCTCTGTAATATCTTTACTACAGCACAGATACATCTTATTGATTTATTCTTATAGTTCCAATAAAACTCTTAAACATTCATAAAAAATCCCCATAGGTTCATATTTCTCACAACACTGCCACTGTCTACCACTGCTTGCCAATGTAATTTAACATGCAGTTTTCTGGTGTATTTAGCTTTTATCTTCATCCCTTATGAACATACTTAAACAGAAATCTATTATTTCTCTTAAGGGCTTATCTAGAAGTTTGTGTGGTTTTTTTTTTAAACTCTGGCAGCAGACAGACAATGATTTGGAGAATCACTGTCAACTTGCAATGACCTCCCTTTCTCTGAAAAGAAGAACAAACACTAGCAACAGCACATGGAGATGCTGTCTTAGCTGCAAGGCTAAACATAAAAAAGACAGACAAGACAGGCAAACTTCTCTCTGTAGCCTTAGGACCACTTGACAGTCTAACTAGCAAAAAAGCTATAGCTGCATGTTTGCACAGGGACTGAGGCCAACATCCTGTGCCTGGCACTTGAGACAAAGCAATGCTCAGGCAGAACTTAAGGGACCGTGTTTGCTCTAGAAAGCCCTAAAAATTTCCTCTATTTCTCACTAAAACTTTTGTTGTTCAGCCCACACAGTGCTATTTTGCAGAGTGGCACAAGAAAACAGAAAATTGGTCCAAAAGTATGTTCACAAGACTGGCTGCAGTATAGCCCAGCTGATTTTTTTCCCTGACTGCTTCTGTACAGCCCTTTTGAAAGGTAAGCTCAGGCACATCCCTACTCTTCTATTTATTTATTTGTGAAACTAGAAGACCTTAGTAACAGTCACACACTGCAACCAGAAATGTTGACTTTCAAGGTCAAAGTTTATTGTATGCTCCAAGCTGTAACAGAAGTTGTGATCTGAAAAAGTTAGTTTGCTGGGACTGATCCTATTACAAGTTCAAGGTGTGAGTTTTATTTTGGGAGGAGTGTTTCTGACAAAACAGGTAGGTCTACATGCAATAGGGGTAGATATAAACTTAAACAATTTTTAAGGAAAAGCAAAGCTCCAGACAAATACTTCAGATACACGTTCACCGTGTATTCCCATTTTTCTGGAAAAAGCCTCATATACTGGCAGAACACATGACATGTTACTTCTGTGTTATAAATTAGAGTATGAGATGAGTTATCACTGGCTTTTAAATTATTTTTAAGCCCTAAACTTAATTTCTCAGCAAAATAAAACTAACTTGTACACAGTTACATACACTGTCTGCTATATAATTAACACAATGAAAACTCCACTTCAGCTATACCTCTGTTGTTTAAGACAATCACAATTTTTCTTCTTAATTCCTTCCGTCCCTAGAAAATTACAAGATAAAAACAAAGATAATATATCCTACCTGAAAACTTATTATGGTAAAGGAATTCCATTTGCAGTCTTTGTCCAGCTTTCTTGGCTAGTAGGTATGGAGTACTGTAAACAGGGTCTCCAGTGGCACACATAGCATCAGCCCCACTAAACAGCAACATCAGAGTTTCTAGCACATCGTGTTTAACTACAGCAGCACACAGGGCCTTATCATGGAGAGAGAAAATAAAAAGTCTCTAAATTAGAAAGTTATTGTCAACAAGTACATGTAATTTAGATGCAAAACCTTTCACCTCCAATAGTTCCCCTGCATTTTCGAAGACCATAAACACAGAGAAGTAGTGAGGATCATGAAGCATGGTCTCAATATAGAAAAAACCAACAACAAAAAAAGAAAATCCAAAAACATCATCAACTTCAACCCTGCTAGATGTTCCTGCCACAAGTTTCACTTGGGCAGGATAATATGAATTAATACAACTAGAGAGGAAGATTGTTGGTTTTTTACCTTACAAATTCCCACTCATTTTCCCCTCACACATCAAACTACCGAAGAAAAAAAATCTTCAAAAGTCCAACCAAAGAGACAAGATTTGATCCTTGAATTTTATTGCTAGGAAACTGACTGAAATGCATAGACAGTTTTTCAAAACTACGGTCACAAACAATAAAATTACTATTCTTTAGGGTATCTTCATACTTGATCATCTTCCTTGAGATTTAAAGATCTCTCCACATCCTAAAACATTAGTCACCTTACATTTTTGTATACACAGATAAGCATAACAAACTTTCCCCAAAAAAATGTTGGTCTAAATCTTTAAAACCAGAAGTAGTTACACAATTACAGCCATCTATTCTGTAACAATTTTTGTAAGTTAATATATATTTATTTCATGTTAGTTAGTAATTTCCTGTCTATAGAGAATTTTACTATTACATCTGGTATTTCTTTACACTAGTTAAATCTTTAATTGACAGACACCATTCTCCCCCCCAACAGAAAACACAGACTTGAGAAATATCAAGCCTGTAAAACACAGAGCTATTTTCTTTAGTCTGCAGTTACAATATTAAATAGTGTCTTGCACAGCTGCTACCAGTAACTAGAAAAGAATTCAAATATTTTATTTTGCAAAGACAAAGAATTCCTAGTGAGACCCCAAAACACTTCCCGATTCTAATGACATGCAGAAAACCTAAATTCAAGTTATACAGTGAGATGGCTCTGAATTTGGCTACAAGTGTTTAAAGACAACTACTCTCATATGCCAGTATTTTAACTTCTTATGCATATAAATGACATCCAACTTCTAAGATGCATAGAAAATATCACTTCCTCTTTGACAATAACCAGTGAACAAATGAGACCTCTCTAGTTCAAACCCCAATAACCTTTTGCATGTTACTGTCTCCTGACAATCTCTGACAATTTGACTCATGTAACTGAATGCATTAGCATTGTTATTAATATGCATTTAAACTCTTCCATATTCCTAAACTCTAAAAAAATCGTAATTCTGAAATCAATGGATATTGGAAGTCAGTCAAATTGTTATTAAAAATGACAAAGAAATTTATAATTATAATTAGCATTTACTCATTATAACTGTAAAGAATTTGTTATTTGTGTAAAAGGAAACACCCAGAACACACATTTTTCATCAATACTTTTAGCTTGTTTAATTTCCAATTATCTACAAGCTACTATATAAGTGTGCACGGGGTACTTTCACCACTAATAACACTAAATCATCTAATGCACTGGAATGTTAGATGTCAGACATATAAGAGATCAAAAACACATAAAGAAGGAATCTTAATAAGTCAAGTAGAAATTTGCATCCCTACAGTGTGCATCTGAATTAAAATAAAGATCCATACTCATTGATGGCTCTGAAAGACATATTACAGGCACCATAAGATTCTACAAGCATACTAACTGGAAAAACTAAGAACTAGGAAATAATGAAATTACTCCTATAAAGGCTCCAAAACAATCCTTATTCAGCTCTGTGAGAATCTCTCTTAGGATTCTGAATGAATTTCTCACCAGTTTAACAAGATGAAAAACTGAACACAGATACAATACAATAGAAATGTATGGTATGGGGTTATCAATTCTAGTATTACCTTATTCAACTGTTCCTTGGTTTTGTAGGGAAAAGGTGTTTTCCTGAATCTTCCCTCCTTATATTTTTGTGTAATGAATGCTATCCTTTTTTCTGCAGGGTCATCCATATGCAGCTCTTCATCTGGAGAAAGATTTCCTGCCCAAAAACTGTTTGCCCTCTTATTTCCAATGATGATAAAGAGCTGGATTAGATGTAAGAAAAAGATCAGTCAAAATAGCATGAAGCATATGAAGCTGGTCTTTAAATAATTTTTAGCTGCTAAAAGTTGAAAAGTTATTAAAGGGAAGACAATTCCCTGCAGGAGACAGAAGCCTCTCTCAGTCACTGCCTATGGTCATCTAATAATGAATAATAAAGTCTGCAGTCACCAATTACCATCAACAGCAACCAAGCTTTACAAGGCTAAGCAGTTACAGCATTTCAATACATATTAGAAAATACCAGTAAAAGGTCAGAGAAGACTGGCATATGTTTTAAAGAAAACACTGATGACTCAACCCTCTACATATCAGCACCACTTTTTTACAACCCAAGCTGCTAAACTGGTATTGAGAAGCTTATTTTCTTTTCCCCTTCCCAATATTGCCCATCATGATTGCTCTCCAAAAGTATTTTTCTTCTTCTCCCAAAAAAAACTCCTATATGCTTGGAGAAATACTAAGAGAAATTGTACAGATGGTTATCAAAACAAATTAATATTTTGAATTACACAAAACTACATTATTCCTGGAAACATCAAGTTTACTATTAATAGTAGCATGTTATTTAGCAGCTATATGTTCAGTTTTCTTGTGAATACAGCAATAAATAACTCCTATTGATAGAGTAGTTTTCAATATGGAACAAAGAGTTAGAATATCACAACATACCTCAATCAGTTCATTGCTCCAAATGCTGGCATCCATTTTTAAACTCCGGACCTTTGAATCTCTTGGTCCTAAAGATCGGTGCTGCCCTGAAAATCCAAGAGTACCTTTATTTAACGAAAGCTCTTAAATTGGGTTTCTCTTCTGTTGAGATAACAAAATAGTTTAATGAAGATTTATTCTAATAGCTATTTTTAAAAAGTCTGGGTATGACATTTGAATACAAAATAAAACCAACGAAACCCACCAAAATTAAGAACTAAAATAGATTGCATTTGGTAGTAATGAATAAAAGAAGTAGGCTGTCTGGTGTAGAATACTCTCGGGTTTATTTTGAAAGAAAGCCTAGTTATAAACTTTTTCTCTGAAACTACTGATTAAGCACACATTTAAACATAAAACATGCCAGAACTAGGTTTTTAGTAGTATCTGAAAAAGATGTCCCTATTGGCAGCAAAATATTCCCTCAGGTAATAGAATTAATATCGCAAATTTAAAAATTGTTATCCTTTGGCATCCAGCCTTGGAAAAGCCATCTACTTCCCAGTAAGTACTAGTGTGTCTTCATTTCCACTAATTGTGGAGGATTATTCTTCTGAGGGAAACCAATCACCTTACCGTCCTCTCATTTATGCATGGTAATGACTCAGAATAAGGATGACTTTGGTACATTAAAAAGTTACATTCACTTTTTGTCAAAACTTTCACAGGGATGGCACCGTAAAAATACAAAAAAAAAAAGCCAGTTCAAGGACACACACAGATATGTAAATATGACATTTTGTAGAGCCCATGCAGCCTGTTTTTAATTACTCTACCTGCACACTTCTTACAAATGACAACACAGAGATTGATGGATGCCCAGTCAGGACCAGGAGCTTTACAGTCAGCACAGCTCCTGTTGGACTCATTGAACCAAATCTTCTCAGCTACTTCATAATCAGACAGAGTTTCTGCTATCGATTGCTGCAGTGCTTCAATCCAGTCTTGTTTCTCTTTTTCGGAGTCTGCTGTAAAGCTGAAACAATTGACTTTTCTGTGTTATTGATCTTTATTTTAAAGCCCAATTAAACATAGTCTGTAGTCTTTCTTATTTATTACATTTACACCTGAAATCACAGTCAAAAAATCTTCCTCCACAGATATAAATACTAAGATGGAATGTGTTAGTTTGTGGTTTCAGTCAATGAAGACTCCCTTTAGTTTTGTGCTGCCAACAAAACGACTACTAGGATAAGCTACATAGCTTTTGTAACGTTCAAGTTACGCTCCTGAGTTACTTTCAATCTTTTTGTATTTTCACATACCAAACTTCAAGCCTGACCTTGAACAAAAGCATAGAAAGAATGACCTAAGGAAACAGGGAGACATACTGAGGAGGGGAAAAATAAAATAAAATTTAAAAATCAGACTTGCTACCTACCAACAGTCAAAAACTTATTTTCATTTAAACTGATCTTTTTAAAAAATTATTTTGAGAAAAATAATACTAAGCAAACATCAACATGGTGATGACTTAGAGAAAATCAAAGAACTTGCTATCTACTAGTCTACCACCAACTAGTCGCACATTCAAGTCACTAAGACTAATTTACCTGCTACTCTACTTGACTAAGAATGAAAGGAAATTAATTCAGCAAGCCCAGGAAAACAAAGTGATTTCTTCTTCTGCATTACTGAGATTTCATTTAAGAAACGCTACAACACTTAACAAAAGGTTTTTATTAGCATACATTTTTCTTCAAAATCATTACAAGACACAGCATCAGCCAAAGTGAAACTTTCTACTGACTTCAATGGAGGATTTCTGCAGGGTATGCTGCATGATTGATTATTTTCTTTTTTCATAAAATGCTTAGTATTAAATGAATACAGCACTATTTCTTCACTGCAGTTTATTAAGTCAGAGTCATGTAGTTAAAGTTACGTGTTTTTTTTTTCTTCTGCCCTTCCACAGAGTGAACAAAGCAAGCTACATAAAAATAGTACATTGTGAGCATATGATGTCTACTCAGGGAGGTAACAGATGAAACACAGTGGAAACAATGCAAATAAAACAGTTCTTTAAAAAAAAATAAAAATGCTAAGCATTCTTAACAAAAGCATTACTTTCATCCAAACTAGGTAAGTCACTGTAGTATGAAGCATCTTTTGCTTCATACTGTAGAATTTGTATATTTTTTTAATGTAAATACTAAATTTCTCACCTAAAGCTTTTATAAGGAGTAATTATTTCAAAAGATTGCTTTGCAGTCCGATCCACTTGTTTTACATTTGCCACGTTCATAGGGATTACAGTGATACCAAATCCTGTCTTAAAATCCTGGGGAAAGGACAATAAAAGTTCAGGGGTTTATCAATCAAGAATCAAACATCCATAGAACAATTAAATCAGGTCCAAAAATCCAAGGTCATTAATACACATTTTGGCCACAACATGCAAGCTCCTTCAAATTCCTTAATGGATAAATAAACCTATACTAAGTTTTGTCCAAACACAATGCTTGTAATTGCTAGAATGGCTTTACTTGACTGTTTGTAGGAGAAAACATACACACTGCAAACTATTAATACAAGTGAAAAAAGGTTAAATAACAGATTGCGTTAAAATGTGGCTCCAAAACTACAGAAGTATCAAGTTTAAATCATGCCTTAATGACTGAAGAATGTTTATACATCTAAATCATCATTGACAGCAGTTTTGCCTGGTTTTAAACAGACTGTTTTAGCAAATCAAAACATATTATGCATAAACTCTTCCTTAAACCTTTGGTCGATTATGCTTCTGATGTATTACATGAAATAAAAATGTCAAACATGTCTTTGAAAAAATGTCCTATACAGCAGCCAAAATAGACAAAGGGTTATTTGTGACTCAATTATTAGAAATGCAAAGCATTTTTGCCTCCAACCAGGAAAACCCTTTTTTTCACCCTGCATGGAACAATGTACTTACAATAAAGATCAGTCTTCCATTAACACAGTTGGGAAATAAAATGTTCAGTGAGCTTTTATGAAACTCTCTCAAATGCATGCATTTTGAAAACAATGATAGGCACATATTTGTTTGTGGGTGTACTCTGAACACCATCTCCTCAGCTGATTTATTTAGATGTTCATCTTATGGTAGTCACAACCTCGTTGGTAACAGGAACTGCGTCAGAAACAAAACCAAACTACATCACCCAAACAAAAAAGCTACATCACCGAAACACAAAAGCCAAATCCACATATCTAGCCATCTGCAAGATGTTCGCTAAGTTACCTCTCACACAACAAGTGGCTGGGCATGGGCTGATAAAAATACAAGCAATGGAGGTGACAAGCTTCAGTCACATGCATGTGCAGCACAGATTGTTTCTCTAGTGAATACATATTTAAACCTGCATCACCGACAAGTTTCTCTTCATAAGATTTTAATATTTTATAAGTATTAAAGCTCACACGGAGAAGATACTTCATGAAACTGTGTTCATTTCCCTACTGTAGGCATGAGCAAATAAAAATATTATTTTAGCCATGATGGATAAAGGCTGAATCTGAAATAAAACACACATATGGGTCTATGCACAAGTGTAAGTAATAATTGTAACACACAGGGCATTGAGCAGAATTATATCCCGAAAAGGCATTATACATGTTAAGATTTTAAAAATACCATTATTTCCAATAATTAAATATAGTGTGGGATAAATCAGCTTATCTCAAGTTTGGATTTCAGCACAAACTTTTATAAATAAGTTTCAGTAAGTACCCTGCCTAAGCTGCTCCTCACAGAATATATTTTTAAATATCATAGAATCATAGAATCCTAGGGGTTGGAAGGGACCTCGAAAGATCATCTAGTCCAACCCCCCTGCCAGAGCAGGGTCACCTAGAGTACATCACACAGGAAGGCATCTAGGCGGGTTTTGAATGTCTCCAGCGAAGGAGACTCCACAACCTCTCTGGGCAGCCTGTTCCAGTGCTCTGTCACTCTTACAGTAAAAAAATTTTTCCTGATATTCATCTTAAACCTCCTATGCTCCAACTTGTATCCATTACCCCTTGTCCTATCACTGGTCTTCACTGAAAAAAGCTTAACTCCATCGTCTTGACACTCACCCTTTACATATTTGTAAACATTGATGAGGTCCCCCCTCAGTCTCCTTTTCTCCAAACTAAAGAGACCCAGCTCCCTCAGCCTTTCCTCATAAGGGAGATGTTCCACTCCCTTAATCATCCTTGTGGCTCTGCGCTGGACTCTTTCAAGCACTTCCCTGTCCTTCTTGAACTGAGGGGCCCAGAACTGGACACAATATTCCAGATGTGGCCTCACCAATGCAGAATAGAGGGGGAGGAGAACCTATTTCTAGCTTTCTCTATCGTCATATCCTGTAACACACATTTTTATTCTCCCTCCTCCTCCTCTCAGCCTCTACCCCATTTTCCTATAAATAATGGTATTCATACTAACACATCTGTCTCAGAAGACAGCAGAGAGTTTTGTGAAACCCACACAGTCCCTAATAATTCATCCTCAAAGTTCAGTTCTATGGAAAAGGAGTGGGCAGAATAATCTTTTTGAGTATGATCTTGACAGCATGCTCTGTAGTAGTGAAGCATTCTTAAAGTCAAACATCGTCAGTGAGAAAAACAGAAGCATGAAAAACTGGATTAAAAAAATTGAGGATAGAAAAGTACTATATTTTTATTTCTATTGGCAGCTGTGTCTTAAATAAAATGAGCAATATAATAAAAACCCCTTTAACTTTCTAGAATTAAATGGTTTGCACTTCTGAGGTGCACATTGGATGCAGGTTTCATCTGTTGGTTTCAATTATTTGAAAAAAATGGCCTTAAGAAGTCCTGATTTTTAAAGAAGCAATGAGACTATACTTCCACCTGGACAGCATTGCAATGTATTCTTTGTTTATTAAATAACAGCTGAATGTCTGCTAGAAGTCATAATTAATAGGTGTTCAACACGCTCTTAGATCCAGATTAAAGTTTAGTGAAGGTAAATTATGAGTCATGAAGATGACTGAAATAAATACCATACTGAGCTAGACCAAAAGTTCACCTAGTACAGAAACATCCCTTTGAGCACTTGCTACTGGCATCTATCATGAAAAGAATGTAAATAAGAAAAGGTACATTCTCACTTTTCCAAATAAGCTTCCAGCAATCTAAGGACTTCCAGCTCAGAAGGTCCCTGAACAAATATTTGCAGCCAAGCCGTCATACTTACTAGCAATTGATAGTCATATCCTTAAGGAATGCAAATTCATGCTTTGAGGCCTCTGCAGCATCCTGCTTCAAAAAATTCCCAAATACTAATTGTGCAACAAAGCAGCTCCTTATGTCTATCTAGGTTGGATTTTTAGTTTATTTTTTTTTGCAAAACTGGGAATTTCATTACATGACATTAGAGAAAAGAAACAGTAACTAAACTTTATTCATCTACTTATTCCATACTGTTCTTTCTTGAAAATCTCTCTCCTATATTCCCTTCAATCTGTTCTTTTTGATGCCTTCAGCCAGCTGCACCCGCTTTCCTTGGAGCAAAAAGGGAAGAGGCTGCACAGAAGCACTCTACAGGTGGACAACTGTACGAGTTTGCGTCTGTGATGACAGACACAAAACTTTGTTACACTAAACTTAGCAAAGCAAAGTAAGAAAGCACTCTAGAAATGAAATGCATTAATTTGGAAATCTTGACCTATATTTAGCTGGAGCATCAACCCTCCAAAACTTCCACACATACTCAGTGTATGAGCAATCCCACTGAAGAGAGAATAACTATCATGTTTGTATTCAGCAAGTGCATAAGAACTTACAGTGCTGAATTTCAGTGTGAGGAATGTCAGAAAGTTTAAGAAGTCAGAAGTGAGGAACATTCTTTTCAGAACTCAACTTTGTGGGAAATTAACCAATTTCTTTCATACATTAGAATGAAGTTATTTCCATAATGGTCCAAACAAACTCTTCATGGTAACTGTACAATACTTGGCATATACCAGGTTTTGTGAGTGACACGTACACTGGAATCTAATTTTCAAGGTTCAGAATCATATGCTTTCAGGAGTGCAGTCTTGTTCTCTCCTTCAGAAACAGAAGAGGGAATTGGTACAGGGCAAAAAAGAAATGCTCCACTTCAAAAGATAAATTCATTCACTTTGAGTGCCCAAGAGGACAATAGGGCCATTCAAGCACTACACAATATGTACTGACAGCAAGACCAAGCACTATCTTTTCAGGCTAAGAATTGTCTTACTTCTACAGAATGGAAGCTCATTGCTTCAGATAAACTGTGTTAGACTTTCTGACAAATGAAAAGTTAAAGATGATTCAAAAATGCAGAGAAAAAGCTGAGGTATGGTTGTTGGTTTTTTTTAAATAAAATATAGGTATGTCTTAAATATGTATACTATCTTAATGAACTTGAAGAAAGGTTGAGAAATGGCTTGACAACAAAAAAAATTCTTTAATACTTTTTTTTTAATAGTTTAAAAAAACCCAATTTTTTTACAGAGATAATAATTAATCAAAATTATTCACTAAACAGCACAGTTACCTGAAGGTTAAAAATACTAATAGGGAAAGGCCTTTAACTATTACATGAGTATTGCCTTTCTGGTGACCTGTTGCTCCTTCTGGAAGGAAGATAACTGTAATGTTTGTGTCCCGTTGCCACACACTCCTGTCTGAAAGACATAACCTCTATGAAAATCTGTCATCTGTATATAAACTGTGAAATTATGTAACTTTTTTTTAAACATACCTTTAACATATATCTATAAAGTGCATATTAGTGTACAAAATTGCTTTCTTTGTAATGTATTATCTTTTCTTAGGCAAAAGCTATCCTGATACATGCTTCACTAACTTTTCTTTTACTGTATTATAGATGAAATACAAGGAGCTTGTAGAGTAGTTTCATACTTTTTGTAATATATATCACCACTGTTTTACAGGCACAGAAATAAACATCAAGGGTAAGGGAAATGTAAGTAAATGTATGAATAGGATCATGCAGTTACACCTAAACAACTCTAATTTTCAGAGTTGCTGAACACAGAACTTTTGGTATGTTGTCTAAAAAACAGGCCTAGGCATCTTTTTCTATAGAATTCTTAAACAAATCTGCAATCAGATGCTGAATCTTGTGGTTCTCAGTTAATGAACAGACCTTGCCTACAAAACTACTCCTCCTTTCCCTGGAAAGTATAAAAATAAAAAAATAAGAAAAAAAAGTTTTATTTTTTTCCCTTCCGCTCAGTTTTTCACTAGTAACACTTGGGCTTTGAGTAAATCAATACTCTTGTTGGTTTAGTCAACCAAAAATTCATGATGAACCAAAATTCATCTGAACACAGCAGTTCTGGAGGTACTGCTTCTGTTCCTCCACTGTTACTGCTTCACCAATTATAATCATGTCTTTCCATGTGCTGCCTTTTATGAATTTAACATTACTTCCACAATACATAAAGTTGATTAAAGAAACCAATTTGCCACAAGAAGACATCTTGGAAAAAACCCTACCAAAAAACACAACTACAATTACAAGGTAACCCTTAGCCCTCGCATAACAATTATTAGAAATGAATCCCAAGTTTTACTTTAAACGTTAACTATTATTTTTCAATTAGAAATATTAGTCCATGTGTTTACCTCAGCTTTTTGCTGGAGGACTAAGGGAACAGCAGCAATAGCAGAGAAAAAGAAAAACTGCTGCCATGTATAATTATACATATACACACACGCATATACACACATGTAAATATATATTTGAAGGATATTTTGAAGTACAAAGTACAGAACAAAAATAGTACTGGTGTATGCTGGGAGCAGAGCACTTGATGAAACTGCTACATCAACTGAGTAGTCTCACTGCACATCAGATTCCTTCCTGTAAAATAAGAGATTGTGATCCCTTTGCTTTTTTTGCAGTTCTTAAGTGGACGTCTGCACACACATATACATATATAAAGTCACAATAACGGTAAAAGGCACCAGATAGTACAAGAAAAACTTACTACATATAAGCATGTAAATACACACACAGAGATATGTGTGCGTGGATATGTTGTTATACATGCCCTTTTTTTTTTAAACATCCATCTTACCATCCTACTACTAATTTATAATAAGGCCCATCCATATTTCTGACACTACTCATCCTGCTGTCCATACATATAAACACAATATCTATGATCATGTCCAAAATCTGACCTTACATGTTTTCTTGAATTTTCCTTTGCTATTTGCAATAGCTCTTTAGGTTTACTTTGGGGAAGCTACCATGAAGTTGTGACAATTAGATTAAGACTCATTTCTGCAACATCTGAGAATTTCCTTAACAACATGTTTTAGACTTTTTCTTCATTCTAGCCCCATGACATTTGGTTCCCTTCAAACAATACCTCATCAGGCTTTTCAAACCTTTCTAGACTTACTTCCTTCATCACAGGTGGCAGTTACGTATCATGCACTGGAACAAAAAAAGCCATGAGTAAAGACATATGTACTCTCTCTTACAGCCTTCCTAACAAGGTCTCAGAATGAAACCCCAGTGAAGCATATAGTATATAATTACACACAAAAGAAAAATAATATGAAAGGAACATGAAGTTTGCCAACTCAAGCTCTGATGAGCAAGGAGATGTTAGAATTCAAACTGCCTATGCATGATAACTCTCTAGCTTCATGCTCATTTGTTATGAGAAGTAGTCACATCATCGATTTTAGGTTCTTTACTTAGCTAACCAAAATTCCTGCATCATGTAATAGAAACACTTGAAAATATTTTGAGCTATTATTGCAAAACATTTTGTAACGACAACTTGACATCCATAATTTTAAAGACTGCAAGAAAAGGAAGAGAGCAAAAGGTGAGAAGGGCCTCTCAGATGAGCTCTAGTCAATGCCATGGAGTAGACTTGCTTGCAGTGGAGTGTAATGATAGCTGAGACCTATGAAAACAGGACAGTATGGCCTGACATAAAGCTGCTCCCTCCCAAACCCCCATAAAAGACAAAGAAAAGGACTCTCAATATATGGGCATTTGAATAATTCATTCTGTTTCTTGGAACAGTGGGGTCACACAAAGCAGGCAATCATGTTCTTTTACCAATCAGGAACTGATGAAAAATAAATTACTTGTTTTTCTTTGATTAGCCAAGCACAGCAACTACTGATCACTTCCTCACAAACATCGCTTTACTGGTGAAGGATTTTTTCTGTAAGGCACTTTCCAACAGTGTGCAACAAAAAGGTTACTCCATGAAAATAAATAAAAATTATCAAACAGTAACAATATACTGAATGAGGTAGTGATCATGTGGAAGAAAATAGCATATTATAGTACCTACTGCTCAATATTAAATTATATAGATTTAACTGGATGAAATTAAAGTTTTAGGAATAAGTCCAGTTTTTCCACGTTTAGAGTGGGTGCACAAATCTGTAATTGTGGTAACGTTATTTCACACAGATCTTTGAATTTTGACAGGTTATTAGCTAAGTTCTCCCCAAAAATCATGGAACCACAGAATGTTAGGGGTTGGAAGGGACCTCTAGAGATCATTGAGTCCAACCTGCCAGAGCAGGACCAAAAACGAGAGCAGATCACTCAGAAAGGCATCCAGACAGGTACTGAAAGTCTTCAGAGAACAATACTCCACAACCTCTCTGAGGAGCCTGTTCCAGTGCTCTGTAACCCTCATAGTAAAAAAGTTCTTCCTCATGTTGAGGTGGAACTTCCTATGCTCAAGTTTGAATCCATTGCCCCTCATCCTACCACAGGGCACAGATGAAAAGAGCTTGTCCCAGCCTTCTTGATTAATTAGATCGCCTCTTGTCCTTTCCTCTCTAGACTGAAAAGCCCCATGTCTCTCAGCCTTTACTTGTAAGGCAGGTGGTGTTCCAGTCCCTTCATCATCCTCATAGTCCTTCACTGGACTCTCTCAAGCAAGATCCCTGTCCCTTTTGAATGGGGGAGCCCAGGACTGGACACAATACTGAATTTACATAATCACAGGAGCATCTGTCTCTCTACCTAACCCCAAGTAAGTTTTTACTCTAGATAGGTGTTTTACTTCCATCATATTCCACATAATAGCAGTCACTGAGTACCTCAGGTCTTAACAAGGCTTAAGGAAGATAAGTCAGAGCAAAGGACCTAGACTCTTAAACTTATCCACTCCCCTCTTCTCCAGTCCCAAAAGCAGAAGCTTTAGTGTTAATTCACTGGGACCATAACAAAGCAAGACGATGATAACAGAGATGAGAAGTTATAAATCCAAATATTCCCAAGTTTCTCACTTGTGCAGAAACACGCTGAAACAGGAAAAAATCCCAAACAAATCATGCTACAGCCATGCCTTGCCATTACAAACAATTTGCATGCATGCCATTTAGTGATGGTCCAATAACCTTTTCATTATTTCTGAAGCAATTTGTGTGAGCTGTTGCATCAATGAAAGGAACTGAATACTACATAAAGTTGTACATTTTAACGCTAAGCAATTTAAAGCTATTACTGGAAAACAGAGTACATGACTTAGAAGTACCACAGTAATTTGCATAGTTGCTTTAGAAAAATACTAAAAGGACTGAGTTCTTCAAGTATTCTAAAATTCAGAGCTCAGTTGAGGTACATAAAAAGCGTGATTCAGACTATACTCAGTTCTGCATGCACTTTTTCTTGTCACTCAACATATGAGAAGAGCAACAGTCTCACTTTTGAGGCACACAAGACAGAACCAAGCATCAAAAGCAAGCCAGTTACACTACATACAAAACCTGCCTTGCTGTCTTCCCACATGCCCTGGCAGATAGCAAGTGAGAGAGATATAACTTCTCACTATGTTGCCAATCCCATCCTGCCATGTGAAAGCCAAGTGCAGACAAAGTTCCAGTTTGAACGATTATGATAGATCCCCCCCACTGCACTGCTCTGCAGCATGGAGCTTCATTCAGAAATCAGCAGCTTGTTAGCTAGAGAGGCTGAAGCAACTGCAGCCTGCCTGGGCTACGATCTTTACTTTTGCTCCTTAATGAAACTTCACAAGATAATAGAGTGCAGCTAAATAAACACTCAAGTAAAATTCAAGGCCTTCTGTGAGGAAGTACAGCCTATATTGAAGGCTTTCACTTTTATTATTCCAATGGCCATTTATAACTTTGCCTCATTAAAAGAGGCAATCATGCTCCTCAAGATGCACAATTCATAACACATGGAAATTCATTCCATTTCAGAGTTCATTTCTTCCTACTCACTTCACACATTTTTCATCCTAAAGTGATGCCAGTTTAACATAGGCAAAACCTAATATTATCTGGGGATTCCTCAATTTTCCTCACTTTTACTGTTTAATCCTTTCCACCTGCCTATTTTTCATTTAGCTGAAACATGTATCCCTATAGCCACCATCTCAAACACATTGTTTTAAATACTTCCCCTGTAATGAGCACTCAAGAGCACCTCTTGTTGATACAAGGACATTTTATAACATAGCTATTACTATTCAAATTTCAAGTAGCCATCTGGAGTCTTCTTTGGAACGGCTTCACAACTGGAAGCCTTCTTGGAAGATTTATCAACTGTTCTCTGCAGACCAGAAGGAGCTGTGTATTTTAAAAGTACCCCATACAATTACGGTTCTGAATGCGTATCTTTATAACTTGCTGAAGCTTTGCATATACACTGAGTATCTTGTTATGTATTCATAATCCAGACAAACTGCTAGAGGAAGGACAGATTGTGACCTTTCTTGTGATATCTGAAAATCTAGGTCATGCAAAATTGACGAGTCTCTTTATAGGCCTTTTTGTATAGTTGTCACTGTACATTAGAAAAAGATGGCAAAGATCCCCTAATGAACCAAGAAAGTCTCCAAATAATGGAGTTGCTACTTTCTTCGAAATTTACCTGGAGAGAAACAATATGACATTGACCAGTAGAAAATATCATTGACCAAGCACGATGCTTTTACTTATTGACTGCAAAGAGTAAGGTGCTAAGACAATTCATCCTCACTGTATACATAAAAACTTATTTTACTACCTCCTGCTCTAGTAAAACAAAAGTTAATTCTGTGACATCATATTTCAAAATTCAAAATAACTCCTAATTTCTCCTTCAGTAAGTATTAGCAAAAGTAACATTTTCAGATGGAGAAAGCTTCCAAAGCTGTTTTTACTCATGAATCTAATCTCTAAGTAATTTGCAAAATTCAAACTATTTACAAAAGACAATTAAATTACTAAGAAGAAGAAAAAAAAAAGCAAATGTTTCCATTATAAGTGGATCACTACAGAATTTCTCTGCTGATGACAATAAAACGAACAGTTCAGATTTCTGATCCTGCAAAACTGAATGATCCTTCTGGTCTGAGAGAGGGACAGTACTTTTTCCAGCTAGGGAGATTTTAGACACTTGCTTCTCACAGAGAAACTGCATTCTAAAAAGTGATGTTATGATCTTCAATTTAGAAGAAAATGAGCTATTGAAAGTATAGACTCACACATGAATTCTCATATGTTTAAGATATATTCACTGTAGCAAAAAGGAGACATGAAACCCCATCAAATTTCAGATTTGCTTAAAATTTGAAATTCAGAAACTTCTAAAATAATCTGAACCAAAACAGCAAAATAAATTAATTCTTAAGATATAATATATATTTAATATATAATAATATATATTTAGTAGAAGAACCGTATTTTTAGTATGAGCATGCATGCATAATAACTTTGAAGAACAAGATTTAGACTCCATGAAGGTACAGACATTTTCTAGAAGACAGTATAAAGCAGCAACCACTAACACCTAGAATCAGAAACCTAAGGAGTCCAAAGTATGATCTGTGGATTCTTCCCACTTCTGTAATTTTTATTCTGAAACAGTGAAGGGACAGCAGCACCAACAGTTCTGCCATACATTCTTCTGTGCCTGGAGCAAGAGAGGGCTGATGCCATGACAACAGCAACGCTGCTCAGAGGCTTTTGATAAACAGGAATCTTTCGTAACCCAGTCAGTCATTTGCAGCATTTTTCTCCTGGGAAGACATCCTCCTTACATTTAGTTCAACCAAAAAGATAAGGGGGAGAGGGGGCTGGTTTGCTTTTGTGTTTTTAAAGAAAATACTTTCTTTTTTGCTTTAGATTCACACATACTAATTTGTCTTTATAAGACAAAGATGAAAAAGATGAAAATAGTTGATGAATGTGAGGAAAGTATTTTGATTTTTTATAAAGCAAAACCACTAATGGGCACACATGCAGCTACTGCTTAGCAGCTACTCACTTTCATATATGTCTAGGCTTTTTGTCATGAAGGTAATGATTCCACATAAAGAAAATACTGTAATTAAAAAAAGCAAATACGTAAAATAGTTTCACAAACCAATGCAGTTTACAAATAAGCAATCTACTTTTCTTTACTTAAATACTGAGCTCCAATACTAAATGCTAAGAGTTTACTGAATTTCTAGTAAATCCATTGTAAATATGCTTTATTATGACTTCATACAAAAGCCATTACATTTTTAGTGATTTTATTTTAAATTTTCATTTTATGATTAAAGCTTAGATAAACACCTGTCTTGATTAACACAATAATCTATTTTTTATGAGCATCAGTATTTCAAAATGAAATTCTTTTCTGCTTATGAGAAGCAAAGACTAACTGAAAAATACAAATTGTTTGTACAAAGAGAGCAAACATACTCTAAAGAAAATACTACAACAAAATGAAAGTTCAAAACAAACAAAAAAAAACCCAACTCTTGAAAAAAACTCACAAAATACTCCTCTCAAAAAGCCTTCATACTCTGTGTTACGAACTAGAGAGCTAGTTGGTGGGGAAAAAAAAAATAAAAAAATTACATGATCTGTAGCTAATTTTCTCCATTGGTTATTTCTATGTTTATCTTCTGTTTGTTTCACCAAGCTTCCTGTTATCACAAAACGAACAACAGTGGAAGGTCTGGTAGGACCCAAAACAAGCTACAGACATGTGGCTCCCTTCTAGCATAATGATGATGATGACCTGTCTCCTGTATTCTTTTCACTTCTCAGGTCTCTCACTCCCATCCATCTTCTTACACAAGGAAGAAATACATCTAGCTTTTGTGAATTTAAAGAGATTGAAAAAGCAAAACTTGCCAACAGCCATCTTAACTCTGTTTCAGAGTCCAGTCTCGGGCTGAGGCAATGGTCTTTGATCACTATTTAAACTGTTACTCTAAAACCATTAATAAACTCCGAGTAATGTAGGACATAGAAGCTTAACCTTTACTTTTTGTAAGTTTACAAACTTGTTTACTCAATTTTCTATTAGAGCAGCCTTCAAAATCATGCAATAAAACAAAAATTATTTTGAAACATACACATATTACTATATCCAGATAAGTCAACATACCTTACAAATCAGAGATTAGTAAAGACTAGCATGTACAGTGGTAGCTTTCATGGAAAGAGACAAGAGAAGTGAAGCACTGATTTAAAGGCTGATCTAACAGCAACATCCTGACCTAGAAACCAGCAAACGGAACCCATTTTATGTCATGGTGATGCACAGCTATGGAAAAGCTGTTCTGGCTCATAACTGGAGGCATGTACATTCATCTCAACATACAAGGTGCATAAAAATTGCAAAGGCTTGACCAAGATAACAGTGTAAAAAAAAAAATCCCATGAACAGTAAAATAAAATGAGACTTAGTATTATAAAAATCACTTCATTTCAGGATATTAAAAATCCCAGGAGCAGCATTTTGTACCAGTTGCGGGTGAGGAGGATTAGAAAATTTTACAAAGATTTTTGAGAACAGAAAAATCTTCCTAAAAATCCTCCTATATTAAGAAGAACGGGCAGCTGCAATCTGCAAACACACTGAAGTTAAAAGAACGTGTATTTTCCCAGCATGACCATGGTATTTAAGAAACTAGGTTGAACAAGAATTTAGAAATGAAACAAAATACTGAAGCTAAAATGAAAAACTGGCAACTTTGACATTAATAGCAAAGCTCCCTCTGACATTCACAGAGCTAGAGATTCACCCCTGGTATTTGTGTTTAGATCCTACAAGTGGCAGATTTCCTTAAACTGCCCTGTGTATACTGAAAACGCATATTTAACTTTTCCATTTAGAAAGACAAGCTGCTAAAATAAAATCTGCACAGGGCTCTTAAGGTTAATTTTAAAATACATCTGCATACAGTGCAGGAGAAAGAAATTTAGGCCTGCGAATGAAAGACCTGAACAATTAGAAGACCTGAACAGCCAGCACCACAGAATCATGCAGAACTGTGGTAACATCTTCTGGTTTTGTACCTACAGTGCACTCTATTAACCTTTATTTGTTCTTCTTCCTGTAAAATTCCAGTACAGGTACATCTGCATATGTTAGAGGTATGTTTCTGATATTCCATACCTCATCAATGAGAGGAGAATGAAGAAACAGTGCCTCTGAAATAGAGTTTTCTGTAGATGCAGCACTTTTATTTCCACGTTAGCATTTATTGCTAAGAACACCAACAAAAGACACAAAAGTTTCACATCTAACTTGTAACTGTACACATTTACCATAGGCAAGTGCAAGTACCTATGATCATCCTTAAACCTTTTATCAACTGCACATTGTCATTAAATAAAAGAAAAAAGGCAAAGCAAGTATCATCCTTTCTTAGCTGTAGAAGGAAAGCAAGAAACAAATACCTGATGTATAGGAATGATAATGATTACAGAGTACAAAGAAAATACAGAGGAACAGCTGCTGCACTTACTCAAGGTGAAATAAGCCCTTTCTAGGCAGGTCACATCAAATTGGCAGGTACCTTTGCCGTGTGGTTGGTTTGTTTAAAACAAAATAAGACAAAATATGCAAGAACCCCCCTCACTTCTCTTTTTGAAAAAAGAAGTGCAAGGTGAAACAAACCAACCTGAAGTCAGAATCCATCTCCTACCTGGGCATCAGTGATGACCAGTCAGTACTGTCTCCTTTTCTTCTCTTATGGCTACTCAGGACTAATGAATTTTGCCTTGATCAGTTTCTCAACTTTGGTTATGACCCCCATCTCCTGGCTCATCAGTTTTCTTGCAGCCCAGTAAATTGGCAGCTGCTCAGTTCCTTCAGGGGAGAGAAGCGAGAGTCAATTGTAATAATGGGCTGCAATTACTCCTGTGTTGCAGGAACTGAGCTGCTGTTGCTGACTGCTGTCATTTTATCTGCCTTTGAACTTCTTTATGACCCCATGGCAAAGAATTACAGCCCTCAGCTGGAAAAAAAATCACACCTCTCATCATCACACAACATCGTGCAGAGCCTCTCAAACAAGTGCCAGACAGGCTGGTTGTGGAACAGGAAGCAGTATGCAAAGCCGAATCAATTCTACTAATGCAGCCACACTGCTTTTAAGACCTTTTCCAAACCTCATTCATGTCTCTCTCACACAGCTCTGCACACTGAACTTCAGGCTGCAGACATGTATAAATGTGTAAAAATGCACTGTACTGGATACAGACTCCTCTCTGCCTCATTGTCGAGTATAGAAACTTGTACAATTTGAAAACACTAGATCGTACAAGACAGAGTGTAATTTTGCCATAATCAAAATGGAGTCAAATCCAATGCACAGCAGTATTTTCTTAATAGCCTAACTCATCTTGACAAAGTAATGTTGATACTGTTTTTTGAAACAACTTTTATTGGAAATACTGCAGAAATATAACATAAAGGTCCCCAAAAGATAAAAAAACCATCCCCAACCAAATGAAAGTTGTTTGAAATGTCCCAAACATACTAATGTCACTAGGTATCACTTAAAATACAAACATGATTATTTCTACCTTTTATTTCCTGAACAATTGGCTTCCAGCTTCTCTGTTACTAGGCTGAATGTATTTTCCTTCTCAACTACTGTGCAGGCCTGTTTTCATGGTTCTCCAGCTGCCCATTGCCAATTGTTGTGGCAACCTTCCACCTTAAGTGAAGGCAACAAAGCCTGATTTTTTGCTACAATTCAGTACATGTAACTTTATCCAAATGTTTCTTTGAAAGTGTTATATATCAATCAATCATTCTGGTGGCTCTTTGGGGAAGAGGCACAGGTGGGGAAGGGTGCAGGACACACATGCCGAGATGGAAACAATTTTCGAGTGAAGTTTTCTGGAAATATCAGTATGACACTGATTTTTAATGAATCAGTTTTTTAAAATGCCATGTCTAACAAGATATTATTTTGCATGCAAAATCTTTAAGGAGAATTTCATTTGATAACAATGTCACTGATGTGCTTCATGAGGCAATAATTCAGTTTGAGTTGATTAAGTTCAAATTTGTTGGCCTAGCGATTTATTAACCAGGGACAGAAATTATTGCTGAGAAAGCACACTGAGCCACCCCCCACATTCTTACTATGCTGTAAATCATAAATTCCCTTCCTTTTGCTGTAAGGGTGGTGCACCTATTTAGATTTAAAGTTTGTAGATGTAAGACGGTGGAGTAAAGAAAAGAATGCTTTGTTACCATCTGAACAATGCCACGCTACTCCAAACGACATAAACAAACCAGCACAAACCAAAACCAATTTATTGAAGGTCCAAAAGATTACAATGTCACTTAAGCTACAATGACATGAAAATTCCCCATATTTTAAGGATTAGCTATAAAATGCTTATTTTAAGACATTCCCTTTGCATAACTGATGAAAACTCAAATGGCCTAATTATTTTAGTAGTCCAGTAGCCACTCCAGCTGCTCTCTACTGCTAGCAAAGATACTGTTCACATTTCCAGTGCATACCGTGCAGCAGACAACACTTATGGAGCAAGTGTCCACTGTTTGATTAACTGTTTGTAAGAAAAAAAAGTGGGGGCTGAAAGAGCATGAAGGGAAACAAAAAAGGAGGAATGACTATAATTTCTGGGAATCTTAAAAAAATTACAATGGTCCTTATTCTGCTGAACTTCAATAGAGATTGAAGAGACACCATCCAATCTTGAAAATGATAATGAAAGAACAACAGAAATCCATGAATGCCTAAACAGTTTTCTTTATGAGCACTGTGCTTTTCCTTCTTGTTCAGCAAGCTAAATGCAGTATGATCAATCATCTGCTTTTAAGTGCTTGGGGTTCTAGACATTACAGTGTCAGTTACAAGTGACATTAATGAATCACAGGCATACTCTTTGCTGATGCATGCTAATCCATTTTACTTAGTAATGCAACCAAGGAGAACATTTTAATCATCATAATGTGACTGCCAGTGCTCATCTGATCACACTCATCCCAGATTAGGCAAATCCTAAAGTCTTCAAGAATATTGCTATTCCACTTCAGACAGGACAAAGGAATAGTCTCATCTCTCTGTTTAACTTCCACAGAAGGGTATCCATAAAACTTAGCTCTTTATCACATGGGCAATGTGCCAAAAAATATCTTTCTGTGACACTACTTATGAGCTCTGCCACACCAATTAAAGTTTAAATTCCTAAACCACATGTAGTTAATCGAGTCGCAACAGATTTAAAAAATGGCAGGTTGGTAACTGAAGATATATGCTAACTAATTTAAAATTTGCAAAGGCATAACATGGTATTTTTAACTAATTAGGAAATGGAATTCACATACACTATCTTAACATATGTTTGTATCTATCGAAGCTTGAAGAACTAACACTTCAGTGAGGATTTGTTGTCTCCACTGCCTCAGAAATGCTCTGCTCTTTACTCTTGTAATGTCTTTGTAACTTTCCATAGATATTAATATTTCTGGTATAGTAATTAGGTTAACACCTGAAGGAAAGGATGCAGGCTGAGGAGAAAAAAAAGAAAAGAAAAGAAAAGAAAGAGTAATCAGTGTTGCCACTGATGAGTTTCAAGTCACTTCTGTCCCAAACATGGCAAATGCATAGCAGTAACAGATGGATAGGAAGAATGTGGTTTACATTGCCCTCAATTTAAAGTAGAAAAAAGCAAACTAAAGGTACTGAGTATTTTTGCAGCATGTTTCCTACGAGAACTGGTATGTTTACAATGAAACAACAATCAACTAACTGCAAAATACTATCATAGCTGTATTTAATTCCACAGTACATTCATCTATTGAAAGAAGCGACAATTATTCCAGAAATTTTTTTCAGTTGCATCTCAAACCTTTTTGTTGCACACACAAAAAAAGAAAAAACTCCATTATTTAATTGTGCATGTGTATGTGTGTGTACACACACTGATTATACAATCATTCAGATTCATTGAATGCAGAAATAACTTGTCCATGTGGTTTTAAATAAATAAATACATGCAGCCATGGTCCACCATTTAAATGAATGTACACATAATGATGCTCCTCTTCCTATATTTATGGATTTTGATCCAACAGATCATTTTACCATGGGATGTAAAGCCAAGCTAGTAGTTCTTAAATGCAAGTAACACATACAGCAATGGATAATGGTGTCAGGTAATTCCAGTAGTCTCAGAGGAAAACAGATTTCCACAATACTGCATTATTAGTGTAATAACCTTCTCATAAGTAGATCTAAAACCTTCTTCAATTCTTTACACATGTGCTGTGCCACTCCAAAATCTTTTTTCATTGTAATCATAGAATCATAGAATGGTTTGGGTTCCTCCACTCAACCTAATTTCCAGTAATCATTTTGCACAGCACAACAAGCAAAAAAGGAAGCTTTTAAGCTTTCTTGGAGAACTCAAGTTATTTCCTGTTTAGTTGTTTCTGATGTCATGCACAGCAATTCATCTTCACCGTAGTTTCGAACATGGAAGATTAGTATTAATTTATTGCCAAGGAACTGCTGGAAAATTAGTACTATGAGCTTAATCTATAATTCCAGCTACAGCATGATGAAAGCAACTGTATTTAACAGTCTGGATCAGTTGCTTCCACTTCAAGTTACCAACCTATCAATATATTTGATCTTAAACCAAGAACTTCTCCTGTTACCTTCACCTATTTAATGGAGTTCCAGGCCAGTCTAATTCATGTTTGCAAACAAGTTTGATCATAGTCCACAGCAGCAATCCAGTAGAGAACTCTTCTTTAGAGAGCTTCCCAGTTATTACAAATAACAGATTATCATCACAAAATATACAAAAGCACATGTGCTCTTGGGCAGGGGAGATAGGTAGGCGACAGGGAGAACACAGCAACATAGATGACAGTGTTTTTTGTGTTCTCATTCTCAATAATTTCACCTTCCACTGCACCACCCCAGTGTGTATCAGGCTCTTCCCTCTCCTCTCACCACCTTTAAAAGTCTGAAAGGTCTCCCCCTTTTTCCTCCCACTTTCTTTTGTTGACTTTAATTCCCTACCTCTTTCCCTAGCATCCTTTCCAAAAACACCAGCTGCTTTTCTCAGGGTTCCTCATTAGATCTCAAAATCTTTAAGCAACTATTTTGCTTTCTTTTCCACATTCAACTTCTCTCCCTACCTCTTTTTCCGTATTGCTGTTGCCATCACCTTAGACCCATTTCATATTTGTAAATATTCTGCAACAATCTAAATACATTAAAAAGGACCTCATGCTGCTTTATCATGACAATCATTACTACTAATCTTCAAGACTTCATTCAACTACTCTTTCCTGTTCACCTTCCATAATTAGACAGTTTCTACTGTACTTAATAGATTCTTTATATAATTTTTTATAATTTTTTAAAGAGTTACCTCTTTCTCATCCATCACATTCATGATTATTAAACAGGATTACAGAGCATTTCCTAATGAACAACCACCTTGCAGAGCATCATTCTGAATTCCCATTGATAGACTCCAGAAAGTCACAGACTTCTAAGTGTGTCCCCAAACCACAACTACATGGTCTCTGGCACTGGATTTTACAGAATCACAGCAGGTTTTGCATTGGAAGGAACCTTTAAAGATGATCTTATCTAACCCCTTGCATGGGACAGGGACATCTTTCACTCAGGTTGCTCAAAGCACTCCCCTTTAAGCTTGTATTTCCTAACAGAGATAAGGACAGATCACTGTTCTTACGCACAGAGACACATGCACATGTCCCTTCCACTTCCCTCTGCTGGCATTCACATCACTTTCCCTCTCATCCTTCCATCTATACTCTTATCACTTCTCTACAGTACTATTTCCCATCTTCAACCTGTTTAATAAAATTTCCTGTAACACATCTTGTGATGTTATCAAGTTTTGCTTTAAATGCACCATTAGCAGTAGAGAGGTAACAAAAATGACTAGGCACGCTCTTACTGGTTCATTCAACATGAATAAACATTTCCATCTGCCACAGACCAAATAATTTCTATTTTCAACTAAACAAAAAACCCTCAAAAATCAGTAAGAGCACTGAGCCAAAATGAAACAAGAGGCTTTTTATAAGAAATTGGTACTACTGCCTGTACCTAACGGAGAAAATACTCATCACCATTCAGGCTTTAACTTGGAGTCATGCATGGAGGAAAAAAAAATCACAAATTATTATGGCACTCAGCCATACATACCATTTCCTAGTCTTCATATTTGGTGAAGTTTTCTCAAATATCCCAGGTAAATACATCTATTTCAGAATCACCCTAAGTAGAAACAAAGATGATCCTGAATTCTCTTTATCAAAGTCAAATTCTAGTGCAAAAACTGTGAAAACTAGGCTCTCCCTGACTTTAAATACTAATGAATCTTAAAATACACCCTAACAAAGTGGGTATATTCTGGCAGATCAGGCAAGCATCTTTCAGATCCCTTCTGATGGTCACAGAGGGGAGGTTATCACTGACACCACCACATCAGACTGACAATTCAAGCCAATGCTTGAGCTGTCATGAAGGATCAGATGACATGTTTTTATTTAAGCACACATGATTTTCCAACAGAAATGGGAATTTCAGCAAGTTGCAGGTTGAATAAATTGATTCTGTATGATCTATTTTTCACTTCTGCTCCAGAGAGGAAGTTTAAGAAATTCACACTACTTGAAGAGTCAAAGAAATTGATGGTTTCATACTAGCACTACATCACTGCCAGAAGCTCAAGCTAAACCAATCACTTTTTAACTAGAAATGGGCCTGAGACACGATGTTCTGATCTCAATCTGAACTTCACAGAGTTCATGGTGGTTATGTTAGGATTTGGCATTTGGCTTAGGAACTTCTCCACTTTCAACAATGAAGAAAAATCTTTTAAAGTAACAGTGGACTCTCTTCTATGAAGTTTAACAGAAATCAATGAATCAGCTTGATCCAATCTCATTTCAACATTGTAAGAAGTCTAAATAGGTGTCTTTTAGCGCTGCAGTTATAATAAAGCTCTCCAAGTCTCTCTGGGAGTCGTTCTAGTATGGATGTGAATTCCAATATGAACAGGATTTGAGGACATCCCTGGACACATTTGCCTGGTAATTACTGACTAAAGCACAAATCTGAGACGGGGAAAGATTTTTAGAACAACAGAGCCATCTAATGGATTAATGCTGCATTACTGGGTTTTTCTTCACTGCTGCAGTAAAAAGAACTGTTTTCAACCTGAAAATAAAACACAAGAGGTACTGAGAGAAGAACTACAGACTGTGGAAACTTAAAGACAGAAGCTATTTGTTTTCAAATAGCTAGAAACTGCATAAAGAAAGAGACACTGTTCAAATGGAGGATCTGAAAAGAAACCTCTTAGGACCATTAGGTATATTTTTGTTTTAAGTAAAAGTAAATAAGCTTTTGGGAAGAAGTTGGTTTTGCACCATTGTTTGTAATATTCACACATGTGGAAGGGGCTGACAGACTGGCAGAACGTCTAACCTTCATTCTGTTTCAGGTTTTCATTCTGTTTTGGTTTGCTTTCTGCTGCACTGCAGTCACTGATCTCTGCAGAGCATTTAAGTAGTAGAATGGAATAAACATCTAGTAGAAAGGCTGTATAAGAGTGTGCTTTCATGATCAGCTAAAGCAAATCTGAAATCAATGATGTTGAAAGGGCAGAGCTGATACAGCTTACCATACAGCTGCACAAACAATAGAACTAACACAGACACACTACACACAAAATAATAATTAAAAAAAAAAATCTGTAAGAATGGACATTGATAGAGAGTTGGGCGGGGAACAGTCTTATCTTAGCCATGTAGCAGAGGAATAAAGAACCCTTCATCAGTGAATGGTTCTGTAACAGTATCAACATACACAGTCAGAAAAACTGAGTCATTATAGTGGGCGGAGCTGGGAGTGCCCTGTAACAAGAGAAAGATCAAAGGACTACTTGAGGCAAGAAAGATGCTCCTAATGGTTATATGCAGATAAAGTAAGAAAGAAGGAAGAAAGCAAAAAATGGATGCCTGATACAGGGTGTCTCAAGAGGGATACAGCTGGTTTCAAATGACCTGCAGCTCTGGAAGAGAAGTGCCTCCACAAGTGTGCATACCACCTTGAAGTACCACATTTGTTCCTTAATCCAGAAGCTCAGAACATTCATAAGGGAGCACCCAAAAGTATTCAGGGACATAAGATTAATGCAATATTGATTATGACAGTAAAGGTGGTTCATTAGAATGAACATCCACAAAGAGAGGACTTTTCACTGATAAGAATGCATTCCAGGGATTCTCACTGATGAAATACCTGGAAACCCCATGATGGAACAGTAACATTGAGCACTGCAGCACACTGAAGGTCATCACACAGGCAGAGTGTGTACTGAAAGTTGGTTAATTTCATTCTTTCTATTGGAATGATATAAGAGTACCTCAGTGAAATATAGGGTTTCTGGGTGGGGGAGGAGGGGGAGTTTGCATTTTGGTTTTATTCCTCCTTAAAGACAGCTAGCTCTAAGCAGTACTTAAATAAACAAACTGTCAGGTCACCTATTCACTACAATAATCAAGACTGCAGATTTCATTATAGCTAGAGAATACTATGCTCAACCGTGAAGACCACTTCCTCTCCATGGTGCACATTCAGCAAAACACATGATGCAGGCTTAAATTCATATTACATGTAGCCAATACACTTTTGGTAAAATACTATGTCTAAGTTATTTGTGGAATTTTGTTAGAGCTACAGAACAGTATAACTCCATAAATTGCATTGTGTTTTTGAGTACTTGATCGTTGACTGACTTCAAAGAATGTACCTGACAAGTAAAACTTCCTTGAAACACAGTAGGGAGAGAGAGGGGAAGAAAAAAAAAAAAAAAAAAGTGCTTTTCTCAGTCTCAAATTTCCTGCCATTCCCTGGGAAAGAATAGTAAAATCTGATACTGAACAGTATGTGATGTGGTCCCTCAAACCCATCCAAGTAATTTCACACTTAAGAGAAAAACAGGAGAGGAAGTGAGTTCAACTCCAAAATAACAAAGCTTACTGGGAGATCATCCACATCTGAAACAGGAGTTTGCCTGTACACAAATTTAAGAGAAAGTGAGAACAAGGAAAGTATGTAACAATACCTCCCCCAAACACCCTCCCAGGTTCCAGCTACTTCTCATCAATTTACTCACACAGAAACAGCACCTTCCACCTAATGTCCTACAACAGATTTTTCTTCCACTGGTTCACAGAGTCATTCTTAAATTTACCCCCCAAAATGCAGCACTTTAAAGAGCTCCACAGTTAACAGGATTATATTGTAATATATTCATGGCCAAAACAAAACTTGAAGCCCTGTATTTTGGGAGCCAAAATGATAGGCCTACTTCATGTTTTTCAATACTGGATTTATCTAAAACATTACAGTGAATGACAGAAACTGACCAATCAAGGGTCTTAAAAATATAAAGAACAATAATTTTGATCATGTAGTATCACAAACTACATTTTCCAGAGTACAGTATTATAGGACAGGGAAAGCAGTGCACAAAATAAGCCTTCTGATTTAGTAGAGTGTGTATGGCACACATTTTAAGAGTGAATTAATCCCAGCTCTGCTACAAACCTGTTGTGACATTCAGGGCTTTTCACTTCACCTCACTATATATTAATTTTTTCCATTGTACAATAGACATAATGATACTTTGTCTGCTTTTTGAAGCCTTCTGAGAATTGCAGCAATAAAATGCTACATAAAAAGATATGCATTTATACTGAAATGCACCTATTCACAAAGAGCCATCAATTTCCAACTCGATACTTAAATCATCTTCATAAGCATTCACTCACAAAAAGCATATGAAAAATTTACCTGCTCATTTTTGCAGATCCACACAGTATTCCCCTGAAGTAGAATAAAGATTTTGGCTTTGTATCCTTTCAGCTCAAGATATCCACTTTTCTCAGGGGCAACAGAAGTTCGAGACTTACAGTTATTATCAGATTGTGATTTCAAGGCATAGAGCATTGTATTAACCCAGTCATTCCTTTCTTCTAAGCAAGAAAAAATAAAATCAAAGACATATGGTTAAGCAGCATCTCCATTTTGCTCTATACATTGTTTCTCCTGTTCTTCCTACTATGCTATGCTGGTGCACAGTACAGCTATACTACATTAGAGAGATCATCCACCTTGAAGAGGAGGTGTAAATAAAAATGAGATCTGTAGCAGTGGAGATGTTGGCAAAGACAGCTGTCCAATTGACTCCCAAGAATCAACACACAAATGGGAAATTACACAAACTGATGATCAAGAATCATAAAATCATAAGTATTAGTTCTAAGATGCTTAATTCCAGACAGCCTGAAGACTGAGATTGTAGGCAAGTGGCATGTTCAACTTCTGGAAACCAGATCAATGGGAAAGAACTACAGAAGTTGCATAAGCAAAAATCAGGGAGCCTAAGTATCATCTGTCACTGAAGAGGCAAGCCATCAGTAGTGCTATTCTACATTTGGCCATGCTCTTCAGCAAAAACATTTGGCAACTGACAGTCTATTCCGTTAAGGTCTAGTGGTTAAGCTTGATACTGTCAGGGGCACTGAATAATGAAGAAAAGCATGTTTGAATATCTTTGCATACATTATTAATTTAACAACTTAGAAATACATGAACACAAGCAGGTGAAGTAATAAAGTTCCAGTTAGTCTGGTGAAATATCTGAGTATAGTGAATGAAACTAAGATCAATATACTTTAACACTGAATACTCTGAGTGAATTAGACTTGTCCCATCTGAATGCAACATCATTTGCTCTGAAGGACTCAGGTCGTAAAATGTGTTGGGTGCTTGGTGGGGGCAGGGAAGGAAGGAAAGTTCTATCCACAGTATATACAAAGCTGACACAATCAGTGCCAAACACTGCAAAGACCACTGCTGGAACAATAACATGCTTACTCCACAAATGTCATGTGTGCAACAAGAGGAATAAATAAATCTAAGCATCAGCAAAAAGTTTGAAGAGTAGGAGCAGCCCAATACACTGGCACAGGAAAGGTGATCAAAGTGCCCATCTTAGAAGTTGTGTTTTAATACATGCTCTTTTCAAGTACTTCAAAAAGATCACTGGAGTATCTCAGCACAGTTGAGGGAATCAAATTAGTCTAAAAGTTTTGGGTTTTTTAATAGTTAATATTAAACAAAATCTCACTGCATCTGAGCAGAATAGGCTCTAGTTCATTGCTGTCACCTAAGTTTTTTGCTCTCAAATGACCCTAAACTTTCCAAGCATATAGTTTTTCCCTCTAGATACTTAAATTAATCTGAAAATAATTCTTATATACCAAAAAATAATAAATCAGAGCACTGAAAGTAGAAAAAATGAGCACTGTAACCACTGATTGCAGAATAACAAAGAACACAGGGCAATGAAAACAGTGATGACATTCTTTGTTTTGACACTCCAGCATTAAAAAAGGAATGTTAATAAACAAGGTCCACAGCATGAAATATGTATGAAAGTCTCCATTTCAAAAATCTTTTGATTTGGACAAAAGAAGTTAAGTACCCTTCAAATAGTCCCAAAATAATTCACAACCACAAATCCACAGAAGAAATAGAATTAAGTAACAGTTTGCACATAACAGAAAGCAAGCAGAGTTACTTATGTAATTTACTATGAACATATCATGCAGCTCTAGATACAGTAAGGACTAAGTTACTTCTACAACACACATTTCTAACCACAGGTGAACAGTTTTACAGACAGGCCACTATGTCCAAAGACGAAGATGCAATTTCATGTATATCAAGTGCTTGCTCTGAATATATTTTATAAGTCAGTGTGAGCTGCAAACGTTTTTAGAGTATTCAAAGGCAACGGTCCATAAAGCAAATTATGGCCTTATAAAATGTACTGCACTAAGACAGTTATATTCCAATTTATAAACAAAGTAAAAAAAAAAATTTTAAGAGAAAGGTAAAAATAATAAAAATAGACATACTTTTTAAACTCAGCTAAGAGTATAAAAATGCCCGAAATTATTTGAGCCAAACCTGATAAGAAGGATTTGTTCACTGAGGCTGCACTCCTGTTACAGCCTGCAGCAAATGTTTACAACCAAGCTATAACCCATAAAAATGGGATTTGATAATGGAAATGCTGAGAGACCCTTAGCTATAATGGCTCTGGCATGTACTGCTGTAAATACATATTGCATATCTTTTTTTTCTATGCATTCCATTTTCTCTGCTTGTTTCCATAAATAAGTCATACATGCACTGCTATTGATTCCACGTTACAGCTGTAGATTGATAAAACATTAAATTAGAAGGCATACTAACTTCCTTACTACAACTTAGATTTGTATTCTCTGTCAATACATAGCTGAAAATACTGTATAAGGCAGTAAACAAAGACAAAGAAAAAAAAACCCAGATCTCCTTTGATCACAGAATCACATTCAAGTCATCAACTTAATTGCTGCTCTTTGTCAATTTTATATTGAGTGGTGACTTGGAGCGGATGGCTAAGAGCACAAAGGCTGTAAGAGCTGCTAGTGAGAGCTGAGCAATCCCCAGAAAAATTCATCTTTGGGAAGAATGGGGGAGGAGGCAGAAGAGTTGGAAGGTAGCATTCTCATTTTGGTATCTTTAAAGCCATTCCCCCAAAATTTCAGTTGTCCTTACAAAGCTCACATCTCCAGTTTCACTTTATAAGCCCAAAACAGCGGGATGCCAGAAATCCTTCTGCTAATATATCAAATTATGTTTCACAAAAATAATTTAACAGCAGTGATTACATGGCTTTTTGGCCATCACTAGAAGTACACATGTTCTCCTTACCTTCTTTATCCACACGGAAGACAAAAGTCCTAT
Organism: Apus apus; assembly: GCF_020740795.1. Taxonomy (NCBI): domain Eukaryota; kingdom Metazoa; phylum Chordata; class Aves; order Apodiformes; family Apodidae; genus Apus; species Apus apus. The sequence continues at coordinate 92,519,183 of NC_067285.1, read as the reverse complement.
GGGAAGTGACAACTTCAAATTTATTCTCTCCATGAACTCTTACTGTTGCTATAGCAGAGAGCAGTATTATTCCCTTTGAGAACACTTCCTATAAAAAAAAATGCAACAGAAATCGTTAATAACTCTCACAGAAAGTTAAATGTCTCTCAGATAATAATAATTGCCATGATGTTTAGGAAGTTCACATACACAGGCTTTGCTCCTAGAAGTTCACCACACTATTAATAAACCTGCATCAATAAGTAAACCCCTTCACTACCTACACATCACCGGCTTCACTCTTCTTGGACTATGCACATCTATTGCCTTCTAAAAGAGCGTAAAATCCCATGGTGAGATAGAAAGCATAAATTTGAGATACTACTTCATAAAATTGTCTCATAACACTAATATTGCAAAGATCACACCCTCTTAAATTTAGAAACTAAATTACATTGACTATCTCACAATTAAAAAGTATATAATTATTGTACTTGTAGAATAGAATCAGCCAAGGGAACAAATTCTGCCGTCTCAATGCAAAGTTCCAAAGAATTTTTCTGATCCTTCCCCACTCCTTCACTGGCTAGCCAATAAGAAAAGTCACAGATCTTTTCCCTTAATTTTCAACACAAAGGGGGTCATCACTTTGGAAAAATTAATTACCCCTTCATTGCTAACAAGAATCCTCTAGCTTGGATCAGGTATGTACTTTTCTGATACATGAAGAAGAAGGAAAATGAGGCACCAATAAAATCTTTTGGTATAAGAGCAAATTTTGCCCAAAAATTGCTGATTTCCAAGTAGGAATCAGGATAACTGAACTGAAAACAGAAGGTAGGAAGAAGGAATTGCTACAAGTACTTTCTCCAGGTGCCTTGTCTTTCAACCTAATTAACCTAAGTATTCCATATGGAGGGTGCGGGGGGAGGAAGGGCGGAAGAGCTCAAGCAGACATGCTGCAGAAATACTTCAGCACAATTCCTGGATTTCACAGTTAACACTGCTGCTCCTGTCCCCACTGTGCTGGTTTTCTGACTAACACAATTTGGATATACTGCATGATCCAGATGCAGTAACAGACCAAAAGTCATCTCCCATGAATAATTTGCATCGCAACAACTTTCCTTTTAAGGTCTAAATGTATTATAATAGACTGTATACAAGGAATTAAGGAACCACTATGAATGCTAAGCATGAAGGATACAAAGATCATTTTTGTTTGTTTGTTTGTTTCCTGAGTCTAATATATTACTGTTTTCACCAAATTCACACTCTCATGTTGTTTCACTTCATGGTACTAGTATGCATCAGTGAATGCAGTTTCACAAACAAATAACAGAAATATCAAAAGACAGTTGAAGGGAACACGTTACTATCTTTACACACAAGAACTACTCTGTCACTCAGAATGATCTTAGTTCTGCACATCTGTTCACATTATGGCTGTATTTGTTAGAATAGAGATTGTAACGTATTTGGTAATAAGGTTGGATGTGTGAATTACTGATCCTTCACAATAGCAAAGCAAAATTATTACACATGTGATTTCTGCAAGTGTTCAGATATATTATGGTGTTTGCAGGCATCTACTGGCTATATTTGGTACTGTAAGTGAATAATTCAGACTGCTGGAAGTCACAGCTTAAAAAAAAGTTTCATTTTAAGCTGGACATTGTTTTGCTGTTCCTATTTATGAAATCACCCTTTTTAAAGCTTTCTTCTCCAAGGCACACACTTTTTCAAAGTTTAAATCATAATTTCTCCATCTTTTTTTCTGCAGCAACTTCTCTTTCACTTGCAAGAAATAATGCCTACTGTTAAAATGTTCTTGTTAATCAAAATAGTTTCTCTCTTTGACACACCCCAGACTAAAATTAGACAAATTATTTAAAAATAAATAAAACCAAATAAACACAGCCAAGAACCCCACAGATATTTCTTCTGTTACTGTGCAGTGAACAATAGTCTTAGGGCTCCTAAAAAAATTCCCTGACAAAAAACAATTTTCTAGTTGGGAAAAAAAACTTTTTTTTTTTTTTTTTTAGTATCAACTGCTTTGATGAAAACTTTTGCTTTGAAATACAGCCCAATGGAGTCCTCCTTGACAGTTCTGGTTCAGAGCTGGGCTAAGAGATCCTGGAAAGTACCTTTTTTGTACTTCTTTTTTTGGCTTTCCTTCCATAACAGATTAAATAAGATCTATTTCAAGAATAACAATTATTCATTTATTTTGCATTTAATTTTGTTCTTCATTTTGCTCACATGCAATGCAACACAACAAAATATTGAAGTTCTTCATAGAAAAGGCCAGAATTTTTTCTAAACCATTTATATATTTATCAGGGACCCTAAGAGCTTTTTAAACAAAAACTTTCAATATAACCAGGAAGTTTTTGCTTTATTACAAAGCTCATATTAGAGGACCAGAGTCTTTCTGCCAAAAGTAGGAAGAAATTTGAAACAAAAACTGTGTGTACTGGGTAGCTGAAAAGATTTCTCAAACTCTTCCTTTTCTTCTTTAGTTTGCTCTCACTTCAGTTAACCACATTCTGTTAAGACAAAACCACACAGGATGTTGCTCTGGACCATGAATTTAGAAAAAATGAGCAGCATCGCAAACTCAAACAAAAACCATTCCTAGGTCAGATGCTGTTGCAAAACAACTAAGTATTTTTTTTTCATATATGTAGACATAAAGTAGAGAAGATACCTGTATTGATTCGACATTTATGCACAACTAGATTAAGATTAAAGAACTATTTAGAAAATTAAGGCTTAAATCATTCAGAGAAGATTTTAGATGGCCTAACTACACATTTTCAGGAATACTACCCTCTGTGTCTTCCCTCCCCATCCTCCAATTGTTTCAGTCTACATTAGCCATGTAACACACTTCCCCTTCTCGAAAACCTTGCTCTTCTCAAGTTCCTAATTTGAGTGACAAATAGAGCTATTTAATATTGATAGTGTTTCTGGGTAAAATCAGCAGTTTCCACCAAGTCTATCCTTCTCTGCTTGTAATAATGAGAAAAATATTGGATTATGGATTGGTTTCCTTTTCAGAACTACTTTTAATCAATATGTGAAACCAAAAATATAGCAGTTCCTTTATAATAACATGCTTGTCTGTGTAGGAGCATCCTTGGACAAAAAAAAATTACAAGAGATATCTGGACATTAAGACCTAAAGTTAAAACAACTTCCCCATTGAAATGTATACATATAGCTAACCAGGTAGCTAAGAGGAGGGACCTGCTACCTTGCAACAAACTGTGTAACTATCCCTGTCTTTTACCAGAACCAGCTCCTGAGCTGCATGCAACTCTTGATGGGTCTGCAAATAGTTGCTTATGATGTCTAGGTAACAACACACAAGTAACAGCAGGAAAAAACATGCTAATATCCATCTAGCATGCATTATGAATACTGAGTGTAGGTGTAGTGATTCAGCAGAGACCACTGTACCAAAACCTCATGATCCCCAGTGACAAAATTGCTCACTCAACACGATCCCACTGTGTACTGAAAACTTCTGATAGCAAACTATGTTTTCCTCCTTTCTGCAAGCGAGTCCAAGAGTTTCATCAAATCGTCAGTTCCCAGAATTTGCTTCAGGCCTCACAGTTCTCAGACATACAAAGTTCCTAGAATATGTGACTCAACAAGTTAACAAGTTAAGACACCCAGATTGGGTCAAACTGTACACATACACACAGCCCAACCAGCATCTCTTGCAGTCCTAGGAGTAAGAGCAGAAAATCTCCAAGAAACTTCAGACCAAGCATTTTGCAAGCTCCTGATATTCTAACCTATCGGAAAGGTAATTTAATGGAGGATGCAGAGTTGGTTGCCTTCTATGCATATTGTGACACAATAAATATTCCCTTGAGCAGAAGGGAAGACTTCTGGAATCCCCTACAACAGATGGATGTATAACAAGTACTGCTCTAGAATAACTCACCTATCATAAACTTTTTCAATGGCCTTAAAAAAAAAAAAAAAAGCCCAGTGAAGATATAATATTCTGCATTAGCATTTCTTTCCTTAATTAGGCTACAGATAGGTTAAGCAAATCCCAACGCTGTATTTTTCAAGTCTTTTTTAAAACTAACCCAGGTTTTCTGCTTCTCTGAAGCCCTGGCACAAATAACACAGAGGGGTAACATTTTTTTGTCACTGCAATCCAGATTTTATATTATTCCCTTCATCTACAAAATCATGCCTTATACCATGAGTGAAGCAAAGTAAGCAGGTAAAACTAGATTGTTTCATGTTCATAATCGATAGGCACAAAGATCAATGTAAGTAATTTTTTGAGCTTGTTCTTAAATTTCTCTGGTGCCCTCAGGAAACAAGAAGTCTTTTCCTACTCCAGTTCTACTTTCCTCATAATGTGCTAAAATCAGTCTAAGAGTGTGCACATTATAAAGCATCTATAGGACTCTTATTGATTACCACCACCCAAGATACTGCTCAGGAACTTTTACCTGAAATTGTATTTTTTTCCTAATATGCATCTTGAACAGGAAATGCTTTCCAGCATTTCAGACAACACACATGCATATAACCTCATCTCCACCAAACACACGTATTATACAATCATCTATGATTTTTGAGTTTGAGAAGTGCTTAATTTCTTCCAATCTTGTTTAAAGATGGGTCTCAAAAAGAAAGTTTCAATTGTGAAAAAAAGGTATCAAATATAAAAAAAGTCTTTCATAAATCTCAATTTCACAGATGGAATACACATTGTTTTAAAACCAGGATTTACAAATCCATTTTTGTATCAAATATCAGAAAAGAACTACTTTAATAAAGCAACTCATGAGTCTGCAAATGTTTCAGCATGATTCCATCCTTAGGTACAGAAATAAGGACCAGCCACTGACCACATAGTACTACACCAATTTTAAACACACGCATTCAAACAAAACCTAGTCCAATGACGTGATTATCCTTGAAGACCATCAGGAAAAAGACTTTTTCAATTAACAAGTAAGCAAGTGTATGGGCTTTTTGATTTTTACAAGGTGCCAAACATAATTTCTCTCTCAAAATCTCCAGCATGCTGGGTTCACATGACATTTTGCAACCAACATCAAAATAACATTGGATCTTTTAAACGTGTTTTCAAGATCCTGTTCTGTTCTGCAGAATGCAGTGGTGTCAGTCTCTCAATAAAGTATGAAGTTCAGATGATAGGACAGAAATACAAACTCTTCTAGAAAACAAAAGGATTAACAAAACATGCAGATCTCAAGCTCACCTTAAAATATTTAACAGTGTCCCAAACTAATGGTCTGCAATTTAAAATTAATTTAAGATTCATATTAATCTGTAATTATTTCTTAATTTCTTCATGGTAAGAATGCATTTTGTCCTGAACATAACCAGAACATATCACTTACCTTTTCATTATTGTAATAAGAAATGCTGTCTCCATCAAACTTAACCCAGCGCTTCTGAAACATATGTTTGCTGTGAACCAAAAATTAATACACTTAGAATCATAAACACAAACTAACACCGGCTTTTAAGACTGTCTCAAGCAAAAAATTATATAAACATGAAATCATGGTTAGCTTCCTGTGTTTTGGCCTAAAAGTTTTTATAATTAAAATAAACCTTAGCCCTACAATATATTTTCAAAAGAATGTTTATTTCAAATATAATAAAAACAGTTGGAAACTAGAAGTGCAGCATTACCGAACTTCTTTCATAAATCACTGTCGTCGTGTTCTTAATCAATTCAGTCTCCTTTCTGTCTATTTCCTTCCCATGTGCTCTATATCTCATCTCAACTGATAGATGAAAAAGAAGTTTCAATTATGCAATTTTGCTTGAAACTAACAAGTATGAGAACTCACTATTTTTACCACAGACAAAAGAATATTCTGAACACAGTGTCACAAGTGCTACGAGCCCTGCAAGATACTTTCCAAAGGAAGAAAGCTGATAATCTAAAACAACTTTCTCATTGCCATATTTATGAGGAAGACATCCTCTTCTGTGGCCAAGGAATAAACAGTGCTCCCAGCAAATCACTCAACAAGTACAACATGAAATTTTCAATCTGTGTTATGAAATGGTCATGATAAACGAGAAGCTCATTTGATTATTTTAGTTTGCCATTGACTCATGCTCTTTAAGTACCTCCTAAAAATCATTTTCACATGAAGCTGAAGTAGTCTGTTACGCTCACTAAAAATGCTGACAGCCTATTAGCTATTATCTATAAATGCTTCAATTCTAAAATCACAGAATCATAGAAAGGTTAGAGTTGGAAGGGACCTTAAAGATCAGGTAGTTCCAAACCCCCTGCACAGGCAGGGACACCTCCCACTAGATCAGGTTGCTTAGAGCCCGATCCAACCTGGCCTTGAATACTGCCAGGGATGAGGCTTCCATGACTTCCCTGGGCAGCCTGTTCCAGTGCCTTAGCACCCTCATCATAAAGAATTTCTTCCTAATGTCTAATCTAAATCTCTGCTCTTCAAGTTTTAAATCATTGCCCCTTGTTCTCCCGCTACATTCCCCTGCAAAAAGTCCTACCCCAGCTTTCTTGTAGCCCCCCTTCAGGCATTGGAAAGCCACTATACAGTCACTTGGGATCCTCCTCTTCTCCAGGCTGAAGAACTCCAACTTCCTCAGCCCGTCTTTATTGGGCAGGTGCTCCAGCCCTCTGATCATTTTTGTTACCGTCCTCTGGGCACGTTCAAGGAGCTCTATGTCATTCTTATGTTGGGGGCTCCAGAACTGGACACAGTATTCCTCTCCTCACAAGAGCTGAGTAGAAGGGGAGAATCACTTCCCTTGTCCAGCTTGCCAAACTTCTTTTGAAGTTCTTTTGATGCAGCCCAGGACACAACTGCCCTTCTGGGCTGCAAGTGCACACTGCAGCCCATGTTGAGCTTCACATCCACCATCAACCCAAAGTCCTTCTCTGCAGGGTTGCCCTCAAACCTTTCTCTTCCCAACCTGTATTCGTGCATGGGATTGCCTTGACCCAGGTGCAAAACTGTGCACTTGGCCTTGTTGAACTTCATGCATTTTGCATGAGCCCACTTCTCGAGCCTGTCAAGGTCCCTGTGGATGGCATTCCTTCTCTCCACTGTGTTAACTTCACAACAGTTTGGCGTGATCAGCAAACTTGCTATCTATTAAACAAATTAATTAAGCAAGAACAAGACCCCACTTTAACATCTCTTTCCTGAAAATTATTTCCTCTCCTGCTAGATGAGCGTTTAGCTTCAGGATTAGTAGACTGTGATAGTTTATCAAAACTTTAATCAAATAGCAGCACTGGCTTAATTAACTTGTGTTATATTACTACAACAAATAATAATTTCTCATAACTTGGAAAGGCCAATGTAAAAATCTATTTTCCATTAAAATGTCAATAAACTTCAAGATGATGCAGGGAAAAAAAGTAAACCTAAGTACCACCTACAATGTGAGTAAACCGAATGACTTTACAATTTGTAGTGAGTCAACTAAAGACAAGCTGCACTTCTCCATCTCTTAAATAAACTCTAGAATAGGCAACATAATTAAAAACAAGTAAGTCCGAAAAGCCCTATGCTCTTGCAACAAAACCAGTTCCCTTGTCCTTTCCCACCACAAACTGTAAGCAGTGACCAACTACAAACTTAACATCTCTCATGCAAACAAACGTTTCACAATTATACAGTAATCACTGCAAATACCATACCCTTGAGGGGATAATTTATCCAGCCATCCTGCTTTAACCTTCTTTACTGATGATCCATAAAAACAAGCATAGGGTGTTATTGATTCGTTTCCAATCAAGACTTGATCTCCATCAAATTGCTGAAAATGCATTTGTTCACTGACCAAACGATCTGAATGTCCACTTCTTATCTTATTACAAGAGGCAGAGTGTGGTTTTGCTTTATTTTTCTTTTTCTTTAATGGCAAAGAACACCGTTCCACAACTGAATACACAGATTCACTTTCAGATTCTTCTGGTGTTAATGATTTGTTTTCTTGAGACCGGGATTCAGGTTTTGCAAATTCCTTCTTCTCCTCTTGATTACTAGAACTAGAAAGAAAAGGTGCATTTTACTCTTCATGTATTGCTATGACACACAATAAAAGTATTATTTAATTAAAATCAAATTATTGATTAGAAAAAATATTAGCAAGACATACTACGAATGTATTTATAACCTGTTCAAGCATTGTAATAACAACAGACATGCTAAGCACCGTGTATCTTATAACTGCGACCATATTGAATCCTACTTTCTCCATACAACAGAACTGGCAGCAAGGTAACACTTGCTGGTTCCTTTAAAAACCTGCAATGGAATTTAAAATTAATTCTCCTTTCTCAGAAAACTAGCTTCACTCATTTTAATATTTTGGAGGACTTGCACTACCATCTCTCTTCCCTCTCTGACCTCAACAGAAGCCACGTACAGACTGGAGACTTAAGGAGCACATTAGCTTCCTTTTCATCAAACCATCTTCCTTGTTCTGACTGAGGAGAAAAAGGACATCTTCCAAATACACAAAAGGTTCTGAAACCTGGGTTAGATGATCTCAGGATGGCCACAGAGCGAAACTTCACCTCCTACAGCACAGGGTAAAGGCTCAAATAGGAAAAAAAAATTGTCATAGTTGTGCCTTTAGAGGTAGAGACCTACTTGTGGTATCAACAAATAACTCTTTCCTCTTTATGTTTTGAATTTATAAATAACTATTATTTAATACCATTGATTCTTGAAAGAATACTCTTCATTCATTCCTAGATCCAATTTATTTTCACAAGCCAGGAATTCATTTCCATGAAGTTCCTAGAAAAGAAATACATTGTAACCAACATTTGAACTGAAAAAGAATTGCTTAAATTACTGCAGATCTAAATCACGTAAACAACAGCCTAACTACCAAAGCTATTCTTTGCCACATTTTCAAATGTGCATTTGAAAGATCATGTATTTTAAAGTGTTTTAAGATATGTTATTTTCAATATTTCCATTTTAAATAATTCTACTCATGTAAAACATTTGAACATACTCCCAAAATGCCTGATACAAACAAATCAGACAAAGAAATTAGGTGCATAGAAATATCAGTGCTGTAATTCTTCTTGAAGTACTACTGAATTTTGTTTTTACCTTTAAATTTTCTAAGCTCAAGAGCCACATGTTGTCTACCATTTATGTTTTGCTACTGGTATCCTATCTTTTACATACATGCTTCTCCAAATTAAATGTACAGCCTTCATGGTACACTAAAGGTAAAAGAATGGCAAATTCATATTCCTACAGCAAGACTGAATTCAGCCATATCAAATATATCTTGCATTTTCTTGCCAACCTCTTCTTCCTAAAAGTCACATTTATTAATGTTTGTTTAGAAATCTTTATAGCAAACTGCCTGCAGTATATAAAATGTGACCAGTGTTAACACTGTTCAAGAACATTACATTCCATACTTCCTAAACTTGATCTGACAATCATATTGCATTACTAAGCTTCTCAATACTTGTCTTTCTTCCAAAAAAAGAAAAAAAAAAAGCCCACATAACTAAAGCTAATATCTTGCTGCTTTATGATGAAAGCATTTTAATTTACTCATTTAAGCTCTAATGTATATGATAAGAAGCTAAAGAGTGGCAGAAAAAAGTGGATAAACTTTCACTACGGTTGCCTTTTTTTTTTTTTTTCTGAGCAGCAGTACCTCATCTTGTACTTGAGGGTTGTACTTTGACAGTATGAAAAGGGAAGCTAAAAAAAAGCACATAGCCCAAAGCTGGGTATGTGCACACTGCAGCAAAAACTGTGGAAACCACAGGCTTCTGCTAGGATAAATGTAGGTGAACAGGTCTGCCTTCCCCTGCCAGCCAGATCCACTATTTGAAAAACAACCAAAAAACAACCACCACCTTCATATAACTATGTTGTAGCACCAAGGATTAGAAGAAAAAAAATATCAAAAAACCACAAACACCAAAAAAAACAACCAAACAAAAAGCAAATAAAAACCCCAAACCAAACAAAAAAACCCCAACCAAACAAAAAAATGCCACAAACAAACAAAACACCAAAACCCAACAAACAAATTGCAAACAATCTGAACAGAAAACTAAAAAGAAAACTGTCCACTGCTTATCAGTTGCTTAGATTGACTGGATTCTCACAAAAGGAGGGAAAATGACAGTGTCCCTCTTCTATGCAATAGTCAAGAGGCTAATACCATCGCCCAAGAATCGGCAATTTTCTTCAGAGAAAAAATGGTCAGCATCTTTTGTCTTCATTTGCTTATCATGATACAATCACAAATGTAACCCACTGAAGCTTTGTGGTAGTACCTCTTCCTGTCTGTCAAAACAGTTTCATGTCCTGCTTGTATCCCCTCTACAATCTTAAGTATTTGGGCAAATGAATTCTGGGAGCCTGAGAAATTCAAAGCAACAATCACAAAATGCATTTGTATTGCTAGTAGATTGTAAAATTTACAGGGAGTTCTGTTTGCTCAAAAAAAAAAAAAAATTTCACGCAAATTAAATCCCAAGCATTTCCAACGTGTTACTTACATAATTACCCTGCAAGACACTCAGGCTCAAGATGAGACAAAACTCCTGTTTCACCTCCTACAATCTCCAAGGTATTTCCCTGTTATTATGCTGCTACTAGCAGCAGCATTTTATCCTGTAGACAACTTCATAATACAAGTATTTCTTAAGAGATAGGTATATAAAGTACACAGAAAACGTCCCTGAATATACAATCTTAGAATCACAGAATGCCAGGTTGGAAGGAACCTCAAGGATCATCTGGTCTGACCTTTCTAGGTACTACTATAGTTTATACGAGGTGGCTCAGCACCTTGTCAAGCTGAGAATTAAATCTGTCCAATGGGGGGAATCCACCACTTCCCTTGGGAGACTATTCCAATGTTTGATTGTCCTCATGGTGAAATATTTACCTCTTGTCCCATCAGAATCTCCCCAGAAGTAACTTCTGCCCATTACCCCTTGTCTTTTCCATATGACTCCTTGTCAAAAGGGAGTCTCCATCTTCTCTGTAGCCACCCTTTAAGTACTGGAACACAGTAATAATGTCTCCCCTAAGCCTTCTTTCCTCAAAGGTGAACAAATCCAGTTTTTCTACCCTCTCCTCATATGGCAGATCCTTCAGTCCTCTGATCATCCTTGTGGCCCTTGTCTGGACCCTCTCCAGCCTGTCTACGTCCTTATTGAAGAGCGGGAACCAAAACTGAAGTAAATACTCCAGGTGTGGTCTGACAAGTGCCAAGAAAAGTGGGATGATGACTTCTTTCTCTCTGCTGGTGATGCCCTTGTTGATGCAGCACAGCATCCTGTTGGCTTTCTGTGCCACTGCAGCACACTGCTCACTCATGGTGAGCCTGTTATCCATCAAGACTCCCGGGTGCCTTTCCACAGGAAAAAGATGTACTGTTCTTATGCAAAAAAAGCACCTGCCTTTAAGGAAGAAATCTGGCTTCTGGATCCCAGACAGATGAAACTGCCTACTTGTAGCCCTATATAAAAATCCTCTGCTTTTCATTAGGAAGTAATTCAGATGCATTTGTGGCTTTAGCTCTTTCTTATTTCAATGCCATTCAGGACATGCATCTTTCATAAGAGATATTGCCTTAGTCTTCTATTAAAGGTAATGTCAACACAGTTCACCTCACATTGCTTCTTGGCAATACAATTTTATAACAGGTCCATAAAGATAGATTCCTCCTTTTAAAATATTAAGGGTTCTTATTTTAAAACGGTAAGACTTGCAATCTGGCCAGAATTCTACCGTACCACAATGCTTCAGAGATCTGATAGCTTACTGAACTCAATATGCATGTTCAGTTTTGTCTGACAGTCTACCACAAGAAATAAAGCCAATACCTCATTCTAGAGACTTGGACTTGGGAGATTTCAGTTTTTCTGTGAAGGAATTCTAATATACTTGACTCTTCAATTGGACACAACAATTAATCAGCTCTAAAACATTTGCGGTTTTCTTTCTGTTATTTTTCGTTGAATCATAGAATCATTAAGGTTGGCAGGGACCTCAAAGATCATCAAGTTCCAGCCCCCCTGCCATGAACAGGGAACCCTACCACCAGACCAGGTTGCACAAAACCCCGTCCAACCTGGCCTTAAAAATCTCCAGGGATGGAGCATCAACTACCTCCCTGGGCAACCCATTCCAGTTCCTCACCATCTTTATAGTGAAGAATTTCTTCCTAATATCTAACCTAAATCTCCCCTCTCTCAGTTTAAAACCATTACCCCTTGTCCTATCACTATCTTCTCTGATTAAAAGCCCCTCCCCAGCTTTCCTGTAGGCCCCTTTCAAGTACTGGAAGGTGCTATAAGGTCTCCCTGGAGCCTTCTCTTCTCTAGGCTGAACAGCCCCAACTTTCTCAGCCTGTCTTCATAGCAGAGGTGCTCCAGGCCTTTGATCATCTTGGTGGCCCTTCTCTGGACCCTTTCCAACAGGTATGTATCTTTCTTGTGCTGAAGGCACCAGAAGTGTACACAGTATTCCAGGTGGGGTCTGACCAGAGCAGAGTAGAGGGGCAGAATCACCTCCCTGGCACTGCTGGCCACACTTTTTTGATGCAGCCCAGGATGTGTTTGGCCCTATGGGCTCCAGCGCACACTGGCAGCTCATGTTAAGCTTCTCATTAACTACCATCCCCAAGTCCTTTTCCTCAGGACTGCTCTGTAGCCATTCTCCCCCCAGCCTGTATTTGTGCCTGGGGTTCTGGTGACCCAGGTGCAGGTCCTTGCACTTGGCCCTGTTGAACTTTATGAGGTTGGTACTGGCCCACCTCTCCAGCCTGTCAAGGTCCTTCTGGATGGCCTCCCTTCCCTCTACGGTGTCAATCACACCACACAGCTTGTTATCATCAGCCGATTTGCTGAGGATACACTCAATCCCACTGTCCATGTCTCCAACAAAGATGTTAAACAGCACTGGCCCAAATATTGACCCATGAGGGACACCACTCATCACCTGCCTCCATTTGGACATTGAGCCATTGACCAAAACTCTCTGGGTACAGCTATCCAGCCAATCTCTTATCCACCAAGTGGTCCATTTCTCAAATCCACGCCTTGTCAAGTTTGGAGACCAGGATGTCATGTGGGACGGTGTCAAAAGCCTTGCACAAATCCAGGTAGACGACACCAGTTGCTCTGCCACCATCGACCATTTCTGTAGCCTTGTCATAGAAGGTCACTAGACTGGTCAGGCATTACTTGCCCTTAGTGAAGCCATGTTGGCTGTCACCAATCACCTCCTTATTTTCCATGTGCCTTAGCAGACTTTCCAGGATGATCTGCTGCATGACCTTGCCAGGCACAGAATGAGACTGACTGGCCTGTAGTTCCCTGAGTCTTTCTTTTTCCCCTTTTAAAACATCAAATCCAATCAGCGGGAACCTCACTACACTGCCATGACTTCTCAAACATGATGGACAGAGGCTTAGCAATTTCATCTGCCAGTTCCCTCAGGGTCCGTGGGTGAATCTCATCAGATCCCACAGATTTATGCACCTTCATGTTCTTTAGATGGTCACAAACCTACACCTATGGTGGGGGGTAATTCACTCTCCTAGTCCCTGCTTTCACCTTCTGTGTCCTTTGTGTTGAGGTTGAAGCACTTGCCAGAGAAGACTGAAGCAAAGAAGTCATTGAGGACCTCAGCCTTCTCAATATCCTGTGTTGCTACCTCGCCCGTTTCCTTCAGGAGAGGGCCTAAACTCTCTTTGGATGCCCTTTTCTCCCCAGCATACCTAAAGAGGCTTTTCTTATTGTTCTTAACATCCCTGACAAGATTTAATTCTAGCAGGGATTTGGCTCCTCTAACCTGATCCCCAGCTGCTTGGACAACCTCTCTGTAATCCTCCCAGGATACCTGCCCTAGCTTCCACCCCCTGTATGCTTCCTTCTTAAGTTTGAGCTTTTTTAGGAACTGCTTACTCATCCATGCCAGCCTCTTGGAGTTTCTACTTGACTTCCTCTTAGTTGGCATGCAACACTCTTGGGCCTGGAGAAGGTGATCCTTAAATACCAGCCAGCCTTCATGGGCCGCTCTTTCAATCAATATGAAAAAGTTCCTTCTTCAGGTTGTCCTTTAGAGGTTTGTGCTTCTAGCTGTCTTACTGACCAAAGTCAAAGGGGTATTTTCTTTATAACCTTAATTCCCTGTTCTCTCATGCTCACTTACCTCCAGCCTGTAATGACTCATCACCTATTTTGACTGACACTCCCTTTACAAAAGCCTTATAGAAGTCTTTTCTTCTTTACACCAATGAAAAGGGGAAGAAGGGTAATGGCCAACTTATAAGCCCTCAAAACAATCTTCAGTCAGTCAGTGTAAAAATTTGCTACTTTTTCTTGGATATAGATAAACTATACTCTCAAGTGAGGTTATCTTATCTTTTAAAATGAAGTAGCAGTTACAAGGCCTAAAATCACAGAATCACAGAATTGTCATGGTTGGAAAGGACCTCTGAGATCACAGAGTCAAACAAAAAAAAACCAAAACAAACAAACAAACACAACAAAAAAAACCCCAAACTCCACAAAAACCACACTCCAAAAAGCCCCACAACACACAACCTACAATCTCAGACACTAGAGCATGCCCTGAAGTTCTTCATCTACACATTTCTTGAATACATCCAAGCATGGTGACTCCACTACCTCCCTGGGCAGGCTGTTGCAGCACCTGACCACTTTGTCAGTAAAGAAATTATTCCTAATATCCAATCTAAACCTCCCGTGCTGCAACTTAAGCCCATTTCCCCTAGTCCTGTCATTTTTTACTTGGGAGAAGCAGCCAGTCCCCACCTCACTACAACCTCCTTTGAGATAGCTGTAGAGGGCAATGAGGTCTCCCTTCAGCTTTCTCTTCTTCAAACTAAACATCCCTAGTTCCCTGAGCTGCTCCTCGTATGACTTGTTTTCTAGACCCTTCACCAGCTTGGTGGCCCTTCTCTGGACAATCTCAGATAGTCTACAGTGTTATCTAAACTTTACTTGTTTCTAGGATATTTGATATCTACCGAAAAGCCCCCTAAAAGTGAAATTTATCTTAGGACCTTTGTACTTCTGATCTTTGTCTGCAATTAAGTTCTAATGGAACCAAACTATGAAGTTTCCAACACACATGTGGCAAATGTAACTGAAAAAATTGTTCACTTACACTTAAGTGATAATTAAAACCCAAATCTTCAGATCAGTGAGAACACGTAATTATATACTGCATTAATTACGATTCTGCAACCAGCAGAAATAGCAATTTTATTTCAAGTAGTTAATCCAGTTTAATAGCATGGTATTTTTGTATTTGGGGCCCTTCTAAGCTAAGATCACTGGGTATGCTTTTTTATAGCCATTTTAATGAAACATGCAGAATAATGCTAAAAAGTAACAACAAAGCCAGAGAACTTTTTCTAGAAAGTCTGCTTATGCCACTGAACTAATTACAAACTAGTTAAATTTTGAATGTGTACCTCCTTAAGAAGTCAACAAAAAAAAGCACAACATATTTCCAAAGAAAAGAATATACACACCAAAAAGACACATAAATTTTTTATGCTTCTAGAACAAATCATATTAGAAGATGAAACATCAACAATTTATTTTCACGGAGCAAATCTTAAAAAATTAAAATTGGGGGAAAAAAAATCCTATGCACCATTTGAGTAGCTTTCATTTTAGTCAATAGTTTACAATAGTTTAAGAAGTGAAAGATTAGAGTGAAGATCTGGACCAAAACTAAGAATAATATACTGTTTTCTCTAATTCAGTGGCTTGAGATCCCCTGAGATAAGTATAAACAATCACAGAAACAACAATTTCTGGTCTGCAACATGTTGAGACAGAAGCAGGAGCTGGGATGCAGAGCATTTGTCAGTCGCCTTGCTAAGCAAATTCACTTCGCAGATCTCCACATGATTTGGAAGTCTATCCACATGCCATCTATGGCATTCGAACCATCAATTACTGACCTCCCAAAAAATGTTCACTTCAGAGAATCCTACAGCAAAAGTGACCTTCTGGATACACAATAAGTTCAGGGGATACTTGAAAAATACCAAGTCCTGACAACTTTAATACACAGGAATTTTAAGGTGACCATAAGATCACCTAAACATGAAACCTCCTTTCATAGGATATACACCAAACTGTGTAGATATGCCCAGTCTTGATCTGCAATTATCAGAGGAGAGAAAAGCCACTTTTAACTTCTACCTAGTCAATTCTAATGATTATCCACCACTTAACCTCACTTAGGCACAAAGTATTACAATATACCACAATACGTAAGAGGGTAAAAGGAAGTTATCAAGGTAGACTGCAATTGCCTGTAACTGACTGCTTTGCATTTGCTATGGCAGCATTAAAAAAGTATTATATCTGAGCATTAAGTCAGTTACCTGTCCTGTTGTCTAAAAACAAACAAAAAACCAAAAAAACCCAGTCAACACACACCACAGCTACTGAACAGCACAAAGAGTATCTCAAGATTAAGTCACTTGTCCACAAATATGTACACTATGAACCTTTTGCATGTACCTAAAAAATAGAAAAGGTACTGGGAACTGAAAAAGCAGAGGAAAAAAGAATTAATGGCAATGTAAAATATAAAACATGAAGATTAAAATGAAGATAGACAAATCATATCCAGACTTCAACTTACTTTAGCATCTTCAGGGTTGTCACAGATAAAGGTTTCTCCATATGGAGAGATGACGGGTGGCTTTTCTTCTCTTAAAGTTTCTTAAAGCAAAAAAATTAACAGTCATACAGTGCAATGCTGTACTAAAGTACTAGTAAAACCAACAAGGGGATACTGATTTTTCTGCTTGTGATTTCTCTGTCCTTCTCAGAAAAAAAAAAAAAAAGAAAATATAATTTCCCATTTCTAACTGGACTCCAGACATGATTTTTCCCCTATGACACCACCTACTGAGATACTTACTATTACTATCATTTGGCTTTAACTTGTAAACAGGTATTTTCTTTTTTCCTACTCTGCATCACTAAAAAAAAAAAACACACTTCTGTTGCATACTCTCAGGAGCAACAGCTCCAAAGTGTTCTTTATTCTAACTTAAGAAAAAAAAACAAAGCAAAACCAAAACTAAACACAAAAAATAAACCCCAATTCCCCCTCAAAAGCTCATTAGTGTACAATCTTCATTTTGTCACCAAGTACTTGCTTGAAATTAATACGCATAACTTCAAACAAGACATGCCCCTAGAGTATGAAAGAATTTTTGTTTACAACTGACTGCTCAAGACTTCTAAACTCCTCCAGTAGACTCATACAATTTATTTCCTGTTATTTCCTGGAGCTACAAGCTCTAACAGATTGAGCAGCATTATTCAGGAGGAACACTCTCCTTGTATTGTTCAAGGAAAAACTATCTCTGCTTTAAAAATATGAAACTAATGTTAGAAACTCAAAGTACTGTAGTCTAAGAAGTAAATTAAAATATGAGGTTTAAAGACCAGATTTTCTAATTTTTATTTCATTAGTTCACAAACAAAAACTAAGTAAAACCAGAAGTGGTTAAATGCTCTACTATTACATACATCGCTTTTTCCAGACCTTCTAGATGGCCATTATTCCTTAAAATAAGCAAGTCAATACTCATTTTAGACAACTTCTGATCTGAGGTTTTTTCTTCCTTAATAGTCAAGATGTAAGTATCAGTGTGCTTAACTCACTGTTTTGCGAAATTTGCCTCCCAGTGCAAGAAATATTTACAAGATCCACATTTCTTCTTCTCTGAAGGGAACTTGAACAAAACAAAGCACAAAATGAAAACACAAAGTGAAATTTCCCAAAAAAAGAAGCAAAACAGCTTATGAAGTTAAACTAAAAAAAAATAAGCTATATACCAATATAGAAATAGTCAATTTTAAGTCTTGGGAAAATTCTGCTTTAATTTAAAAGCCACCCAATAATGTGTTTTCCCCCCTTTATGACACTGAATACTTCTCTGATCCTAGCACACATCTGCAGCTTGTTTTTCAGGTTTTTCTTTTAGTTTTGACTTGACCTTATGATACACCCAGACTGTGGAGAAGCATGAAGATCCCCCACTCCTCCCCCATCCTCTACCTTCCATTCTTCACACTGTTTATATTTAAAGAAGAATGTACTATTAAAGTTTAATTTAACACTAAGCTCAATGGGGGGCCTGAGTATGGAAATACAAACAAAACACACTCTCAACCACAAAAAAAAAAAAAAACAAGTTGCTGTAAAGCTTTAGTTTCCTAAGGTGATTTTTTTCCCAGAAAGTTTTCATCTGAGACATAAACAACATTCTATTGCAACTGCCTGTGACTACCACCTGTAGATGGGTAAGAATGTATCTTCATACACAACAGAAAAATTGTGTTATTATTGGTGTTGTGCTAGTACAGAAGTATTTCAGCAACTTCATGTATACTGGCACTCATCATACTGTCAAAGATCTCATTTTTAAAATTATTAATATTATTTAGATTTCAGGCTGAGATAGCAGGTTTAGAATAACAACACAGGGCCATATATGCCTGAAGTAGTGTATGTCTAACCTCTCTTCACTATTCAAGCCATCTATATTATAGCTGTTTTCAGACAAGCTCTCATTTCCCCTGTTAAAATGAATAATTAGTCATTTTTATCTTGATTTCATTTTCTCTGCTTGAAATAGCAGTGATCTAGATCCTCATGCATCCTTATAGAAGGATTTATTGATTGATAAATGCCATATAAGATACCTGATTTTTTTCCAGCAGTTGCAGGTCCTAAATCCTTCAAAGCCAAAGATAAATATGCTTTACTAAATTTATTGATATTCCTGATTTTTCCCCCATTAGACATATTGAGAAATTTTATTATTTAAGTATTAGCTATATTCAAATGTATTGAATTATACTGTCTTACGAAGTCCAAGTTCAAATACTCCATATTACAAGCTGATTTTTCTCTATGACAGATGGCATAAGTTTGTAATCTGTCACGTTTAATCAATGCTTAAATCTGGCCCAAACAAATTATTAAACTCAAGAGAGAAGGCACACCGTGTAAAGTTATTTGACATTTCAAGTGTCATCCAGGTCATATCAATTAAGTTCCTCAATGCTATTTTGTAAAATCCTAGTTTTAGAAAACACAGAGCGAGTTTGGCCAGTTAAGGAGTACCATAGCCTAGCTCCCAGACATAATTGTTTAGTCTCCTGAGTTATCACTACAAAAAACACAAAGCAAATACTTTGTAAGTCTGTGTTTCTTCAGACATTTTACTAAAATTGATGTAGTTACATCTTTTGAAGAAGTAACATTAGCAAACTAACTTCATGCATTTGTACACATAACCTTAACTTTTTCAGCATAGACCAGAGTTTCTACTGTTAGGTTGGGGATTTTAAGGTTATTTATAGCATTTAAATAAATCAGAGATAAAAATAAGCATATAACAAACAGAATACAAGAAAGAAAATAATGATAATTTGTCAATGTTCAATAAAATAGTTGGACTATTTTGTACAGATTGAATACCTGGATTAAAAGACAAAAAATATTGAAGACTTCTATGGGGGCAAGTAAGATTGCAAAAAGTCTTATACCTACATAAATCCTTTACTTTCCTTAATGATTTCCAAAATTTATTATCCCTGCAGACTAACGATCAATCTTCTTTATTTTCCTCTTAACTGGAAAGCTAGTGCAAGCTGTCTGCCAATCACAATGTGTGCCAATTTTACAAAGATATAATAATAATTTCAATTACCATTTTTTTACGACCGTGGAGATTAAGGCCCACTATTTTCACATATTATAAGGTATCAGATGCAGCTCAGGCCACATAATCTTCCCCACCACCCTTTCCTTATGCATAAACAGGATGAAAGGTGTAATGAGGCAGCCACTGGTCTTGCTAAAGACTGAGAGACTGGAAAGGTGAGAGCTTAGCACTGGGCCGAGCTGCTTTATTCAGCACACTCCTGCAGCCCGGCAGATCGAGTCAGCGAGGAAAATTGGCTTCATTCTGGCTCAAACCAGGACAGCGAGAAGGGTCAGTGCAAGCAGTCTGTGCTTCAAAGTCTTCACTGGCATTCATGTGCTGATTGTTTTAAGTGAATGAAGCTTTTGTTTTCAAACTCATTCAAAACATGTTTTCTTTTCTATCTCCCTTAACATTTAACCCTCCCATAATGCAAATATGTTGAAAGTGCTCTAGGTGCTCTGTTAAGAGCTTTGGGGTTCATAGGGAAAAGAGTGAGAAGAGCTTCTGTCTCCTAATAAATTTGCTTTGTGTGACAGAACGGACACACGTCAGCACCAGCTTGGGCACCTCATTAGCAGTCTTGACCACGTATATGTTAAGAAAGAGCCTAAAGAATATCAGCACCAAGTAAGAATTTTCAACCATTCGAACTATCAGCTGCAAAAAGCAAACAGTGCCGGCTCAGGCCAAGAACTGCTATCTATTTTATTTATTTCTACTTCCCCCCAAATGCAGCATATCTTCCAGAATTAATTTTAGTCTCTTTTTTTTTCTTATCTCTTTCAATAAAGAATCAGAGTAATCCCACTACTAAAAAATACAAGTAACAAAGTTGGGGATATACAAAAAAATCTAAAAGTGTATAGAGTTCATCAGCCTGAGAATTCATCTGTGCACGTAATTTTCGTACTGATCAACAAAAGATTCTAGTAAAATCTGCACAATAACTTCACTATCAAGTACAATGTGTCACAATCAGGTTTGGTTTTTTGGCTTGTTTTTTCTGTTGGTTTTTTTTGTTGTTTGTAAATTCTTCACCCTTCACTAGCGTCCCACAAGCAGGGTCTGTTACCAAGTCTGCAAGAAGCCAAGTGAAGTTCTGTTTTGAAGTTCTGGTTTAGCTTTCATCTTCCTAAGACTACTGCTTGCTCTTCAAGATTTCCATACTGTTATAACTGGAGCATAAAGAGGACAAAAATAAGGTAGAGCTCACAAATCAAAACAGCAGGTTATGAAGTTGGTGACCCAGCCAGATCCCAGTCACTAATAGACTGGGATTTGGAGGATTTAATTCCATACTGGGAAGAACACAAATAATAGCATATTCCCTCTACTGGATGACTAGAGACATAGGAGACTCTTTTAGCAACTAATTATTGTTATCTTTTCAGGATAAGATTCCAATTTCAGCTCAGCAAAAGTAGTTTTATTATTTTAAGTAGGGATAATCACTCTACAAAAGTCAACATAAAGCTACACCCACTGAAAGATGTTTATACTGAAGTTCCAATAAGCACAATATTTTGGTGATTTAGAAGTCACTGATGAAACATTTATAAGGCACACAAAAATATCTTATTTGTCGCAAAGAATCTTTGCCTCTCCATCTGTTCAAACAATTATATTACAATATTTAATACTGACCTTTTTCAATAATCTAAAAGAAACAAATTCTGGTGAAACTCTGCATTTTGGGCATGCATGCACTTGCTAATGACGTTGCTAACTGTGGATATACACAGATGAAAGACAAGATAAATACAGAACAGTCTCAGACACATCCCTTCCAGGCATAACTAGTGGTTTTAAAAATAACCAAAACATTTGACTGAAAAAAGCGCAACCTAATGATTTGGATATGGCTACACCTACAAAACTTTGCATGTCTTTGCATTACTTTTCCTTCTCTGTTTAAGACACTTAACCAGCATGACAAGTAAAACCTTCTAGAAAGCAGAACCAAAATACAACAAACGAATCTGTGGGGAGATATTCTTCATTTATAGAGTCTGATCAATTGCACTTTCAGTGTCTATTATTTTTAACATTCAAACAATACTACTTTTATTAAGATAGGCCTAGATTTAAGTTCTAACAACAGACTTCCCTGCATTCCATCATGTTTTTGCAAGACAAGCTACAACTAATGGTCATTGAAGACAGTAAGTGCTACTAACTGATTTGTAGAGTCAAATTCTGAATTCAACTATTTTGAGGAAAGAAGACTCCACACACACACATCGCATAACTATTTCAAAACAAATTCAAACTCCTATGCAATTCATCATAACAAACATTAAAAGACTCTATCCAACACTATTCTCACCAGAGTTGCACAGAACTATCCGTACAAAGATTCCGTAAGGTCTGAAGACCTCCCACATCTAGTCTTCTTCAGATTTTTTTTCCCCCCACTTCTTTTTTCTTGCTGGAATGCCTCAAAAATATTCTTACACTGCAAGCATCATTAAAAGCTAAGTTTTTGTTACTATGAGAACCAGCAAAAGCCAACACCTAACATGGCAAACTCATTCTCTGAGTTAACAGTTTAATGACAAACAGTTTAGAAATTAACCAAAGAGCCATCGTGAAGAAAGTCCTCGCTTTAGATCCACAGTATAACATCATTTCCTCTCAAAACAGCCTATTCTATTTTAAAATTTAAAAAATTACATATTCATATATACATTTTAAGCATTTTCAGACTAAGACTTAAGATTCTCATGCAATCATCCTGTAATGTCCATGCATGCAATCATATAACGTACATCCTGCTTTGTTTGCAGGGTGTCTACACCATAAAATGCACAAAACAGACATGAAGGTACTTCTCCATTTTGCCCCACTTTTTAGATAAAACTACATTTTCATGCATAATTCTGTAAAACTTCCTAGATCTTTCCATGAGTTACACATACAAAAATAATTTACATTTTCTAAGAACAGTATCTCTTGAAAAGTATGACTTTAGAAGTTACTAAGATACAACCCAAATACTTGTGTATCACAATAACTGTTGTCTTATCATAAAAAAAAAAAAAATCTTTTTATACTTAAGGATGAATTTATAGCCCTCTTGAAATCACCATTTTGTCATAATTTTCCTGTGATGGATCAGAATTTAATCCAAGAAGCCACGGTGTAATTAATATTATTAGCTGTGTTTTGGTTTGGAATAGACTCAACAGTTTTTTCTTTTATTTTTCAATCTTGGTTTCATAACAATTCTGTATTTCTAGTCTTCTCCATCTTAACAGCATACAGATTGTTTTAAAAACACTTGATATAGTTGTTTGTAACAAGTATTATATCTAAAGCAATAAGCATTTCTTTCTTTGAAAATAAGAAGACCCAGAGATGACTGAAGGGATTTTTGCTAAAATTTCCCTTTATACTCTTATTTGAGCTTTTTACTTGCATTGAAGCTTAATCCTTCAGTTATTCAGCAACATTAATTCCAGATAAAGTCTATTTACAGCATATATAAAAAAATTGACAAGAAATTATATAAAATACCCACAAGAAATCCCAAACAGTAATTTCTACAATGACAGTGATTCCTCATTAGAAAGAAACAGCAGTTACCTTGATGAAGCTTGAACTTTACTCAATTTGGGAATTTCTGGTACAGGTCGATGCCTTAATATAAAAGATTGGCTTGCTCTTGGAAAGACTTCCATGCAGTTTTGTGTATAGGAACCATATAAGTCATTGTCTATCATTTCTCCTTTAAATTTAAAGAATGGAGAATTTGGCTCACTATCAGATAAATCACCCTCATCTGTAAACATCAGATGTTTGTTTTCACTGTATTTTGTCTCACATGAATGAGCAAATGAAGAAGGAGGATCACAAAATGCCAAACAGCCAGGCAAGTGCTCATCAGCTTGGTATGCAGCAGCTTCTTCCAGTGATGTATCTGGCTGAGCATTCGTCTGAATACTGCCACACAGACCGACAGATTTTAATATGCTGTGTGAATTCTGGTATAGACCAGAAAAATCCAAATTTGCAAAGCTATCATCATTTGCCTCAGATAAGTTTTGCTCTGCAAGTTCAAACCTTTCTTCATCAATGTGATCTTTATTAGGAAGTTGTTCTGACAATGTTTGAGGTACCAATCTAGTCCCATCTACACTTGAATTGCTTGTTGAAGATTCCTGACCCGAGGATGAACATTGCTTCTCTTCTGAACCTTTCAAGTCTTTGAGTTTCAGATTTTCACAGAAAAAAGAATTTCCTTGCATTTTTGAAAGAGTGGTGTCTAATTGCTTAAGAATCCTTCTGCGGTGGCCTGTAGGCAACACTCCCATTTGCTGAAGCACACTGTTATTTATTCCCATGCAATCTGTCACAATGTTATAGCCATATTCTTTAAAGTGAGGAAGATACTGTCCCAGGTTAATGTTGACCAAGAATTCTTCAATATCAGTGCCATTGCCCATGGCTGACATAATGGCAGCTTCATTCCAAATGTTGCCCCACACAGTCATATACACAGAAATAGAGTCACGATGTGTGCATATTCACTAGCAACAAAGCTCTCTACGTTTGTTGGCAGCCAGCCAGTGGAGAATATCAGTTTCTTCAAGACACTTCTTCAAAGTTTGTTTAGTTCAAACCGATTTTCTTAAAGATCACAAACCTACAAGAAAGAAAAAGGACATTAAAAAAATTCCCACCTGAATTCACATTAATGTTGGGTAAAATTCAGAAAGGCTCCCTGTCATTTGTACAGTAGTATTTTTACATTGCTTATAGACAAAATTTCAAGGAGTGTAAACAGCATAACCTCTCCATCCTTGTATCTTGGCCTGTATAAAGAACAGAGAAATCAGTCTTAACTCAGCAAAAGCAATAGAGTCTTAAAATATATACTCTATAAACTAATGTTAAGATGAACAGTTATGAGATGAACAACTTACCTGGACACATGCTCTTTTACTACACAGTTCTTGGATATAAGGGGGAGAAAAAATGATCTAAAAACAGAGCTGCAACTCAAAACTTCCCTGTTTCCACTCTAGCACCAATTAACTACAGCATAGGGCTTCTACTCCCTTATCTTCCGAGCTTTTTTTCGCCCAGTAACACACTTTTAATAGGAAAAAAGAAAAATTACTGGCTAGAGCATTCTATGTGAACTGTGGGTTCAAGCCCTCTTCGATTTACAATCAAACAAGCACCATTACAAATAGCTTACAAAGGTAGAACAGCTTCTGATCATGACTGGGGGGTAAGGGGAGGAGGAAGTGCCTTAATTGTTTAAATAACTGCAGTCAGAAAGCTATGGAGGTGATCAAAATACATCTTGCAGATCAGGCCCTTCAAAGAACTGTCACAAGGGAAAACAGGAAATGGGTAACTACGAGTTTTTCAACTCTGTCAAGTAAGCAGTTTTCCCTCGGCCACAACCAGCGGCAGAGGCATAAGCCCATAGGCAAGTTCTGGCCTCCACACGAGGCAGAGACATTTGGTATCTCAAGTGCCCATGACAGTTTTTCCTCAGTATATTCCAGCTCAGCTCTTACACTCTCTAGAGTCCACCTTTTTGAGTACTTCTTTCTCGCAGGGCCTTACCCAAACTCACAACTTACAGAATCCAAAGCAAACAGTATTTGAATCCTGAAATCACATCTCTTTAAAAAATGTTTAAGATCAGGATCAGTCAACAGGTTTTTCACCTCCCTCTTCCTGTATAGAGTAATTTGGCCTTAGGGAAACAGGCGGACAGCAGCAGCTGTCCTGGCATGCAAGTACTAGCCTTAAGCAGGCTAGAAAAGAAGGAACTGCTTCGGCAGAACAGCATTAAAACTTACATAGCAATTAGAAAGAAAAGAAATCACATCCAGAATATATTGATTTCAGAAGGTATCGATACCTTGTCCTTCAACATATTTCCTGACAAAAAAGGCACTACTTATGATCTAGAATTGAAGCTTAAAATATCACCTACTTTTGTACTGTATTAATTCCTCCAATAAAAGAGAAAACCTCTTCCTGTAAGCTTACCCCAATATCTTTTGAATAACTAAGTTGTTATTCTGAAAAGCAGTCCTAAATAAATATTTATGCCCCTCCTCAGTCCCCAAAGCCACATACAAATAAATATAAATTTAAAATCATGTATTGAACAGAGCTCAACTGTTATCACTGCTATTTACTTGTGACTGTACTTCATTATGATTATGAAATTATTAAATAACTAATTAAATCACTACAAGACTTTCCTTGCAAAATTTTGTCTATATCTATTAGTTCCACAGTTTCAAAACATGGTAATAAAACCTGGAAAAACCCAAACTTCTTTATACTTACACCATGTATATATATATGACATAATAACAGGAAAAAACAAACCTACATTTTTCTGGAAGATGTAAAAATCAACACAGCACACTTAGTACAAATGTTCCATAATTTAAAATAAGTCTCTGGATTCTTACTAATCTCTTTAAATTCATTTTTTGGGCAATATTTTTATCAGTTTTGATCACTGTCCACAAGTCTGAGAAGTGACTTACTACCTTGAATGTGAAACTGACGCAATCAAAACTTTTTAGAGAGGTCTATAGGCCAATCAGGCACCAGTCTCTCAAGAAGTTTGTTATAGAGCTAACCTTCACTAAGAGATTCCCAAGTCATTAAAAAACAAAAATCTTTGGATTGAGTTCAGCTGATTAGCAATCAGCTTTTAATTTTGTCCTTTCTCAACCTGAGTACTTATCTAGAAACTCATCGTTCCTTTAAAAATTTCAGGCATCAGCATTTCCTCAAGCTTTTCACATAAGCCTCTAGCCATAAAAGACAAACTGCAACAGTATGTCCTCCATCCCTCTCTAGACCTTGAAAAATACAAATATACATAATCTCTTAAATTGAATATATATGCCGATTATAGAATGAGAAGTAATTAGTGCAGAAATTACTAAAGTGGGCAAAATCTATCAGGCAGGCACAGTTTGTGCCAGAACACTCTTTCACGTACCAATTAATGAGAAAAACCCAAACAAAACAAAAACCAACCAAACAAAAACACACACACAGTCAAGTGTATAAAAGCCCTGCAATGTTAGCATATCAGTCCATTTTACACAATTGCAACTCCAACTTTATCTCAGCCATTTCTACCTTCCTTGACAATTCAGGGTTTTATGGTGGCCTTTGGGTATTTTTTACCCGTAGGGTATTACTGTTTATTTCAGACATTATCATTCTCTCAATCCTTTCATCCTCAGCATTAACAAAAGGCACGTAGGAAAGCAGCTTTCCTAAAAGCTTTACATTATCCTATATATTTATGCCCACACACATTGTTTTCACTATCCAAATACGGGGTGTTTTTTCACATGCAATAGCTTTGCCCACACCTGATTCCAGAACATCTCCAGTGTTGTTACTTCAGGAACTGAAATAGAAATTATCAGTTATTTGGATCCTAACCCATCTCTGTATAAACCACATAATGCAGAGAATTACCTAGCACAGAACAAACTGTTGTTTCCAAATGTGCAAGAACCATTATTTTTTGCAACATATTTTATAAATGAAGCATGTAGCAGAGGAAAGAAAGTGCTCACAGAGAAGATACTTTGACCACAAAATGCCAGCACTGTTTAAAGCTGAAGCCTAAGCCTTTTTTTTTTTTTTCTACAGTAAGCTACAGCAGAAGCTGCCGATGGATCCATCAAGATTTATAAAGATGTGCCTAACTATACAGTTGTTCAGAAACCAGTAGGTTCAGTCACACATTTTGTGGGTCTGAGCAAAGGGTTATACTGACACCTGTTTTCATTTGACTGCTCAAAGATTCAAGTAACAAACCGCTAAAAACACACAAGGGTCTGTATTCGTGTTGCAGCCTAGAAGATAAATACTAAATAATTTCCATCATTAGAATATTTTATCCTTACTGAAGTCTTACACTCAAGAAGTATATGGAAAAGCAGAACTCAAGGACCACCTTATCTAATACAGTAATCACACTGAAATAGATGAATATAAATTAAAAACAAGAATTTAATCCTCCTATAATTGCAGAATAAGTCACAACAAACACTAAAGAACATTTGTACAGTATTAGTTATGAAGTGTATATATACAATATATACACTTTTACATGCATACACACACTTTCACATCTATATTTGTACCTCTAGGACAAGTTTAAGTAAATAATACTCTTCAACATTAGTTCACATGGTTACATACATCCTGTAAAACAAAACTTTTACTCTTGGCAGTAAGGCAAAATAGATTTTCTTCCCACAGTATTTGATAGCAATAATTATCAATAAAGGAAACAAAAAAACCCAAACAACAACAACAAAATAAAACCAAAATAAAAACAACAGCAATGAAAAGGGGAAATTCTTGCTGCATTATCATATTCTCCAATATAGAGTAACCAAGACAAAAGTCATAATTCAACATGAGTACTAAAAATTTGAAAATCCTACAGTGGCTATAAAAAAATGTGGAAGACATTTGACCATTCAATTTTATAGAAACAGGGGTAAAACATAAAAAATGCTACATGGAAAAAAAACCAATACAAGGGAAACCCATGTGGGCTTTTCTTCCAAGAAAATATTTTGGTAGGGGATGAACTGTAGTTTGTGCTGCATATCTCAAGCCTTATATGGGATGATCCAACCTTCTTCCATAGAAGATGTTTCTCACACTTATTTTTAAAATAATTTTCATGTCCTTCCTTTTCCCATCTTATGGAAAGGGTTTAGACAAAGAGGTACAACACCTCAGAGTAGCCTAACAATTCTTTTTGATTTACTAAAAGTGACAGATAAATAGCACCACAGAAAAATTACAACAGTGGCACAGAAAAAGTATATCCTCATGCAGGGTAAGTTCCCACTCCTCACACTCTGAAAAGCTCTATCAGTTGATTCTATGGTTCTTCCATTCTATGATTTTTGAGTTGCAGCCTTCAAGACAACTTTCATTGGAAGACAGACAGACAGATCCATGTTGAACAAGCAAACAATCCAACTTCTAATAATGAAATGTGTGAAGAGTTGGATATAGCTGGATCTCAAAACATTTAAGAGAGATTCTTTCTTTCCCTTTTTAAGATCTCTAGAGTATTGGCCTGAACAAAGTATCAAACCTTTAGAAGGGCAGGGCAAGATAGTCACACTTTAAGCAGTCAGCTCAACAAACACAGGCAAGTTCAGGCTTGCTTTCAGCTTCTGCTAAGCCACATACTAGATGAAGATCCAAATAAACAAGTAAAAAACCCCAAAACAAAAAGGCACAACAGGATTTACCATGGAGCAGAATGAAGTCTGCCAGCAGTGAATTTCATCTTCCCATTGTACGTGACTGCATACAAACTGACAAGATTACCAGGCCTAGAAAATACTGTAGATCATTAAAGATCTTTCAAAAAATCTACATAATGCAATCAGCATACTAACTACATGATCAATCAATCAATAAATAAATACATAAAAATGATCTCTCAAATGACTTTTTAAAAATGGCTACCTAATGAATTAACATTTGGGTTAACTCAGAGCAAGACACTGATTGCAACAATTCTGATAGTACAGTTCCCCCTCCAAATGCAAGGAAGTTACTAAGTGTAGCTCAACGCAGCTGATAGTTACGAAATACATTCAAGCACATCCTCTGTTCTGTTTCTTTGTTTGGTTATTCGGTTTATTTCAGAATACTTCTCTTCCAGAAGAAAGTTCTGCCACCTTTGCTACCTCAGAGTCAAACCTCATACCGCAAAAAATATGAGTGGAACAAGTTGCAAACAGACTCCGGAGTAAAGCACAAACAATCAAGCTACAGATGGAACTGGCTGAGCACACTTTAGCACGTTGCTGTGGCAACAGTTGGGTGCTATATCATTCACTTTGTCTTTTCTGTCTAAGACATCCCAGTGGCTCTTTGACTTTCTCAAAGTGAACGTCATGCATTTTCTGACAAAACTTCCAAACGTATAATCTCAGCTAACAAGAATTCTGTGTCAAGCTTCACAAAAACAACGCATACAGTAAATAAATAGGCAACAATAAAGCACTGTTCCTAAGGACGTTACTGTGACATTTACATACACACCGTTAAAATAACTTAAGCTAAAAAACAAAACAGGAAGGGGGAAAAAAAAAAACAGACGCCTTATTTTTCACCTGCCTACGAGCTATTCCTCGTCATATTCAAACTCTGGTGTCTGACACTGATCTGACACATGCCGTTGACCAAACCACCCCGCCTCACCCCTGAACTCGCGGGTCACTTCGGAGCTACCCTCCAGCAGGGAGCTGGCCGGCCGGCCTGCCTCCCTCCCTGCCTCCCTCCCTCCCTGCCTGCCTGCGGCGGGACCGCCGCCTCCCGCAGCGGAACAGGAGAAGCTCCGAGCCCGCAGCGGCCCGGCCAGACGCCGGAGCAGGCCGCCCCGCTCCGGGCAGCCAGTCCTTGCCCTCTGCCTCGCAAACTCCGCGACCCGCGAAGTCTGGCTTACCTCTGGCAAAAAGCAGCAGGGGGAGACAGGGGCTGGGGAAGGAAAAGCAGGACTTCAGATTGCTTAGTTTTCTTTTCTCCCTCCGGCTTTCCGCTCGCTTTCTTGCTTTCTTTCTCTTGCTTTCTTTCCTTCCTGCCTGCCTCCACACCCCACCCCCGCGCTGCTCCCTAGCAAGCCGCGCCCGCGGCGCGGAGCTCCTTCCCTCCCTCCCTCCCTCCCTCCTCCGCGCTGGCAGGAGGAGGCGGCCGCACCTGGGCGCGGACGGGGCGCGCCTGCCGCTCCGCGCCGCTCCGCGCCACGCGTGGGCCACCGGGGCGGGTGCTCAGGGCAGGGCGTGCTCGCCGGGCAGCATATTTCTTGAGGGGACGGGAGGAAGCCCCCTCGCAGCGACAGGCTGCAGCTCTGGGAGTGCCCGCTGCCCCAGCGCATCGCTTCGCGGGTCACCCCGGCAGCCGGCCAGCCAAGGGGGCCCCTCTGTCACCTCTAACACCAAGCGCAGCCAAGCTTAGGACGGGAGCTCCAGGTGCGAGGAAGCCGCACTGCCTCACAGCAGCGCCACAGCTGTTGTGTGATTGCTTGCTTTTGAATAAATGAAGTACATAATTCTTGTAACTTCCCCCTTCCAGGAACTCACCCACATCCGCGAGTTACTGTCACTCAGCTGAAACTTCTGTTACCCCCAATGAGGCTGAAAACTACTTTTATATATGCCTTCATCTTCCTCTTTGTTTATCAGTTCTGATTTTTTTTTCTAGTTAGATCCTGAGATGTACCAGAAGGCTCACACTGCTGTAGCTGAAGTCTGAGGTCTGGCAGTCTGGTGAAGCAGAGAAGAAGCAAAGATTTACTGAGAAAAAGACACCAGTAATTAAAGTCCTCATTTAGGAGCAAGTAAACCTGGGTTCTTTTTCCTGCTTCAAAGACTGCTTTCTACATGCTAAATACAGCCTTACTAAATAGCTTGACTAATGGTAAGGCATGTTAAAAACTGTTGGTGCCATGGTAGTAAAATGAGGTTTCAGGATCTCAACTTTGAATGTAAATAACTTTTTCAATCTCCAACTCCCAGTCAAAGCAATTAGAAGTTTGAAGTTCAACATTACAGAACCAATTCCACCAGTGCCAAAGCACTTCTGAAAATCCTGCTGCATGTCCTAATTATTAGATGCCTGAATACCAGTGTACCAAAAAAATGCAGTTAATTTTACCTTCTCCACTTGTATTATGCAAGCAAATTTTGTGGCAATAAAGTCCCACTCCAGTGCAAAAAGGTTTTTGCCTTTTTAGATAAACTGAATAATTCATTATATTCTTGCTTCCCTTTCTATTCATGCTTTTGTCTGAGTCTGGCTCAGTGTCATTCCCAATTACTTGCAAAGGGACCCATGTATTTCCAAACCAAGTTAGTGCACAGGTGTGATTCAGGTAAGTATACTAACAACCTTTTTGGTCATAGCTTTTCTGGGTTGTAACCTAATGACTCACAGAGTCATCAGATCACAGATTTGCCTAAGATTTCCAGCTAAGCCTGGCTTCCTTTCAGAACCATAAGAATGCCAATGAATGCTGACTTAGCTAAGGAATTTTAACCACAGTAACTTAAAATATTTGAAAGATTCACGTCTTGTAAACAAAGGCCTTCCCCATTTGCAAGACTTGCCTTGCCATGCAAAACCCCAACTAATTACCAGTTTGTGCTGGACTGACATTCTTTTTCCTGCAAGTCTTAAGATATTTTCAATCATTAATACCCTTGATCTCTCCTCTCCTCTGTCAAGAAATGACTGAGTCCTTCTATAAAGTTTACCTTTATTTTCCAGAAGATCCATGTGATTTGCCCATGTAAGTGGGCCAGCAGCAGAGACCACAGATAGTGGTCACCTCAGTGTTTGTCTTCAAAACAGCTGTCTCAAGAGGAGATTGCCTTCACAACATTCTCACTCGTGCAGTAGTAGGATCTCCCCTAAGAGCATAACATGACACTGCACCCTGACACACTGTGTCTCAACCAGTATTCTACTTATCTACTTTTATTGACCACAAAACAAGACCACAAGATCTGAGATTAATTTTTTTTTCTGTTTCTTTTGTTTGATTGGTTGGTTTTGGTTTTGGTTTTGGTTTTGGTTTGGTATGGTTTTTTTGGGGGAGGAAGGGGACAAGGAATGGGAGAAATAATTACGTCTGAAACACCCTCTCAGTTTTGTTTACATATTTGTTTGCATTATGTCCAGAAAAATTGCAGTATACCCAAGTTCCTTTTAAGCCATGTTATGTTTTGGGGGTTTAAGGGATTTTCTTGTCCTTTTGTGTGTATCTAAATGACATTATCAGTTTCTGGCAAACCTATATACTGTTAGAAATAAAGTAGCATAATTTACCAGATTCTAAGAAGGCTCTCAAGTCTGTGGTTTATCTACAGCACATAGTTCTCTGTCCGAGCATGCAATGGCAACTTTATACCACTACGGTAAAAAAAAATAAAATCTTACAAAAATCTATAAGGAAATTGCATCTTAATAATTCTGATGTAATTCAGATATGGCATATTGCACAGAACTATTTGACAGCTTCTTCCTTTTCTTGAGTTTTGAAAACCTGCTGGCAGGCTTGACAACTGCAGAGATTTTATTATCTGATAATTTAATGTTCCCGTGATTTTCTTTGTTGCTATACTGAAAAATATGTTAGATAGGTAATGTTTTTTTTTAGTAGGTAAAGATAAAATTTTGGTTTAGAAATTAATTATAAAAAGAAGTTGCCAGACTTTTGCTATATCCTTTCAAAGACATCAAGGCCTTTTGTATCCTAAACCACATTTGACTGTACAAGAAAGTAATTCATCATGAACATGCTCAAATTGCTTTTCAGCTTAGATTTATGGTTTCAGAAACCTTTAAAATAACCCTGTTTTCCAGTAATTTATATTGGTCTGATTATTTTTAATATTATCAGTACATAAGAATAACCATGTCTGTGTTTAATTGAAGATGGAATAATATCATAAAAAATGTATAGGAGTTGATCCTCAGAATATGAATCTATCCCAGATTTCCACACTCTGTCATGTGGTTTGTCATGAGTCTAAGTATATGTTTGCCACATTTTTTATTATTCATTAAATTAGTAATGTAATGGATTGTAACTAGCCAGCCATTTTCCTGTTTTTAACTATTTTAGGTTTTGGTTATGTATATCTTTAAAGCTATGGATCCGTTCTACTTGCTGCATATTTGTTGTTGTTAAGAACTCCAAAACTAACGGCACAAACAACAAATTGCTAAGATAAACAGGGGGGAACAACTGCTACTCCTTCCCTTATGTGTGGCCTACAAGTAGCTCTGATATGGTACACAAATTTTGTTAGCTGTCTAAAAATACATAAAATAACTCCATTTATTTTTTACTTTTAATGTGATTATTAGCACGTTACCATTGAACACAGTCCATGTCAGATAGCAAGGTTTAAGTTCTAAGCTTGATCTGCAATCTTTTCAGTTTCATTCACTCCTCTTTAAATAGGAGGTAATAACATTCATCCACCACTACTCAAGGTGTTGAGAAGGTTAAATGTATTAAGTTATTGGAGCTTATGAAGCATTATAAGAAAGTAAATGTTAGCTACATCTCAAACAACCAGCAGATAAATATTGAGGCCTTTTATGATTTGAGCTTCACTAGTATTGTTATGGTATAACTTTGATATTATTGTTAACAAAATATCAGGAAAACTAACCTTGGAAATGAAGTCATGCATTACAATTTTCACAAGCTGAGTTCTAGCATGAGGTAACACAGTTCACTCAAGGTAAGACAAAAATGCTGCAGAGTTTCAGAAAAATGAGAAGTCTGTATTTAAAAATAAGCACAAGCATTAAGATATTTAGGTTCAGGTTTTGCATTTGCTATCAGCTGTTTTTTTGACCTTGGGTTTCCTCTCAGCCAGTTATTCCTTGCATTATAAATCAGTTACTTTTATATGTCTCACTGGACATCAACATACATTTTTACTCAGACCTGTAAGCCAGTTTGACCCATACCCCATATTTTAATGTAATTGTATAATAGTCCATATGATTTCCAAATAACATCATATCCCTGTACCATAGGATGGATTTGTATTTTTACTTTATAAACAGGTTAATATTCTCCTTTACAGGTATGACAACACAATGATTGTGGCTTTTCCCACCATACTTCCTTTAATGGCTAGAAGTTTGATCTTAATATAGTCTCCATTTTCTTAAAACTACTGTTGGACCCATGGGGTAGTTCCTCTGAGCTATTTTTATACTGATACATGACTTTTGAAACAAATAACACAAAGCTGTTACAGGGTCATATACTGTTTACTGATTACTTTTACAATGTATGTTTGTGGGGTGTTTTTACCTTACCAATTCTGGTGACAATTACATCAGACTGAATTTCCTGGCTTAGGTATTGTATATTGCACTCAACAGCACATGCAAAATCCTCAAAAAGCAGAAGTTACGCAGATTAACTGAGAATAAAACCACTTAGAAACCAGTAGTAACATTTGCTCTAAAAGCACCTCTCATGTAGAGGTGATGGGTGAGTCAGAAACACTGAACTTGACCTCACTCTCAATGGGAGTCTGCAAAGCTGGAAATTCAAAATACAACCCTAGGACAGCTTGAGTTTTCTGGAAGTTAAGGAAGCTCTCTCTACTGCCTTTTCCCAAAGCACACAATATGATACTTCCCTGGATTAACCCACTCCATGTCCTGTCTTGAGCCAGCACCCCAACCTGTTGATACAGCCCTACAGTCTGGTGATCTCATACATTAATAATATACATTGATAGGTGTTTCAATGTGAAGACAACCCGAGAATTTTTTCTGCAGTACTGCTTTGTTGGAATTCCTTGTGTATGGGGAAGTAAAAGCATGTCCAATGTACAAGATTCACCTGAGTTCACAAGCCTAAAAATGAAAACAGCAAACTTATTCTAGGAAGGCAGGGAGGTTAAGCACTTGCTTCAAATGAAAGGCATCTAACCAAGAGAAAAATAAAATAAAATAAAATAAAATAAAAATAAAAATAATAATAATAATAATAATAATAATAATAATAATAATAATAATAATAATAATAATAATAATTACCTTGCATCAGTCTCTTATTCTAGCTGCTGCTTAGGGTTTTTCCAATAAATCTGTCTCAAGAAAAGCTAGGGAGGTGGTTTCAGTACCTTCTTTTCAGAGTACCTGTGTTCAGTGTGGGACTTTATCCCAACACGTCTCTCTCATTTATATTTAAAGGTTATCAAGTTGCTGGTGAATACAAAGCAGCTTCAAAGCATGCAGCAAGTTCCTTTTTATTTCCTTGCTATTGCTCTCATTTAGGGGACCTAGTTAACTTGGTGTAACTTCCTGTCAGCTTTGAGAAGGCTAATGGAGCATTCTTAAACTTATTCGAAAATAAATCCCTCTGAGGAACTTTCCTGCACATCAAAGTGCTAAATTTTCTCCCTATTCATCTTTTGTGCAGTTCATTGAATCGTAATGAATCACACATCATTAAGGTTTTATCTACACAATACTGGGTTGCTCAAATTCTACAGAAACCAAATATGACACATTTAAAGATGCTATTAGTTTTAAAGGTCACTGTCTCATATACCTCCTTCCTTCTTTCATTTTATTTGTTGCTTCAGCAAATTTGGCATGGAAAGTAGTGAAACATAATAGACCTCACAGAACTATTTTTAGAGCGAAAATTTGCCAAAGTACAATCACAGTTAGAATTATAGTTCAATATAATTTCACACAGTTTTTTTGATCTGGAGAAACACATTCTCTCTCTTCTATTTTCTCTTTTCTTTGTTTTCTGTCCAATGAAAGAAACCAATGCATGATGGTTGGCTCTCTCCCCAGGATTCTGATGCTATTAAAGGGACTAAAGTGGAGACTTTCTGTATATACAAATAATTATATAGAAATAATACTTTAATAGAAAAGTTATAATGAAGATATCCCATCTATCCATTAATAAGTTCCTGGGAAGTTCTTAGGCTAAGTTAGAAGGTGAGATGTATCAAGTCTTTGAAGTTTTACTACAAACATCCAATTTTAGATATGGTTTCCTTAGTTTTCAGTCTCTATTAAAAAAAAATACAACATTTGAGAAACAGCCCTAAATGAAAAAAGCTCAAAGTAGGACAGCCACCTGGGGAGTACCAGTAACCTTAGTTATTTAGGTAAACAAGGGATGGCAGAAGTATTCTGCTGACAGTTTTGAATTAGATTGTTATTTAAGAAATCTCATTCAAATACTCAGCTTATGTTACAAGCTCTGCTGAAATTGGTCACACCATGCCACTCTAGATCCAGGTAGTTACAGTTCTTGCAATCTTTTTCACCTTTTTCTACTCAGAAATGTTCAAACTTCTTTCAAGGATTGCTTTGTACCAAGGATATCCCTTAAAAACAACAAAAGTTTAGTTCCATCATTGAGGACAGCAGTATAATGGAGACTAGGACTTTGCCATTAGAAAAAGAAATAACATCAAGTGAAAGCAACACTTTCATGTCATGTTTCTACAGCCTCTACTAATTAAAATTGCAATTTAAAAAATGTCACTTCAATATTGGATAGAAAAGCCTACAGTTTTTCTTACATAATTAAACTCTAACATGAAAACTACATCAATCATGTTTAATAACTACAAAATGCTATTGCTGATCACATCAAAAGACATTTTTCTTTCAAAAATTAGTTTTTCCCAGTGGTTATAATTAGGTTATCACTTAACCTTATAAAATGAGACAAAACAGTAGAGAGGCTGTGGAAATTACTATTCTTCTCCAAGTAAACAGTTAATCAAGCTTCCGACATTGTAAAATCACTGTGGTAATCTTGTCCTCATCTTACAAAATAATTAGAAAGCCAA
The DNA here is from genome assembly GCF_020740795.1 of Apus apus. NCBI lineage: Eukaryota > Metazoa > Chordata > Aves > Apodiformes > Apodidae > Apus > Apus apus. The sequence continues at coordinate 92,481,993 of NC_067285.1, read as the reverse complement.
TGTATCACAAAAAGCCTGGATCCAAGGTAATTCAGTTTTGTATGCACAAAGAAGAAAAAACTGCAAGACCAAAACCTTGACTAAATCTTTTTGCTTTATACACACTGGTATGGCATTCAAATTACAAACTCTGTCCAGATACTGCAATACAAAATGCTTCATTTCTTTATGAAAGTTCAGAATCCTGGAGGCCTTCACAGTTGTTGCATAGAACAAAATTAAAAAATTAATTTTAAAATAAAGGAAAGTCTAGTTTAAATTAATGCAATAAACACATTCATTGCTATTTCTACAGTGCACCAAGGGTCTCAATGAGTATGAAGAAAATATAAGAAGACCAGATTAGGGTATGTCAGTAACTAGGGAAAGGCCCCCTTCCCCACCTATCAAAACTCACTTCTCTTGTGTGTGGAAAGAGTTGTCTGCTGTAAGAAAACCATCAGTAAAAGTGGTTTGTATTTCTTTCACAAAAGGGAGGTACAGGAAATGCATGTTATAGTTCAAGCTGGATTTCAGGCAGAGTAGGTTTTCAATCAAGATTATCTCCTGCAGAAGAATGCAAATAATATAGTATCTGGATTTGAGAGCGTATATTGTTATCTTTAATTTACTCTACAGTATTTCTATATTTTGTAGGTCTATGCTCAACTAGTAAAGGATAGATTACTCGGGCTCAGAAATGAGAAAAGCACTGTAAGCACCTTGATCCCATGTTCTGTGTGTTAGTTCTACCCCAGCACAGCTCAGCATGGCTTGTTTTCTCAACAGTTTTTGGCTGAAACTGCCATAAATGCTAACTTAAATATCATGGCAAATTTAGGCCAAGAGTACCATGCTGCAATTAAGTGAATATAGGCACATAGGTGGCTCCACACATGGATTTAGCACAAGCTCAGTCTTCCTTTCCAAATGCTGGAGTTTTGCCCTTCCTAATGTGAGGCTCATCCACACTGACTTATGGTTAAGGTGGTTTAATGTCAAGTACTGCAACTGTGCTAGGAGAGATATTCTTTTTCTGGCCATGTTATTTCATTATTTTGTATTTACATCTATTATTCATATAATTATTTTATATTAATTATTAAATATAATATATATTTCATAATAATAAATTATTATAAATAATGTTATATGTATATATATACACACACAACTTTCTTCAAAACATCCAGCACTGGTCCCTGTGGTATATTTTTAAATGAAACATTCACACGATCATATAGTATACTCTCTATGGCATGGCACATTTATAGCATTTTCTTTGTTTTTCTTGTACTGTTACTGTTTTCTCACATGGGCCTTAGAATATCAGAAATAGGAAGAGAAAACATTACACATATTTTTATATATGGAGATATCAATAAATGCATCAAAATGCATTTCTTGTCACATACTGAACTTTGTATTCTACACAGAGTATAAAGAGAAAACTTACTGGGTTTGCATCATACAGTCTAATCTCTTCTCCTACCAGAGCAAAGTCCACTCCCTTTGTTATCAGCTATGCAACAGTATTAAGGTATTCTGAATAGAATGTGTACATCTGCTAAATTATAATTTAAATGTATATTTTGATCCCCATTTTTCTAAATTTGATATTTTGTACCTCCTACATCCAAGCCCACTATTTAGTATGGATGTAAAAGTTCTCTTTTTTAAGGACTCTTTGCATACTTAGAGAATATAGTTAAAAGTGAAAGTAACATGGAATAGGAATTATTTTAAAACAAAAATCAAGCATAGAGCCAATTTTCCAAATTGTTTTCTTGCTAATGTAGTCTTGCTGAAGAGTAGGATCACTCTTCAGAAAGGTGAAATTGAATAGAAAACTCACTGAAGATGGGTGTGCAGCTCTTCTGGTATTAGTTCTCTCACACAAAAAAAAAAGTAAATAAAAAACCCCCGAGGCCTGAAAACACAATCTATTAACAAGTCTACATCTATCACAATTGTTCTTGCACTTTTATTTCTTATATATTGTCTCTTAATTATTTTCATTTTCTTCCCTGTATGTTATATTACCTACACAGGCATAGTGCCCTATTTTGACAATCAGGTTGCAGGACACCCATGTCTCTGTGAGTCTGTTACTGTACAACTAATTAGTCAGTGTCCCTATATATATATAATAGTAAACACAATATCTTGTGTCTTCACCCTATCCCTACGGACCTGATTCTTCCTCAGTTACAGGATATATTTTAGGCAGGGTTTTCCAGTGAGGCTGGGGATCCAAAGTGGCCAAATCTGTGCATTTCTTCTGATATGATATCCCAGAACAGTCAACTGTAATTTAAGTGGCCATTACTGCCTCATTCTCTGTCACGAGATCTGATACATAATAATGCATTTAAAAATCAAGTCTCCCCATAGCAGCGATTGTGTAATGAGTATTTCAGTAAGAATGTAGCTTACCTAGTTGCCTCCCAATCAATTCCTTCACAGGTCACTATAATTGCAGACCTTTATGTAATGTAGTTCTTAATATTTTTACAAAAGCTTATTTATTCTATTTCACGCATGTTTACAATGAAGACCAATATCATTTTTTTCTCTCTAGGACTTGAAATTGTTTCAACAACCCATTCAAAAATTAGAATAGTTTCTCTTTTCCTATTGATTCTGTTTTAGACAAATATATTTTCTAAAGTAACTAATGTCTTCTTTAAAATATGCATAGAGAACTTAAACAAATAGCATGTGTTAACTGAAGCAGGAGTTAGATATATAATTTTTGAGAAAAAAAAACTCCAAACAAAACAGTTTGCTTCTGGCAAAAGACATGAATATAAATCAGTTCTTGAAGTATCTTCTAAAACTGTGCTTATAACAGTGTTCTGTAGTAACTTGTCTTAAGCTCTGCAACATTCAATGAATAGCATATTCTGATAACAGGTCCATTTATTATTTATTTCACCTACAAAGGTTACTTTTTAAAAATCAGATCTTTTTTTTTTTAATTTAAACTAATGTAATTTTTCATAACTCACAGGTGCACATCACTACTTGATTTAGTCTGAAGAAATCTAAGCAAATACATAGATTAGAAAAGATCCAGAGCTGACGAATCCAGCTTTACTATGGTTCAGGAACAATATGGATTCACACTGAGAAGGTGGTCTATGCAATACTGTACAGTAAATACATAATTATGCATTTTTACCTTTTTTTTTTTCCTTACACATCCCAAAAATCTTGGGTAGGAAGATGACATTTTTCACTTCCTGTACCTGAATGTTCTCTTTTTACTCAGAATAATTTGGGAAATTGTGGAAATGCTGGAGCACCAGAAATGGGAAACAGGTTAATGATACCTTTTTGTGTTAGCTGTGCAGTACACTCTAAGTGTGATAAAGCAAACTGTAATGAGTCAAAAAGAACTTTCCTTTTGAATTTAATAATTACAGCTGGTTTAATCTCATATGTTTGATTTAAGACTTATTTTAACAATTATACAATGTTTTACATCTTTAAAGCACCCTGCTGACATTACCTTAATAGTTCCTGCAGTGCTTAGATGCAATTTTCAGTGTGCTTTTATATCAGTCCCTTTTAAATTACTATTTAAATCTGCATTAATTATATTTATAGTGACTTATAAGAAGGAATATTTAGTAGGAAAGCCACTGTACCATCTATTTGTGTAGTACATTTCTTAAATTATAAAATATTTTGTTGTATGTGATACTTCAGATTTAGCCCAGTACTGAACTTCCCTATGCTGAAACCTACTTATAATTTAAATACATCACCCAGACTGCATAGCAGCTTGGACCTGTCTCACCTATTTAATATCTCTGAACAACAAACAATGTAGGGTTGTCATAAAACAGTGTCAAGTGACCTGCAGCATTTACTGTTGGCAATGAAAAAACCCCAGACTTCCTCATTGTTGGTGACTGTATAATTATGAAATCACAATTAAGCTTGATTTCATAGGCACTGATCATTTACAGCCACTGAAGTGAGAATTTGCTCAGAGCTTCTGAAATTTAAGTCACTGCTATATAACTGAGTTACCTAACCTTCCTTAAAGGTGCATGGTGTACATTGGTATCTCTTGGCAATCCTTGCCCATAGTTACAGGAGAGCCACTCCTTTCTGTCACCTGGTAACTTCTTAATAGTCAACATCAACTCAAGAGTTTCTGAGCTAGAGTTTGATTTGTCAGCGTATGTGGAATATAGTACTTTTTCAAACACTTTTTAGCCTACAAACAGAACAGTGTAGTAGTCTGAACCAAGGACAACACCCTGTGGAAGTGTTTGAGCTGAAAAAAAATATTGTAGGGGTGTATTCTGGACAGAAAATGGAAATGGCTGAAAGTAACATTACATTTGCAGGCAAATCAGGCCAACTTCTGGAAAAAATCTGGCACCTGAACTTGCTAGCAAGAGATGTGCTTCTGAAAAGTGATCTGGATAATGAAGGTATAACGGAGTATGTTCTTAGACTGATCTCTTCAACAAAAGAGCTCAGCAGATCTCTAAGCCAGCAGCTGGAGAATGTTACAGAAAGTATTCAAGACACTTGCAACTTGCTGAGTGCTCTCCATGACAAACATGAGGAACTGGCTGTAAGTTCAGGCAAGTATGAATGGACTTAGCTGTAAACAGAATGGACTTATTATACTGGATGTTAAGTTCTGCTGCATGATGACGCTGGGGGGCTTTACTTTTCATTTTTTAGCATTTCAGTATTTGATCATTCATTAGACCAAATTAATTCCCATTTCAACAGTTGTATCACTGTTTTACAATGTCACATGAGATTTGATGTAAGACTCCTAATTCTCATTATTTGAGGAAAAAAATAATGAACTAAACAGAACTGTTTCAAAGTTTTATGTCCAGTATGATTTGGTGGGTTTATCTTGGCCAGACACGAGCTGCCAACCCAGCAACTTACTCCCCCTCCACAACAAGACAAGGGGAAAAAATAAGATGGAAAAGCTTGTGGGTCAGAATAAAGGCAGGGAAATCACTTACCCATACTGTCACGGGCAAAATGGACTTGACTTTGGGGAAAAAAAAAAATATATATATATATAAAAAATATAGCCAATTAAAAGATTTGGACAGTCAGAAACAAAGGCAAAAATTTAAAACTTTTACCCCATCCTTCCATTTTTCCAGATTCACCTTGACTCCTTTATTCCCAACTCTTCTGCCTCCTCCTTGTCCTGAGGAGTGCAGGGGCATTGGGAATGGCAGCAGCAGTCAGCCTGTGATAGTTCCCTCTGCCATTCCTTCCTTCTCACACTTTTCCATGCTCCACCAGGGGTCCTTCCCACAGCCCACAGTGCCTATCAGGAAAAGCTCGGCCCTCTGTGGACTACAGTTCCTTCAGGGAATATCTACCTGCTCTGGCATGGCACCCGCCGTAGGCTGCAGAAGGGATATCTGCTCCAGCCTGGTCTCCCATGGGCTGCAAAGGAAGCTCTGCTCCACACCTGAAGCATCTCCTCCTTTCCTTCTTCTCCAGCCTTGGTGTTCACGGGCCTGTTTCTCATACTTTTTTTCCTCACCCCTCACTGTTACCTGGTGTTGCCCTTTCTTAAGTATCTTTTCACAGAGGCAACACCAGTCTTACTGGCAAGTTCAGCTCAGTCCCATAGTAGGTCCACCGTGGAGCTGGCTGCAACCAGCTGTGTCTGGCACAGGGCTGCCCCAGCCTCTCCTCACAGAGTCTGCCCCTCAGCCCCCACTGCCAGCACCTCACCAGGTGAACCCAATATACATACTCTACAGTCCTTTACAATTAACAATATAGTTAAAAAGTAGACAGTAAAAATAATGACTTCAGCGTTCTTAGTGCACAGGTAAATACATGGAATTTAATTTATTGCATTTATAATAATGATGTGGATATAGGTAGCTATGTTATTTACTGTGAGGGTCAAATCCAGATTTTATGCAGGATCATTTTGTGGTGACTGAAAGAACTCTTCCCTCAGAAACAACATCTGAACAAATATTAGTTAAATTAGAAAATAAAGATAACATTTCTACACTTAGTAATGGTCTAACAGCATGATGCATAGACAGAGACTCCAGGCAGAAATCTCTAGCTATGCCCACATTGATGAGTCTTCCCGCTGCAGGTTTACAAAGTGCCCACAATAATAAAAGAACATTTTGTAAAAAAAAAAAAGGACCTGCTTCCAGGCTCCAAGATCAAGCTAACTTTGCCCTGTTGGCCTTTGCAGGTTTTTAAGAATTCACTGTCACTCTCCTTCCAAAAAGCTACTTTTCCTCATCTGAAACATTCCCATGAAACAATCAACAAAAAGATCTGAAGACAGTTTCATAAAAAACAATGCTGTATTCTAAAACAATGTTATCAAACATCAGAGAAGCACAGAAAGCAGTGTTAGAAAACTGATGGTGGTGGTGGTAACACAAAAGAAGGCTTATTTTGAGGTTAACCTTGTAACAGAATGCAAAAAGTGTCTTTTCATGTGACACGGTTGGGTAGCCTAAGGTTACAAGGCCGCGTCTTTGCTTGGCTGTAAGCACTGCAGTATTTGAAAAGCCACATTCACAGCGTAGGAAAATGCCATTGTTTCAAACTACCCCCTTATCTTCTAATTTGATTTTAGGAAAGTTTAAAGAGCGGCACGATTTGTTTGGGGTTTTTTTCGTTTGTTTTGTTTAGAGAATGCAAAATTCAGGGATGAAACACGTTTATACTGGTGTGGCCCTGGAAAAAGAGCAGTACCTTAGAACATTTTTTCTTTTGAACTGCTAGTGGAAAAAAGATATTAAAAAGTGGGGATTTTTGTTTGGTTTGTTTTTCCTCAAACCAAGTAAAAATACACTAACAATTCATTTGGGAACCGAAAGAGTATTGCAAATTATTTTTAGACTGAGTTCAACAAGAAAAAAATCTGTATTCTGAACTGTACTTGTTCGTATGTTATTAATCAGATTCAGATAGAGATGAAAGTGAAAGGCCTATCCAGATCATAGAGCATCACACATTGACGTATGATGATATTCTTACTCAATAAAACAATATTCCAAGTTGAAAACTCAGATATTGATTTACCTCATATGACGTTATTGAAAAAGTGAATGTAACCCAGTGGTTTCCCATCAGATTTGTATCAGCTCTTTCTACTGTCCTTCCCTTGTGTGTCTCTGCCCACTGCAAGAGGAGAGCACACCATACTGTGTTTCATGCTGTTCAGTTTTCTTATATGTATTGATTTCCACTGGATTTAAGCTGCAAAACAAAGCTTTTCAGGATCTCATGTAGCAAACAGAAATAAGCAAGACATTTTCCAACAGGTCTGCAGCATACTTAGCTAATGAAGACACAGTTACAGAGACTGACAACATAAGGTGAGGAGAGAGTTGAAAGCAATACATCTGAAATCCTGAGAGTATATAGAAGGATTTCAAAGGAAATATGTAAGATAAGAAAAATGAGGCATTTTACATTAAATAGGTTAAAGATAAAATCTTACATGAACAGCACATAGTGACTGTGGGTTTTGTGCATCATTCTTCACAAAGTGTTTTTAGTTATAAGCAAGATCAATTTCCACCATTCCTATAACTGGATGCTACAAACTGCTGAACTTCAGATGTACTGATGGTTTTCTGCTGCCCTCTATAGCAGAATTTCAAAGCTGCTAAGCATGTTTAATGTTGAGCCTATGTATAATGTCTTTGTTATAGACCAATGCATTAGAATGTTTCAGGATTCAATTTTAGGAAATATATATAATGGATGCTTAGTTTAAAAGTTATTTCCAAATTGATTTTACTATTGTCTACCAATTCCATGCTTTAGATTGATTGTCATTAAGAATTTAGCTAGTGTCTGATCATTAGAAAGGTTTTCATTAGAGCTGCCACAGTTGTACTTGGACAAGTACACAAATGTACTTATCTATATTCAGTTCTTCAGAAAGTCACTCAAATTGAAAATAAATAAATGCAAAAAATATTCAATAGAAGCCAGGAATGACTCTGTGCTTCATGTATTGAATGGCACTATGGAATTAGGGGGGATTCATTAGATATGTGGATAAGAGTTTCCCCATTTTTGGCTAGCTTTCACAGTAAAATTCAATTGGTTACCTATTTTTTTTTCCTCAGAGTACAATGGAATTATAGATTGTCTGCAGAAAATGAAGGATTATTTGATAAATACAGCTTCACACCTTCAAGAGGCAGAAAATAAGCTTCATGCTGCTAGCTGCAGACAAGATGATAATTCTCAGATCCAGACTGCTCACAAGGCATCTAGAGAAATAAATGTGTGTTGTTCTGAAGAAGAAGCAACAGAGTCTGTGCAAGTATCTTCTAGATCTAGTCAGCAGTCCCAAAGAACTCCTTCCCTGAACAAGACAGAAAGTCAGAACATTAATCAAATCCAACCAAGTGAAACTAAAACTGTGCGAAAAGACATTGGTGCATCATCAGCTGAAAATATATCTGCTCAAGAACAGGATGTTAGCAGAGAACCTCCAATGAAAAAGGAAGATGGTGAACACAGACTACTAATGAGCTCTGTTATGAAGAAAAAACATTACAGTGGCAAGGACAAACTTCATGGAGGTAGCTCTGTCACTGAAAAATCTCCAGAACTGGCTTTTCAAGACGGTCCTACAAGCAGTGAGGAAGGCATTCTATCTGGAACATTGAAAGATGTTCATGACAGAACTGTCACAAATCTTTTTGAACAGGAAAAGAAAGCAGTAGTAAAAGAATCCTCAAAAGGGGTAGAAAGTGAAGAACATAGACTGACTGAGCAAATGGGAAACAGTAAAATGGAAACAAATGAGATTTGTAGGAATGATCTAATTACTTTTGAATCTTCAGCACAAACACGTGTTTTTACTGCTGTGAATCCTTCTACGAATGATTCAGGAGGAGTACAAAAATCTACGCACTGGATTAAAAAAGAGTAAGAACATATTTTTCTTTTTAGGAACAGATGTACATAAATATTGCTTATTAGCAGACATAAATATCTGTGGGGCCAGAAACACTGTAAATATGTATTGAACAGCTGCTGGACATGCACATAATAGTAGTTTACAGCTTACATATGTGCAATGAAATCTTCCATTTGTTCTGAAGAAAACTGTATTTTTATATTTGATTACACAATTTTTTTATGCCACAGAGGGACTGAGTCACAGCCAGTAAGGAATTCCAAAATTGTTGGAAAACAATAGGAAAGGACCTCAATTAGTCAGTTTTATAGGAATCTGTAATAATCTGTTCTGAAACAAGCCACACATTAAAATGTTCATGATTTTCCCATCTATTCATAAACATATTTTTATGAATTATCTACTTATGCTACAGTGTAGCACATAATTACAGTAAAGTATTTAATTTAAATTACAACACCTCACCCCAAATGCAAATAATAATATTTTGTATTCCATTTTTTCTCCAGATTTCTAGTGGAAGAGAGTGGTAAGAATGAACATAAAGTAGCTTGTTTTATTAAAGCCCCTGCAACTGCTCTGGAGAAGCTGAAGTGTAAGATAGTCAATGACATTAGTTCCTTGGTGGTGTACAATTCTGAGGAGCTGGTCAGCAATGTCATCAGTATTGAATGCTCTGATTATGAGAAAGAAATCCCTTTCCCTATCAACATTGCAATCCCATTTACTTCATGCTTCAGAGGAAATTATCGGGAGATCATGGTGAAGGTGACTGATGTGAGCTTCCAGTCAAACTACTTAACTCCTATTTCATTGGAGGGATACCAAGGAAACCATAAGGTTGGTAACCTCTTGTCTGAGCATTGTAAAAACATCATTCCAGGTTCCCAGATAAGTCTCTGTGGAGTTATACAAATAAAGTTTTCAATAATAAGCCATACTGCCCACTACATGGGGTTAAATTGAGCCTTTCTTTCTACTTTCTCAAGAGCGAATTCTGTTTGAAACCTTGTTTAACAAGGTCCTTTTTCTCTGTTGTAATGATAAGTCAAGTCCTTAATCCCACAATACTGGTGATCCATTAGGATTGGTTTGGTAAGTAAATATAATACATTGCATTATTTGATGGAATTATAAGCTTAAGGGTAATTATTTTACATTCAAATGACAGAGAAGTTAGACAGTTCTGTGTGTATGAGTCTAAACTCCATCTTAATGAAACCAAGGATAGTTGTTTCTTTTTAACTTCAGAAGATTTGCATTGGGTGAGATTCAACACCCAGTTTATGGGGTTATTTAAATTCATCCAAATCATACACTGGAATATTAATGATGTCACTTAATGACTAGAGATCACCAGATATCTGGGCATCCAAGTAGCAATAATATTGAATTTATTTGCATTTAACACCTTGCTCTATAAATAACATTGTTTTCTCAAAATGCCAATCCTCTGCAAAACGTGTTCCTTTCTCTTCACTGTACTCTAATCCCACATTCTCTTTTTGCAGGAAACTTTTGCAGAAGTGGAAATTTGTCAGCTGGGTGTTTTTTCCGTGTTGTCATGCTTAAAGAAAGAAACATTTACCATTCCAAAGGCAGGACTCTCACAGAAGCTGAGCATGGATTCTAGAATATCTTTTGATTACCATCCAGAAACATTCAGTTCTCCAGCACCCATGCAGTTAAAGGTGAGCTTGATTATACAATACTTGTTCCACAAGTCTGTTATCTGATCATTTCTGAGGCAAGGATGCCAATAACATTAAAGGGCAACCTGTTCCATTATTAGAAATGAAAAGTGGTTGCAGCTCTAAACCCTGTACACAGATAATGGTTTCCTGTCAACTTTGTTAAAACCACATAATATCATCAGTAGTCAACAATAGCTCTAGCTAAAAAGAAGTATCTACCTTTGTTTGATATACTTCAGAAAATACAGTTGTTTTCAATAAAGACATAAGTATCAACTCCAAACTTTGACTGGTTCGCCCAGTATTTAAGTTTATGGATTCATTTTTATCACCTGACTTTCATAATTTGTACCAGGCAGTGCAACAGAAGGTTTTGTCACCTCTTAGTCTTAGGCTGAGAACAATCTCAAAATCTGCTTCAGTTAAAATGTGTTTCTCCCTCCCCCCATAAAAACATTGATTCTGAGGCATAGAGAAGCTAAAATTAACAGTGAAAAAATACAGATTTGATAAATCTGAGAAAATAATCAAATTCTGAGGAGGCTCAAGAGTTTCAAGGCTTGAACTCAAAGCAGGGACAAAACAATAAAAACATTTTAGTCAGTAAAGGTTCCAGGTTTTTATGACATTCAAGCACTTTGTTGTGCATTTTATAAAGTGATGATATATTGGTAAAGTTGTTCCTTGGTTATAGACAGGAGCCTACAATTTCTGTCATAATGTAGTTCAATTCCAAAAGACAAATTAATCTGTAAAAATACAGGCATGTAGGAGAAGATTTATTAATTTGTAAATTAATTGTACAATTGCTTTCCATATTTAGGTCCAGCCAGTTGAACCATCATTGGTTTCAACATTGAAAGCAAGACATGATATGTACCACTCAGTTGTATCTACTAGCGCACTGGTTTATGTCCAGCATCCTTCAGCCCAACCATTTAACCGCTCAGTCACTATTACTCTACCCTGTCCTCCAAATCCAGAAAAAAAAAGGCAAGGAGATGAGTCAGAACATGTGAGAGCCATTAGCGCTACAGTAAAGAGGGTTGCCATGGCATACCATCCTCGGTAAGAACAACTTCATTAACAAATTCAGTATTTCAAAAGCATCAAAGTTAATTCATTTTAATAGTTGCTGATTTTTTTATTTGAGTTCCTGTATACAGTCTGCTATAATCAGATATGTTATTAGAAACACTAGAGCAAATCCCCACAATTCTTATGCTTTAGCTTTCTCAGGTATCAGATAAATTCATATAGCATTTGATGTATAATCTTTAAATACACTGACCACTATGGTTTTAGCAGGTGTAAGGAAGAAAAATGTGTATTTCTTCAGCAAGAAATGTTCAGCCATTTTCACCACAGCCAAATATTGCATGTAGACAATAACCATACCTCAGAAATGCTTTGGTCACTATTTTAAAGCCAGTGGTTTGGCTACCCTGGGCTTTGAATTTTCTGACCTCTACTTGTACACATTACAATGGCTGAGTAAAACTTTCTTACACAATGAACTGGAGTAGGTTAGTTTTGTGATAACTGCCACAGTAGATTAAGGTCCTTTTGGAATGTCTTAAAATATCAATAATACAGGAAGACTCCTGAAAAAAAATACCTCCTCATCTCAGTTGTTAACTGGAAGATCAATGAAATTTATCCATCATTCACACAAGGATATGGATAAAATGTTTTGGTGAAAAAAAAGACTAAATATGACCTCATCTATTTTGAAAGTCATCAAAATAAATGGTCTTTTTACGATCTCACAGAGGGAAAAAAATCAATCTGAAATTACCTTTTGATTATTATCCAGTTCTGATTCCATGGGCAGCTTGAGGTTCAGAAAGGCATACTGAGACTTCTTGGTAGCAACTACCTTGATAGTATTTGATAGTACTTTGAAGTACTTCCACTTTAGGTCACTAAAGAGTTAGCTTATTACTACTGTGCTAAACATTAAAAAACAATAAAAAAATTATCTACATGCCAAGATCATTATTATTTTGAAAATAATCAAGGTACTGATGGAGAAGGCAGATACCTACTTCTAGAGAATCTAAATCTTGATGAATGCCTCAAAAGCAATCCATAATAATTTCTGTGCATGATATTAACTGATAGATTAAACAAGATTCATTTAGACAGATTTTTTTTTTTCATGATTTTCTGGAGAATTGGGTAAAAAAATAAATCTCTTAACAATTGTGTCACTCAAGTTCCAGATACAGATTTTCAGCAAGGTGAGAAAAATACATGTAGTCATCAAGGAATGGAGAAGGGAAAACAGAGCCACAGATACAAGCATACTCTTTCTGGAAGACCTAATTTTAATTCTATTTTTTCCTATAATTCCTTGGCTTTCTAGGACTGTGAGTGCTTCTGTGAGAAAAAGTGGGGAGAATCTCAGTGATACTTTGAAATTATTAGGTCACAGAAACAAAGAAGAGGGGTGGAAGGTGTTTGATGATGTTATTATCCAGAATGCACGGAATGGGCTTGTATCATTTGAACTAAGTGAGCATTTAGAAAGGTAATGTATGAATACTTTTTTTTTTTCCCAATTATTTACTAAAAATCATAAAATCATAGAACTATTCAGGTTGGAAAAGACCCTTGAAATCACCGAGTCCAAACATCATTCCTACTCTACAAAGTTCTCCCCTAAACCATATCCACCACCACCACATGCAAACAACCCTTAAACACATCCAGGGATGGTGACTCAACCACCTCCCAGGGCAGCCTATTCCAGTGTCTAACCACTCTTTCTGTGAAAAAAACTTTTCCTAATGTCCAGCCTAAACCTCCCCTGTTGCAGCTTGAAGCCATTCCCTCTTGTTCTGTTGCTAGTTACCTGTGAGAAGAGACCAGCAGCAACCTCTCTACAATGACCTTTCAGGTAGTTGTAGAGACTGATGAGGTCTCCCCTCAGCCTCCTCTTCCTCAAACTAAACACTCCCAGCTCCTTCAAGCATTCTTCATAACATTTATTCTCTAGGCCCTTCACCAGCTTCCTTGCCCTCCTCTGTCCTCGCTCCAGCACCTCAATATCTCTCTTGAATTGAGGTGTCCAAAACTGGACACAACACACCAGGTGTGGCCTCACCAGTGCTGAGGCCAGGGGAACAATCCCCTCTCTACTTCTGCTGGTCATACTATTTCTAATACAAGCCAGGATGCCATTGGCTTTCTTGGCCACCTGGGCACACGCTGGTTCATATTTAGACACTTGTCAATTAGAACCCCCAGGTCCTTTTCTGCCAGACACTTTCCAGCCACACTTCCCCAAGCCTGTAGCATTGCCTGGGGTTGTTGTGGCCCAAGTGCAGGACCTGGCACTTGGCCTTGTTGAAGCCCAGACCATTAACATTAGCCCAACGATCTAATCTATCCAAGTCTCTCTGTAGAGCCTCCCTATCCTCATGCAGATCAACACTCCCACCTAGCATGGTGTCATCTGCAAACTTACTGATGATACACTGTATGTCCTTATCAAGATCATCAATAAAGACGTTAAACAGATCTTAGTATATGGATCAATGGAAATTATTAGAGTTCAGAAATCACCCACTATTAACTATTAACTTGCCAGCATCTCTTTATTCTACTTTGCAGTGTGACTTAATTTGTTACTCATAATTACAGAAAATATAAATTTGGATTATATATATTTTTTTTCATCTATGGACTGTACATGATGTAATATATACAAAACTTGAAATAGGAAATGCAGGTATTAATCTTCATTTGAAAAATGTAATTTAGCTCTCTAACTACAAAATCATAATATTTTTTTGGAATTTCTTATTAGGAAATATTATCTTACATTCACCTAAAATTTGTATGTATTTGAATTCAGAGATACAAACTCAATATACTCTACATTATAGAAGCAGGCAAATTTCTACCCTTTCATTTGTTGGAAATGAGAATGAAAAGGAGGTAGCAAAAGGTCCATTGGAGACTGAGCCCTATATTATTTTGCACAGCAAGTTGTTAGCAGTTGATACAAGAATTTAAGATAGATCTATTTATTTGCTTGCCTTTTTTTTAAATACAGCTTTGTCGTCATTCGCCTGTCTTTCCTCTTGGAAAACACGTATCTTGTCCTCTTTGCTCAGGCTCTGGAAGAAGCTGTTTGTAGCACAATGGCTAATGTGATACTGTATCAGAAAAGAGAAAACCCATATAAAATCGTAGTTTTGCTATCTGCATCCAAAGAATTGACCTGGGAACTTCAAAATCTCCATGAGGAGGGCTACTTTGGTCCCCCAGAACCTACACACCAGTTCTCATTAAGAGAAGGAGAGCAGATTCATTTTAGATTTAGAGGCAATATTGTTGCTTCAGGTAAGTTAATTGATTTGTGCATCCGGATGAACATTGTCAGTCACCTCAGCTGTTCAGAAATACTGTATGTGAAGATTAGTAGACTGTGGTTAGTCACAGCACATGTAGTTATTTTGGTGTTTTATTCCTTGTAAATGATAGGTGCACAGAACTAGACAGGGAATGGCTCTAAGGAAAAAATAAAATATGCTACATGAACAAGATCCTTAGTAACCTCCTCTAGATATCATAGCTTTGAGCAGGGAGGTTGGACAAGATGATCTTCAGAGATCTCTTCCAACTTCAGCCATTCTGTGAAACCTGGCCCCTTGGAAACTGGTGGTGATTTATCTTTTATTTCAAAAGGACAGGATTTCATCAATGGCTTTTTAATGGGTCAAGATTGTTTGGTAGGAACTAAACAGACTAAAAAAACACCACAACAACCAAACAAAAAAACACATCAGACTGCTATTTTATCTATGTAAATTCACCTAAACTGAGCAAGATTGAACACTGAAATCCTGAAATCAAGGGTAAAATGTTGCTTTTTATGTTTGTGAGTTGCACTGTGAATTGAGGTGATGAGAGAGATGTTACGCTGTTTTGATGAGCAGCCTCAAAAATGCAGTGTCTGACACCATTCCGAGATTTGTGTAAACAAAGAATACGAAGTTTCAGAAAAATTTTCACCCAAAATTTTATGTAGTCTCTTCTGTCAATTTTTGAAAGAACGTATAAATATATATTTGGTTCGCTGAATATTTTGTACATAAACTCATCCATTGAAAACTTAATTTACCCTAAAGAAGGGATTAGTCTTCAAAAAGAACTCTCCAGCCCCGAAGGAATGCCTGCTTATCTATGCAAAGGAATATGTTACAGATGTATCCATTAGAATGGAATTAGAAATCCTAAAAATGTACCTACCTGTCTGCCCCCTTTCATTTTGTTTTTGCAGATAGACAGACATCCATCCTGGATAACCAAAAACCATACACTTCTAATACTATTCAGAGAACTGTTTTATTTCTCACTCTGTTAATGTCCTTCCTCCCCTTTCCTGATCCTTACTTTTCAATGTGTAGTGCAGCCTTCACCACTTATTCCTTATGCCAACAATTCAGAGGCTAAGACAGCTAACTAGGCTGACATTTCATCTGCAGAAACACGCTGGCAGCAATGTTCAAAATTCAGATGTTCAACATGATGTAATAGTAGTGGTAAAGCGCAACCAAATAATATGTGATTATCTCTATCTGACTCACCCTAATGGATTATTTTAGATGTCACACATCCAAATACAGTGTAAACAATTTTTTAATTTTTTTTTTTGTATGAACTGCAGAGAATGGAAAAGATTTTGGAAAAGTTTACAGGCTGATTTTTCATTCACAAAGAAGACCCAGGCTGGAGCTCCAAATTAGAGAAGTGGATGAATTTGGTAACCACAGCTCACCTCATTACAAAGGAACAGCAGTGTTTTATAAAATTACCAGAGAGATGATAAACAAGGACTGGGAACAACCCTTGCCATATGGTGAATATCAACAACAGTCTCCACTGTGTAAATTAGCACTAACGTTACCAAAGGTGGGTTTCTCACTTGATAATATTAGAGATCTTTCCCTTTTCTCTTCCCACATATTTATCAGTCAAAAGGATCTTGGTATGATGTTTGCATTACAGATACACACAGGAGTCACTGATGGATCAAAAGTGTACAAATACGCTCATGATTTCTCTTAGCAGGTGGAAAGGACCCTCATCTAAGCACAAGCGTGGAAAAAAATGTGTAGCAGAACTTTTTTTTACCCATTTGCTCTCCTCAAATTGTATGGCCCTGAGAAATTTTTATGTATGTTTCAGCTTATACTTCATGTATCCTTGTCTTGGGAGTGCAGAATTGCAAGTTGCAGGAGCATTAAAGGGTTTATGTCACTTACATTTCTTTTATCATCTGATTCTTCTAAGGCTTTGTGGACAATTGTCTCCATCTCTGGTGAAAGCTATTTCTACATAAATTAATCTTTAATATTCGTGCAATGAAATCTCATTGTATTATTTTCAAGAAGCCTAGCTGTCAGCACCTTATATTGTACAAATTGCTGCTGCTAGACTACTGCTATCAAATTTGCATACATTTTAATATCAAAATATGGTCTAAATCTCTGGTGACAACCAGTAGTATCTGTCATTTTGAATTTCATTTATTTCACTCTTCCGTAAGCTATCATCTGCAAATACACTTTTTTAATTTCACAAACATACCTCTTGATTTATCTCTCATTTCCACTCTTCCAAGTAAAAATTAAGAAGAGTTAAGTGCAGAAGATTTTAAAGGGAGATCTTTTTTAGTGACAAACTCCATATAAAATGTAAGTTTTCCTTTGAGAATCACCTTTCAAGCACTTTGCTTTTCAACTTGGCTAGCATTCCACCTGCCTAGCTTCCCTCCCGTTGTTCCACTTCACTTAATCTTAGTGCATAGTAAGAATAAGATTTAAAAGATTTACATGCATTTATGTTAAACCACAAAGATAATTATCAAGTACCTTAGATTTGGGTTGGCATTTATGGTCTACTATTATACATATCAGTGTTCTATCCAGACTTTTCAAAACCAAGTATTTCTGACTACTCCTTTTCTCCTACAAAATTTAAGGGTGTATTTCCTCTTTCCCATTGTGATTGAGTCTTGGCTTCTGGTCAGTCTGTTTTATCATGTAAGAAGATATAACATATGTGGGTACCCAGCAGCACCCAGGCAGCCTGCTCACTGAAATGGAAATAAATAGAGGAACTGTATAACATGACCATTGCTGGCAAATTAGAAACTAAGTCAAACCTCAGGAATGGTAATAACCTTTGAGAATATTTTCTCTAAATCTATATTTTACTAGTGGTTCTACTTTCAGCTCAAGTAATTGAAACACAGAGGACCCAAGTTTGATGCACAAAACATCTTCTAAGAGACACAGTTACTGTATCACTTCAGAAAATCAGTGTTGCACTTTCCTGAAAATAATTTTTCTTTTGCTTCTGGACATGCACTTCAAAGAAGTCAGAATCTTCATTAAATGCAAATGTTAGGCCAAAAAAAAGTGATAAACGTGCTTGAAAACATTACATGATTTGCATTTTCTGTCTTACACAGAATTAAATACCTCTTTGTAGAATGAAGAATAGCATAAAACATCTTCCCTTAAGTTGGAAGTCACCTTAATACTCAGAATATTATACTTTGCTATTGCTGGTGAACCCTCCTACTTTTTCATCTATATTACATCCATCCAGCATCATAATTTAAAACTGAAAATGCCTTAAGTCAGGTTTTTTTAATAGAGAAGAACTATTCCTTAATAGTTTAACTAGTTCAGTTATAATCTTTTTTAAGGAATTATAAAAGCTGGTTATTTTACTTTAGTGAATAATTAGTAAATTAAATACAAAATAACATACATAAATACACCAATTACTACTGATATAAACATACACAAGGCAAGTGGGAGTTTCACCCATACCACTGTCTGAAATATTAATTAACACGAAGTTCTAATGTGCTACTATTTTGCTCTTCATACTTTCTTCCAGCCAAGCACATCTTGAATTCCATACTGAACAAACTCACAGAAATTTTAAGAAGAAAAAATACTCTCTTTTTGGCTTGTTTTCTGCCTGAAAGGAAAAAAAGGGTAGGAAAACACAGTTTTCTCAAGGCAAGCTGGTTAATAGAAAAGTCCCACACAGATCCATGCTAACTTACTCATCAAAAATTTTGAATAATTAAGTTAAAAATGGGATGACAGTACAAAATATTCAGAGTAATAAAGGTGTCTGTGATGAATCACAGAATATGATGATACTGAGCTACTAGAAAATAAACTAGACAATTTAAATGTCAATAAGTGTTTGGTTGGGGTGGAAGTATGTTTCTGATTTTATACTTACAGACTCCAAATTACCTATTACCACTAAAACCAAATATCTTCAGTCATTTGTCTCTCTGAAAACTTTCAGAGCTTTCAACAGCAAGTAGAAAGGTAACCAGAATGTTAAAAATTATTAAAGAACACAAATGAAAAAAGATTATGCCATATATCTGTGAGGCATCTACATCATGACTACACTCTGCAGTTCTCATGACAGAACTCAGAAAGTGGATTTGGCAGAAGAGAAAAAAAAAGAAGGTCATCAGAAACATGGAGTGGTTCTAGGTAGAGGGACAATACATTAATGACAACACTTCAGGCAGTTTTGATAGCAGTTGAAATATTGTGTACACTCATATTATGGAGGAACTGAAAAAGGAATTAGTATTCCCCTTTCACAGGATATCAGAACAATTACGTTGGTAAGTGGCAGATATAACCAGTAATTTAAAAGAACATAATTTTACATACAAAATAATCAAAAGGTGAACTAATTTTCACAGGATATTTTCACAGTTAAAAATGTGTTTGAGCTAGAAAAGAAATTGACTGAGTGACACAACCATATATTAAACATAGTAACCCAGGTGCAATAAGGCTGAAACAGTGAAAAGGCAATTCTAATTACTTACTGTACCTTATGTGTTCTAAATTTTTAACAGTGATGAAAGCACTGACAGTAAAAATTAACTTAAGAACTTTTATCCTGTTTTTACTGTCCATTATCTGATCAACATATTTGAATCAGAGGTATCTTCACATTTAGGAGGGCTTTCTAATTAATCAAAGAAATAGATGGAAATAGTTAAAATTGGATGTGAAAACACAGCTATGGAGAAATGTAATGCACTAATTTTACAAACAACTACACCAGCCAAATTCTGTCAAATGCAACTGCTATTTACCACTTCATTAAAGTACAAGTCGTGTCAATGTTGGTATAATATGAACCAAGATTGGCAATGTTCGTAATTAGTCATATGTTAATGCTATTAACATATCTTGCCAAAGCACCACATTCATGTGCATAGACATGCACTCAAGAAATGTTCCTTACATTTTGCTGGGTTCTATCATCTGTGTGCTACCACAGGGCAGCAATTAAGCTGTTACATATCTCACCAACATATCAAAACATAATGCTCCCTGTTCATATCTGACCTATTAATAATGACAGGTTGTTATTTGTATTGCTCACATTCACACAGCTGCTTACAGAATTTCAGTTGTCACAGTCAGGCTCTCATGTCT
Organism: Apus apus; assembly: GCF_020740795.1. Taxonomy (NCBI): domain Eukaryota; kingdom Metazoa; phylum Chordata; class Aves; order Apodiformes; family Apodidae; genus Apus; species Apus apus. The sequence goes on along the minus strand of NC_067285.1, from coordinate 92,461,873 downwards.
TAACTGTTGATTAGTTGACTGTAAGTTGTAGCGTTGTTGATAGACTTCTCCTTTCCTCCCAGTATCCTGGGGAGATCCTTCCTCCTTTGGGATTAAAATCCCAAAAGTAGAAATAAATGCAGGGCAAGAATAGCAAAGCCTATTAAACATTTATATTATTTTGTTGAGTTAATAAATATCTTAAGTTTAGATTTACCATGTTAGCAGATTAGTTTTAATACACATGAGAACCACTCAGTATTGCCAGAAACAACTGAAATTTTCTCAGCAAAATGTGATTATCATAAAGCTAGAACCATCCATGATGCCTGATTTTGGCTGTGACAAAGACAGATGGAATCTTTTTAAAGGCAACCATTCTGTCTACATTTTCACTCATTTCTATAAAATTTCCACCTAAATTTCTCTTGAATTGTGGTGAGAAGACAGTAACTACACAGATTATAGGCTACTTTTATATGTATGTGTCCATGTTATCCACTCTGTTACGTATTTATTTTTGTTAGTGGTGAAAGCAGTGGATGTTTACTTTGTATGCAACCATTCACATCAGTTTTTAATATAAACATGCTACAGAAATAAGTAGATCTTCACTAACAATTCCTATTAATGGAGCTTTCATTTCCTCAGCATTAGAGAACTCCTGTTGGTCATACCTGTTTTGTTTAACACAAGTTAAATACAGTGAATTAGGTTGTCATATCAAGTATGTGTGTGCATATCAGTGGTATTTCTACTGATTTCAAAGTAGCTCTATTTATGTGAAACCGGGCTAAAGAGATTTAAAGGTTAATTTCTCCTTTTCTGTCTGTCCTGTTTGATATGCTACTAGAGTCTGGTCATGTCTGAGAGGTCCATTTGGCAGAGCCCTTCAGTATTACTGGCTGAACTCAGACTGCTTTACAAAAAGAGATTGTTGTAATACATACAAGCATTATCAAATTACTATTCTGTGGAAGTTTTATGTCTAATGACTCGCTAACAGCAAAATAGCATGTGATTGTCTGCTTCAGAAAGGCCAGTGCTTAGCTAATTGAAGGGCCTTCCAGACTAGAAAACTGCTTTGGCCACTAAGAGTGTTTTATTTATGCTGTCAAGAACAGTGGGGCCACATGCCAGTGCAGCTGAACCATGGGTGACTTTAGCGCTTCACCACAGATATTTAATCTTTAAAGGCAGATTTAATGTTTTGGATCTAATGCACTGTATATTATTACAATATTTATAGACAATACTCATTTTCAATTCATCTCATTTTCACTACTATTTTAACATTAAGTAGCATAAAGTGGTTCAGATTAAAGTCAATGCATGGGTAATTGAGTTTATCTACATTAGCTTTTAAAATCTCATACAGACCCTTGAGGTGCTAAATTCTCAATACTGAATGAAAATAAGTTTAAATATAAAAGCATAATTAAACGAAGCCAAATAAAGTTGAATCTTGGAAAAAAAACAATGCCCCCTTCTGGAAGAGCTTTATGTTTTCTTTATTTTGAGGAGTTTTTTTTAGCCAGGTTGTGCTGTCTTCACACTAGGGCATGCCTAGGAACAGAATTGTTGTAGAAGCACACAAGATGAGAGAGATTCAGATCCCAAGATTAGTACAGCAAAGGATGGTTTTGCACTGCCAAGCAGTGCATGCTGTGTGCATCCTGTGCACCCTGAAACACCCTATCAAGATGACTGAGTTTAGGCCTGATGAAAAGTTGTGTAATTCACAGGTGAACAGGTTACTGTTATGATTATATTGACCTTTTGGATGTGTACATATGAAACACTCAAAATAGTCACTAATATATAAAATCTGTAATATAAAAGTATTTAAGACAAGCTCAGCATAGCTCTGGCTCAGTATACCCAGCAGGAAATAGGAGAGTAGTTTATCAAATCAGATTTGCATGCTCTAAGTTCACAGGTGCAAAAAAGCAGCTCAGTGAATAAACCTGGAGTGTGTCTTATGGGGAAAATTGTGCAAAAACCAGCCAGGTAATGCAACTGAACATGTGTGACAAAAATAATGTGCACTAAAAGAGAACAATTACAGCTTTTAATAAAAAAAGAGCTGTCCTTCACTTGATTTAAATTACTATCTTCTTGTGCTTAGTGCTTATGTAAGTCATTTTTTGTTCTAAATGGAGTAGGAAACAACAGTAAAGGCCACAAAACTTTCCTCTTTATCAGTCACAGGGAAAAAGGGCAAAGTATTTTTTCCTTTCTCTCCAGTGTTCAGAGGAAGAACTCTGTACTTTCTCATGTAAGTTGTCTTTGAATTCTGATTATTTTTAGGGATTTAGAACTAAAAGTTGAACTGTGTAAAATGAAAAACTATAGTTAGAAACATATTATGTTTTATAGAACTAACAATAGCTACTGCATACCTAGAAACTGTTATTTTCCTTCAAACAGTATGGTATGCACACAGTTGTAGTAAGAGCACAGAGACAACATCACAATGCAGTATTCAAAATTAGAATTCAATTAATGCATGAAGGAAGGTTCCATACCGATTTTCTATATACCCAGTTTCTACACAATACTGATCAAAGACTTGTAACATTGCATAACTTACAAACTTTTCAATAAGATGCAATGAACATCCACTTGGTGTAAACAGGCTTAGTTTCATTATTTTCATAGCTATATGCTGAGCTATACATGCTGATGGTGTTAGCAGGCTTTCAATAGTGACACAAATCTTTTATGTAGGAAGAACCAATTGTAAATGCTGATATATGGCAATCAACTCCTGTATCCTATGCCTCAGTCCTTACTCATTTATTCATTACTCTTTCTTCAACAAATTTTCTTTGATAGCATGTAAAGTTGATCAGCCGTCCACAAAGCACAAAAATAATTTCTTCTGATTCATCAGGTAAGAACACACACATGATATATAAATATAAATAATAGCTATATTTGCTATTTACTTTTTTTTTTTTAAATGCCAAATTTGTTTCAGCTGTTACTGACATTTTAAAATGTCATGCTCAGAAACCAAAGTAGTTAATGTGTTAAAAGGTACAGGAGAGGGCAAGTTATCTATTTTCCAGTAAATGCAAACACTCTTGTAAGATACTGTTGTGGTGAGATGCTTGAACAGCCTGTAATGTTCGGTATAAGCAGATTCGGTTTGCACTGGAAAGCTCCAATATAAGTGATGTATCAGTTATAGGAAATGCCCAAAGCCTTTAACTTTATTGCTAGCTTTCCCCATGCAGTTCCAAAAGTTATTGAAAATTTCTGAATCTTCTTGTGACTAAATTTACATCACATTGCAGTTATCAAAAATTGCATTAGAAATAAGAAATGGTGATGTTTCAAGAAAAGTAAAAAAACCTCACCATGTTTATCTGGGGAGCTCACCCACTGAGCCTCCAGTATTAGAAAGCTTTTCAAAAGAAAGGTAGATTTACATAGCAGAAGAATAATGCTCTTAATTTACTAATTTTTGCCCTTCAGAGGCTCTGTGGGACAGCTTGCTATACTGGCTTGCAGAAGAACTTGCAGAAGATAATACATCACTGCTTGCTTTATGCTTACCTGTTCGGCGGAGCATACTGCAGCTTATTAGGCTGAAGTGCCCCGATAGTTTAACAGAACAGATCTATGAGCTGCTTTGCTGCTGGAAAAAGACCCTTCCAAGGTCAGCTGATAAACAGCAGCTCCTGTCTCGCTACTTGCGGAAGAGTGGCAGAAGTGATCTTTCGGAAGAACTTCGTTGTAAGTGGCAAAATAAAGTGTTCACTTGACAGAATCACAGGCAAATAACAGCCCAATTTCTCTTCTTTCTTGTTGAAAGGTGCGAATGTTTCCATGGTATCTTTGGATGAACAAGTGACAGGGATACCAGTGAGAGATCAGACTGCTTGTTTATTTGTTACTTTGCAATGTCTTTACTAAAGGGAAGTGTAGTAGCAACGCCTTTGCTTGCTAGAAGTGAACCTTTCTTCTGTGGAAAAGTGAAATATTGAAAATATAAAAATGAAGAATTATAGACTGGTCAGCACAGGTTTCTAAGGATGTTGATTGTTTGCAGATACCATACTCAATTGACATAGAATTACAATTTAAACTCTATGAAATATCACTATATTTTATTCAAATCTTATTAATCATTCCATGATATACGGATTACTCTACATCCAGTAATAACAGCTACTAGATTCTTCAGATGAAAGCGTAATATATCATCCTAATGCATAGACAGGGGAAATTCCTTCTTAATTTTGGGTTTGTCAGTAATTAATTCAGAATATTATATTCTCAGTGAAGGCTTTGTATCCTTGTGAATGTCAGAACAGATTTCAGTGTTACCCACACGTGAATATGTATTTCCAGAATTTACTGGATTTGTTGCCTCACTTTTATCTGTCATGATACTGCTTTTCTTTCAGGTTACCTTACAATTTTGGAAAAGATGTATTTCTTAATATACATTTTAAAATGTATTGCTTTGAAATTTTATTAATTATACTGAGTTCTTCTACACATAAAAATACCAATTTGTGATTACACAGGCTGTCACATCTGTGTGATTTCCCTTCTGCTCCAGCAATGCAACAGATGCAGCTTGTCCTTCAAATCCACCTGTGCATACTTATTTTTTTTTACTGTTATTCTTCTGGATTCCACGCACTGATGTTTTTCCTCACTCAGCACCCCCCCCGCCCCTTTCATAATGTGATAAAAAACTTTAAATATTAATCTAAATCTAAAATCTATTAATAAAAACTTTATTATTATTTCGACTATTTAGAATCCCTGCATGTCTTGCTGACAAATCTTAATTGCGATACATATTATTAGTCTGGATATTTTCTTTTCAGAGGTCATATATATCTGCAACACTTCCAAATCACTATGATAGATGAGAAAATTGCATTGCAAAAAAAAAAATAAATAGGAATAATATTAATTAGTTTGATTCATCTAGTCAGTTATATCTTATCCTGTGGGATTATCAGTTTTTAATTGTAAAACAGAATATACGAGGAATTTAACCCCTTCACTGTGACATAACTATCCTTTCCTTTATTATTATTTTTTTAATATATAAATAAAGATGTTTTTTAAATGTTAACTGGCTTCTTATTAACAGAAAACATTATCACACTTTCTTCAGTGCCCTGACACATTTTGGCATCAGATCTTTTGCCAGTAGTGCTTTGTCTTTAGGAATGAATATTCTGCTCAGCAGGTATTGTCAGAATGTACATCTACTATGGTCATATTTCAATTATAAATCTTCCATCTTCAATCTTAGGATGGTACTAACTAATAATACTGGAAATATTGAAACAAATTATACTTCATTTTCCCATCCAAATTAGAAGGATGTTCATACAGCTACGAGCATTCTGCCACAAGATGGCCTCTGTGTCTAGCAAAAACATGATGTCAGTATTTCACATGCTGAAAAATATAGGAACAAAACACTGCTAAAAACTAAAAGCCACCTACAAAGATCTATATATTCCACTGTACATTAACATTAGTGCAAAGCAGCAAGAATTGTGGGCATTTCAGTAGCATCTATACATTGGGACAACTGTTCAGCCTCCTCTTCCTAGGAATTTGAGGATTTTTTAATATCAATTGAGTAGTAAAATTACATTAAATTTGCTCATGTTTAAAGCTCATTTTTATTAGTAGTAAACACTAATAAAGTAATTAAAACATATATTTTATTAAAGATGGAGAAAAGACTAATAAGGTATATTTTAAAATTAACAATCATTTATAATATAACAATCACAGAATCACACAGAATCTGAGGAGGTAACAATTAGGCCTGCTAGTCTTTTTTCTCTTCTTGCAGTAACTCTGATTTACAGTCTGAAACTGGTAACTGATCTTGCTGTGGCCCAGCAAAGCTGAGCTGACTGGTGATTTGCTTTTCCTCTGTTCTTCTTGCTCCCCATCTCTCCCCCGAGTTCTGCCTTGTGCTGGGGCATTCCCTGCTAGCTGCTCTAGGTAACCTGCACACCATTTGTTCCCATTGTTTGTTATCTCTTCCCCTGGGAGAGCATGGGTAGCAGTGAGCACACACTTTCTCAGCTCATGAAAATTTTTAACAGCAAAACATATCTAAAACTCACATTTTAACAACAAATTATATAAACAGCACATGCAAAACAAACTTGGTTAAACCTGCCCACTTGATTTCTTTTGCTCTACCAGATGTCCACAGAAGCACCCTTTTTGTCTAGGTCTCTCTGACCCCAGGGACTCCTGGCAGGAGAAGAGAATATGGGGCGTTTCCCTTTATGTTAGGTCTCAACCAATAGATTTATCACACACTTAGAATCACAGAATCGTTCTGGCTGAAGAAGACCTTTAAGATCATCTAGTCCAACCATTAGCCTAACTACCGAGGAGCAGTGGGTTATCAACTGAGACAGCTCTCATGCCTTCTGGAAGGAAGAATATGTGACTACTCTGCTTCTTTCCAAATAGCAAAACCTTTTCCAAATCAGCAAAGGGCTGATATGACTGAACTATTGATGTGGAAAATCCAATTTGATATCTAGAATCAAAGTTGTCATTTGCTTTTCATTCAGTCAAATATTGTCACCTAAATGAAAAATTTCCCTCAATAACTGCAATAAAGATGTAGGAAAGAATGTGGTCTAATGGACAAATCTGCTTTTCTGCTATGTGTGGCTGTAAAAAATAGGCAGAACCAAGAGCAAAATGTAAGCTTTTTTGCTTAGAATAGGCAAATACTATGCTTAAGTAAAAGGTGATGCTGCATAATTCTGCTAAGCTGTGGAGGCAACTGAAAAGAAAAAGACATAAGATAGGAAGCCAGCTGCTCCTAAAGAAATCACCTAGACAACAATAATTTGTCTGGCTGAATACAGAAGCTAATTACTTAAATACTAAACAGTTAAGCAGAAAAGAAAGGAAGAAACAAGTGTATTCCTTTTGTGGCACTGTTACAGCGTGGGTTGCCAGCTGTCTCTGAAAGCAATGAAGTGCAAAGGTATTTAGCAGACTTTGAATATTCAACATTTAAAATACAAATTCTCTTAGTGAAACACGGCTTGATAACCAGGATCAGTAAGCCGTGGAATACAACAGATGGTTTAAATTTAAAAAAATGAAGATGTCATTTAATCAATACACAGTGAAAGCCCCTTGCAAAGATGAGTTATTTTACCCTTTCAATAGCCCTGGAAAAGCACTATTTTCATAGAAATACATATTTGTAGCAAAGTCATCTTCAAGCATGAATCTCAGCTTGAAAGCTGCTCCCAAGTGAAGTGGGAGGGAACTCACCTGCAGAGGCAATTGAGGGGGTAGCCTCAGAAGATGCTCCTTCTAGCTCTTCTCAGCAGCTCTTCAGTGACCTGGTCTTGGGTGCAGTGAGCTAAACCCCTGAAAGGGCAGAAGCACTCAGGAACCTAGCATAAAATAGCCCAGTTGAAACTACTTATTTATTTCCATGTAATCTTTACTCTAAAACACAACAAGAAGTCCTTGAGCACCACTGATGCATCTCAGCAAAGTTGTCAATCAAAGAAATGCATTATCTGCAATTCCTCAGGTTCTAAGCAGTAGAGGAGCTTGAATACAAAACACCAGGCACCAGCCTGTTCTGAGACTCCTTCAAAGTCTCCTTTTTCATGAAGATGCTAGAATATTTTCTCTAGTCACTGCCTATCCATTAATTATGCAACCATCTATCTATCAGTAGAAAAAGGTCTTTGCATGAAGCTCTGAAAATATACTTAGGATGTCTCCAAATAATTCTAGATAGTGTAGATACTTAGAAATGCACAAACACACCTATTACAGCTGCTCTGAAATTGAGTTGAATGGTACGGTACACCATGACTGGTATGGAGCTAAAATAATTTAGTGTCAAATTTCCTTGTGAATAGACTTTTTACTTTCTTTTTTTTCCACAAAACAGAATCATTGCTATGATTAACAGATAAACTCTAAAGCAAAAAGAGCAACCTTAAGGTTAATTCCTCATATTGCATTTCATGTTCTCCCATGAAACACTCATCAGTCTTTCTCAGTCATCACAATAACATCATCTACAGAAAAAAAAAAAGAAATAATATTCCCAAACAACTCCACTCCCAAATACCCAATTCAGTTTTTGCAACAGCCCCTATCATTACAAGATTCTGATAAACTGAAAAACATTGTTTTAGTACTTCTATATACTTTATTAATGTCTTATTTTAATAATTGTTTTATAATTTGACAATTTGAAGAACTCACATTGTTAATACAGATTGATAGGAAAAAAATTTCTCATATATAATCAGAATTTAACAAAAGTCTTGTTATGAATTAATAATCTACTGTAATCTTATAATAAATCATAAATAAGCTCACAAAAATAGGAAGGCAGCATCCCTTAACAATCAAAGTGTCATAAGAAAAATTATTCTGTAATGCAAAATATAGGTCTTTATCTCTAGCTTAAGTGAAAGGCAACCCTTTATCATTACTATTGTAACACTACTCTCAGTCTTTCAAAAAAATTCATGTGTTTTTGAACTCCTCATTACATATATAAATTCTTTGTGGGTATATCCCCTTGACAGAAGATTTTCTAAAGCAATATATGGGGTCTTACATGCCAAGATCCCAGTGACCTTTTTTGTCCACGGAGCATGTATCACATCACTGTTCCTATTAAGACCTTTTGACCTGTAGCTTCCCAAAACAAAAGATGATGGCTCTACAACTTGTTAAAATACTTTAAAATCCCTCCATAACCTTTATCATCATTACACTCTAGGAGTCCAGTTTTGATAACATGCGTTCCAGAAAAGTTGTAATAATTTTAATTTTGGCCTTTGGTCAGATTATGGCCAGAGCAGACTAATTACATGACAGAAGCTGAAAGAACTCAACAGAACTGGAAGGATCCCAGCCAGGATTACAATTTTTACATCAGCAATATACTGCAAGTGCCAACGTAGCCAGCAGATGTTGCAGAAGAGCTTCTACAAAGATACCATTTCTGGTATTTTCAAACCTGAAATCAAGATACAAAAAATAACTTCAGTAAGACAATAAAAGAGAAATTCCTAAAAGACTGAGCATTATTTGCTTGTCTCTTAATGAGTTATCCCCTTTTAGAGTCTTTTGAGTTGAAGGGATGCAAATCATTTGAGATGCAGATATTATGCAATCAGAATAGGAATGCTTTCTTTCTAAGTGTGAACAGTAATAATTTGTTAAGATCCATGGCCATGGCCAAAGAATTAGGGAAAGGAAAAAAAAAAAATTTGAAGTGGTATAGAATCAAACACCTAAAAATATTTTTGTGTATTTTATCTCTAGAAGGAAAGAGAAAATTCTTCTGTACTGAATAAACTTATAACAATATCAGAAGAATTTACTATTTCATCTACTTTCAGAAATTTAAAAAAACTAGCAAAATTTTCAACATAAATAAATAATTACTAATGGACAAAGCCAATTTACATTCTCCACATTTTTTCTTATGGAATTTTGATGATAGTAATTCCTTAGAGAAAACAAGATGCTACAAAAATCTGGAAGTTTTTCTGAGAACATCTGTCATGCATTAAATTAAGTTGATACTATAACAGATTTCATGGTGCTTATAAAACTAAATCCAATGGGCTTCTAGAATACTTTAGCTTATCTCTGTTTATAAAGACAGAAACTCCTAAAAGGCTTAGATTTTTGTCAGCCTGCAAGTAGAAGAGTGAAAGCCTTCTTCTATTTTTCTAACTATGTGGACATCTTCTGAAATCTTGCAGAAACAAATGCTACCAAGAGCTGTTGATTGAGCTGAATGGTTTAGAACAAAACAAGGAGGGACACAAGGTAAAACTCCATCAACTCAGCATGCAACGTGGGCAAAGCTACTGTGGGTTTATGGAACCATTTCTACTCAACACATTCTGCCCTTAGACTTTGCTTGGAGACTTTTTGATTCACTGTAAAAGTGCTGTGATTTTTAATCAAGAGTTTCACATTTTCCCATCATTGCCACACCAAATGTAAACACAATTCCAGTATATTCTGAGGAAATATTTCTAAGAGGGAAGCCAGGAAGCTGTCAGTGCCAGCCTAGAATAGATTGAGGAGATATGCTCCTCTGCAGCATAGTGCAGTTCTGCTCATGTATGTCCAGAAAGAATAAACATAAAGTGCTGAATCTCTTTGCTGAGCCCTTCTGCAGAGAAGGAAGAGTTAAAAGCTCATAGAAAAGAAGGGATCTCAAAAAGAAACAAAAAAAGGCTTTTTTAGCAAAAAAAAAAAAAGAAAAAGAAAAAGAAAAACTGTGGATGAGCCTGAAAAATTATTTTCAGTTAGATAAACATAGTACTGGTTCCTGAATATATACATAAATATAGAATTATAAGTGCTTTCCTAACCATCACAACCTTCCAGCAGGATTAATAGGACAGAATACCTAAACATTTTAAAATGCAGTTTTTAAAGTTAATGGAAGATTTTATACAAGCAGTCTTCTACAGTGGAGAACTGAAGTCTCAAGGAGAGGAATTTTCTGTCCATTTTGTGTTCCTAGATTATCCAGACAGATACAGACTGGACAGAAATTATCAATCTATCTCTTTTACCAGTTGCTCAATCCACTTCATCCTGCAAGTGGACTTAGGTGCACACACACAGACACATATACACACCTACACCTGACAAGCAACTAGAAGCTCCAATTCATGTCTAATATGATATGAAATTAACCTGATTTATGGTTCGATGGCTGACAATAAACTGCTGTCAAGTCTTTGTCTCTTTTCTTTTTCAGTGACTGGTAACCATGGCTACACTATGTAATAAAGTTAAGCAATCCACAATGCTGTAATACAGGATGTGTTTATTGTTACTAATTTTGTTATGAAAGCCCAAGAAGATAAAACTAGTAATTCAGAGTGAAATGAAAATTAGCTCCTAGTTAAAATTTTGCTTGTATTTGAATAAGAAATGCATGCTTTGTTAGATGGCATAATTTCTTTGCCTGAATAATTTATGAGATCCATTCTGTCCCACTGATATAGTCTTATTAATTTTAATGAATTTGTCAAAGACATTCTAGCCATTTTATGTTTAATAGATTTAGCTGGAGTAATATTTTAACCCCTTGCTTCCTTCAAACGACATAAAAAGCTGTTTGACACAAAATAGCTTTAAAATAGATTTTCCATTTTTAAAATTTATCTATAGTTCGTCAAATATTAGTAACATTATGACTCTCCATACTAGATTTTTCATTTCCTTATCAGTTCTAATTTTGCGGGGGAGGGGAAGGTGTTTCAATTTAAAGTTTTGGAGGAAGTATTTGAAATTCTGTTAACATTTTTCCATGTTATAAAGTCAAGTCATTTTCATCTTTTCCTTGAATGCCTTCTTCACTGCATTCACACTGGCCCTCTTGGGTCATCAGTATTTACCTGCAAACCTTTTTTTATCTCTACTTGTCTGGGGTGACCCTGACAGGACCAAACTGATGTAAAAGATATGAAAGCTGTTTAAGAACTAATCATAGCAGTTTTGTGTAGACATATAAGGAACAGAAAACAAAAATACTATTTCTGGTACATCCAAAGGGACAGGAATGTGCATTCTTCAGCTGAAACATGATACCATTTTGTTTAGGTGATTCAGTTCTTTTCCATGAGAATTGATCCATTCTGTCAACTATTTCTGAACTACTGAAACATTTTAACAACTTCTTTATACATTATTATTCTGGTCATTAATGGAAAAAATATTCAAAAGCCCTCAAAATGCACAAGATGTTTCTATATTGCTTGGCTGAGCTAAATTACCATATCTAATACCCCCCAAAAAAGGACAACGAGCTAATTCCTACAAATTTCTATTTTATCTATAAGAAATTAATAGAAAATCCTCTGTCCATACTAGGCTCAAAACTGCCATTTAAAAATCTGAGGCCAGGTTTTGTAGATGGTATCCACTTCTAGCTTATTTTTTTACCACTAGTTTTTAAATTATTTTTTTTAACTCAACAGATAAATTTCTTACGTTAGTCCATAATCATGATAAGTATGTCTGGGATATGAAGACTCATTTAGCAGATGGACAGTCTGTTGCCTAAAAACAGGCAGGTGAGCAAGAGCTCTACTCAAAAAGTATGTATAAAATATTAGTCTGAAATGTAAATATTAAAAAAATTAAGATTAAAGAAGATTAAATTAAGTACAATAAACCAGTATATTTTTAGATTAATTAATATTGGAAAATGATTGCATAACTGATTAATGCTACGTCAGTTTCAACAGGTTTGGTAAACATTGGTACAAGCTCAGATACCAGAAGTGGAAAAAAATTCCAGATCTTTCTTACCGTACTGGTCCAGTATTGTACTCAGCAGTGAAATGTGCTCAGTAAGGGAAGAATCTTAAGAAAGAGAAGACTTTCTGTCTCCCATGGTCAGACAAAATAATCTAGAAATATCTGTGGCAAAGAGCGGACAGGATGTGGTTATACTGTCATACATCTGCATTCCCCAGTAGCCACAAGGGTGGTTGTTGTTACAGTACAAGCCATAAATACTTGCTTTTTTCATATTCTTTTTTTTTAAATTATGTAGTAGTGGGAAGTAGCTCTCAGAACCTGCTTCCACTTGTGCTTAAATTCAGCTACTGCAACTGTGACACCGTTCAGAATCTCTCAGTGACACCAGATAAAATGCTGATTCCTCGACAGATAATTTATTGCTGTCTTCTAGGTGCCTGTGTCAAGGAGGACAGAGACTATATGTAACAGACAAAAATGCCTTGAGAACATGCTTTCATGAGATCCTTCCAATATGCATATGTTGTGACAATGTTTTAAAATTAAAAAGTGTGATAGCAAGCAATAGCATGGCAAGTATTTTTTTTTTTCCTCTTTGTCACCATACTATTACAATGCAATAAGGACTTTAAAATGTGTCTCCACAGGCCTCTAAATCCACCCATGGGCTACAGGAGGGTTTCTTGTTATGAAAGGAACCAGTAGAAAAAAATATAGATTTAAAATAAGTTGCCATAAAAAATCTGTATAATAATGTTGAAACGGAAATTATTTTGCACGAGAATTTTAAACCTTGAATCAAGAAAAAAAATTATTCTAAAACTTGCGGTTCTCCCTTTTTCTCTGAAAGATTTACTTTATATCTTAGCACGTAAGCTCTGAGATAAAAAAGTTCAAGTGAAATGTATAAAATGAACTTGTAAACCACAGCAGAAAGCGTATTCTGGCAATTTTTACAATTGCAATGTTTTTTGAAGTCTGCTGAAGTACCATTCTGACTTATTTTTTGTGCTCATAATTGATGCTGTTGGGGCTTCAAAATCTGTTGCAGACTGCCTTCTTTTACTATACTCAAAATTATGATGGGACTTCAGTCAACTTTATTTTCTGCAATGGGTTTCTCTTTGCAAGCTACATTCGCAGTTTAACCACCAGAGTTGGATGGATCTTGCATATTACAAATCCATGTTAAGTCTTGCTAGATAGCCAGAATTACAGCAACTTTGAAGTTGTAAAACAAGAGAGCAGTTATGTAAGTTGCTTTAACACAAAACAAGAACCACTCTCATCTGAGACACTTGAGATCTACAGACTATGAAACTGGATTTTCTAATGAGATGAAGACACTTAGTACTTAGGGACAAAGTACTCATTTTGGGTCACTCTTTGTCCATCCTGCCTTCATGTTTGCAGGAAAGAGGCAATGCTGTGGAGCACAATCTCAGTCTGTAAGAATGAAATAACAGAATAACTAGGAGCCTGGGCAAATTCCATGTGCCTATGTAAGCTTGAATCATATTTGTTTGCTCTAGCATGATATGGTTTAGAAGTTTGAAACATTTAGTTTCTGCAAGAAGTAAACCAGCATTTTTATTTCTTTTATGCAATGAAAGCTCTAGTGATAGTAAGAAGGGAGCATTTTAGGACATATTTTTTCTTTAAGGGGAAGATGGGTAAAAAAAAATTTAAAAAAAGAACCCTAAACTGTAATTGCTGCAATAATACTCTGCCAGAGAAAACAGTGAAGCTCTACAGGCCCAAGATGTCCACATGAATAAGATCATCATGCAGGGTTACATCAGGGTAAAATAAAATAGCCTAGAACATGGCTAGGCCATGCTTCAGGGCATAAACTGTATCACTAACGGCTTTGCATTAGGCAAGCATGTCACCACAGCATGCCACAGCAAGTCTTTCCTGGAGCAAGAGATTACAGCCCCTGTCAAATTAGACCAGAGGGACACTGAACTTGTATTGCATGTCTGACATTCCTGAATTTCAAAATAACCCTTAGTGAACATGTAGATTCAAGCACTCAACTCACTCTAAAAACAAAGCTGAACTACACCATGTTTTGTACATCCTCTTATGTATTATAGTATCATTCAATTCAACATTTTCCCCAGGGAAGTGAGATACTACTTATGGAATAAACTAATGTACCATATCTGCCCAGCCATCAGGTCTGTCATCTAGCATTTGGTCTGTAACATCTGCATGGAAAATTTTGTCTGCTGAACATTTTGCCCACATTGCACTTCACAGAACAAATTAAAAATGAGCAGTATGGGTTTGTGTATCAGGAATGCATATTAGTGGACACGCTTTAAAACAGCAGAGTAAAGACTGAGAGTAAAACCTTAACTTTGTTATACACCCTACAAAAAAACCCTGTAATTCTAGAAAGTGAATAAAAGAGTATCTGCTGTAGAGTGTTAATGTAAAGCTAGCCAGTCAGTTAATGTTTAGGAGGGCTCAGAAAAAGAGGAGAGTCCTCAGGAGAAATGAGACTGCTAAGGGGTAATAATCAACTTGGAAAAAATCCCTAAGGCAAGAAAGAAACTAAAGGAGCATAAATACAAAACACAATGATGAAGCAAATGGAATGTGAGAGGGAGCAATAGGAGAAAACAAAGATCAAATTCTATTAAATGTTTTCATTAATGGTGTAAAATATGTAATAAAAAATAGTGCTCTATTGACACCAAGAAAGGAAAGTTCATAAGCACAGCATCAGAATAATAATAATAAAACAAAGATCTTAGAAAAGGTGTGATGGAATTCATTGTACAAGTGTTATGTTTGGGAAAAATTAATAAAATGCAAAACTTTAAGAACGGGAGAAACAGGCATAAGAAATTAAAAAAACCTTTTCTTAATTGCTATTTTAATTTTTGAATGTTGAAAGGAAGCCTTTTAAATTTCAAATCTTACCTGGCACAAGCAATTCTATTGCATTTTTATTATGAAAAAAATCAAAACAGTCTCTTTTGAGAGAAATGAGCAAAGCTGTTAAAATATTAAGTTTCCTCATTCATGCAGAAAAGAAATTGCTCTATGGAAAACTCTGTGAGCGAGTCTAACTCTGCCTATTTCTGATGTTAACAACTACTTCAACCTTATTTTGCATATCTTTATATTCTCGTTTTAAACCAGTCTCAAAAACTAGCTGAAAGCTTCATTTAAACATACACACTTACGTGCTAGGCAATTGTAAACAGGTCATCATATGACACTGCTGTAGATTACAAATATTGTGCTTCTGAAACAAATTCCTTCTTCCTGGAATTTTCTCTTTGGGTACACAGCATCTTTACTGAAAAACTGCACTGAAAAAGGCTTCTCCAGATGGCAGTCCCATCCACGTGCAGTCTCTCCTTCTACAGTGTTGCTCTGAACTTCCTCTTTTTCTTTGTAATATGCTCTACATTTTGCTTCGTATATATAGTTGTTCTTGCATTTGCAACCAGACAGGAGTTCTGCATGTGAGAAACATAGCTATCAACTTAATTTCCTATAAGACCAAATCACTAAAGATGAAGGAAGATTAACCATTCAAACAGAAATTTATGTAATTCTCAGTTCAAAATCATTAAGCATCATTATCTCAGAGCACTCACATACTTCTCAACTTCACCCAAAGCTCCTGTTCACATTTATGTCTGAAATACAGAATGCTGAAAAAAGTTATTTGTAAAAATAAAGTTGATAAGAAAATTACATTTCTTTCTTCCAGATAAAAATCCAGCACATCATTCCCTGGATAGCAGTACCAAAACCCCACTTATTTTATTAATTTGAGAAAATAATGATTAAAACAGCAGCAGCATGGCTAGCGATAACCACATGATACAAGTATGGCTGTCCTTCATTCCTTTAATCACATGGCTAAGACCTATCTCAGAAAAAAATATTGTTTTTCGAGAGAATCTTCCAAAGGAAAGAAAATACATAGAAAAGGATATTAAAAATTCACTGATATTTAAACACAAAAACTTCCCAAAAAGTTGTTTTCAGATAAGGAAACAAGTATTCCAGAAGCAGCATCACAGTTCTTGATAAGCTAGAATACATTCAAGTAACTTCATATACTCGTTTCAAAAAGTCAGGGGACATCCATCTATATGCTCAGTATTAAGTGTTTTATAATTATTTTGGCATTTCAGATCTTACAAATCATGTATAAAATCCAATATCACTCAAGAAAAGGATATTAGATTCAATTTTCTAATTAGAGCCTCTGAACTTCATGAAGACTTTCATTTATCCTATAATGCTGATTTTCCACTGTTTTCAAAGGCTTGCTACTAATAAAAACACTATTACTTAATTAATTAAAATTAATTAAGTGATGTGATAAAGCCAAATTGATAATATTGAATGATTAAAATAAAATCATAGCAAAACAAAATCAAAAGTAGAAGTATAAAATCACTTTATCAGTTCTTCAGTCATCTGGGGACCTAAGCTATTGCAAATTGTTTTACTAATAGGAAACAAAACAATGCAACTGCTGGACCAAATTAATCCCAATAAATACATAAGATAAAAATGTCCATCTAACTTGGTTATTTAATTTATTAATTTGGTCTTCGTGGTGTTATTTACACAGCTGTGCCTTTGGTAATTGAATGCCAAAAAATTATGTCTGCTTACAAAAAGATACAGAAAAATATTTTCTTGCCTACTGTAAGTGTGAAAATATAGGAGATCCATTTGTTGTTTTGGTTTTTTTAACATATAACTGGTGCAACTATGTTCACTGAACTACATTTTGTAGATGAAACATAACAGGGGCCTGACACTTTTTAGGCAAATACAAGCACATTTTCAAAGTACGTTCTAGCTACTGAATGGTAGAAGACATTAAACCATGCATGAAATGCAACACAGAAAGAATAATAAACCTTAAGTTCTTAGAAAAAAAGAGATTATAAATAATCAAAATTCCCTCCATCCCCCATCCTTCCCTTACCCACCTTGCTTTAAGGCCAGTTGCTTTTTCTGGGAGGTGCATCTGAAAAATATCCACGAAGGGTCAGTTTGATTTGTAGTCCTTGCAGTAAGTGGGGCTCTTTTGTTCCTTATGCAATATGTGCTTGCATAAAGGCTACATAAAATCTAGTCATCAGCTCTTTCAGATTGTAGCTTCCAATACAACAATGTAAGAATCCTCAGGAATGAGGAATGATGCCTGGAACATATTCCTTTGCTAGGAAGAAAATGTTTAATGTACTGAAATCTTGCAGAGAGATTTTTTAATATGAAAAGCCTCAAATTTCCAGGGAAGTAACAACTCAAACTAAAGTAATTCTGAAACTTCTGGTAAAATCTTTTACCAAATAAAACATGAGACAGGCTATTATTTGGATATTGTTATGTTCAGACTATCATAACATTTTAGAGAACAGTATAAGTAGGTGTTTAAGCATCTATCTGGAATCCTTGCATTATCATGAGGGAGATAATCTAAGTGTCATCAGTGAAAGGTCTCATGCTGCCAGTATTAAGAGATTGTCATAATTATGTAAAGCCTGATATGGGATTCAAGTAATAAGCAACTAAAGGAGGATAATGTAATTACTGCTAATCAACATGGGTACATGGAAAATAGAACTTGTCAAATTAAGCTGGCATCTTTTTTATGAAATTATAAATTCAGTTTATAAAAATCATTACAGCATATACTAATTGGATTAAAAGCTGAGTAACAAATAGATCTCAACATGTAATGTAAATAGGGAATATCACCAAGTGGCTATTTACTTTAATAACACTTTTCAAGGACTGATTTTACATTTATTTATATTTTTACAGAGCTGAGGACAAAAAAAATTCAGTCAATGCTGATAAATTTTGTTGGTGAATGAATGAGTGATCATGGAATGCAGGTTCAGTCAATGAAGGAAGAAGTCACAATGGCAATATATGCACTCAGGAGCAGAGGATGGAGACCATTCTTACAGCATGAAGAAAAAGTTTGAGATTCCCCAGGAAGGACTCAAATAAAGGAGAAACAACTCGGTCTCTTCTTTGACATCAGCTGGAATATCTGACTATTTCCCCAGACTTCTCAAAACAGGGTGCACAAGAGCAGTTCACAGAAACACACCTGGACCCCATAGTCCCAATGATAATAACAGAAAGGGATGCAGGGATAAGTTCCAAGGAAAGGAGCTGGCCCACCAGTGCTGTGGGGCTGAGATAAAGGCTGGAAACATGTAGTTGTAATGCTCCCATATCCAGTAGGAGAATTTGCTTACTACGAAGCAGAGCTCTAAACTTCTTCTGAGTAAATTACAGTTATAAGGGTGACAGATGAAAGAAGCGCTAAAAGAATTACTCAAAGCAGTAGAAGCCATAAAATGTGTTATTCGAAAAAAACTAAAGAAGCTCTGTCTGTTTATCTTAAAGGATGGAGATGAGCTAGAAAAGTGCTTATAAGGCTCTTCAGTTTAATTCACTACAGATGAACACAGAGAAATTCAGAGAAAAAAATCAAACATCTTTGCAAGTGAGGATGGTTAGCCATGGGAACAACTAGTGGGAGAAGACCACAAGGGAGTATTGCAGTGGGTTCTGAATGTTGCATATACATAGAAAACTGTGATTTATCTCCAAGTTAACTATTTTATCTGAAGGAATGTGTTCTGGAATTCTAATTCAAACATTATATAGAAAGTTATGAAGCCACAGTCTCTTCTGGCTAGAAGCCTTTCTGAGCAAAAAGAGCCAGTTTGTCAGCTGAATAAATATATGTTTAGGTATATTTGTCATATTCTAGATCAGAAAATATCTTATTGTCTCCATTCTATCCCATTTCATTTATGTGAGGTGATTCCTTTAGGCATGAAAATTAACTGAGTAGTATTTAAATCCACAAAAATATGTTCTTAGCTCTTTTATTACTGGTTACTGCGACACAATCTGAATGTACTGTGTTAGGCTACATAAAATGTGTTTGCTTCAGCATGTAACCTGGACTCCACATGATTCCAGACTTCCCAGATCCTTGGGAATAGTCACCTATAAAAAAGATGCCATTTTTTTTTTTTTTTGCCTCAGACATTTTTTGTTACAGAAATAGCAAACAACTTGGAGAAACTTACAGGTTTGTAGAGTATTTCCAGGTTACAAAGTAACGGCAGATCCTGGGAGGCAAGTGTCTCACTATTAATTAAAAACAAGAGTTTTTAAAGAACTTTTGAAGTATTTCATTTTCAGCTTTATATAGTTATCTTCCATTGATTTTAAAAGGGAATAAAAGTTCCTGAAGGAAATAGGACTGGAAGGGAACTTGTGAAATGGTGACATGCATCCTGTTGCCTGCAAACACTCCTAAAGGCCTGAAACTTCTCGTTGGAAAGAGATAATTTGCAGTTCTACACCCACATCTGTGTTTTGGAGGAACTGAAGATGGAAACATATGGTGGAAATTCACTTCTTTAAGGAGGGCAATATTAATTTCCTTATGTAGAAGAGACAGCTTTAAGATTCTCTGTGAAGCTACTGTTTCCTTTTTTAAAATTATTTTCTAGATAATGTTCTCTGACTGATTGGATTTTACTTCCCCTTTCTGTTTTACCACAGCTCAGTCCCTAGAACACAGCAGAGCTAAGAGTTCACTTTTTTCTGTAATGGCACTTCCCAGACATTCCTCCTCCTGTGCGAGATGCCCTTGAGGGTTTCCACAAGCTGCATCCACAAATACAATCTGGATCTATATTAAGAGGAAGTAGGCAAATATGCTCTTTTATACAAACACTTTGGCTTTTCTTAAACCTTTAGAATTATTTTCTCTGAATTAAGAGATATAATCACCTTGCAAGGCAATACGTGGAATGGAAGAAAACACTGAAAGAATGGGTGTACTAGCATAGGATCTGTGGAATTTTCTAGCCATGTGAATACTACAGAAACAACCTTATCAACTGCATGAAAACACATTATTAAGTGAAACTGTCACTAGGCTGAGTTTGAACTATGAGCTGATAATACTAAAATACTAGTTTCTGCTACTTTGGGAGAAGTTCAGCAATACATCCCACCAATAATTCTGCAGCAGTGAGTTATTATTGAAATTGTTGTAATCGAATTACCTAAAGGAACTAGAGAAAAAACCTTATTTTTCAAGTGTGCATTGAAGGCACAGCTTGCTTAGTATGAAATATCACAATGTGATTTTAGAACAGTGAAGAAAAATCAGAGCTGCAAAAGTTTTAAAATCACTGGGATTTTGATTTGCCACAGCATTAAAGGCTTTTCTGGAAAATAACAGACACCTCCCTCACCCTACTCTTTTCCCCAAAACTGCACACACACAGAGCAGCACAGAAAGGGCAGGTTCTGGCCAGCCAGGGCCTGTCCCACTACCCCCAGTGGGAAGGAAGGTTTTTCCTCAATTTTCTTAGCTCCTACCTTTTATCTTATTTTCTGGGAAACATTATTTTTCTGGGATCAGGAGACTGATGACAGCAGTAAGATATTGAAAGTTCAGGGCCACACACAGGAAGCTGAGTTCGTTTATCAGCTGTCATGTGCTTGTCATCAAAAGTCCTAGTTTAGAAAATGTTTCAGGAACTCAAATGTTCTTGGACACAAAAAAGTAAACTTCTGTTCCAACAGCAACAGTAATCTGATATAAAATTTCATGTGGTGTAAAATGTGTGAGAAATGAAATCACAAAGGGAAATGCATGTCCTTAACTGGCAGCTGAAATTAACATCCAGATCTGTGGGGAACTCAAGAGTAGGCCCAAATCGCCCGGTTTAGCTGAGTGTGCTTAGCAGCAAGGAAGATGCTGTGTGCTGTTGCTTAGTGGTCATCAATGCAGTGAGACAAGTTGTTGAAGTTGTCTGGGAGAAGGAATAGACTGGAACATAGACTGGAGTATTTCTGGCAATTAAGTAATTTTTTTTTTCTGCAGTATTTGGTATAGGAGATCCCCTGTGAGGTGGGAGTTTGCTGGAGAGAACAATAAACCTGTTGGTTAAAATATTTTACTGGCTGAAAACCTGAGATAGGTTATCACATGATAATAAGCAGCTTATTTAGACCAAACTGTTCTAGACTGTGTTCATTTTGTATTGCCTGATTAACATCCATTGTTAATTTTGTAGGATTTCTGAAAAGCCAGAAATAAGAGACTTCTATTTTGGACTTAAAGAATATACTTACTCTGAAAAAAAATAGACCCTAGGCATCTCAAGTTAAGTATTCCATCACCAAATAGATTTGACAATGTCTTTGTGTCTCATCTATAAAATGCCTTCTTCTTTTACTATTGTATGTGATCATTAAAAAATACACATTCTCTAGTGAAATCATTCATAGAAAAAGAAGTTGAAAACAGCTGTGTTAGAAGAAGATGTTGAATAATGTATGATAAATAAAGCAGGAGATAATGAACTGTAGAATGAAAAACCTGAACTATAGAATTGCTGCTTATTACATAACAAATGAACTATGAAAAAGTTCATTGCAAAAATAGCAGGCATTATTTTAAAACAATACTGTAATACACACTTTCAGTGTTGGCTTGTGCTAAGATCTTAATGCTGGAATGTTTCAATTTTGGCAGGGCTTTATTTTGCAACCTCCTCTTCTAACATTTTGTTCAATGCAAATCCTATTTGAACAAGATGCGGCACACTTAAGAGATTTATTCTAGCTGTTGTGATTATTTTAATTAAGTTAATACACTGGGGGAGGAGGAGATGAAGCTATCAGTGGATTTTGATCACATTCCTGTAGGTTTTGACAGACAGCTCAGCTGTTGACAGCTCTGTTGAGTCGGGCTCAAATAGTCCAGTGTTACTTAAAGCAGCAGGTCTCACTGTTGAGCCAGATTAATGCCAAACAGGGTATACTCTAGTACAATAATTAGGAAATTACAAGAAACAAAAAAATTAAGCTACAGAGAAGGTACGACCAAGCACCAGACAAATTCCTTCTCTGTTTAGCTGGATACGACCAGTGATTTATGGCTGGATTTTGAGTTTCACAGTACTCTTCCCCACTACCCTATTTTGCATGGATTACAATTTAACTAGCTACATATGAACAGTTGCCAAGATTATTGTGTTTTTTTAAAGATCTTTATGATATTCTTGTTTAAAAATAAGTTTTGAAAAAGAATTGTTTATAAATGTGTTGAACACCTCCTCAGGGAAGAACTTTTGTAACAGTGTGGACACTATTTTATAGAGCAGCCAAAACCTCCAAGAACAAAAGCAAAAGAGGTAGAAAGTACCTTGCAACAAAAGAATCTAAATGCATTTGACCCAAACTTTCCACTGTTCTTTTCTTTCAAGTGGCTAACCATGTTTCTTTGAAGTTGCTGGAAATCATGCAGACAACGAACTCCAGACTGATCTGCTGGTATCTTGAGCTTCAAACCTACATGTATACCAGCTGCCTGAACCACATATGTAAATGGAGAATTTTTCCCAGGAGCAAGTACAAATGTGATATTCAAAGACTAATTCTAACTCTAATCTTGCAGCAGAAGAACATATTAACAGCACACCTCTAAGGATCTAAACAGGCATCTGCTGTGCTCAATGAACAAACAGTACACAGATGCTGGATATCATCTGGGAGGCATGAGTCAAAGTTGATAAACTAAAATAGAAATCAGCCCATAGGGAAAAATAAAGAAGTGTGCTTTTTCCAAAGAAACCTTTTAGAAACTACAGTGGAAAGGGTTTGTATTCTGAGCCCAAAAGAGCACTGATGCCTAACTTGAGATTACCAGTTTCTTTAAGATGGAATATCTAGTTACTTCTATTGAAGAAGGTAAAATCTAGTTTGTCTGGAAAACTGTTAAAGAACTTCCAAAACCACATGAGTTACCTGGTCTAGAAAATAGCCAAAAGATACTTGATGCAGTTGTCCAGTAAGCCTGCCAGCCTAAAACAAAGAGTGGCTGGATTGTCATAATTTCTACCTGAAAAATAACATGGATCTGTTACGTATAGAATTCTTGAGGTTTTAAAATGTGGTTATTTTTGTTCTTTGCTAGAATACAAACACCATCCCTCTTTCCTCTACCCAACCACAGTCACTTTTTAAAGAGGAGATAACTTTTCCAGTTGTTGTTTGTTTTTTTTTTATATTGCCCAACCTGCAAACATTCTCACGGCTATCCTTCAACTGCATTAAAGGCTTAGACTATTTAAAACTGCCTGACTTTAATGAGATTTTTTCCTGACACTGCTAGATACTTCACCTGTTTGAAATATCTAAGCTTCATTTTGCAGCTGCATCTCAGCAGTAGTCATTCCATGACTCATTAGGGCACAGAGACACTTCTAGCTGCTGTGCTTAGCTGAGAGGTTTTGATGGCAAGGCTGCTTCTCACTGATCTGCTAGTGCATCACCTTGTGAAACTCTATGTGTATGTGAAAATGTATACTCATTTCCTCCATTGTATTATATCTGTCTTCCCCAGTTCTTCTGGACAGTACTGTTTTATTAGTGGTATTTGTCATTAGTCCACTTCTAATATTTCTGTTCTGTTCTGGAACCACCAGTAGAAATGTTAAGTAAGATCATTATTCAGAACGAATACTGGTGACTGTTCTTGTGATAGCAACAGAATAGTGTAAGAAGGGTCTGCAGGAATTGTATGTTCTCAGGAATTTACATTTGTTTGATAAGTGTGTGTGTGTGTGTGTGTGAGCTGTTGCTATTGAGCACAGCACAACCAGCCCATTCAGTTTCCTGCCTTCAGCTGCACCGTTGGCCAGACTGTTGATGCAAGGTAGTTTCTGAATCAGACTGTCAAAAGCTTAAAGTCAATACAAAATATGCCTTAAGACCTGCCTCATGACAGTGCTATATCACTGTTTACTTAGTGACTTTTTAAGAGGTCAAGATTTGGTGCTGCATTGCAACTCTGCTCCCATGGCTGCAGACACAAGAGATTCTTGTCAATTATGCCATTTACCCATTTTCTTTCTTGTATTGGATCAGAGAAGTCATTCTGAAATAAACTGGGAGTTCATATAAGCAAAGGTCAGTAGCAGGTGTGCAGACTATTTCTTTGTGCATGTCCTGGCTCTCCTACAAACGTGCTGCTGGATTTTTTTCCTTTGAAAAGTAGATTTGAGGCACTAAATCTGTTCACAGGAGAACAAAAAGATGGTAAGAGCCTTGAACCCTTCCCCCTATCCCAGATTTTACAACTTCACAATGAGGTTGATGCTCCACTACCCTAAGCTGTTAGGAAGCTGACTTGACTAACTTTGTATTCTACACAACATCTGCCCATTTTGACACTCCTTGGGTAGCAGGTATAAGACTCTGGTACTGGATGTGAACAGCTTACGTTTATTTTAATATAACATAGAAAAGGAAGTAGATTTCTTACTAAATAAGATTTCTAAATAAGTTATGGCCATGTTTTGTAGGAAAAGAAGGAGCTGACTCATCAGGATTAGAGACCTCCTCAGTTCAGGCTGAGCACAGTGCAGCTGTAATGATCGAGCTGTGAAAATTTGCTATGGGAGCAGTTTTAAACATGCAATAGTTTAGCTACCCCTCTTCTCAACATCATTTAAGACTGCTAGTATTTTATCAAGTGCAGTTACTGTGCACAGACAAAAAAGGGATGTGGCAGGCACACAGATATCACTGTATAGCCCCTGGGCATGTTGCAGAAGTAGTTACATGATCTGTGCTCTGTACTGCCTTTGAGGGACGTATTTGTGCACATGCTGTCTATACAGAGAAGATATATTTAATCTGATTTTCAGGTTTTCTGTGCTTTCTGTGTCGGTCTAAATCAGAAGCAAGTATAGCATTCAGCTGAAACTGAGGAGCAGTGCTAAAATCCACTTAGTATCGTAAAGATGCAAAAGCACCAGAGGAAGGTAAAAAAAAAAAATAGTATTAATATCATGCATAATAAGTATATTTCACAGTGAAAGATTACTGGCCAAATATGTTGTTCAATTATAACAGTATTCTATTCTATTTGTCTATGTAGAAAAGGCAGTTAAACACACTGTGTCGGCTCGCGACACACACCCTTTCAGTGGCTAACGAATATTGAAGCAATATTCTTTATTACCACAAGGTGTCACTATTATAACTCTTGGATGAACAACAAATTTTACAGTAAACTTAAAATGAAACTATTAGATAGCATAATTCCCTACTTTTTTTCCTGAACTTTCTGTGTTAATTTCTCTAGTTAATTTGTTTTGTATGAAAATTGAATTGGCTACATACTAGATCTGAGCAGACATCTCATAAGGAATATCTTATCTTGTTTAGCTGTTTCTGATTTTCAAATTTTAGGAGCAAAGTAAAACTTCCTTCAACTTGCTAGGTATTTAAATTTTTACAATATTTGCCATATAAACACTGTGAATAATTACAATGACTTCAAATTTAAATATTGCACACTGGATAGTAGCTGAGTAATACTGCTAGTATTTCTGCACTTTGACTAAGCACTTGTACATTTATAGAAACATAACTCAGAATATTTTATACTTAGATTTTTATATTGTTCTTTTTTAAAAAAATGTCAGCAGTAATCTTTTTTAAACACACTCATAATGCAAATCAATGGACTCAGATGCTCAGACCTGGGAACACAGAACTGCGGCTGCCTCACCCCTCTACAGCTACTGCATTTGGCAATCCCTGATAATTGCCATACCACAAAAACTTTGCTAAGTGAAGCCCTAAGCTAGTGCAGGTCAGCAGAAACATTCCTAGGACCTTCAACAGACCTTTGAGAAACCATACCTGAAGTAATAAATAATTTCAGCTTAAGATCATTGGAACATCATAAGCAATTTTTTAAGAAAACCTATCTTAATTGATGCATGCTTTAAAAGCTGAAATTTTAGTCTAAAGACAAGTATATCACCATTGTTGTTCTTGTTGTTAGAAAACTGTTAAAGGAAATGTGAAATATGCAAAATTATTTTCAGGGAAGGCCTTGACCTTAAGTGTTCCTGTTAAGTACAACTTTAGTGGAAAAAAAACAGTTTCATTGTAAGTTACTTTGTGTGATTTCTTACTCAAAAAAAGCAAGCAATAAATGTTTTGAAGAATTTAAATGTTCCTGTTTTTATATATGCATAGCTTGTTAATTTTCTCACTGCAAATGTAAAATTATCAGCTATAATGATACTTTTAACAAGTCACGTATGGGTATAACATTTCTCATCAATTTTAATAAGCTGGTGTGATTTTATAATTGCCTTGTAATCACTAATGTGGTAAATATCACTGCTGCAGTGCATTTCTAAAAGGTAAATGAAGTTCAATTACTTATAAAAACATTTATTGTGACTTCCTCTTTTCTAAACCAGAAAGGATTGTCCTTTCACATATATAGAAGTAAAACCAGGTTGTTATAATAGAACGTTTAACTTTAAAAACTCCCACCATAATTTGTCTCAGGACGTGCCACTTCATAAAAATTTGCCCCCAAATAGCTGAGGGAAAATGCACACTAAACAGTACCTGTGATAAGATAGGTATGCATTAATAGTGCATATCATTAAGGAAAACAAGTCAAGTAACAACTCTCAAACAAAAAGAGGCAACAGAAAATGTGAAAAAAGAAACTAGTCAAGTTTGGTTTGTTAATAACATCATCAGTGCATTTTACCATTTTTTTAAAGAACTACTTCAGCAAATTCAATTATAAGCCCTCCTTAATTATTCATGTACTTTGGGTAATACTCCAGGGTGGATGACTGAGATCCTTAAATGCACTGACAAAGACTTTGCAGAAATTAAATGAAACTGACAGTTTTTCCTTCAGTGATCATCAAAATTTAAGTACAAAGGTCACTTAGCAATATGTAAATTTACATAGTGATACATAGCGCACACAACAGGCAGCTAAGTCATCAATTAGTACCCAGTTTCTAAATTTGCCTGACAAAGTAAATATTAACAATTGATAAAGTGATGCCTTCTAGAATAAAAATAACTGCTCTTATTCTAATATTGTTATTTCTCTGCTATTACATAGAGAGTTAAAAATTCAGTGCATAGGAAGACTTCTTTTTTAAAGCATGATTGTTTGTATGGAGGTGCTGCTGGTGAGAAAATGCTAGTAAGTCTCAATGTGAAATTCAGTCTTTAAAAGGAAAGAGAGTTTTAATTTTCCCCAATACATGTGCACTGTGTTCCTGTAGGCATCAATACAAATTCTTAATATGTTATATATTAGCAATCCATGCAAAAAACCCACAAGTTGGTGGATTAAAACTTTGTGTGCTAAAGTATTCTACATACTTCACAGGGTTGTTCTGGAATAGATGCAGTCTGGTGTCTGGACCTGGACCTCTACCACACTCATGGTTTGAAAATTTCAAAAGCCACAAACCTCAAGTGCAGCCCACAGCAGGAAGTGCTTCCCTGTCCTTTCCTCCATCTCTCACAGCTGATGTTATCACATTGTTGTCCACATCTGTGCATCCCTAATGACTCATATGAGGCCTTACACATGAAGACTGTTATTTAGTGATTTTATTCCCAATAGCTGAATATTTTAATCACAGGTCAACACATCACACTGATGTCTCCTGAGGGCTTAAAAGCTCAATAATCTTCCTGTTCCTGTCCTCACAATTGAACATGGGACTCAGTTGCAAACCAGAGATTAAAATCTTTTATGGGTTAACTAAGGGAAAGTGCAAATAAGAGTCTTCTATTCAGCAGAATTTCTTTGAGCTAATAGAACTTATTTATTTTTTTTCATATCATACGTTGACTAAAAAGGTAGAAATATTTTGTTAGATTTTTCATTACATGGTTAATAAGTAATATCAATTCAGAGTAGATGTAATGGCAGTAGCAACTGATGAACTCACATTTTAAGCTGGATAAAACTTATCTGCCAGCATACAGAGTACTTGTTGGGATATGGGTGGTGATGTTTTTTTTTAATCTTATGGGTGTTGGAGAGCTAACTGACAGAGTAGTCAGAGGAATGGCTCTGCTACTGAAATACTGATTTGGGAAGCTTACATCTTTTCCAATGCACTGTGGTACACATCTGCATTCAGCAAAGTGCTTATATACATGTGTAGGTATATTCTCAAATCTCATTGTAGTCAATGGGACTTTGGCATGTAATTGCAAGTGCTTACTTGATAAGGGCTACCAGGTTCACCTTCCCCTTGAAATACATAGAAGTCTCTGTACTGATGACAGACAGTCAACATCTGCTGCTGCTAGCAACATTTTTATTTGTGTTTCATAGACAGATTATGAGCATAATTGCGCTGCTTGTTAGGAGTTCATACAGAATGGCAACACACACATCAGGAGAGCCTCTGGAAAAATAATTCCTATTTAAAGGAAAAAATATGGTTGCCTAATGGTAGTTATATCTAATCTACTGTGAGATATTAATAAATAAAAAGGGTGGCTGCCAAGAAGATGGAGACCTCCACTGACAAGGAGTGACATGGAAAAGACAAGGGGTAATAGCCACTAGTTGCTCCTGGGGCGATTCTGACTGGATACAAGAGGTAAATTTTTTACCACAAGGACAGTCAAACATTGGAATAGTGTCCCAGGGAAACTCCCCCGCATTGAATAGTTCTAAGTCTCAGCTTGACAGGGTGCTGATGCATCTCATATAAACTAAAGTAGTACATATAAAGGTTGGACCAGATGGTCCTTGAGGTCCCTTCCAACCCCAACTATTTTGTGATTCTGTGATTCCATTATTCTTTGCTGTCATGAGTCTACTCTGCAAGCAGATAGGAAAACAAGTATGATGGGCAACTAGAACACCAGGTTGTGTCTGTATGTACTCATCTCCAGCATGCTTTTCCTGTTACCTATGTGTTACTGATTGCGTTGAGCACCTTTCCTCTGCAATCACATGTGCATTTGCATTTATTTTGTTTTACCCTGTAGGGCTTTCCTTCTGCAAAAAAATATTTTCTTCTCCATGGGGATAAGGAAGAGAGAGGGATAGGAGGCAAGATAGAAAGACTGAGTTAAATGGCTGTGGCACGATATCTGTAAACATTCAAAACCCCTTTTTATTTTATTTTGTAAAATGTTTAATTGTATTATTTCTGCTAATCTCAGTGATATTGTTAAAATATAATTCTGTACCTATTTGATCATCTGCGTGTAGGAGATTCCATTTATCAGGCTGAGGATGAGATTAATCTCTCAAAATCAAACTCCTGAAAATTAAGCATCTGGTCTAAATTCATCATGTAGGTACTCTATAATAATTGGAAACGAGCCAGGCACACTCAGAAGGAGTTTTATGACAGTTATGTTGGCCTTTGGAAGGTGAATTGTTCCTTGGGACCATTGAGATCTGTTCACTGATTACACCTAGATATCTATCTAGTATATCTGAAAAATAGGTGAAATTCAATTGTCTGGCTAAAAGCTTCTTCTTTTCCCCTTAATTATCTGATATTTGAAAAAATATTTTGGAAAAAACACAAATTAAATAGGTAGATTTTCCATAGAGTATATTACCGGAGTCAACTGTTAAATTATTAAAAAAACAAAAAAAAACCAAAAAAAACAAAAAACAAAAAAAAAACCCACAAACATGTTCACAGCTAAGTAAGGATTCTTTTTGTTTTCACATATTGGTAAAATCAGGTCCTCTTACCTTCAAAGATAACACATAATATGTAATACTAGAACAATGAAGCGTCTCAACATTAAGGTACCAAGCATCTAGGAAATTATGAAAAATATTCTTAGCTTATTAAAATTTGGAAAAGTGCCAGTTGTAGCTTAGCTTTGATGAAGCTCACACGAGAAATATAGGACAACTGCATAAAAATTCAAGCATGCTTGTCAACTTTTCACAGGCTGAAACTGCTCACATCCTTGGTTGTAACTCAGATGCCTTTATACTATGGACATTTGGCAGAAAAAAAAAAGATAATCCAATACTCTCATGTAAATATTTGTATATTAAATTTTCTAAATGACATTTTTATTATTGTGTTCTGCCTTTGTGAACAGAACTGTCCAGTGAATCCTTTTTCTTTTAGATGAAAGGAAAGGAAAAAAAAAACACAACACAACAAATTATTGTCTCCATAGGAAATTGCTATTGTATAAGAAATGTCTTGAAAGATTTTGGATTCATTTGTTTCTGTATGGTTTGCTAAGTGCTCACAGGAATAGGACTATATAATTAAGGTTGCCATTTTTAACTTTTGGTAGCAAACAAAATAATAATAGAATCTCTTAGAAGGATCACAAAATACATACCAAATTCAGTTCTTTCAATTGTGAAGAAAGAACAACCTGTATTTGGACACCAAAGTTTTCTGTAGTTTTACATCAAATGTGTATGTGTGGGGAAAAGGGTGCAAAAAGGGGACCTCAAGAAGCTTTATTGTTACTTCAGGTATATCACAAGATTTAAATATAATAGCTCAACAGGTCAGAGCTAAGTTTTTATTTACTAGATATATAAAAATAATATCTCATTAAAACATCCAATAATGTACCTTTTAGGCCCAAGTATCCATTCACATTGTCACCTGGAAGACTGGCAGCTAGGAAGCTAAGACTTACTTATATTTCCCAGTGAATAGCATATTCATTATCTGAAATATTTTCAAACCATGATTTGCTATGGACACTGGGAGCTATATTTCAGGGCAGTCTTTTGCCCTTCAAAGGATGAACTCGTGCCAGCTCTTTTTAGCACTTACTTTGTAAAGTCTATCCTTTTTTTCTTTCTTAGCTTAAATCCTAGCCTCGTGATTGCCAGCAAAGACTAAAACGTGTCCATAGTGGTTTAACACTTAAATCTGTATTGACAACTTAGGCACTCACTGTGGCTTCAGGTTTCCTTTTTCCCTTCAAATGTAAACTTAGATCCTCACCCTCTCCCATAATTTGTTTCTTGCAGCAAGCATCAAGTAGGTTTTACAGTTGCTGCAAATACAAAATATTATCCACTAAACCATAATGATAGCTCATCTGTAGGACGTAAACACTTCCAACTAAATGACTAATTCAGACTCAAGATCTTTCCTTGCTCATCCAATAAATGATTTACACAGGGTTTACACAGTAGCCTATGGCTTTATTGGCACTGCTGAAATAAAACTCTTCTAGAAGTTGTTATACTGGCATTTAAACACTGCAAAGAGCAACCAGCTGATTGAAAAATGCATAAACCTGAGAGCAGTTTTTCTTTAGTCTTTTGTTTACTCAGTAATTCTTATTTTAGAATAGTTTCTAATAGGATGAACATTTTTCTTGAAATTAGAATGGTAGCAGGTGATTTCCTTTCAGGCTTGTTGAGTTTCACTGCATAGAGACATATGGTTAAGAGCAAACTGGGACATCTAAACTTGAGCAAGAAAAACATTTTATATAAAAAAAATCTATTGATTCCACCAAATGTAAAAATAATTTTAGTGTATACTAAAAATAAAATGAAAAAATGTAAATGTTGATTTTACTCTCTTAAATTCTACAAAGACAGACCTATATGCATTTAATCTTGTGTAGGTAGCACAAAAAAGCTAAACATGAGCTTTAAAAGGAAAGATAAGTCTTTCACAGTTAGTAAATCCCTTAAAGCATTTTAGGGCCATCCAGGTATTTGTATTGCAAAAAGCCTTTAATATCACAAGACAAGAAAATGCTCTTTTGAAATACATTAAAAGCTATTATAAGAATAGAACATGCATACAGGAAACTCTAGCTTGAAAAATATAAAATAGGTCAAAAATATATATTATGGGGTAAATTGTATCTGTTTAATCCTAAAGAGCAAGCTTCCTACATCATTTTTCAAAAACAGTTTAGGCAAAATTATGTTATGCCATCCTAGAATTCTGTTGTATGTTTGAGTTCAGAAAATATTTCATCATAGTATTATGAGACTAAATTCACTGGTGATTTATCCATAAGGTAAAACCTACACTTACATTGTGCAATGTGGCATCCAGTGCTAGTGAACAAAATAGTAGCAATGAGAAGAAAACAGAGGAGTATAATGCCAATTGTTCCATTTCAAACCTCATTGTGTCTGTCGCATTCACTAAAGTCAACAGCAACACTCAGATGTTCATTTGTAACTCATAATATTTTGGAATTTGACTGCTATCTTGATGGTGCTTTGATTCTGCCATCAGCAAAATTAAGCTTGTGAAGTTTAATGTTGTCATGATAAATATTTCTGTTCATCTGCTCCAGTCCTGAAGGTCACATTTCCATCTGCCTCCTTCTATAGGCAACAGGAAAAAAAAAAACAACCCACAACTTTTTTCTGCAAATGATCAAGAAGTAATGCATTTTCATTTTGTATCCTGGAATTCTGCATCTTCATAACTTTTTATAAAGAGTCTTCAAATCCTTTATTAGCTTAAAAAGATTCAGACTCCTCCCCCATTATTTAATTTCCAGCCAAGCATATTATCACTGGTGGTGCTGCTACTTAAAGCCTCCTCTCTAGCTTAGAACAAATCTTGTTGAGACTATGGATATATTTCAGCTTTGGGTCATCTGATAAACTAATTGCACTCAGTAATTTTTCACCTGGTACTATTTCTGGCTAACTGATAATCTGAATCATCTTGTTCACAGATATTCAAACCACACTATTGAACTCAGAGAGGTTATAGATCCTAAAAAGCAAGATCAAATTAACCCTCTTCTTGTAGCTCTGGCATCTGTTTCACTCCAAAATAAGCATGACTGATTTTTAATAGCTGAAGATTTCTCCTATAGCATCTGTTAAAAGCTGTGCATAAATTGAGACTCCTTACAGTCTACTCTTTTTTATTACTATGAAATAATCACATTTTATGGATTAATTCAAGTCTCAGATACGAACTGATTACTGGAATTGCATCTCCCAGCATTCACACCCCAAAGCCCAAAATCCCAGACTCACAGAAATTTTTTTCACTTTGCTATTTGATCTTTTAGGTCTTAGATTTTCTAGTCTGCAAAGAAGAAAATCTTTTCAAATTGATGACCAGTTATTTCCAATTAACAATACGAGTAACTGCAAGATAGGTAATAGAGTGCAAGTTATTTATGCTTTTACAGTAAGCTCAATCTAGATAAGATGGAGAAACAATCCTCAGAAGACAGATTTCAGAGGTTAGGTGTGACATATCCACTAGGCTACCAATCGGAGCTCCTTTGTCTAAGCTCTGATTTTGACCCCATTTCTTTGCTGAACTGTGGTATATGGAACACCACAGGCCTGTGAGCAACATACATCAAGCAAGAAACAAATCCATTATTTGCAGTGCCAGAATATTTAACAAAAGAAAAGGTAAAAGTATAACTTGTTCTCCATCTTCAGCTGGGGCCTTTGCTATCTTTTTTCTATACTAATGATTCCTTAAGGTTTAGATATTTTGGGGGGAGGGGAAAAAAAGTAAACCCACACCTGTTTCCCATAGAAACAGAATATTCCTACTTCCAAAGGATTCATGAAAATTAACAAAGGAAATTAAAAAAACAAATATATCCTAAGACAGAGGTCCTACAAATAGTTTCACATTTCTCTTTTGTAGTAAATTCTGTTAGATCTTTCATATTTAATTTAGTAGTATAGATTTTTGTTTAATCCTCTACAGATAGAATTCTTACTGTGCACTTGAAATGCTTCCTCACTGTGTTTAAGGCAATGTTCTCTTCTGTCTCTGATTCTACAAAAGAGTTTGAATTTTTAAAAATATTTGTTTGTCTCTTCCATCACTATCCACTTTAATTGTTACTTCAATTGATTTCCTTCCTGATAATTTATCTGGATTTTTGCAGCAGGGAATTTATTATTTTAAATTTAAATTATTTGCTGTGGCTGGAGTAGGATGTCAACCACTTCCACACTTAGTGGCTGAGACTCTGCATCCATTGAACTCTCAGACCTCTGTAACTGCAACAATAATTAATACATCTCAAGTCAATTTACATGACCTATCATTCTTTATTTTTTCTTGCTCAGATATATAAACTAAAACATTCTAGATGAAAATAAGACAATGTGTAAAGACTTAAGAGTTCGGATGGGGGGAGAAAGGAACTCGAAAATATGTGTGTAAAAGCAGCAAAATTACTCAGACAAAAGAAAGCAAAAGAAAGCCTTCAAGAGAACATGAAAGTTTAAATGCTTCCTACACATCAATCAGTGTAGATGTGTCTGATCCATCACTGAAAGACTGCTGGCAAATATTTCAAAGACTGCTGGCAGACTGAAGCCCATCCTTAGGCTCAGCTTTAGTGAGCCTGGTATTATCCCCTTCCCCCTTGGAGCCTAATTTAAAGTCCTTTCAGTAAGCCCCCCCAGCTCATGTGTGAGGATCCTTTTACCTCTTTGAGACATCTTTGTTCATAAAGGTAAGAGGCTCTGCAATTTTCTATGCCTACATCTGAAATAGGTGCTGATGTCATAGCTTACTGCTAACCAAAAGGACATTGTACTCCCTCTCTTTAGCCACATACGCTGCTCTGGTGCTCATCCAGC
The DNA here is from genome assembly GCF_020740795.1 of Apus apus. Classification (NCBI taxonomy): domain Eukaryota; kingdom Metazoa; phylum Chordata; class Aves; order Apodiformes; family Apodidae; genus Apus; species Apus apus. The sequence goes on along the minus strand of NC_067285.1, from coordinate 92,427,111 downwards.
CCCAAGTTGATCCTATGTTCTTACCTACTAAAGTATCTAGGTGCCTGAAAGCTGCAGCAGGTACAAAGAAATAGATGCAGGCAGCTGACAGTGGGACAAGAGGAGACTGGTGTGAGCTTGCAGTTTTGGTGTCAGTGAACTCTTAGACCAGCTTGGCCAATCTTAACTACTGACAGCAATAAAACAAGTTTCTTTTTAACGTTCTTCCTAGCTCTTGTATCTTAAGTCTGTGCCCATTGTGTCTCATCTTGGGCATCTTTCTGCTAGCTATTTACACTTACTGATAAGATCCAGTTTGTTGATTACCAGGCTTGCCTTGCCCGCATCATCCTGCACACTTTTCTTGCCAACCAGTCCACCTCTGTTTCATTTTACTCTTAAATTTTAATTAAAAATCATTACTTCATTTTAATCTGGAAAAAAACCAAAACATAACAGCTTTGTATTTTTACTTCTTAAATACTCATTCATAATGGGTGTCAGTAAAAGGCTGGTGCCTTTTGGGACTAAAACAGCACTGGTGTCAAAGGCACAAGGCATTGGAGCTTGAAAGAAATGCCTTAAGAGTCTGAATAAAACACATTCTCTTTTGCATGCTTGATTTGACACCTCCTTTGCAAGTTATTCTCCTACATATTCTCATTATAGATAGCTGCTTATCAAAACTTCCTATACCTTTGTTTTGTCCTATGACTACTCTTCCAGTATGAAGTATTTTATTTTCATGACAAATGAATTTGATCAGATGAGGTTTTTTGTTTAATCACTTTTTTCTGAACTATGTATGTGACTGCATGTGTACTTCATGAGATGTTCTCTCTGTACAAAAGGGCATATGCTTATTTTTCTACTACACATTGCAAATGGACTGAAGATAGACAGACAAACAGAAAAATACACACATTGGTGATTGTATGAATGCTGATGATATTTTACACCATTCTGTAACAGAACAGAAAATGAAAAGGTGTTCACAATAAGTGTGAAAACCTGTCAAAGAGACAATTTTAGACTGAGATCAACTGGGACAGTTGCCAGACATGAAAATACAATTATAAATTACACAGGAGTATGAGGTTTTAAACTGCCTGGATTTCATACTCGAAAGAGATTAGTCCCCTACACAAATTCAGCTTCTCCTATGTGTATTTACAATGGAAAATTGAAATTTTTGCACTGGTGCATCTGCATCAGCAACTACAGGGGAAAAAAAAAAGAGTTGTAATAACAGCATTTAGACAGTTTAACCACATAGCTACTGAGCAACTGTTTTTGTTTACTGTGCATCTTCATTGCTCTCCACTAGCACGTCTCCCTCCTTATAAATATGTGTTGCAAAACCTGGCCCAGGGCAATTATTAGAATATACATGTGTATACAAACATCCAACCTTTATGCCTTTTATTATTTGGTCTTTTGGAACATGTATTAATAAGACTTAATAAATATTTATTTAGTCAGATATGAACATGTATTAACAATCTGGTGGTTTTATACTTAAAAAATGAACAGATTTAGTTTGTTCTGCATTATGGTACTGGAATGGATTGCATTTGAAAAACAATTACTCTGCCTGGACTGCGGTAGAACTGGTTGGAGTTTAGAGATTACTCAGTCAAAACATTTGATTTAAAGTTTACATATAAATTTATTAATGTATTTTTGTGCATAGTTTCACATACACATTTTGACTTTCAAATACAAAATTTGGATTACTTTGAAACCCCAAATGCAAGCTGATGAATGCTTAGTTATTTGTTATACTCCAGTCAGTATTCCAAGACAGAAAGACTGAAATATGTGAATATACTTTTCAGTTCCTTTATGTGTGTGTGAGAAATCTTTCATGAAATTCCTATGGAACGCCGTATTCTTACCTTGTTATCCTTGTGAAAGTGTACACAATATGGTCTCATAGCTGAGGGGGAATCATTGTCTGCAAATGACATATTTTGGTTTCTATTACAGGTCGTCTTCCCTGCCTCAGTTCCAGCCTTTATTATGATTGTGAGAGTTGTGAGGCTTTTTTCTTGTTTTGTTGTTTTTGTTTTTTTCACCAGGTTGGAGCGTACAGATCTATTGCTTTCACTGCATTCAATAAGCAGCCACAGTGATTTTTATTCCTTACTCGTTACAGTCTTCTTCAAGAGTAGCAGTTTCACCTGTGACACAGACCTATAAAGCAACTGCAGTTACTGTTCTGCACAAAATTTTTGCTTCACCTAAGTGAGTAAAGAGAAAGAAAAGCAGTATCTAAAAAAATGGATATCCTTTGAAAAATGCCTTTTAAAGTGGCATTAAAAGTTTTGGAGAAGGACTCTATTGCCAGAACAAGGTTAGGAATTTGAAGGAAAGGGAATGCTGGGAGCTATCACATATGATTGTCCTGATGGGCCCAAGAGAACCAAATACTGTGAATCAAGTATTTTTATTAGAGGATTGAATTTATACCAACTGATTTCTGTGAGAACACAGAAAAAAAATCTGCTTTATTCCAATTTGATTCTCCCACAACAGGCTAAGGGTGCAACTACATTTATGTTTTATTTTGCATCAGCATCTTATTTTTTACTGTACCTGCAATTAATTTAATTTATGGAATGGTCTGGAGAAAATAAATGCTTTTCTTTCACATGAAACTGGATGGCAAGATATGATCCAGGAGCTTTCCTACTGCATTCCAACCATTCAGTCCATAAGATCAAACTAAAGCTAGTCAAAAATAAACCCTTTTGTCTGAATATGAAGCCCTCAGCACCAACTGTTTCACTCAGCAAATCTTCTCTTGAAGGCAGAATTACTACTAATGCGGACATAACAAAGGTAAGAAAGGTCAGCTCAACTTAGCAACAAATTCACCAAAAAGCTTTGTTAGTCATGCATACTTTTGGAAAAAAAACAATTCCAAATCTCCTGGCATTTTAAATTTTTTATTGAATCTGAAATTGGCAGTTAGCATTCTAGTCTACAAATTTGGAAACTGGAGCACAGAAAGTTAACTGCCTCATTAACAACATACAGGCATTTTTGTGGATGAGTTGAGAATCCAACACCCACTTGTATAGACAAGGAAAAACTTGTAGGTGGTTTTCCCACAACATTAGAGAACCGAATCTCTGATATGCAAAACATACTGTCTTGGATTAGTAAGGCAAAAACATTTTTTCTCCACATACAAAAGGCAGAAAGATGTAATGGATGTTCTGCCCCAGATCTCCAAAAATTAGAAAAGACCACTAGCTATCATGACATAGTCATATTTTAGTACTCTAAGAAGAGAGGAAGACACAAGTAGAGATCCTACTTTTGCAGCCCCAGATATTTATGGCTTCATTTTGAAGGAGTCTGATTCAAAATGGTTCAATATAGATCATGGAATCACAGAATGATGTAATTGCATATAATGAGACATGATGGGACAACTCCCATGACTGGCATGTTTCCATGAACGGCTGTGTACTCTTTAGGAAAGATAGACCAACAAGGTGAGGCGGTGGTGTTGCTCTTTATGTGTGAGAGAAACTGGAATGCATTCAGCTCTACCCAGGGCAGGAGAAAGAATGTGTTGAAAGCTTGTGGGTAAGAATAAGAGACACACAAATGTGGGTGAAACTGTTGTAGGTTTCTACTATAGACCACCAACCAGGAAGAAGATGTTGATGAGGTCTTTTATAGCCAGCTGGAAGTAGCCTCTAGATCACACGCCTTAGTGCTCATGGGTGACTTCAAACACTGAAATTTGTTGGAATACTCAGTCTGGAAGGCTCTTGCAGTGCCACAATAACTTCCTGATGAAGGTGGCAGAAGAACCAATGAGGAGAGGTACACTGCTGGACCTTGTGTTAACAAAAAAAGAAGGTCTGGTTGGGGACTTTAAGGCTGGGGACAGCCTTGGCAACAGTGATCATGACATGGTATAGTTTAGTATTTTGCAAGGAAGAAGCAGGGAAGTAAGTAGGATCACAACCCTGAACTTCTGTAGGGCTAACTTTGTATTCTTCAAACATCTACTTGCAGGAATTCTGTGGGCTAAGACACTGGAAGGAAAGGGAGCCCAAGAGAGTTGGTTAATTTTCAAATGTCACTTCCTCCAAGCTCAAGATAGGTGCATTCCTTTGAGTATAAAATCAGGTAGAGGAGGGAGACCTGCATGGATGAGCAAGGCACTCCTGAAGAAAGTCTTGTGGAAGAAAGAAGTTCACAGTTTGTGGAAGAAGGGACTTGTCACTTGGGAGAACTACAGGAAGGTTGTCAGGGTATGTACAAAGGCAAAAAGGAAGGGCAAAGCCCTCTTAGAAATAAACCTGGCTAAGGAAGTAAAAGAGAACAAGATGGGATTCTTCAAATACATCAGTGGTAAAAGGAAGAATAGGGAAATGTGGACCCACTGCTGAATGAGGTGGGAGCCCTGGTAACAGAGGACGTAGAATTACTGGATACCTTCTTTGCTTCAGTCTTTACTCCTAAGACCAGCCCCGGTGAATCTCAGCCCCTGGATGTAAGAGATAAGGCCTGGAGGAAGGAAGACTCTTCACTGGTCAATGAGTGGGTTAGAGATCAGTTGCGTAAACTGAATATACACAAATCCATGGGCCCCGATGGGATGCACCCATGAGTTCTGAGAGAGCTGGCTGATGTTGCTCTGCCACTCTCCATCATTTCTGAAAGATCATGGCAAACAGGAGAGGTGTCAGAGAACTGGAGGAGAGCTAATGTCACTCCAGTCTTCAAAAAGGGCAAAAAGGATGACCCAGGAAATGACAGAGCAGTCAGCTTCACCTCAATCCCTGGAAAAATAATGGAGGTTATTTCCAAGCACATGGAAGATAAGAAGGTTATCAGGAGTAGCCAGCACGGATTTACCAAGGGGAAGCCGTGTTTGACTAATCTGATAGCCTTCTACGATGTTGTGACTGGATGGGTAGATGCAGGGAGAGCAGTGGATGTTGTCTTCCTTGACCTTAGCAAAGCTTTTGACACTATCTCCCACTTGTGGATAAGCTCAGGAAGTGTGAGTTAGAAGAGTGGACAGTGAGATGGATCGAGAACTGGCTAAACAATAGAGCCCAAAGAATAGTGATCAACAGCGCAGAGTCCAGTTGGAGACCTGTGACTAGTGGTGTGTCCCAGGGGTCAACACTGGGCCCAGTCTTATTCAACATCCTCATCAACTACCTGGATGAGGGGATGGAGCGTCTTTGCAGCAAGTTTGCTGATGATACAAGCTGGGAGGACTGGCTGGTTCACTGGAAGGCTGTGTGGCCATTCAGCAAGATTGAACCGACTGGAGAGCTGGGTAGAGAGGAGACTAATGAGGTGCAACAAGAATAAGTGTAGAGTTTTACACCTGGGGAAGAACAACAACATGCACCAGTACAGGTTAGGACCTGACCTGCTAGGAAGCAGCTTCATGGAGAAGGACCTTGGAGTTCTGGTGGACAAGTTATCTAGGAGACAGCAATGTGCCCTTGTGGCCAAGAAGGCCAATGGTATCTTGAAGGGCATTAAGAAGAGTGTGTCCTGCAGATTGAGGGAGGTTCTCCTCCCCCTCTACTCAGCCCTAGGGAGACCCCACCTGGAGTACTGTGTCCAGTTCTGGGCTCCCCAGTTCAAGAGCGACAGGGATTTACTTGAGGGATTCCAATGAAGGGCTATGAGGATGATTAAGGGACTGGAAGACCTGCCTTATGAGGAAAGGCTGAGAGACCTAGGGCAGTTTAATCTAGAGAAGAGAAGATTGAGAAGGGATCTAATTAACATATGAAAATATCTGAAGAGTGGGTGTCAAGAAGGAGGGGCCAATCTCTTTTCAGTCACGCCCTGTGATAGGATGAGGGGCAATGGATGCAGACTAGAGCACAGGAAGTTCCAACTAAACATGAGGAAGAACTTATTTATTGTAAGGGTTTGACTGTACTTACACTTAGTTTTTTGATTGGAAAGAAAGAACTCTTAAAATTCAACGTGGAAAACGAAAAATGTGTCTTAGGTGTCAAACTACACAAGAAAACTGATAGAAAATTATTTACCAACAGATAAATTACCCTTTTTTTGAAGTCAGTTGCCAGAGATACCGGTAAAAATTCTGTGGTTAAACACTTAGTTTCAAATACAAGTTATTCGCCAGAGATTATGTTCTCTTCAGGCATCTGCAGGAATTATTTATTGTAGCATTTGAATTCTGACAAACTGTGAGGCAATGCAATCTCAGTATCAGAGGCAGAGTATCAGAGACAAGATACTATCCACCAGCAGTTCATCAGCAGTACCACATGAAAACAAACCTACTAACTCTATCTGAGTCAATGGACATGCAGAAAAAGAGGACAGGAAGAAGCAACCATTTTGGAGTAAGCCTTTACAGACAGTAGAATTGGCAAGAAAATTATTTATCACCACAAAAACATGACTGTGGATGAAATAGCAAGAGGTTCTTAGTTCACTGTTTTACGCATTTCTGTATATGTCTGCCTGATGCGGAAATGTTGAAAGCTATAAGCCTTACAACAATAGTAAGCCTCCAAAGAGATTGTCAAAGTATTCTTACAAAGAAAGAATGTATTACAATTCATCTAATACCGCAATACTTTGCGTTCAGGAAATATTGTCTTCATGCTTTGTTGCAGTCATTTCCGGAGGAGAAATAAACAGATGATCCTTTGTACCCACTGAGAAATCTGTGTAAAGTGAACTGGTTTAAAAGGATTTCAAGAAGACATTTATTTCTAAGTCAGTCTATATGTATAGCATAAGTATTAGCTCCAGACCAGAAAATATTCTGGTCTTCTTTTCAAAATAAGTTTAGAACAGATTTCCCCTCACTCCTCGCTTCCTCTGACAACTCTAAACCTTTAGCCCACCAGGGCAGATGACAAAGTCTTTTACTTCCTAATCTATGGTTATAGCTTAAGTTGTCAACATTCAAACAGATAAATGAAGTATATTAATCCAGGAGTAGCAGTAATATCCACTAGTACCTGATGAATGCCTCTAGTGTACTAACTACTACTAACCTGCCTATCTGCTTTCCAATTTAATGCAAGGTTAATAGGTTGCTTAATGAGTACAAGGAGTCAGCACAATCAGTTACAGCTGAGTCATCTAAGTGGAGGAGGGAGAGAAAAGTGATTTGTGAGTTTTTCAACCAGCCTTCGTTTGCTAAAAATAAAAGTTACTGTCTTTTGCTACTCAGTCAACACTTTACTGAGAATTTTATATAAAGGTGATTTTCCAATTTAAGGAAAGTGCTTTTTTAGTGCTTTTATAGAAATTTGAAAGTGTGTGTAGAGATGGACAAGTCCTGGCAGACTGAAAAGTCTTTGTTACCCTGTAAATGAGTTTGGTAGGAACTAGGAGACAATTCACAGCAAAAACAGCTAGTAACAGTCTGAGAACAAAAGCAACTAGATTAAATAGCCCTTGGACTTGTTTGTTCATGGACATTTATGTTGTTGTAGGACCAATTGTCAGGACCCACCTAAATTTGGATGCATTGGTGGTTTTCAGGGCTTATATTAAGAGACACTCAAGCCTAGGCTTCAGTTAAAAGATGTGAAACGCAACAGCTTAAGGCTTGAGCACAGGCTCAGTCAGAGGTTCAACATGCAACTATAAACCTTGCTTCACTTCACTAAATTTAGTCAATTCAAGATCTCCTGTTTAAATTGTTGATTTTACTTGCTTCATTTAGTTTCCTGGTCTCTGCTCCTAGCTCATATATTCTAAAATATCTTTTATTTCTGATGTTTTCAAGCAGTGTTGGATATTTCTTACTAGTTACCACTTCAACAGCCAAATACTACTGAAATACATTTTAGCACACAGATCAAATCCCAGTATGTACTGCTTTAAGTTAACATTCAGCCATTACCAGAGAGGAGAAATACAAGTATGCAGAAAGTTTTTTCTCCTTCTAAATCCTGACCTTTCATTTTTTTGTTCTCCCTCAGCACCTAACAAGTAAGTACAATGCAAAATGCAGCTGCAGTCACTAACTTTCCAAAAGACCTCATCCTAGCCAGAAAGTGTTGGTCTTAGATTCCCTTACAGCCTGAGAAAATTAACCCCTGTCCATTACCAAGGAGTTATCTTACCCTCAGAGCTGCATTCTAAGCAGTGTCATCCAAGAGGAAAGAAAGGGAAATATTGGAACTAAGTCAACCTCCTGTCTGACAAGTGTTTTACCCACAAAATATAAGCACAACCACTAATTTTTCACCATATTTTAAAATAAAACAGTATGCTCTGTTCACCTGTTTATAAGAATGTATGCAGATGATGACTCTAAGGAGTGATTTTGGAATCTCAAAGGTGTGGAGGTGCTTTCTCAAAAGCCCTCTGCTCTGCAGAGTATGGTAGGGTTTCAAATGCACTTTTCTGTGCACTAGCTATAAGTAACTTGGCATATAGGTCTTCTCTTCTGCCCAGAGCCCACCCTTGGGTACCTAACTCACCACATTTGAGAGCTTCATCAGTTAACAGAAGGAAAAAATAATTCTAGAGGTCAAAAGCCTGAAAGGCATAGCTTGAAATGTATAAATTATAGCTAAGGCTTTCCTTCAGGATTTTTGGGAATCAGACCAGTTACATTTTCAGCTCTCCTTTATGTGTTGAAATTATTACAAAAGGGTTCCAAATAGCAAATACCCATGGGGAATTTACTCTTTTCTGGTATAATACAGAAAAATTGACATTATGGCTTCACATGTAAAGAACAAACTTGTTTCACTTACAATTGGTGTCAGAGATGAAATAAAAATTACTCAAGGCAATGAGGTACTGCAATTTACTGACTCATTGCCTCCACTAGCATGCAGAAACCATGTCAGTCTTTTCACAAAATACAACATTTTTGTTCTGTATTAAAGGATTGTTGATATTTATGTCTATTCAAGAATTTACAGATTTATTTGAACATGCTGTATTATAAGATCTGCTAGCATGATGTTTGGATATAAAATTTTCATGAGTCACTTAATCTTTCAGAAATCATTGCAATAGGAAACCTGACTGGATATAAGACCTTCAACACTAGTGTTTCCCAAGAGTCACAGGATATAAGACCTTCAACAGCAAAAGATGACATTCAGAAGTAAAGAGACTAAGTTCTGTGAATCTGTTAATACGATTTTCATCATTAGAATGAAGGTAAACTGGACATATTTTCTAGTACACTCACATTGGTATAATGAAGCTAATTACAAAAGGATGTTAGGGGAAAAAAAGTTATTTTTTTATCCTATCCTGGCTTGAGCCGCGATAGAACCAATTTTCTTTTAGTAATTTTTTTTTTTAGTTAAGTCTTTTCTAAGTAGCTGCAGTTGCTGAAATTAACAGCATGTTTTCCAGTCAGTGTCTGTTTCTAGGACTGATAGTGCTCAATGTTTATAGTTACTGCTGGAGAATGGTGTGCAGAACCAAGATTACTGCTTGGTTCTGCAAAACATCATATGCTCTGGAAACAAAGTAAAGGAGTCACACCTGCGACCCTCGTGTAGGCAGAAGGGGACCGACTGGTGACCAAAATTGACCAGTGTATTCCATCCCATACACGTCATGCTCTGTATGAATTTGAGGGATCACGAGGGTCAAGCTGTCTTCATCCATGGCTGGCATCCTGAGAGAACTTCATCCATTTAACTGGCTTTGGTCTCAATCAGTGTATTCCTGAATCCAGCTCCCATCTGCCACTGACTCCACCCAGTCTGGAACTTTCTCAGGGCCTGCCCTGCAACCTCCAAGGTGATGTGAGTGCTACTGGGGGGAGGGCAACAGTGGTTTGGTATATAATTGTATATATTGGCATATATTTAATTATTTTATTTTTCATAATTTATGGTATCATTAAAGCTGTGCAGTTTAGTTTCCAACCCTTAAGTGTCTCTCCCTTATCCTCTTTCCTTTCCCTTTCTGGAAAGGGAGAAGGGTTAACAGAGAGCATCTGTAATTTGTTTAACTGCCAGCCCAGCATTAAACTGTGACAATGGCGGAACAAAGAGCAATAAAATCTCAGCAGCAGCACTAAGTACAGTACAGCACAGATGTTAGAACCATGTATTTTGTACAGCTAGTAACTTCACTTTGCAGTTTTAAAACTTAATTAATTCACCAATTTAGTTTAGAACTTGCTTTTTAGATAGTCAAACACATTTAATGAATGAAGTGAACTCTCTGAAGCACATCTGGTTTCCACTAACATCAGGTTTGCTTGATTTCATTTGAACTTTTAAAAATTCCTTTAAGGCAACAACTTAGGTCACTAACTGTTTAAAATAAAAAGTATGGCATAAGGCTACTCTATTTATATTGTCTACTGTGCCAAACCAATACTGCTTTACACTTCTCGTCTTCAAACAGTAATATCCAACATATTAAAATACTCCATTAGATAAATATACATATGCTAAAAAAACAACCTTTTCATTAAATCTTATTTAAAATATCAAGTTATACAAAATAAGTCAGCCACAAACAGCTTAAATGTAGATTTGTCGCTGCCTGAAAACATTGATTTGTGAATACTTATCAGGCTTCTTATTTTGGGGGCTCCAGAATTAGACACAGCACTCCAGGTGGGGTCTCATGAGAGCCTAGTGGAGGGGGAGAATCACCTCCCGTGACCTGCTGGCTTCTTCTTTTAATGCAGCCCAGGACATGGTTGGCTTTCTGGGCTGCAAGCTCACATTGCCAGCTCCTGTGGAGCTTCTTGTCCACCATCACCCCTAAGTTCTTCTCCTCAGGACTGTTTTCAATCCATTCCCCACCCAGCCTGTATTTGTGCTTGGGATTGCCCTGACCCTGGTGCAGGACCTTGGACTTGGCCTTGTTGAACTTCATGCAGTGTGCACGAGCCCACTCCTCAAGCCTGTCAAGGTCCCTCTGGATGGCATCTCTTCCCTCCAGCATGTTGACCTCACCATACAGTTTGGTGTCAGCAAACTTGCTGAGGGTGCATTCAATACCATGTCGCTGACAAAGATGTTAATAGCACCGGTCCAAGTACCGACCCTTGGGGAACACCAGTCATCGCAGGTCTCCATCTGGACATCAAGCCAATGATCACCACTCTCTGAGTGCAGCCATCCAGTCAGTTTCTTACCCAACGAGTGGTCCATTCATCAAATCCTTATTGTACCATTTTTGATACCAAGATGTTGTGTGGGACTGTTCCAGTTTAAATACCAGGATAACATTCAGGATAGTGTTGAAGGCTTTGTACAGGTCAGGTAGATGATGTTGGTTGCTCTTCCTTTGTCCTCCGATGCCATGACTCCATTGTAGAAGGCCACCAAATTAGTCAGCCATGTCGGCTGTCACCAATCACCCCTTTGCTTTCCATGTGCCTTAGCAGAGACTTCGGGAAGATCTGTTCCATGATCTTGCTGGGCAAAGACGTGAGAGGACTGAACACAATTCAGGTTGTTTTGGTATTTAACACTTTATTTTTTCGCAAAATAATTCCAAGAAAACACCCTAAGAGGTACTCTTCAGGACTGAAATCCAGCTTTTCTGTATTCAGTGACCTAAACAAAATACCCAAGCAAAAAAACTAATTTTGATTTTTTTTTTCTTTTTATATTAAATGTCCCCAGGAGTCCAAAGTTTTACTTCTGCACCTCCCCAGGTCCACCTCTCTTATCACAGGCATCTATATGCACAGAACTCTTTTAGGCCAATCATACAAAAATAGCACCAGGTATTTTCTTATAATTAAATGGTGATAGTGCAGCTCCCTTTATAAGATAGCTACTTGGTAAGATTTTAATAAGCCAAATACAATTTCCTTTATGCCTAGAGGTATACCAACCCACAACTCTCATGTCTTAAAAAAGTGTAAGGGTAATGGTTTAGCACTTCTCTGTACTTGACAGAAAAGGCACTGAAAAAATCTGACAATTGATTTTTGGTGCTAAATAACAGTCCTGTTTTAATAGTTCAAGTGAGCTCATTTTAACCTGCTTTTATGACTTTGGTTTTAGATTGACATGTCTAGAGAAATAATTGTGCATTCAAGTTTTAAAGTTTAGTTGGCATAGGCATTTCATCCACATTTCCTGGAGGACACCTTTTTGAATGAGTGTACAGCATCTCATCACTATAGAATACCTCCTAGCAGAAGTGCCTGGAAGTGTCTCCAAAAGATATATTTCATCCTCAAAACCATTATTTACACAGAAATCATGTGAACAATATTGTATTCATAGTAGCTCAGCTAATGATTTTTAAAGAAGGAGAAAGTTCAAAATAGTTATAACCTGAAGCAATACCTTACCATTGTTCAATTTTGCTTAACAACAATAATAAAAGACATTTTTCCTATTGAAAAAATGGAATTATTCAGTACTTTGTACAGGATTTTCTACAAAGATATAGACTTCTAAACTCAAACATCTGAAACATTCCTGAGTTAAAAACATAATAATGAAGTCTTCCAGTGTATTAATAGAAAGAGTGAAATATTTCTGAATCACCTTCATATGGTGATCCAGAATTTATGGAACCTAAAGTGTTAGTGTGCTTAACTTTGACATCCTAATTTAGTGCCTAATAATAAGTGGTGTGAGTTTAGCCACTGATTCCTTGAGTGCACTCCGTAACCCCAAGCGCCCTATCTTTAAAATACGCCATAGGTTAGCTCAGGCAGACAATTATGATGCTGAGGGTGACTTAAACATTGCCATTTTCTGGGCATTGCTTAGTTATGTCTATCTCCATGCAGGTCTTATAGCCTTTTTTCCAAGCAACGGTCAGATTTTTCAGAATATGGCCTCTAGCAGAAATCAATGTCTGTGTGGCTAGAGCATTCACCTAACACAAAGTTTGTCCAACTTCAACTCCTTACAAGAAATTGCTGCAGAGAATGAAACATATTTCCAGTCTTCCTGTAAGGTATTTTAAGTGTCTTGGTTCAATCTCAACAGCAAAATGCAGATTTGGGGGCTGAAGCAGGAGGCATGTTTAAACACAATCTGCTTAAATAGCAGCTGATGCAAAAAGTAAAATCCAGGCTCTCTGCCCAAGATCAAGGGCAGCTCTTACCTTGGAGTCAACCCAGCAGAACTGTTCAAACCTTGCTGAGATTTTTGTCATTTTATGCTAGTAGTGCCATCAACACCACAGCAAAGGTAACTTGTAATAGGAAAATAAGATTTAGCAGTGGGAGCAATGTGCAGTAAGTTACAATATGTAGTAATTGTTAAACCTGACCAGACTTCCATACCCCTCTTTCCACTAATGCTCACTTTAATACAGTTTTTACTAATATGTTTTGGAGCTCTTGTGAAGAGTAAATCTTTGTGGGAATTTCTCTGGCAATACAGGCTAAACAGCAACAAAAAAAAGACAGAGGGACATGTAGGAATAATTTACAAGGACTTTCAGTTTTCTGGTCTAGTAAGATTACTTTTTGTTTTCTTAGTACTGTCTTAATAGTGAACACTCCAAACTGTTCATGTTTTCTATGATATTTTTCTCCTAAATTCCTAGTGCATTATTGACAGACATGCACAAACACAAGCTTACTGCAAAGTACTCCATGGAGATCCCCAGAAGCTAAGCAGTATTAGAGCTGCAACTGGTTTAATCCTTGGATGGAGCAGGGAATTTGACCAATGGCTCAGCCTTCAGCAGTGGAAGAAAGAAATAATTCCTAACAAAAGATGTAACATAGCCAGAGACAGGACTATGAGAGGACAATGAAGTACACAAGCATGACTATCCTCTGTGAGGAAGTGAGGAACACAAAGGTTGTGCTCTCTAAGTCTTAGCTTAGCAATGAGAGAAGGAAAGCCCAAAGCTGGTAGGGAAATAACAATAAGAGAAGAGCTGTCATAGGAAACTGGGGATTTTTAAATAACTAAGTTGTTGGGTTTTTTTCTGAATGAATCAAAAGGCTGTGACTCCCTATGGCTCAGCCTACCGCTTGGAGCTATGTATATGACCGGGGACTGGAAAGAATTATGTTCAAACAGCCAAGGGCTGATGCTAGAACTCTCCCATGGACAATATTCAGGTCCTGGAGGGAGAGGAATTCCCTGGGGTGTGATAAATTACTTATGGTTGGAGATGGGGTTCAAAGCACAAAGCTACATCTGAAGGGACTCTGGAAAGGAGCTTCCAGAGGGGACAGAAAGTTGCCATGAGAAATGTCCCTGAGGAATTTTTAGCCTTAGGAAAAGCCAAGGTACCTTGCCCAATGTTCAGCATAGCATTTGGTTGAGGGAAAGAAGCAGCCTTGAGCTACATTTATAGGAGGGTTGTAGAGTGTTTTTCAAAGTAAACTACATGTTGATTATCATATTCTTTTTGTAACAATCTTTTCTAGACAAGATAACATATCAAGGACATAGTGATGCTCTGCCACAGATGTCTGAAAATTTTCATGACAGCAGATGATGCACATCCTACTGAGATGAGAGATGAAACTGAGAGGACAGATTTTGCATTTAATAACCTTAGGAGAATGCTATTCTTATTGCATCATATATATAATTGATGCTTCTTTCCTGGTTAAAGTTTTGGACTTTCAAGTCTCTAGCAGATGTTTCTGGGACTTCAAATTCTTCTTCTATAGAAATACAAGAAGACTGGAAATCAAGAAAGCAAAGCAACAAAATAACAACAGTTAAGAGTGGTTTAAAAGAAAGCCATTTTATAGTTGCATCATGACAGGATCCTATAGGCTTGTTCTGCTACCCCTGGCAGTAAGGCTGTTGGGACACATTTAAAGGAAGCAGAAACGACATGGGCTTCCTCCATGGGAGAGTGGGACTGGTCACAACATGGTGAATCTGACTACCACCTGGTTAATCTACAACCATTTCTGAGAAATTAGACTCTTTAGGTAACCACGCATTTTGTCAATGAAAAGACTATTTTATCTAGTTAAATAGTACACTGTCTGGCATTGATTCAATTTAATTTTTTCTTGATTTGTAGTACTGCAGATGAATCACAAAAAATATTTTCTTCCTAGTGATTTTAGATAAAGGCCATAAAAATTACAGCCTTTTTCACTACTATGAACATTTCTTATGTATTTCCTTATTTCAAAGAGCTTTGCTAATGCCATCTGAGTATCACTGGATTTCTAATTAATTTCCTTCTGTTTTTTAAAAGTGATATTTTGCTACATAAAGACAATGATGAATTCTAGACTAGAATTGCTAGGATTTTAGGAAATAACCTGATTGGTAGCAATTTGGCAGTCCCAGTCCCTGAATCAATAGTAAAGTGACTCATGTGTCTCAACATCCTCTTTGAAAAGGCAGTGCAGACTATTAATTTGTTGGTGCTGCAAGTTGTGAGCACTCATGCATATGGAAAGGACATTCAGGCAGATTATATTCCTAGAGAAAACATAACACTTTAGCCTTATTCAGAGCATAAAAATGAGTTTAATTTAGCTCATAAAAACATCTACATATTATTTTAATAGTGAATAAGTCAATAATAGACTAAGAAGGACTACTCTTCATTACTCCTTCTGAACCAGAAATAAAAAATAATACAAAATACATTAAGTTTGTGCATTGTTTTGACTACCAGTTCAACTGAAGAATGAAAATTTATGTGAAAAAAATAAAGCATTTTTCTGTTTCTTACCAGAAATGCCAGCTTAGTGCTAGTATTCAGAAATGGAATGAGAAAACCTTTTGTATTCTGAAAATGGCTACAGCCTAACTTTTCCTACAATTTAAGAAGTAATTACAATTATCTTTTGGATTTTACTTTAACAGTTTTGGGATAAAAATATAACGTCTTATTATATGCATTTCTAACATGCTTTGACTGACTACTACACCAGTTGTGTATCTCCAACTCTGGGAAAAACCAACAGATGTAGGTAAAAAGAATTACATAAAACAAATACATGATTTTTAGCATCTGTTATGCTCATCTACTTATAATGATTTACACATTCATAGAATCATAAAATGGTTAAGGTTGGAAGGGACGTTAAAGATCATCAGGTTCCAACCTCCCTGCTGTGAGCAGTGACACCTCACACTAGACCAGGCTGCACAAGCCTCATCCAACCTGGCCTTGAACACCTCCAGGAAGGGGGCATCAACAACCTCCCTGGGTAACCTACTCCAGTACCTTAGTACCCTCATGGTGAAGAATTCCTTCCTGATGTCTAACCCAAATCTACCCTCTTTCAGTTTAAAACCATTACCACTTCTCCTATCACTGTCCTTTCTGGCAAAAAGCCCCTCCCCAGCTTTCCTATAGGCCACCTGCAGGTACTGCAAGGCCGCTATAAGGTCTCCGTGGAGCCATCTCTTCTCCAGGCTGAACAGTTTCAACTCTCTCAGCCTGTCCTCATAGCAGATTACAGATTTCAGCAGATTTTTAGCAGAATTCAGATGTCAACAACCTTAACAAAAATTATATTAAAAAAAATCTTTAAAAAATGGGGCAGATTTCAAAATTTTACCACTGAAGTCAAAGCAGATTCAGGCAGATACAGGTAGTTCTGCTTTTTTCCATCTGGATTTTGTTTGGGTTTTGAATGTGAAGGTTGGTAGAACTTTGTTACATATTTTCTTGATACTTACACATCTTCCAATTTCATGAACATGCAGAAAATTTTTCTTTACAATAACCTATAGATACTTTTCAAACACAGCCAAAGTGACAGTGCAAGAACAAGTGGGGAAAAAATTGATCTAACTGGAAAAAAAAAAAAAAAAGTACCTGGTAACTCTAGTTGGATGATTAATAGGGCATCACAGAACCTGAACACCAGACACTTATTAATGATGAGAGAAAAAGAAATGCCAAACAGAAAAGTGAAAGGAATACTAACTCTTGAAAGCAGGGCTGTGTCAGGAGACAGAGGGTACATAAGGGAGCCCTGCCAGGAAAGAGGAAGGACATATGGAAGCTGCTGAAGTAGTGGCACATCTGTAATTATAAATGTTAGAGGACATTTGGAGTTCTGGGTATGGAGAGAGAATGTTCACAACAGAAAAAGCTCCTGGGCTAATATAAGACAGGGCAACCCGCGAGCTGTCTATTCAGAGCACTTCTACCCATGAACTATAACAAAAATACATTCAAAGACAGAAATGCCCTTGGGCTGCATCCAGCATCTCTCAATCCGTAAGGACTAAAGCAATCTGCTTAGAGATGCTCTAAGTAGGGCCAAACTTAAGTTAGGAAAAGGCAGAGAAAGCAGAGTCTTCCCTCCTTTTTTTCTGACTGAAAGTGCTTTTTTCTTCACAGTGTTTTCCTGCCTTGTCATTCTTCATCTTAATCACCAATTAGATTGAACGAATAAATTTAACTAAATAATACAAACCTATAAAAACAGAATTTCAAGATTCATCCAGGTAACGACCTGGTTCCTGAAAGCATAGAGTAGAACTGCAAGACTGAGTGAGAGAGAAAAGGTACCTGTATCCAGACAGCCTCTAGGTCATCCACACAGCTCCAAATTCACGGACGGGTGAAACCTGGGCTCAACGCAAGACCTTCTAACATGGTTTTCTAGGCATAGCATGTCTCCAGAGCAGTGCTGAGGCTGAATAAACACATCACTCAAGGCCAGCAACAATCAAGCCCCTACAATTTCTAAATCTACTGTCAGTGCTCAGTATCCTCAAGTCTGATGGCAAAAGTATTATAAAAAGTTATCATAGGCAGGAAGTAACACTCATTGTATGTACATCTTTCATTAAGTTTCAGGGGCTTTTCACATGTTGTATCCCTCCTTGGAGTTGACTTGAACTGTTACTACCACTTGAAAACAGGCTGATACCTACAGAACCAAGACTGGCAGATTCTGCTGGCTCACCTTGTACTAAATCCCATGTTAAGTTTTGGGTTTCAAGCCCCGGTTTCTTTGCTTTTGTCAAAGACTTCTTTTCCTGCCTCACAACTTTGTGATTAATTCAGACCTGAAATTATGCAAGAGATCACTAAGAACTTATGCCACTCCAATTCCAGTTATCTGCCAATGTATTAATAGCTTAGGTAATGTAGTCCCCTAACAGACTGTCTCAGCAACCTGCATTCAGAAATGAGATAATTCTGTACTCAACTGCTTATCAAAGGACAAGGCAGAAGTCTTAGCCAGCTTAGTCATCAGAGGCACCTAAGTCAAGCCACTTCAGACCTCAGTCACCTTAACTGCAATTGTCATTCATTTCAGGCAGTCTCTTCTCTGACAGAAAACAACTACAGAATATCATAGTTCGGAGTGCTGGAATTTAAATTAAAGCACTTTTTGTGTACAGTTTTAGACTTCAGATGGTGTGAACCTTCTGGGTATTTGTAATAATAAAACAATCATTTAATCCTTTATAATCATTGGTGTTCTTTTACCAAAATTATAATGGATAATTGATATTTATTATATATATTACAATTATATGACTCAGTTTCAAGAAAAGAAGCAACAGAGTGATATTATTATTTAGCATTGCTTCAGGAAGTTTTAAGCTAAGCAGGCAAGATATACACAGGTGACAAAAGGCAACACAAGGTTTTTTTCAAATACAGCATATGACAGTGTCCTGGTTTGAGCCAGGATGAAGCCACTTTTCCTGATTTTTTTTTTCCTTCAGTAAGCTCTCTTTTAACTAGTAGTAAGTGTTCCAACTAGGAATGATAACAATGGAATGTTTATGTTATTGCTGGGACTCCAAGGTCACATCTTTACTCTGCTGGCTCAGGCACTACCGGAAGATCTGTGACCCCCCGTAGGAGGCTGAGTTAGACAGCAGAACTGGCCACAGAGATTCCATTCCATATATCTACGTAAACTCATAGGAAGGTCAAAGATCACAGTAGACAACTTCCTTCCTGCTTCTTCTTCCCTTCCAGGGAGGACTCCATTCATCCATCACTGCTGACCCCTAGGCTGTGCATCCTTTGACCCTCATCACTCTCTGCTCTCTCCGGCAGCTCTGGGACTGTTCTGACTGTTTGCAGCTCAGGAGACACTGTGGGAGTTGCTGGGGGTGGGGAGAGGCAAGAGGCTTTTGCACATTCCTGAACATATTTGTATATAACTGTACATTGTTTTCTTTTATCATTAGTGTTTAATTAAAGCTGTGTAGTTTAGTTTTCAATCCAGAAAAGTCTCTCTCTCATTCTCTCTCTCCTTCCCTACCTGGGTGGGGGCGGGGGAGGGGATCATGAGCATTCTTGTCTCTGGTTTAATTGCCAATCCTGAGTCAAACTGTGACAGACAGCATATGTAACATTTATTTCATAGGGAAAAAAGAAAACACAGTATGACCTTAACAAAAGTATCAGAAAGTGAATGTATGAATTGAAAAACAAGAGATATCAGAATAACTTACGAGATGCAGCTGAAATTCTGCTCCTAGACAACAACACTTGGGTTCCTAATGCAACTCTTGTGTAAGAGATAGATTTGGAACAGACAGAACTGAAAAACCTTCTTCTAAGAAGGTTCAGATTACAGAATTTCATCCAATAATCTGCAGAACAATCTGATATTAATTTCTGAATTTTAACATTAAAGTTCAAGGTTGTATTAAACATAAATGATCTGTTCTTGCTCCATTAACAGTTGTTTCTTCAGATTTCTCACACTTATTACCCCAAGGAATGGTTTGTTTCTTTTTTATCTGTCTGATTCCTAGAATAACTTTGATTGCTTAACAGACAAATAAAATAAAAGGGAAACTACTATTTGGATTTTTCTACAGTTACAATGCAAAGGATGTGTCAAATGACCCTCAGTACAGAATAGAAAACTTAGGAGAAAGGAATAAATAAACTACTGAGATGAGCTGGAAAGTGAGTGCTGATGTTTTGGTTACTAGAGCTAAATAATTCTATAACTAAAAAACAGGGCCAAATGGGAATGATGGCACCTTAAAGCATGCTGCAATGGCCAGAAGCAGACACTGACCAGCTGCTTCTTAGATCCAACTGCCTTGAAACCATCTTGCATCAAGGAATCTACTTTCATTTCAAAAATAGCATAAGTAGCATAAACAGCAGCACTGGAAGAGTTATTCTACAGAAGAACCATGATCACCAGAAGAAAATTAAAAGATAACTTAGGCTTCATTCAGGAGAGTAGGCAGGTTTGAAGATGAGGTTTGACAGGCTCATGCAAATGTGCGTGATTTTATGCAAGCTAATAGAATAACATACTGGAACAGAGTTTGCCTTTAAGTAGAGCTGGCAAGTTGGAAAGAAAGCCCATTAAGCCTGGAAGCTTGTAAGGTTCATGGTGTGTTAGACCACCCCAGAGAGAATTAAATTTTCAAAGACTTTCTACTCCTCTAGGAGCTCTCCCACATCAAGAACAAATCTTCTCAGCTATAAACTATTTAGGATCTAATTGAAAAAAATATTATAAATTGACTTCATATCATGATTGATTAATCCTCTGGAAAATGGTATAAGTTTTCATTGTCATTCTTTGTCCCTGACCATCCAGAGGAGAAGTGTACCCATTGGTACTCTTCAGCACTGCAGGAATGAATATCGAATTAGAGCACAGAGGTAATCAGCAACACTTTAGGAACAGCACAAACTTACAGACAAGATTGCTCCTTCATATTGGAACTACACAAAGGCAAGTGAGTCACATCTGAAAATAATTCCTGTGAAGACTGAGAATTTGAAGAGAAAACTTAGAGATTTTTCTGTTCTTAACTCCTTTATACTAAGTACTGAAAATGGAAAAAATGTGGAAAATAAATGGAACAGATGGTTAAAGAGCAGATAGCATATCTCTGCAAAGATAAGGGGATAGATAGTGTTTTCATTTAGCTTAGCAGTTTTCAATTCAGAAACTGGAAAAGGAAGGAGGAATATAGACACTCCTGTAGCCTAGCTAGACTATTTTGTTTTTCAGGAAATAAAAGGAAGACTATTCTAGCATTCAAGCCTCAAGTGTCCAGCAAAACACAGCCCTCCAGCAATGTTAGAAACCATATGCAATGTATACATTTGACAAGAACTTAGACATCCCTAAGCATCCATAGGTGGCTCATGTAAATAGCCACAGATTCTGTGTCATGGCATTAGTTTAAATATGACCTTGGTTTGTTCCACGTGAAAAACAAACCAAAAACTTTTAAGTAATTTTTCTGGCAGGATTGCAGCTTTCTGTCAATAGAAAATTGATTATGAATGTTGTTTACCGAGGGACTCCTCTCTTCTGATTCTTCTTCCTCCCATGCCTGCCTGAAGTCACAGGCTCTGCACATCACACAAACCCCCTTCTCCTGTACCCTGAGGTTACACTGCACACATTGCTGATGCACACTCTGGAACTCCTCTCAGTCCATAGACAGGGACAGGATTGATAGAATGAATAAAGAACTGAAGTCCAGCTAGGGAAATGAAAGCTACAACCTACCACCAGTAGAGTGGAACAAGATATGGACTGGTGAGTAGGGACGGGGCAAGCTCCATAGGGACTATTAGCAGATCAGCCATGGTGAGATGTCAGGGATTACGTTACCAGCAGCTCCACTGTGGCTTAGTACTTCAAGCTCCCACTCTAACTCTGACAACCAGAAGTAAAGCAATTCAAAATGGGAGTTTTAAGTAAATATCATCTATGAAAGACACTCTAGGTAGTTCTGGAGATGTCAAAAGGACAATTTGCTGTCACCATAGTGCACTTGCTGGCTGTGATGTAAGTCTACCGTTGGGCCTGACCAACAAAGAGCATGGCAGAAGGCATCTGTATGGCAAAAATAGCGTAGCCTCAACTATTATCCGTTTTCCCAAAACACTACGTGTCTCTAAATCCACATCCAGCTTACAGTACGCTACTAGAGTGATCATGCTAGTTTCATTGCTCCCTCCCCTGTACATCCTTCTGTAGTCTGACTTACAAACTTTACAAGAGCACACAAATCACTATAGCCCAACTCAGAGACTCTTTATACTTCCCTAAACTTCCAAAGAGTTTCCAATGCCAGCCAGTAAATCTTCTTCAGGCAATACTTCAGAGACAGAGTCTATAAAAAAATCAGTTCTGTCTCATTATCTATACACAAGATTATTGTTTAGGACTTCAGAGTCTCAGTATCATAAAAGAGGAAAAGATCAGAAGAGGTATATGACTAGGAGCTCCATTGGTTCTTGGGACACTCATAGTGGGAAGAGATGAATTAAAAAACTGAGTCTCACTGTTTTACTTAATGTCTTGCTTCTTTCCTTCATATCCTCATGACAGATTTTATTCCTCTCCTCGGGCTCACTTTCTACTGACACCGTTTGGCATAGCCAGCTTTCATATGATGGCTATTTCTTGCTTTGGAGGTGTAATTTCTTGAAGGAGGTGTGTTGTCCTATACACTGGAGTCCAGCTGTCTTACGTGTATGTCACCCATTTTGCCATGAGGATGAGGAGAGAGCAGGATCATGCAGTTTTTCTCACCATAAGGTATGTGCTTTGCCCCTGGGGCAGATGAGGTGACAGTGCCCCATGTTTAGCTACCACAGGTTGAAAATGGCCTGTAGCAGGCCTCCTGGTCACAGATCTCATATGAATTACTGACATTAGCAACAGCAGCGGCAGGTCGTACAAATGTGCACACAGAATGGAGGCTGTGAGTGAAGAGTGTCCCTTTTATAGAAGGCCGTGGGAGCATAAGCCACTCTTCCCCTTTTCACGGAAAAAGACTTGATTTGTTGAGGTGAAAAGGTACCTGACACATTGTAAGACACCAAAAACACTCTGGGTATAACTTGCACTTTCCTTATGGAGGACCCAAACCTAAACCCAGCCAGTGCATACTATTTCAACCAGCACCAGGAGCTGGCACCACACATGTTCCCTCAGATGAGCCAGTCCCTCTGTTATCCATTCAATGTGCAAATGCATATTCACATATGCAAATGCCAACCAGTTATTAATCACTTCTAATGAATCATTAAGCATTCAAAACCAATACAGCATTAATCAACTAGAGAACTTACATTTAAATATACCTATTTGGGGAGATAATTTCCCATGTACCTTGAGAAATTAAAATGTCAACCAAATATTTTGCTATTAAAAGAGAGGTAATATCAAATAACATGGCTGTAGCATAAAAAGCATCTATTTTCTTCGATGACACACATATCAGTAACATCTTGTGATTATTTTCATCCAACATGAATTAACACTTTCCATTTTTCTATCTTGTACTACCTCACATTGTTTCAGGACACAACAGGAGATGAACAGAAGATATCCATGAAAGTATACCTTTATATTTCATATACATATATATGTATATTTATGCACAACACTTTATACTATACATACACTTCAGCTACCAAAATCAGTTATATGGAATATTTGAGGAACCATCGTGAAACTGGGAAAATAGTGTATTTTGTCAGAATACATATCAGGTAGAAAAAAAAAATCAGACTAAACCTTATATATATATGTCATAACTTTAAATAAAAACTGGCACTGAAATATATATAAATAAAAAATTGCAGCAAAACTAACAGACTGGAATCATCTCCAGAAAGTCATTACAAGCCTTATTACCCGAATCATGACAGAGTGGGAATTTTTTAGGTAAATGTTAAGAAATTGCCATTGAAAAGGATGGCAATTAAATGGGGCTGGAGGGAGGAATCAGCCATGAACTTTGCTGTAAAAAAACCCCACAAATATAATTTATCTTCATCATATAGGTAGCTAAATGGTTAGATTTAAAGTATGTGACACCTCATCTAGGTAATTATAAAGCTCCACAAAATGTTTGAGTTAAAATGAGGAAAATTCAAAAACTGGATTTAGAAAAAATTAAATTAATAAATACCTTTCTTGTCTGAGGGAGTTACCTTATAAGTCCCAGAATGCCTAGTTTTAAAGAGAGCTTTATGTATTAATCTCAGGCTAAGAAATGCTAATTTGTTAGGAAAACAAAATGTATTTATTTAAGTCAAGAAATGCTCAAAATATTTTAAATGTATTCCAGTTTAGATAGAATTTTTTTTTTTCAATTCTGGTTGGTCTTATGAAATGCAAAATTTATGAATTTTATACATGAAAATTTGCAAGCATTTGACCCTCTGCCAACAATAATTTTGGTTAAGTAGACTAGATTATATGACAGAGACATGGGTAGCATTCCCTACGTTCTTCTTTATGAATAGGGTACAAAATGTTTATTGAAACCTTAAAAAATTCTCAATTGGGCCTGAAAAAACTTAATTTGCATCATGCTTATGGAAAATATGATTATTCCATAGCTAAGGTTCTAAGTAATTAATATGCTCCAAAATATTTACCTAAATTAGATTAAGCAAAGCAAATTACACAAAGAAACTAACAAGCAATATACATGTGAGAAATGGTACTTGTTGTCAGAAATTGCTGCCAAAACAGGGTCTTGAAAGGTTTGGGACTCACAAGTTCTACAGATATTTACAAAAGAACAAATCTGTGCTTTCACCTTTGTTTTAGAAAATTAGCTTAACCTGACTTTTGAGTACAATTCCTTTGTGGCTGGTATTCCTACAAAGATAACATCTCTAAGTAATTTTGAAAATGTTCTTTAAGAACTTTAAGAAGTTCTTTAAGCTGTTGTGGTTGCATTACATTTTCTTGTTTTCAGAGTACCATAAGCTGCATGTTTTTGTTTAAAGTTGTAGGTGAGCAGCACAAAAGCCACCCATGTCTTTTGTTTTGCCCTGGGTCAGGGAAGAATCTCTAGAAGAAGAGTTTCTCTTCCTGGAAGAAAGCATGCATGCTTGTTGGGAGCAGCTTCAATAATACTACTAATTGGGAGCAGATGGAAGAAAGCTGAGCAGGGAGAGGAATATGATCTGGTTAGACAGGGGGAAAATAATAAGCAGTAACCCATAGGAGGGTAGGCTGCAGTAGTCGGGAGCTCATTTACAGCAATGTGCAGATACAAAACCAGGCCTCAGAAGTGATGGAAAAATGTGACTTTTGAAAAGATCCAAGTAAGAACATGTGAAGTTTGTGCAGCTAGGAAAGCCTTTGAAAATGTTACTTGAAAGAAGCAGATGAAAATGCTGCCCTAAAGAAGACACAGGTGGCATAAGGCAAGATGTATTTTCAGGCCTTTTGTAACTGTTTGCCTTTCTCACCTTTTTGTCACAACAGAATCAGTGCAGTGTTAGGCTATGAGCCATCTAACTTTGCAGTTGGTTCTGCCTTGGAGTGAGGACTAGAGGATCTCCAAAAGCTCCTTCCAGCCTTACTCTAAAGTCCTATGACCTTAGAGGGAAAGGTTTGCATTTTCACTAATAGCATGAATGTATCATAACAAATTGTAGTGGAAACAAACAAATAGGCACTATAAACCTGATACCTGGAAGATTTTTAATGTATGTGAAGAGCACAGGACTCTACTTGTTGGCCCATGGTTGTTGCCTGACATCTCCTACCGGTTGCATCTATCAGTGGGGACCTCATAGCACCTGCAAAAGTAGGTAGTCCATGGAAAGGACAGATTCAATCTTCACAATAGAATGCTGTTGGAAAAATACTAAATCCAAACCTTTACAAACTGTATCATATTGGTATACTACAACCTTTTGTGCAAATATTTTGTGTCCACAGATGCACAGATGAAAACTTTATCTTAAAGTCATTGGAACAAGAAAATAAAAGCAAGAATCTGTTAGAGAGATTTCCGCAAATAATTTCACCAAAAAAGCCTGTGAAATTTGGCATACTGAATGTATGCTTCTATAGTTAGAAATATAAATGAGAAATTAAAGACACTCTATTTTTAATCTGAAAAACAGTCATGCCCTGAAATCTGTTATAAAGAAGTTTCTCAGAAAACCATTGAGTCAACAGGGAGAACAGAAAAATTAAGCAAAATTGATACACAAAGTGTCAGTTCAGTGGCAGAATATTTTGTCTAGTATCATTTCAAGTGACAGAAGATAGATGGGTTTGCTTCCACCAGAAGATTATTCTAACCTGCTTGATGAGACTGAAAGGATTTTTTTCCTGATTCCAAGTTAAACGCAGAGAATTTCTTCCCATGTTAGGAGTTACATCATTGAAACAACCAGGTAAAAACACTGGAATAGCAAGCAATGAAACATTAACTTATTTCTCAAGGAAGCAAAGGTGTTCTGATGAAAATTAGAAAGGAAAGCCTGTGAAGATTTAATAATATGCATGTGAAATAGGCATAACTTTGTTTGAGGTTTACTTCCTTTATATTTTTCCTGAGGTGGGAAGAACCTCATTAACTAGCTCTCAGGAACATACTGGGTGGATAGGAGGAGATCCATTTTGACGACCATTATTTCCAGAGTCAGTCTACGGTCTTGGTAAGTGCTCGCCTATAGGGAGCTGAGAAGTCCTACTAAAATGTCTACACACAGAAGTAATATCTTGTGTGAGAATTAAAGCATTCAAAACAAGCCCAACAGCTGTGAGCTGTGAACTATATCCACCAAAAAACTTTGTGACACTGACAGTATGAAGTACATATTGCCTAAGCTCCTAGATGCTGGCCTCCACTGTAGACTCCAGATCTCTGGAAGAAGTACATTGGCTCCCTACTTTGTTTATGTAGCTAGGAGTCTCAGAGAGAGAAACATAACAATTATGTTCAGTAAAGACTTGCCAAAATTCAGACACAGAACAGAAAAGCAATCTAAGCAGAAGTATTTTATCTGAAGTTTTCCTTATTGTTAAACTTTCTGACTTAGTGCTTCAGAATTCAATTAAGCATCAGCTTATTGTATTGGGCAGCACTTGCAGTACTGTGCCAGGCATTTCTGTAGATAAATGGCATTTAAAACCCATTTCTATCCTCAGTTCACTGAACAATGTACTATGTCCTTGAAACGCACACAGGAACATAGAATTTCCCTAACCACTCAATAAAGGATTTTTTTTCACTTCCACACACTACCGAAGAGTAAAATTATAGGATTCTATGATCTGGAAGTTACAGCATCATCTAGCAAGGCAGAGATTTGGGGTTGAAGCCTTTCAGGGACAAACAGTATTCTATCCAGGTCTCCAGCAAGCTAAGGAGCCATTTAGAGAAAAAGTATAGTAGTTTGCAATCTCCTCATTTTTAAGAAGAGAAATGCCTATATAGTTGACTTGTTTTTGCACATATATGATGGGTGCATAAAGTCAGATGCCTGCAGTGTATCCTGAACCAAATTCAGAGATTGTAGAATAGATATTTTCAGAGCTCAGATGCTTGCTTGAGTCTTTCAAGGGAGAGAGATCAAGAACTATTGTTTTTAGATTCAGATTTGTCTTACAAGGAAGCAAAACAACATTCAGTCATGTCAAGTCTGACAGAGTTGTCATAGCATTTATGTTCCTGACATTGCTGTTCTCTGAGAAGGAAGGTAAACTGCCTACACAAAACCCCTTATTCTGCAACTATTCTGGCAATGGTGATTTAGAAAGGCTTCGACTCACAGCTTGCTCACATATCTCTGTGCCACACTGCAGTTACCTGTATGCCTGTACTGCTGATACTTGCACAGCTGCGTAATTTTGCAGCACACATGGATGAGGATCTTACAATTCTTTAGAAATTCTCCTGAGTGATCCTCAAGAGCAGTATGGTGTTTACATAGCTGTGGGACTTGGCAGCTATTAATCAGGATTTTCAGGCTACTTGGGATTGAGAGATCTTGGTTCTGTTACCTAACCTTTAGCTAAATCCTTTTTGGGGATCTGGCTCTGTGTAATCCTGAAGCTGAGTAAATGTCAGATACTCTCTCTCTAAGTCATAGAATAATAGGAATTTCTAATAATAGAGTTGAAAGGGAATGGGAAAGATCATACAGCCCATCCCATCATTTCAAACCAGGATCAAGTCTAAATATTCCATTCTAAACATTTGTCATGTGTGTTTATGCAGTTCAATTCCAGCGCTTGGCTGTTTTCACCATAAGAAAATTTTTATTATGCTAAACCTGAATCCTTAATGTGACTAGAGACCATACGAGATAAATTATACAGTTCATACACTTTTTCAAGCAGATAATTGGCTTTTCAGAATATGCTTTATTTCTTTAAAAAACCCTTCAATTACTTTATTTTTTGTGGTTTTTTTTCATACAGGCTTTTTGATGTAATCCAGATTATTTCTTCCAGAAAGTTACTTTAAAGATTTATTTTCCACTACATCATTTTATTGCTGAAATGTTCCCAATAATAATTACTATTTTATGCTAGTCTATTCTCATAATGCCTAATGTGGGTTTACATAAGAAGAATAACTATCCTTATCCTAAAATAGATAGAGAAATGCCTGGCAGGGTTTTCAAGAATGTTTTGTCATATTTCTGAAAGCCTGATTTAACATTTCCATTCCTTTTAGGATTAGCTGTTATTTAATAGCTGTCATAGGGGATCAAAACCAGGGTCTGATTTACTCATTGTGCCATTTTTTACAGGGAAGAACATATTTTTTGCACATCATTGGCAGCATTACACGTGTGTATGATTTTCATTCCCATCACCTCCCTTCCAAGCAGAAGGAGCCCAGTCCTTTGCATGAAAACTGCTTACATTTGGACAGACACTTCTAGTTTCTTATTTCCCAGGTAGTCCAACAGCTGTAACAATAAGCCCAAATACTCCCATGTCTTGTTTCTAAAGGAAGCCAGCAGTGAATATTTTTAATGAGAGTATATGAAATCAGAAAAAAACATAAAGATTTTTTCACCTTGATGTCCTTACAAGTTCCAGAAGTAAGAGTATGTCTCTGCCTGGTCTACCCTAGTTAATTAATTTCCTTAACTCCTCTACTATTCATATTTATTCCTTTAACCACATCAGCTTTACACACAAGTTTCATAGCATAAGTATATCTTTAAAAAAAAAAAAAAAAAAAAAAAAAGTATATATAGATATAGATATAGATATAGATATATAGTGTACTTAAAATCTTCTACCTGGCACTACACATGGTCACAACTAGCTCTTTCATTTTAAGAAGCAATAAATAAATACTCTGTGTAACTCCTGCTCCATAAGATTTTTTTATTGCAGAGTCCTGGTTATATCTCCTCTTAAACATCTCTTTCCAAGTTGAAGTGCCTTAGTTCTTGCACTACAATTACTCATTAGAAGGCTTAACTACCAGAATGCATAGACATATAATTTAACTTTCGGCACATATCTTAATTATCATCTTGGTATTATAGTGTTCTTTTTGTAGTGGTACAGTTTGTTGAAGTGAATTCATGATTTCTATGTGTAGTTTAGTCTGGTTGTTGGTTTGTTTGGGTTTTTTGTTTGCCTTCTCTTTTTTAATTTTAGTTGGGAATCAAAATAAGTAAAGAAATAAATAATTTTCCCTGTTGCTGTGCTCATGAAAATTTGCAGATTTGGCAGTGCTTCTAGTTTTTAACAATTTAAAAAATATTATTGAAGTAACTGATTGAAAACTTTAAATCTGAAGATTGATCCTTCAGAAAAAGGAAAATATATATCTGTAGTGTGGCTGTTATTTGCATTAGCTGATGAACTAAGAACAGTTATCTCTTTGAATAAAGGACTGCATGACTTGGAAATACAAGTTTCAACACAAACATCAGACTTTGGTTATTTGAAATCCATCTATTTCTATATTATCTATAACAATAATAAAATAATCTGCTTTATCTAGCACAGTGTCTTTTCTAAGACTTAATTTTAACAGTCTCAAAAAGAAAAATGCACTTTTTCTAAGACTGCACAAGTGGAAATATATGGATTCTGCATTTTTTGCCTCAATAACTCTTTTCCTTAAATCTAATTAAAAATACAGGGATTTCCATCTACATTTTCTACTGTTCACAGTTTGTTGAATATGCTGAAAAAATTATCTCATCAAATTTGAGTTGTCTATTAGGTTTTAATGGCTTCTTTTTAAAATAAACATAAACTAATAGACACTTTTCTTTCTAAACATTTGCACAATTCACTAAATTACCAGAGTACCTCTGGTCAAGTAATTTTAAGGAATATTAATATATATTAAGGAATAAGTATATACTAATGTTTTCATGGGAACATAATAATAAGAAAAAATAACTTTAGAATTTTTTTCTAGGTTAATTAATCTGGCTTGAGCAATCTACGCATATAAGTAGGAGGCACCTAATCATCCTTCTGAAGCAGAAAATGCAAGTTTGGTAACAGGCATCCACTTGTCAAAAGCAACCCATCAAGTTAGAAACAGGGTATTATTTTTAAAGCTGATGAGACGGACAGCCTTGAGGCCTCTAAGTGAAATACATTAAATTGAAAACAAATCCAAACACAATTCACCTAAATAAAATGTCCACATCTCTGGAACTCCACTCTCATCAATTTTTACATCTCTAATACTCTGAGAAATTCCAATTTCAGGAAAGCAAATCAGAGATATTTGCTCTTTTATTAAGGAATGGAAATGTTCATAGCTCATTGCCCAATTTACCATGTAACAGGATTAATGTATCCTTTTGTACTACATAAAATTGACATAGACAAATATAGAACATAGCTGACTTTATTAGGATTTAAGGGAAATCTCTGAAAATGCAAGCTGCATCTGCATTCAAGGTGTGGGTGGATTATACTCATAGAAATTATACATGTTCAAGTAAAATAAATAAAAATAATGTTTCACATAAGCTTCTGACTTAGAAGTTTTGCTTTTTCAGCTTTCCTCTAAAAAATCCTATTATCACTATGAAAAGAAACACCAATAATACCTTTATTCAGAAAGTTTTGCATCTCCTATGTAAGGATGGGGAGCTCATACATACCCCCAAAAAGGAAACTGTTTAAGATAATGTATAATTGGCGAAATAGATGTAAAAAGAGTATGAATTTTAGAATCTGAGAAGCAGAAAGAAATGTTCAGCTACCATATACTTTTAAATGCATTTTCTTATATTACAGATATAATTTACTATTTATCAAAAAACTTACCCATAACTACAGCTGGAAAGTAAAAAAGATAAGGGTATTGCAGTTTTGAGATGGGATATTGAGACAAGTGAATCCATGTGTCTGACCTCTCAGCTACCTGAAGCATGCACTGCCATGCCTCTTGCAAATTTAATATAGTAGAAATAACTCAAACCCCAAGTGTGCAGGTAAAGACAGTGACTGTCAGCTTACATGGATTAAATGATGGAGAAGAAGGAAGACTGAAAATACTGACTAGAACAGCTGATTTTCAATCCTATTAGAGCTTTGCAAATACTGAATTATGAAGATGGTTTCTGTAGTGACAACATGGCACCTTTCCAGTCAGTGGTATATGGAACAATTTCAGGGATACAACGCAGTGCCTATAGCTGCAAAATGCTAAATAATAGCAAAGGAAGTTTTTATCTAAATAGATTATTAACCTTGTTTTGTTTAGCATTAATATCTGATTACTCCACTGGTAAACATCTTAAACTACTTAATTTCAGTCTTAACACTACTACACAACAAGGAGGGCCTTGTTGAAGCAGTGGTGGTCAATGGCAGCCTTGGCTGCAGTGACCACGAGATGGTAGAGTTCAGGATCCTGTGTGGGAGGAACAGAATACCCAGCAGGACCAGAACCCTGGACTTCCACAGGGCAAACTTCTGCCTCTTCAATCAATTGTTAAGGGAAGTCCCATGGGACAGGGTGCTAGAAGATAAAGGGGCTCAAGATAGCTGGTCAACATTCAGGGACCACTTCTTGCAAGCACAGGATCAGTGTGTCCCAATGGGTAGAAAATCTAGTAAGGGAGCTAGGAGACCAGCGTGGTTAAAAAAGGAACTGCTGGGCAAACTCAAGTGGAAAAGGAAAATCTATAGATCGTGGCAGGAGGGGCTGGTCACTTGGGAGGAATATAGGAATGTTGTCAGAGAATGTAGGGAGGCAACTAGGAAAGCTAAGGCCTCCTTGGAAGTTAACCTTGCAAGTCGGGTTAAGGATAACAGAAAGGGCTTTTTCAAATACATAGCTAACAAATCTTACACCAGAGGCAATATAGGCCCACTGTTGAATGAGGTGGGTGCCCTGGTGACAGAGGATTTAAAGAAGGCAGAGGTGCTGAATGCCTTCTTTGCCTCTGTCTTTACTCCTGCAGGCTTTCCCCAGGAGCCCCAGTTTCATATAGCCCCAGTAGAAGTCAAGATAAAGGAGGAGTTTGCCCAGGTAGATGAGGATTGGGTTAGGGATCAGTTGCGTAATCTGGACATCCATAAATCGATGGGTCCGGATGAAATGCATCCAAGGTTGTTGAGGGAGCTGGCAGAGGTCATTGCTAGTCCACTCTCCATCATCTTCAGTAAGTCATGGGTAACAGGAGAGGTGCCTGAAGACTGGAGGATAGCAAATGTCACTCCAGTCTAAAAGAAGGGCAAGAAGGAGGACCCGGGTAGCTATAGACGGGTCAGCCTCACCTCCATCCCTGGAAAGGTGATGGAACAACTTGTCCTTGGCACTATCTCTAGGCATATCAAGGACATGGAGGTCATCAAGAGCAGTCAACATGGTTTTACCAAGGGTAAGTCATGTTTGACTAACCTTATAGCCTTCTATGAGGAAATTACTAGGTGGATAGATGATGGTAGAGAGCGGTGGATGTGGTCTATCTCGATTTCAGTAAAGCATTTGACACGGTCTCCCACAGCATCCTTGTAGATAAGTTGATCAAGTATGGGTTTGATGATCAGGCAGTGAGGTGGATCAAGAACTGGTTGAAAGGAAGAAGTCAGAGAGTTGTAGTCAATGGGGCAGAATCTAGTTGGAGGCCTGTGACTAGTGGAGTCCCTCAGGGGTCGGTACTGGGACCGGTGTTGTTCAACATCTTCATCAACGACCTGGATGAGGGTACAGAATGTACCCTCAGCAAGTTTGCTGATGACACCAAGCTGGGAGGAGTGGCTGACACACCAGAAGGCTGTGCTGCCATTCAGAGAGACCTAGACAGGCTGGAGACTTGGGCGGGGAAAAACCTGATGAAGTTCAACAAGGGCAAGTGTAGAGTTTTGCATTTGGGGAAGAAAAATGTCATGCACCAGTACAGGTTGGGGGCTGACCTGCTGGAGAGCAGTGTAGGTGAAAGGGACCTGGGGGTCCTGGTGGACAGGAGGATGACCATGAGCCAGCAGTGTGCCCTTGTGGCTAAGAAGGCCAATGGCATCCTGGGGTGCATTAGAAAGGGTGTGGTTAGTAGGTCAAGAGAGGTTCTCCTCCCCCTCTATTCTGCATTGGTGAGGCCGCATCTGGAATATTGTGTCCAGTTCTGGGCCCCTCAGTTCAGGAAGGACAGGGAAGTGCTGGAAAGAGTCCAGCGCAGAGCCACAAAGATGATTAAGGGAGTGGAACATCTCCCTTATGAGGAAAGGCTGAGGGAGCTGGGTCTCTTTAGTTTGCAGAAAAGGAGACTGAGGGGTGACCTCATCAATGTCTACAAGTACCTAAAGGGTGAGTGTCAAGAAGATGGAGTTAAGCTTTTTTCAGTGATGACCAGTGATAGGACAAGGAGTAATGGATACAAATTGGAGCATAGGAGGTTTAAGGTGAATATCAGAAAAAAATTTTTTACTGTGAGAGTGACAGAGCACTGGAACAGGCAGCCCAGAGAGGTTGTGGAGTCTCCTTCTCTGGAGACATTCAAAACCCGCCTGGATGCCTTCCTGTGTGATGTACTCTAGGTGACCCTGCTCTGGCAGGGGGGTTGGACTAGATGATCTTTCGAGGTCCCTTCCAACCCCTAGGATTCTAGGATTCTATGATTCTATGATTCTAATTGTTCAGACACTAAAAAGTCATATTCAAAACATGAGCCAAGCTTAGTCATATAATTACTAATAAACTCCAGTCACTGCCTGGAAAATTTCTTAAAGAAGCCTACTAGTTATTTGTCTTTAATATTACTGAGAAAAATAAATTTCTTTGGTTTCTAAAGAGTTTGTGTATAAATAATTTTTACACCTTGCCACAAAGTACCTAATTTTGTTTAGACTGTTGGGTTTTTTCTGTGAACCACTAAGCGGAATTTGAACAAATTGTGCATACCATTCTTAAACTTCAATCTTTGTTGCAATGATTGCAGATTACATTTTGAAGTTTTGGGTATGGATGGCAACTAATTAACTAGTCTAAGTATTGTATTTGGACGGAAAGTAATTTCTCTTCATGACAGAAATTGATTTGATGGTCTTCGATTTGTTGGTCCCATAGTAGCATATTTTGCATCAATAAAACCTTCAGCTCTATAAAGTCCTAACATATACTAGAAACACAACTTAGTGAAAATTTAAATTTTAAAAAATTTATCAGTCCTGATAAATTAATTTCTTCAACAAATATTGAAAGCCTAAAATTTCCCTACCCTGTGATATCACTGTATGATATTTGCCTTTTATTTTTGTTTGTTTGTTTGTTTCATTTCAGGAATGCCAGAGGCCTTTAAATGATAAAAATAATAAGTGATTGAACTTGGAGAACTTAGAAAATGTTATATCAATATCGGAGTGTGGAAAGGCAATCATGCTGGGAAAAAAAAGCAGGTGGGATATAGTGAAATAATATGGAAAAAGAGGCATAGTTGTCTGTGACTAAAATATTAGTAAGAATTTTTCCCGAAGGAGAGATATAGGTTAATATTATGAAATTTGCATTTGTCCCAAAAAAACCCTCAGAATTTCTGTCAGGAGAAAAAAGCAAAATCCTTTCAGAAAAATTAAAAATAATCTGATGTGACTTGTTAATGCACATCAAAGCACTTTTCAATCCAATTCGATTTTTATCTCTGTGTTCTGCCAAGGTGAGTTTCATTTACAAGTGCTGCAACAGACCCTGGAAGCCTTGTCATCATGCATACTGTACTTGATAGTGAAAGTTGGAGCAGGTACAACACCCAGGGATACCATGTACAACACCCAGTAACAAAATTTTCTTCTGCCCTTTTCCCAGCAGAAGAACAGTGCTCTTGTAGTTGCTTTTATTTATCAGAAATGGCTCTGTATGCAATTAATAGATTCTCCCAGTGTATTTTCCCTAGAAGCAGGAACAGATATGATCTGTTGTGGGAAACTGGGTAGCCTCCCAGTACCGGCTTGCCACATCTGTGTAAGCAGCCAGCCATTGGATCAACTAATCAGAGCAGCTGGGACAGTTTTCCTTACTGCAATGTAAATGATCCAGACTGAAGTTTCATTATGTAGATAGAATAAACTACAAATGCCACCAAGCTAAGCTATAATGTTCCTGTGCACTGCTTCCTTAAGGCAAGTTCTATGCCACTGTCTTCTAAATAAGCAGGGATGCACAGATTACTTCTAGTGTCTTGATTCTGGCACATTGTTGACCAATGTCATGTCATTTCCCCACCCAACATGGCAAATGTTTTCATTTTTTCCACAAACAGAAATTGTGAGGTAGTTAATTTTATAGTCTGATAAGAAAAATATTTTATTACATAGACTTATTTGTGAACAAAATATTTAATTGATATGATGAAATGGGATAATAATGGGAATAACCCACAGTAGTATTTAGGGGAGAAATATCTACTCAGATGGAGAAGTGAGCACTATTTAACTTTTTTAAAATTTATGAGATCAGTGCATGACATGTCATTAAGAGAAGAGTAAATAGTTATTCCGTATTGCAAACAACCAAACCACAGATATTAAATGCAGGCTCTCATTATTTCCTTCTTCAACAGCCAATAGTAATAGCTAAAATCAACATTTAAAAGAATTTGAGAGAAAGCAATTATTTATGTTTCACCTTCAAAGGAGAAGTTTAATCACTACAAGCTATGTATTAAGGTTGCACTATGGTTTCACTAACATGAGGCAGACTGAAATGGTTGTTCTTCTGTCTCAATCAATAGATGAGTAGTTTCCAAAATACTGTTATTTAAACATCACTAAGTATCAATGAACTAAAGTAAATTCAATGTATAGCAGAGATAAAATATATTTTTATGTCTAGCTGCCCCTTTTTCTCTTCTCGTCTAGTTATTGAAGAAAAAATGGGAAAACTATTTCTATTTCATCTGTCTGCACTAATGAAGTAGGGATACTAGCAAGCAAGTTGGATGGTCATAGTTCAAACCAAAGATCTTTTCAACATATTTGTTCTGGTTTGGTTTGGTGGGTTTTTTGGTAGCTGGGGAAGGGCCTCAGGAGTAGCTCCTCTAAGAAGCTGAGAAGCTCCCCCTGCTCCAAAACCAGCCAAGGAGCCATTAGAGGGACAATAGATGCACCTCAGCGATTAACAAAATCTTGTGTTTTCATACAGATTTTCCATGACCTTCTGCACACAGAAAGGCACGTAGCTGGGAAGTCTCACATGTTTATTGAAGCACATTCCAGATTATTGGTTTAAATTTTTTCCCAAAAGCTTCAATCAGCACTGTAAAGTAAAACAAAGTATAGAAAAGACTATTAGATAACCAAGTGAACAAACTCAAAAAATAGTATTTTTCTGAAGAATAAGCACATTGATCAATTATACAGTTTAATGAATCTGCCACCTTGCATCAGCAGTGTTTTCTAAATTAAGTCATATTCAGTATAAAAGCCTTATTATTATTCAGAACACTTCTCAGCTACAGCTGTAAGATTTGATTAAATCAGTATGTGCCTACTAGGAACAGCTTGTTGAAGGAAAGCAGTGTGAAAATACATGCAACGTTCACAGTGCAAGAGGATCAAAATACCAGGCAAAATTTCACTGATAAAGTCAGAGTATGTATTAAACTCTACCTTTCTGAGACTTTGCCTCTATTACAGAAAAAATCTTTCTTGACTATAACCTGCTAAAGGTGG
The DNA here is from genome assembly GCF_020740795.1 of Apus apus. Classification (NCBI taxonomy): domain Eukaryota; kingdom Metazoa; phylum Chordata; class Aves; order Apodiformes; family Apodidae; genus Apus; species Apus apus. The sequence goes on along the minus strand of NC_067285.1, from coordinate 92,390,381 downwards.
AAAAAAAAAAAATTGTTTTAGATCACTGTGCATATAGTCCTGCAATATTCTCTCTGACTGTTTCTTCTTGCACACCAAAGCCTGTAAGGTGATACAAAAATAAAACAACATGATATGTAGCAAATCAGATTTCACAGAATCACAAAATGCTTGAGATTGGAAGAGATCTCTGGAGGTCATCTTGCCCAAATCCCCTGCTCGGGCAGGGACATATGGAACAGGTTGCTCAAGACAATATTGAGACTGCTCTTGAGTATCTCCACGGATGGAAACTTCACAGCATCTACGGGCAACCCTTGCCAGTGCTTGGCCACCCTCACCTTGGAAAAGTGTTTCCCAAGATTTAAAGGGAACATCTGGTGTTTCAGTTTGTGACCATTCCTTCTTGTCCTTGGGTAAACTGGACACCACTGAAAAGAGCCTGGCTCTGTCTTCACACCCTCCCTTCAGAAATTCAATATATTGATGAGACTATCCCCAAGCCTTCTCTAGGCTAAACAGTCTCAGCTGTCACAGCTTTTCTTTACTTGAAAGATGCTCCAGGCCATTCATCATCTTTGTGGCCCTTTGCTGCACTCTCTTCAGTATGTCTGTGTCTCTCACACTGGAGGACACATTGCTGCTGGACACAGCATTCCAGGTGTGGCCTCACCAGTGCTGACTAGAGAGAAGGATCACCTTCCTCAACTCATTTGCAACACTCCTCCTAGGAAGCCCAGGATACCATTAGCGTTTCTTGTCACAAGGACAGCTTGGTGGCTCATGTTCAACTTGTCAACCATCAGGACGCCCATGGGCTTTTTTGCAAAGCTGCTTCCCCACTGGTTAGCCCCCAGGATATGGGGGAGCATAAGGTTGTTCCTCCTTCTGTGCAGAACTTTACACTTCCCCTTGTTGAACTTCATGAGGTTCCTGCCAGCCCATTTCTTCAGCCTGTCGAGGTCCCTCAGGATGGCAGCACAGCTCCCTGGCATATCAGTTGTTCCACCCTATTTTGTGTCATCTACAAAAGGTCAATGCTTATTCATAGCAATAAAAGGACACAAATTGAGCGTTAATTTAGTATGAAGAGGCAACATTTTAAATAAGCACTGTTAGAACTTTGTTTTGATCTGTGGAAGTTCTCTTATAATTTATGTCACATGTTGGGAATGTATAGTTTCTGACATTTACTGTATGAAATAATCTTTCAGGAACAAGTCATGAAAATGCCTGCTTCTAGCTGCAGGTCAACAGGAACTACAACTGAAAAGATCAGTATCAACAAAACATTTGTTGTACTGTATTGTAACTATTATGATTACTAAATGTGCCTACAGTTACCTTGGAGGAACATTCTGTAGGGTAAAAGAAAACAATGGAAGAGTTAGGATTTTGTGGCTTATCAAAGTATTATTCTAATATGCCTTAGAATCTCTACCAAAATGTGTATGAATTTTTCCAGTCATTATGCAGGTTTTGTTAAGAAACAGAAGTATATTCTTTTCATGTTCAGCATGCAGGATCCAAAGCTTTGTATACCACTTTGGTGACTCCTCTATTTTATTGCTGTCTTACCCATTAGAAATTAAAGTCAAATACGAAAGAAATATGAGATGGAGAATACAGATTTCAGACAGTGCAGCAGCATCAAATTAGCTATAACCCTGAAAGAAACTTCACATATGTAGGTAAGTATGTATCTGGGAATATATATTTTTTTTTTCCACAGATTGAAAGACTAAAAAGAAAATAAATAGAAAAGAAAGTGGCATGATTCAATATTAACATAAAGTATACATTAGATCACCACTGTTTGCTTAGTATTTTCAAAGACCCCATTAAACCCAAAAGGAATTACAACAACAAATGGTTTATAGCATGTCTAATGAGCAGAGGTTGCTGAACTCTGGGAAGTTACCCACAGCAACAATACAAGTATTAATGAGATAAATGTTTATCACTTTCCTGCTAGAGCAAGAGGGTTCTGCCTTAGGAAAAGGAGGTCTTTGGAAATTGGTTTGTGATGCAGGACGACACTGGCGTGACCTGTTGATACAATGGGAGGAAGAAAGCTGCTCAGATGCACTAAACATACTGGTTTACGTCATGGTTCTATAAATGTTTCACCCTGTTCCTCAGGACATTTTATCTGGACCATTACAAATTCAATAAAGTCAATTAATGTGAACTATATCTAGGTAGACTGCTCTTAAAAGTCATGGATTTAAGTCTCACATGAACAAATTTCTACTTTTCCAGACCATGATCCCTCTTGTATCACAGATAAATAACAAAATCTGACACAAACCAGGGAGTTAGTATTCTATTTTTAAGTTCAATTCTAATTAAAAAAATATAATCTTCAGCAACTCTCCTGTCACTACAGTCAGTAAAAGTGATAGCGTTGGAACTGCAAACTGTTTCTTCAGTCACATCTGCAACTGCAATATTCATGCAATGCTTTTCTCATAATAATTTCACCGTTACTGTTATTACTGAGACAATAGAGCAATAGCGTGCCTAGTAACAGTCGTCTTAATTAATACACAAAATCATTAATCAAATCCACTGTACATATGTGAAAACTAGAGTGATCATAAGTACTCACTGTCTCTATAAAAACCCCAGCTATTATAAAAACATTTTTATCTCTTTTGAATTATAAAACATAAGGGCTATTTTTAAAGTACATTACCACAATACATTAAAAGATAGGGAGGGACTTTTTGCAAAGGCATCTAGTGAAAGGTGAGGGATAATGGTTTTAAACCAAAGGAGAGAAGATTTAGATTGGATATTAGGAAGAATTTTTTTACTGTGAGACACTGGAACAGGTTGCCAAGAGCAGTCATTCCATGTTCCCTGCCTGGAAGCATTCAAGGCCAGGTTGGATGGAGCTTTAAGCAACCTGACCTAGTGAGAGATGTCCCTGCTCATGCAGGGGTGTTAAAACTAGATGATCTTTAAGATCCCTTTCAAACCAAACCATTCTATGACTCTATGATGGTATATGCTAACATATGTATGTATTTCTTCTGCCAGCCAAAATTCCATGCAATTTTCAAGCTAAAAACACTCCACCGTCGCCTCTAATTAAGTAGGATATGTGCAGTCTTGTCTCCTCATTTTATATATTAGAACAGATGAGAAGGAAAGCAATGCTCGGAGTCAAAAACATGACATGTATTAACTCCACAGTACCATCCAGTGGTTAGGGCTGCCTTCTGGGTAGGACTCAGTTACTTGCAAGCTCAGGGATGTAAATCCTAAATGCGTCATGTCCAGGCCTTGGAGAGGCATCCAAAGCCTGAACCTAGCTTCTCTCTAAAATGCACAAATAGGCCACAAAGACTGAGGCCCACCTACATGTGGCCAGCAAGAAACTCACAAGACTGCTCCCAGGCTCCATCTTTGTGCACATGCCTGAAATGCACTGTAAACTAAAGATATGACCAAAAGATACTCTGATGTCAGGATCCACTCCTAGGATAAGCACTTGGAAGCTCAGCTGTTTTACAGCATAACTTTGAGCCTAGCCATCTAAATTATACCTAGGTTTAATATTAGCTATATCCTTCTTGTTCTAATTCTATCCATCATTTATTTGCAGATCTCAGAAAAAAAATGACAGAAATCTCCCACTGATCTTAGAGCCTTTCGTTATTTCCGGTGAGGACAATTTGCACTATTTACAAACCATTTGTTGAAGTATTTACATGAAGTTAGCTGAATTACACTAGGGCTTCCT